>NC_138031.1:30461664-31200831 GCF_964106645.2 Podarcis pityusensis | reverse complement strand
ACTGAATAAACATTTGTATGTCTGCGGCTGTATATTTGCCAAAACCTTTTTTAAAAAACCCACGCCCTGCTATATATCTGTGCTAAAGGACAAATATTTAAATGAACACCTATATATGTATATTTCTTAGAATATGGTCAACAAAAGAACAAAGGAAAAATGTCTTTGTCTTAAAATGCCTATTTTTCTAAGGAAGCTTGAAACACACTGCCCTAGATTCTTTGGGCTAATGAAAGAGTGCCATCTCTTGGATGACCTTGGGAAAAGATTTTGTTTATATAGTCGAGTGGTACTCTACAATGGAAAGAATTTAGTGACGCAGAAGTTTTCAGTTTATACCTTAATTATATTAAAGATGTAGAGTGTTAATCTGTTGAAAAACGAGAGGCAGTTAATATCAAACAAAATTTCATTCTGAAAGTCTAAAACAAACTGTACCTGCTTTTGAAAAAATTTGCTACACAACAATGGATGTTAGCCCAGGTACAGAATATAAGAGCATTTAGCGACTGATGAAAGTATTACACATATTTAATATTTATCTGAAGATATATACAGGTTTTTAGAAACATCTCTCACTCCCTGTCTGTGTTTGTATTTAATACTTGCAAGCAGAAATAGATTTTTTCAGAAAAAAACCCCTCACATTCTCCAAGTTCATTTACAACAGGTTTAGTAAGTGTAAAACGAAACAACAACAAAAGTATGTCGCTGGCTTTTTTTGAAACTGTGATGCTTTTATTATCTTCCAGCCCAAGAATTTGCCAGCCAGGATGAAAAACATCTAATGGAATCCAGCTTGAAAGCAAGTCAAGAGCAGCTAAGTGAGGAAAGAGCAGAACCAAGTTCGCCCCGACCAGTAGAAAATCACAGACAGAACTGAAGCCACTGAGCGAATGCATTATAGATTCTCATGAAGAAATTAGTGATTACAAGTGAGTTACTGTTTGTTTTGATGTTTCAGTAAGGGTTGAAGGCGAGCCAGAAGTCAGCAATAATTCTTTCAGCTCTCTGCTGTAGGGTTTGTTTTGCTCTGGTGGTGTGTTTTGTAAATGTCTTTGACTGATGTATTGATTGAATCAAGTATTAAGTAATTGATAAACTCCGTTTAAAACTAGCCTTTCAGTTTTTCATCCAAAATGTGTTAACCAGAAATCTTTTTAATGCTCCCCTTTCCCCCCTCTGAAAACGTGAAAATCTGCTGTTGAGGGGAAAAATAGTTTTCTTTATTGTCTATCTGCCAGTGGCATTCTCATCTTCCTCTCTTTTTGGGGGTCTGAAGGTTACATATGGCTCTTATTGTCTGTCTTTTTTGGTTCAAGAAGCTGCCTCAAAGCAAGACGCTCCCAAATTAAAGCAAACTTAAGAGTTTGAGCTTCTAGTCTGAGTAACGAGTAACATATGAAGTTGCTAAAATGAACTCAAATCCTAATCCTAATAGGTCTCTCTCTCTCTCTCTCTCTCTCTCTCTCTCTCTCTCTCTCTCCCCCCTTTAAGGGAAATGCTAAAACTTTCAAAGAGTTTTTTCATGTTTATGAATCATAAATTGATTCATTGTTCAGTTTTCAAGCGAATGTTATGAAAGGTATTCATCTCAGCTAAATGCCTTTGTCTCTTTCACTATATGTAAATACTCTGAATAATGCATTCTTCTTGCTGAATTTGTTACATTGTGCATTCAATTTAGGTAGCTTTCTCAGGCTGGGTCTTTTTTCCCTTCAATATCACAAATTAAATGTGAACTTCAGAAGTTCTAAGATACGTTTCCTGAAGTGATGGCTTAATCACAAAGAGGTTTTTATTAATACGAAAGTTGCAGCGAGGTTTGGAGCTTTCTCCCGAGATATCTACATCTCTGATTCCACTGCAATGTCAAATGATGAAACTTTGTCACACAGCTATTATGTAGTGCTATGCCTAGCAAGGTTATGATTGTTTGTTTGGAATTTACCTGTAGATGAGACCGGCAGGGGCCCTTAGAATCCCAAACAATTGCTTTGCCACACACTCTTCTATGTGTGTAAGAAAAAGAAACATTTTTGTCACTTAATATAACATTGTTATGAGGAGATCCTGGAATCCTAAAGGGACCATGTCAGCCACATCTAAAGGTAAATTTGCAAGCAGTAGAAGTATGTTTGGCAGGTATAACTTTGCAATAGTTGTGATGGCATTATTGTGGATTTTTGGGGGCCCATAGGTCCACAATGCAAGACCACTTACATTGCCTGTTTCTTTTGCTTCTTATGTAAGGTGACTTTTATCCTTGCATCCTGTGTGAGAGAAGCTCAAAATAGCCACACAATCCACTTGTACTTTTCTAATTCTATGTTATGAGTGGAAAACAAAGATACCCCTGAACTTGACAAAACAGGTAAATCTATCCACCACGTTACTCAAAGCTTCCATATCCAGGGAAAATGTTACTGGAAAGGTATAAGTTGTTCATTTACTGGAGAGGCATGTGAACAATTACTACCAAACCAGACAGTGCATCCCACTTTTCTGCATGAACCTTCAGCTTAGTTCTGAGTTGTGGCATTGTTCCCTTTATGCCACATTGCTCTATTCAGTTTCCCTTTAAGAAGACCAGTCTTCATTTGTGAAACTGAAGTTCCGAGTAGAACAAAACTTAATAATACAACATTTCATATTAGAAGCACCCAGTTTAATCTAAAATAAACTAAACAATTAAACTGAGCCATACCCATTTAAGAACGAAAGGTATCTATTTAGTCATAATTCTAAAGCTGCAAATGTGGACTTGATATTTAACCTTATTGGTTAGTCCTTCTCTTTGCCAAATTAAGAGGTTGTGTAGAGAGCTTGTTCAACTTTTGCTGAATCTCATTTGCTTGTGTGCTTAGCAACACCTTGTTTCAGGCTTAAGCACTGGTGCAAAACCTGGACTTTAGAAGCACTAGCACATGGCTGCCTTATGCAGGCAGCAGTAATGCAGCTGGTGAGCTGTGGTCACACACAGTTCCCTTTGCCATGGCGAGTAGCTATAGACAAACATTGACCAAGTGGGAAATTGCCTTGGTGTTCAGGTAAACAGCTGGTAAGCTGGCCACAAGGACTACCCTGTAAATTGCTTCAGAGAATTCTACCACTCCTACACTTCCACAGAAAAAAAATATATCTTCCGATTGGGCAGCATGTTACAGAGAAACAACTTTCCACGTGTTTGTATGTACATCTTGGTAAGTAAATATTCACTCAGTGAGTAGTCATTTCAAAAACCGTGGAGGCACTAATTTGGTTTCAGATCACATCCTGTGGTGGGCATAGGAAGCTGCCTTTTACTAAGCCAGATCACTGGTCCATCTAGCTTACTACTGTCTGCACGGATCAACAGTGGCTCTCCAAAGTTTCAGGCAGGGGACATTCCCAGCCAGAGGATATTCCTGGACATGCCAGGAAATGAACCTGAGACCTTCCACATGAAAAGCAGATACTGTACCACTTTGCTATGGTCTTTCCACTGCTTAATGAGGCTGATTCAAAGCACTATAACCACCATGAAGACATTGCCTGAAACACTGGTTCATGATAATATTTGCATAACCTAGAGCATTTGAACGCTATTCACCAGATTGATCTCTCTAGTCATTTTGGAAGTTTCTACACCAGTACCTATGCAGCCTGAAATGCATGCTGTTGGCACGTAGACTCTCCATATGGCTAGTGCAAGCCATGTGATGAATGGATTTCAAGTGTTACTACCTACCACATGAAAGCCAGGAGAATTTCTTGCATTACTATCAGCCTACTTGAGGCTGTTAAGACTATAATATTTGAATTAAGGCTGAGAGCCAAAAAGAATTCTCACAAAAATAATTTTCTGTGAAATTTTTCATTTCTGAGCTCTTTCTGAACTGATGGTGAAATTCGTGCTTCTGCTAGAGAATAGTCAGGGACATGACCTCCCCAGTTTTGCCATTCATGTAGATGCAGGTTTTATATTTATTGATATTTTGTTCTAGCAAGCAACTCCCTCTAGTCCTTTTAGCCTATTCCTTCCTTTATCCACCAATATGAGTTGAAAACTAATATTAAGTGAGCTTTTTCTCAGAAGAGAATTTTCTAAGAACTCTTGGAGATTTCACTTTCTCTCTCTCTCTCTCTCTCTCTCTCTCTCTCTCTCTCACACACACACACACACACAGAGAGAGAGAGAGAGAGAGAGTATGTAGCAAAATGACCTCCCAAATTGGAAGACACTTTTGTATTCACCCCTGATTTAAATTGACCCATAATCTCATTACATTGTAGCTGCAACCACAAAGAGAAGCCTTTTCCCTGTAGCAGCTAGTCATGAAGCAAAGCTCATGCTCCCAGATTTCTCTCATCCCAAAGCTCTATGCATTTGCAATGTCTATGGGAGTATCAGGTTCACTGTCTGAGCAACTGCTAGAGAGCAGCTATTCCCCATATCCATGCAGTGAGATTATAAAGGGCCATTTCTACAGCAGAAGAGGTGGGCACACCCTAGCTGGAAGAAAGCTTCCTCTCCAACCTGCCTCATTGCTAAGAAGATGTACAGAAGCCAAGGACATGCTATGAGCATGGATGGGGGATCCTTGCAAGTCAGGGTAATGTCCTGGGAGAATGGTAACACTGGCTTTTCCAGCCCTAATTGCAGCAACTTAAATGAGCTTTGTGCCAACACTGAAACTCACTAAGAACTTGGTTTTCAGTATGGCGAATGGGCAAATGCAGGAAGGGTGGGGTCTGCAGAAAAAAATATGGAAATTGCAGAGGACAGGTAGGTGAGAAGTTATTCCATTTTGTTTTCCGTTCAGCAATCTATTTCAAATTGTGTGGCATGTTTGTACATGTGTAAAACCAACATGTGCAAAGTTATCTCCTCTATTGTTACCACAATGCGAGTTCCTAACATGAGTACAAAGTAACGCTTTACCTTATTTGATGTCGTATAAAATGAAGAAAACACCCAACAAGGCATAGGTAGGCCAGAAAGAAAATATTTAACAGCTGTAGAAAATTCACAGGCTTTAAGATTTTTATTACCACTTATTCTGGACGAGCTACATATAAAGTTTGAAGGGGGGGCAAGCTCAGCTACAACAACCCCACTATGTAAGCCTGTTACACTTGAAAGATTTGTTCAGAATGTCCAGTGGGAACCTGGAAATCGTAATAATTTGTAGTATTGATTGTGTGAAGCTATGCAGCTGGGGCCCCTAGTGAATAGACAGGAATAGACATTTTATTGATTAACTTTTACAGTCATATTTTCAAGACTCTGCTGCAACATAATTTTCACTTCCCAGCTTTGTGCTGCTGCATCATGAAACTTGGATTCTTCTCTCTTAACATTTACTCACTTGAGGAATAAAGTATGGACTTTTCTCTTTCAGGGCTGGGCATGTAGTGATACGTACACTTTATGTAGAGCTTCCTTATACCCCCCCCCCCCCAATTTTCTACATCTAAAGGGAAATATCAGATAAGGAACATATGATTTTTAGACACAACAATTTCATCAACTAACCAGTTTATTGTAGCTCCTATCTTGATCTGCATATGGCTGCTTTTGGCTTCAATCAATAACTGCAAGCGAAAAAGTTTTGCATAGAAAGTGAATTGCCCCACTAGAGTTTGGCTTTGTTCTTCATCACCTTTTATTATTATTATTATTTTTTAAAGGAGCTAGACATTGAAAAATGTAAAACGTGGCCTCTGGGGAAAGCTGTTTTCGATCTTTAGCAGCTATTTTTAACAGGTCTTTTATATGCCAAATTCTTTAATCCCCCATAACACTGGTTGTTCAGCTTTCAAGGAACTGAGTTTTGAAGAAATAAAAGCAAAAATAATATCTTTATTATTTAGTGTACTGTGTGATAGCTTTTGAAAATGTTCCGTATGTGCTGCACATAAAACCCCATTCCCTTTTTGTTGGTATTGCCTTAGTTAGTATATAAAGAATTGTTATTGTTTTATGAGGGAGGGGGAACCAAACTGTCTTTCCTTTGCCATATTTAGGAATTAGCAGCAGCAAAATATTAGAGAGTGAAGTAGAGCAGCTGCTGAAATTTCACAGAAGCAGCATTTGAGTTTCACACTGGAGCTACGAGGACAAGACAGGATCTTTCTCTAGTGGCCATAATGAAATCCATCATACTTTTATCAAATCAGCATGCAGCATTTAAAAAAAAAATGTTTTCATGGTTACAATGTCATTATGCATTCTCCCAATATTTTTCATCCTTACGTCAATGAACATTATATATGCTCATGAAATGTGATTCTCCTGATATTGTCACCCTTTTGTCTCAAACTATCACCTTTAATCTTCTCCAGTATCACTTTGAACACCAACAGTCTAAAAAGCTTGAATTTATGCTCAGATCACATGCAATTGAAGAATTATAATCTCATGAGACAAATTGATATTTTGTGTAACAAATACATATATGAAGGAATGAATCTGCGAGAACTCACAGCAGATCCAAAAATACAAAGACAATTCAATCTGTGGTTTGTGTTCAACACGTTTGAGGCAGAACCCATCTTAAATTAATTTCAGACAGCTTTTTTTTGTCATTTGGGTTACATAATGATATGGAGACCCCATCATTAAACAATACGAATCCCTTTAAACAGAGCTGTCTTAACTGATGCAGTCATGGAATCAGCTCCATGATTATAAATTATATACATATTAATTTGCATGCCTATATTTCCATCAGCAAAACTTTACTTTAGCATCTGTTCCCATTATATTTTGCTTAGAACGAGGAACAAGCTATAAGAATTACATCATGTGGTTACATCAATTAAATTACATCATGCACAATATACTTGGCTGACTTTGCCTTTTGCCTAACCTAATGTGGAATAAATGCTTTCCCTTTAAATTGTGGATAACACTGGGCAGTTTAAATATTAGCACTAGCACCAATAGAACAAGAGCAAAAACTGCAAGGATCAGAACAAGGTCAATCTGGTGAAGCCATCTGTTGTTACCAAGATGTATTTGGAAGCTTGGAAGTGAGAGCTGGACCATAAAGAAGGCTGATTGCCAAAGAATTTATGCTTTTGAATTATGGTGCTGGAGGAGACTCTTGAGAGTCCCATGGACTGCAAGAAGATCAAAGCTCTCCATTCTTAAGGAAATCAGCCCTGAGTGCTCACTGGAAGGACAGATCCTGAAGCTGAGGCTCCAATACTTTGGCCACCTCATGAGAAGAGAAGACTCCCTGGAAAAGATCCTGATGTTGGGAAAGATGGAGGGCACAAGGAGAAGGGGACGACAGAGGACAAGATGGTTGGACAGTGTTCTCGAAGCTACCAACATGAGTTTGACCAAACTGCGGGAGGCAGTGGAAGACAGGAGTGCCTGGCGTGCTCTGGTCCATGGGGTCACAAAGAGTCAGACACGACTAAACGACTAAACAACAACAATTTGGAAGGTTGGAGGGAAGCGTGATAAAGATGGGCAACTCCAGTTTATCCCCAGCACCTGAATAAAGAAAAGAATATCAGCTCTGAATATGAAAGTTTAATTTAACTACCATGGCACAGATTACTTAAATAAGAATGCAATTTTTGTGAGCATGATAGTGATGGCTATGAAAAAAATCACCTGCATAATCAAGATGCAGTCAATTAAACCAAAGAATGTTGGATTCCCCTATGGGGCCAACGTTTTTTGAATTTTGGGCAGTATGGCAGTATGCCCCCCTTCCTGGCATTTCCCCCTATGCTACATGGGCTACCTACTTCTGCCTAGAGAACAGGGCAGGAGTCATAAGATGTACCATGAGAGGTAGAACTGTCCATAGATCTGATTCCTTGCCCAGCTTCCCGGAAGTGAGCAAGGAATTTCTCTTATGCACACTGCTATGAAAATTCCATCTCATTCTTTTTTAAATAGCAGAGATGGGTTTTAGAAGTAGTGCACAGTTTCCTGGGATGGGAAGATACTCTTCCATGCACACCCTTTAAAATACAGTCCTGAAGGCGACATAAAGGTGTTGTTCCTTTCTCCCATCCTTAAAGGAAGAAAAAGAGCCTAGCTAACAATTTGTTAGGCGTGGCTATTTATTTGCAGCACTGGTTCTGTGACAGTTCCACTCATTTTGTTTCTCTCTGCATACTATGTTTGCACTAGATAGTCATCACACAACCCCCCCCCCCAGTGGAGGATCGGTAGCACCACATCACCATCGTGGATTTGAATGAAGTCAGAGTGCAGCCCCATTGGATGTTTTGTACTCACACATCAGAATTCTGGATTTGTATAAAGTCAGCGTAGGGTGGGGTAGGGTAGCAAAAGAGCAAGTCCTACAGTGTCTGTGGCATAGGAGCAAGAAGCGAGAGACACCGAGAGGGAAATGATGGTGGCTTGAAGCAATGGGAGAGGTCTGAGTAGATTGGGAAAGGAAGAACACTGAGGGGTTTGAAAACAAAAGAGCTCTGAATAGTAGTACAGCATGCAATCACATATTTGTGGAAAGTTACCAATCACATTTTGAATGCAATCTTTTTGTTTTGCATATATCACTGTGGACCAAAATAGACATGCAATTATTCATTGCCATTAATTGCATTATTTTTCCTAGAATAAATAGCAGCTGTATGGGGTGTGTGTGTCTGAATTGGGATCATGGCATGGGTAGGGGTTACATCCCCTTGGACCCCCCTCCCCCCTCTGCTACTTGCACTTATTTGCAGGAAAGGTCCCATTGCAAATAGAAGCTGGGCGATCTAAGTTGGAACCACACCAGGACAAAGGGTTAAAATCCCCCTTCCCACACACCATGGTCTCGATCCCCATGGCTGCTGTTTTCTTAACAACATCACATCTGCGTTTGTTTGGGAAAGATGCCAAAGTACAGAGCTTTAATTGTAAATGATTGTACAACTACCATTTACAGTGATAAAACTCAGTAAAATCTTTACTATTTCTAAATGCTAGATTTCTGTTAAAAAAAACACCCCACTGTCCTGCAAAATACTTCCAGATGCAACAAAATGATAAAATTGAAAGGAATCTTTGGAGTCTTTTAGTCCAGCTTGCAGTGGCAGCAGGAATCCCTTGACTTAGGCCATACCAACCAGATGCTCATCTTGTCTTATCTTAAAATCCTGTACAGGAAATGATTCCACAACTTTCCTGAAAGGCTTCTTCCATTGATACACTTACTACAAATCATAGTTCCTGGATTCCGTTGAGACCCAGGAATGTCTATTTGCAAAGACAGGTCCAAATTACGAAAGAAAGAAAGAAAGAAAGAAAGAAAGAAAGAAAGAAAGAAAGAAAGAAAGAGAAAATATAAAATTAACCTAGACAGATGGACTCGTAAGAGTGAAATACAAATAGCCCAAAACGGGATTGATTTCTGCATAATGTGGTGGAGGAATCCCTCATTATTGATCAACTTTTAAAGCTCATGCACAGCGCTTAAAAAGATAAAGTAAGCAAGGTCAGATAATCAAAGCATTTAAATAGTAAAAACAGCAACTGCCACTGTAGACTGCTAAAGTAAATCCATAATACAAATTGCTTTAGCAAAAAGTGGATGAGCAGCTGATCTTCCTATTGAACTTTTATACTGTTCAGTGACCACACAGGGAAAAGGATTGGGAGACATGGCTTAAAGATCGATATTGAGTGAGATGTAGTAGGGATTCATTCAGAACATGAAAGAATTACAAGTATTAGAGAGTTGAGGTATCTTTTGAGATGTCATCAAGAAAAGATTGTTTAGCTCAGTTTAGAACATCATATGTGTCATATGCACAGTAGGCATTAGTCAAATTTCTCTTTTGTTTTCATTGATCCAGTATGCTTCAGTAGGGTAGCCCAATCTGTCTCAAGGAAACTTTGAGAATGTGATGCTGCTCTATAGCAAAACAACAACTTTCATAAACAACAGGGAAACTGTTTACAGTATTATAATGAAATCAATATCATCTTTTTACAAAAATCTTTTTTGAATGTCTAATTCAGTGTGAGCCTTTTGTGCAGAATGATATATGTTCTCTCCAGTTTACCAGACAGCTTTTGTGTGTTAAACTCTTAGATGTGTATTATTAGGCTTTTATTTCATCCTTATTTCTTTAGCCTTTCTCTTGTTTTGTTGCTATGGTACATTTACAAGTTTGTACTGTGCCACATAGTTTGTACTGTTTTTTGGAGAGAAAACCTATGTATTATATTGTAGAAAGCTTCTCCTTGGTATATGAAGCAATACCTGCTTGATTCAATCAAAGCTCTGTTGCATTATTCCAGACTGCTCCCAGGCTAACTGCATGCAGAAAATTGCCTGTTAAATAGAAAGGACCATTTAAAATAACATGCTGGTTACTTAATATTGCTGATTGAAATGTACGACAATTATAGTACAATCCACTTCTATGCAAATCAATCACAAAACTCTCATCTTTTTTTAATCAATCACATTTGCACTCCTCTCTTTTACTAGGGAGCTTGGAGCACCGTACATGGGCCTCGTTGCATTCTCACAACAATCCTGTGAGGTAGGTTAGGCTGAGGAATGACTTGTCAAATGCTATCAAGCAGGGATTTGGGCTTGCCACTCAAGCCAGTACTGCAATCTGACTCTAAATGGAGGTGGAGAGCACTATTGGACTAGAATTTATGGGACTTTCTGCACTTACCATTTATAGTGGTATAGTTGCTGTTTGATTCAACCTTTTAAAGAGTGCATTTGTAGCTGATTGTCCATGCGTTTGGTCACAAATAGCTATTATTAAAGAGTGAGTTTTCCTTACCACACTAACAGCAGGTTGCGCCTAAACTGAGGACAGCTCCATAGCTGTAGTCATACCCTTTATGTACCCTCGTGTTCCTCCAGTTCATGAATATCAGAGTTATGAACATTTGCGTCTTTTTTGTGTTCCATGCCTAGTGTTCAGGAATTCAAATCTTCCGGAAGTATAGAAGGTTAGAAGGGGAACTAGGTGTCTGACACAGCTATGAAGAACCTTGTGATGAAATTTTCTCCACAGCTAATGCTTGCTGCCATGGGCAGGAGTTTGAATCAGGGCCGTCATCTCTGCCTGCCACATCTCTCCACTAAACTGAGCTTGCAAACGGACAGAGGGAAGTTGTTCAAAACAGGTGTCTGCCAAGCCACAGTTGCCCATCCTTTCCCCTCTACACAGAAGCTAGGATGTTGCTTGTACACATGCCACCAGAATGAAAATATTGGGATCCATTCTGGATATTTCACAAAAGTCAGGGTTGTTGTTGTTTTTGCTGCAGACACAAAGTACATTATTCCAGAACACTAACTGAATAATGACATTTGGTATGTGGCAGGATGCCCAAAACTCGGGGTGGGGGGGTGGGGGGGTGGGGAGCAACAATTATATGACTATAAATGGAAAGTGTGGAAAGCCCCATCTTAATAATAATAATAATAGTAATAGTAATAATAGTTTGTTTATTTATTTATACCCCACCCATCTGGCTGGGTTTCCCCAGCCACTCTGGGCGGCTTCCAACAAAATATTAAAATACAATAGTCCTTCAGATATTAAAAGCTTCCCTAAACAGGGCTGCCTTCAGATGTCTCCTAAAAGTCTGGTGGTAGTTTTTTCCTTTGACATCTGGTGGGAGGGTGTTCCACAGGATGGGCACCACTACCGAGAAGGCCCTATCAGAAGTGGCTGCAGCTGGTGAACCAGCTGGAACTGAAAAAGGGACTCTGCACCAATGAAGCCACTTGGGCCTCCAGTGACAAGGGTGAATCCAGTAATAGCAGGAGTAAGACAGAGACCTGCTCCATCAAGAGGAGTACAACCGTATCTAGAACAGATTGGGCCCCTAAGTCCTGGATATGATAACCACCTATGCACAAATATCTGTGTCTTTGTTGGGTTTCAGCTTCAGTTTATTGAACTTTCCCAAGCCCATTACCAAATCCAAGCGCCAGTCTTTCACCTAGATAGCCTCACTTGATTCAGGTCACAAAGAGGGAAAAAAGTTGAGTGTCATCAGCATATTGATGACATCTATATGCCACTCATCAGCGGCTTCAGGTAGATGTTAAAGAGCATAAAGGACAATATGGATTGACAGATCTTCATACTATAGATGCCATGGAGCCAAGCAGAAGTCCCCCAGTGCTGCTGTCTAGTATTAGTTCAGTAGGCAGGAGTGGAGCCAGGATATCTCCAGGCCACCAGCTTCTACACCACAGAACCAATCCTACAGGATACCATGGTTGATAGCATCCAAAGATCCTCAGAAAAACCAAAACAAAACAGATGGGAAGATGGGAAATATAGGGATGACTATGCACAGCCCATTCTCTATCGTTCCATGGCTCATTCTGTTCCACATCCCAGTTCTTTTGAATCCTGGTTTAACTAGACCCCCTTCATGGATTAATCCCATAAAGGGGCTCCACATGATTAAGGGGGAAGCAGGGGTGCCACCCTGTTGTTATGCCCACCTTCCTGGTCTCACCCCTTCATGCATTGAGTGAAGGTCTGAAGGAAGAGCCAGCTGTGGAACAGGAACATAGGAAGCTGCCTTCTGTCAAATCAGGTCATTGGTCCACCTAGCTCAGCACTGACAACATGGGCCAGTCACAGATTCTAGGGTTTAAGACATCAGTCTTTTTCCATTCCTACCTGGAGAAGTTACGGATTGAACCTGGGACCTTTTACATAGAAAGCAGATGGGCTGCCACTGAGATACAGCTTCTCCCTCTGCTGTGCAAAGGCCTCTCCATGTGGCTGGTTTAAATTGTAACAAAATGCTTTCCCTCTCCCTTGAGTTAATAGACACGTGAAAGTGGCCCTAAGAGTTATTTGAGTTGTGCACCCCTACTCCTACTTCAGTTGAGGGGCAATTCACATCCTGCTTTGCTATAATGAATAGTTATTTAGAACTATTATTGGCTCCAGATTTGCAGCATGAATTGCTGATTACAGCAATTTTGGTGGTAAAATTGTGAAACAATATTCATAGTTGTCAGAAAAAGGTCAGCTTATTTGCATTCATTAGGAACCTGGAGGACCATGTAGCGTGCTTTTTCCTTTGGGATGCTTACAATTATTGATTTGTATACAGCCGTAGGAAAAATTAATTAGAATTATATTTCACTTACTACCAGGGGCTGTATAATATAAAAGCCGTACATTAAAAAAAAAAAAGCCAGAACCAGAAAATGGAAATACTATTGTTGTTTTTCTTGGAGTGTAACTTTTCTAGTACAGATCTTATTTACAACAGTCTACACTTGTGTGTGTTGAAACAAAACACATTAATTCCAGCGCTGTGAGAACTTTTTGGTTTATATTCAAATCCACAAAACCCACTACAATCTATTGTAGCATTAACAGTGTGTGACACGCAAATTCGTGAAGCGTTCCATATTTTTTTTTTTTTTTTAAAAAACAGTGTGTGTCCATCCACCATCCACCAAGGAGTCATTTCCTTTTCACCATAGCATGCTTGGCTATTAGAGGGACCAATAGGTCGATGCATAACTGCTGGTTTGGTCACTTTGGTCTGTAAAACTTGCACTTCTGCAAGTGCCACAAAATATCTGTTCCACATTTGTTAGGAACCATTCCCTTAGTGTTCCTTTGGAACTCCCTGCCTATTGACATTAGGCACGTGCCATAATTTACATTACTGTGTCGGAAACTCCGCTCGGCCAAGCTGATAAAGCTCATTTTCCAGCCGAGCCTTTGGAATCGTCTCCCGATGAATAATTAATGACCTGAGCCTTTGATGAGGCTCCAAGGCACGTTCCCGCATTCAGCAGAGTTTCCAGCACAGGAAAGAGACGAGAGGTTTGGGCTACATTGCAAAGAGTTTTATTTCTAAACTACGCAGACAGAAAAGACATCCTCTCTCTATGAAAGCAGAGAGCAACCGAAACAAAGGAACAAAGGGAACAGGAAACCCACTAACGTCACATCCCATCTCCTTTCCCGTGAGACTTCCAACAGTCTGGACTGTCTCTGGAATGTAAACAGAGTCCTGTGACTCCAAGCAGCTGCTCAGTGGCAAAGAGAAACTAACATCCTGTACTCCTTTAGATGCCTACCAAGCATTTTCCCGTTTCAGCAGTCCTGTACAGAAACATTGGCCCAGGTTCAACTAATGTGGCATGCTAGTGGAACCCAGTGCTAGGCATTCCTTTAGCACAACAGGGCTTCTCCACCCTGACGCCTCACCCAAATCTAGGGTCAGGAGAAGGCCTTGAAAAGTGCATGTGGGTGAGGAGAAGGGGAATCATTTTGTCTAGTGACCAGAAATGCTAACACTAATGGAACAATCAAAAGAGCACAATGTTGAATCCCCCCGTTGTTTGGTCACATCATTTATTTGTTTTTATTAAATTTATATTCCACCCTATACCCGTAGATATCAAGGCGGTTCACAACATAAAATTACAATATATATAAAAAATACATAATACAAAGAAGAACAAAGACAACCCAATAATCCCCCATTTCATGGCACATTTAAAGAGACATTGGATATCAATCAGCCAAAAGTCTGGTTGAAGAGGAACTGGTTTTAATAGTATTTTTATTATTATTATTAAATAAATTGTTGCTGCCCTGGGCTCTTTAGGGAGGAAGATTGGATATAAATTTAACAGGTAAAAATGAGAAAAATATCCCATGCTTAGTTGTCCCTCACATTAGCTCAGGTCTTTGCAGCAGCAGTGACAGTAAATTGGTTTGTGTAGAACAAAGGTGCAGATGAGAGAGGGCATGGCAAGTAAAACCAAGAAACCACAGCTTTGTGAGTATAGAGAATGACATCTATATAGACCACTGTGCAGAGTGAATGGTCACTGTATGTGTTCTTATAGGTATTCACTGTGAGCTTTATGAAGGCTCGCCAAGAGCTGTTGCACGTGGAATCGAAACTACCGTGGAGCACGGAGAAGCAAGTCATGAGGCTGCAAAAAGCTAAGCGCAAACTTGGAAGCAAATGCACAGTCTTAAACGGAGGAAGAAGGACACTCAGATGGCCTCTGTTGCTACCCTTGTGATCCAGCTTGCAATTGTGAAATGTGGCCCATGGTTATTGCATACTTCTGTGAACTTTTAACACTTTGAATGGATTAGAGTGTCTTATTTTGATTACATCCACATTGTTCGCTGTGATAAGATTAGGTTCTTTAGTCATTAAAAAGAAATGTTTGGCTTAAATCCATTGAATTCAGGCATGCAGTGAGTGGAAAAAATTAGACTGCAGCTCTTCATATTGTGCATATGTGACACATGTTAGCAATTAATCAAACTATAGTCACCTCTAATTAACAGCAATACTAAAGCCAAAATATGGCAGAAACAGATGACAAAAGAATTGAGCGGATAGAATACCGAGAGAGGAAAATATATTCCAGGAACACTGAAAGATTTTTAACTGTGCTGTGGTTCTCTTAATGGCTGTCAATATTTAAGCAGTTATTAGAGAGCTTTTCCTACATTGGTGCAACTTCTGAAAGATTTATTGGTTGTATAGATTTGCAGTGATGGTATATATGTAATAAGGTGATGACAGTAAACATTCACATACCTGTTTTGAGGCATCAGAACATGGCAGACTGAGGGAAAGGCTTGAAAGTGGGGTTGGTGATTCTCTTTACAACAGCAACAGACTGTACAAAAAGTATAGTAATTTAATTCACTGAAATTGTAAATGCTTTCATACATTATTATGTGTTTGAATTTGATTGGTTGGTAACCAAATTCTAGAGAGTTCTCTAGCAGTTATCATATGATTGGCTAATGTTGGTCACATAAGATATTTAGTGAAGGAGAGACTCCATTTATGTCAAAGTCTGGACAT
This sequence comes from Podarcis pityusensis, assembly GCF_964106645.2. Lineage (NCBI taxonomy): Eukaryota > Metazoa > Chordata > Lepidosauria > Squamata > Lacertidae > Podarcis > Podarcis pityusensis. The sequence goes on along the minus strand of NC_138031.1, from coordinate 31,185,005 downwards.
TGGTTTAATTTCCAAAGAAGGGCGTCAGTCATATACTTGATTTGAGGTTCTCAGCTGAGATTTTGCTACCCTTATTTCAACACGGTTACATCTGTATAGGACTACTACATACCACACATAGTTAAACAATGAAATTCTCTCCCACAAGAGGTAGTACAGTGGTACCTCTGGTTGCGAACGGGATCCATTTCGGAGGCCCGTTTGCAACATGAAAAGAGCACAACCTGCAGTCTGTGCACACGCAGGTTGTGATTTGCTGCTTCTGCGCATGTGCATGACGTAATTTTGCACGTCTGCGCATGCGCGAGTGGCAAAACCTGGAAGTAACACTTTCCGGTACTTCTGGGTTGCCGCGGGACGTATCCTGAAAGAATGTAACATGAAGCAAACGTAACATGAGGCATGACTGTAATGGCCACCAACTTGGATGGCTAGCAACTGTAGATGGCTTTATCCTCCATGAATTTGTCATAATTCTGTCTTAAAGTCATTCAAGTTGGATGTCAGCTGTGTCCCGTTGCTGACAGAGGGGGAGAGCATGGAGAGACAGGAAGAGGTAATTAGGCAGGAATGCGGAACGAGGGAAGAGCAGCCTAGTTGCAGTAGAAGCCTGAGCTCTAAGAACAAGGAGAAGGAAGGGGGGAGTTCAAGGGAGAAGACACAGACTGACAGTTTAAGCTCGGACTCAGAGGGAGAGGCCACCGGAAATAGCCCATCCCATGATGTGTAGGTGCGCAAGAATTAATGAGGGGCATGAACAGGAAAAGAAGTGAAAGTGGGGCTTTAAATGTGGGAAGAGGAAGGGGAGGAACTCAGACTCGGCAACAACTAATTTGGAAGCAGACGCTGAGTGACTGAGCCCCAGAGTGATTTGTGTGTTTTGAACAATAAACCTGACTTGTCTCACTTCTGTGGGAGAGACCCAACCATTACAATGGTGACCACCACATTTTCTCAGGGAAGTGTTGGCTTAGAAGGCTGCTGCTCAGGTGTCATCTGTGATAGACAACTTCAAGGCACCCTCCATTCTCCCTTCTTTATCTTTCATCTGGACTTGGACCAATACCTGCTCAAACAGAGGACTATCCTCTGTAAAATATGACACATGACCATGGTTCTATGGCTCTAAGTCCAGTCAAATAAATCAAAAGAGACTCCTTTCTTGCCACTTCCTTATTTTGTCTGTGTTCCTTTATGTTTGGTTCCGTTCCCAAGAAAACACGTCAAACCATTTTTTTGAGGTTCAAAGTTTCACAAGTTTCCAGTGTCAGTTTTATGAATACAATTTGTACATTTGTATTGCAAATGTCCATAGCCATCTGATTATTCTTCTGACTGCAAGAAATTCATATTCTAATGTTTTATGTATTTATTGCAGCAATGTCGCCTTGTTCCATTCCATGTGGGGCCTGATACATGGGAGGATTCTGGTTCACTGCACATTTTGGAGTTAACTGTCCCATTTTGCCTGCTTGGAACCATGTACAGATAGCAACAACCATTACATGTGTATTAAGCATGTAATTAATTGACTGAACCACACATGGGTCTGAATTGTACTTTTGAGGTGGTCTGAGGGTTTATAAGGAAGGAGCTAGTTCTAAGAAGCCATTCCGATAATATCTCATTAAACCATGAGGAGTTTCCTCATTTGGGACATCTGTAATGTCACAACCCAATATACTGTATATTAAAAAACTATTGTTAATTTGTGCCATAATAAAAACTTTATGATCTGGAAGGAAATTCCATATGCTTTCCTTATTCATGCTACTTGAAGTAAATAACTGTCTTTTTTTTTTTTAAACATACATATGTAGGAATGTTGTTGAGACTGGGCATCATCATATTTGTATCTTTGACATGTGATCAAACGTTTTCCAAAAGGCACATTTTTTTTCCACCTTAAGCCCTCTTGATACTTTCATGTCTTTGTGAGAGTTTGTCAATCATATTACAAAGACCAGCAAAATGGTCATCATAATGATAAGAAGATATAGGTGGTATCTATATATATTGCAAGCAAAATGTTCTCACAGTGGGTGGAATCTAACAGAAGAACTTTTGATCTAGTTGCAGAATCTGTTAACAGAAGAGTAGGGTGGACTAAACCCTCCTCCACGTGGTCTGCAGCAATCCCACAATCATCTCCAGAGAAGTTATTCTACAAGTTAGAAGGTGTTCATGGTGGTGGGCTGAGGACTGAAGGAGGAATCAGGAAAAAAAAAATGCTTCTCTCTACTTCCATTAGCAGATGCACCTGCAAAATCAAAAGGCTCCCCTGGAGTGTAAGAGCACGAAATGGATTCCACATGTACAGGAATCTTAAGAATTGTGGTGAAATATTAGGAATTATGGGGAAATAAATTGGGAGCTTTATTAATCCACTTAGACATTCTGGGGATAGGGTGGGGTGGGGAGTTGGTGCTATACTTGGAAGAACTGTTTTGCAAAAAGTGTGACTGTCCTGAGGAGAAATGTCAAGCAACGGGAGGTGATGGGAAAGTGCTACTCTGAGTATGCTTAGAAAAAACCCCACACAATTTTCTCTCACAACCCAATTTCCTGTGGCATTCTACTTAAAGAAAAGAAAAAAAGAATCCAAATAGGAAAAATCAGTTTCTATTCTGGAAAAGAATGGAGAATTGCAAGAGCCCTCATCTAACCTCCCTTCCACCCTACATGGCATTGGATAAGGTGGATACAGAGGTGGATTTTGGGCAGAGCAACCAGTTCCATCGCAGAGCCTAGGGGGTGCCACAGGGTGCTGCAACTATGACATAGTGAATTGAGCAGATTGGAGGGTGAGAGGTGGGGGTGGGGGTGAATTTTGGCCTTGCACAGAGTGCTGCTGAAATGTGAAAGACCAAAGTCTGTCCATGGTGAATAAAATGTTTTCCACCTCTCCCCAGCCTAGGTCTGTATCGTTCGAGTTTCTGCAATTATTCTCTTCCCAATACAACAAATTTCTCCTCATCCAAAAGTTCCTCTCACAGCTGAACCACCCATTGTTTGAGAGGGGACAGATTTACAGCCTTGTGCAAACCTCATGCTTCCCTTTCCCCCACAGAAAGTAACGTTTATTAAGTTTATTTATTTTAGTAAGTAATTTATAGATCACCCTTTGCCAAAAATCCAAAGGGCAGTTTGCAACACAAAGATAACACAATGGCCATACAATGGAAGCATTTAAAAACAATTATTTCAATACAACTCATAATAAGAGCAGTAGCATTAAACTACAGTAAGCCCACATCTTATGTGAGGGTTACATCTGGGGATCGCTCTTGCAGCTAAAATAGCATATAGTCAAAACCCATTGGGTTCAATGCTGGGTAGGAGAGCTAAAGTCATTTTTCCTGGAACCCTTCCCACCTTCTTCTTCTTCTTCTTCTTCTTCTTCTTCTTCTTCTTCTTCTTCTTCTCACACACATTAGAGTATAGGAGTATAGCATCTAGATCAAGGGAAGTAATAGTGCCACTGTATTCTGCTCTGGTCAGACCTCACTTGGAGTACTGTGTCCAGTTCTGGGCACCACGGTTCAAGAAGGACACTGACAAACTGGAACGTGTCCAGAGAAGGGCAACCAAAATGGTCAAAGGCCTGGAAACGATGCCTTATGAGGAACGGCTAAGGGAGCTGGGCATGTTTAGCCTGGAGAAGAGGAGGTTAAGGGGTGATATGATAGCCATGTTCAAATATATAAAAGGATGTCACATAGAGGAGGGAGAAAGGTTGTTTTCTGCTGCTCCAGAGAAGCGGACACGGAGCAATGGATCCAAACTACAAGAAAGAAGATTCCACCTAAACATTAGGAAGAACTTCCTGACAGTAAGAGCTGTTCGACAGTGGAATTTGCTGCCAAGGAGTGTGGTGGAGTCTCCTTCTTTGGAGGTCTTTAAGCAGAGGCTTGACAACCATATGTCAGGAGTGCTCTGATGGTGTTTCCTGCTGGCAGGGGGTTGGACACGATGGCCCTTGTGGTCTCTTCCAACTCTATGATTCTATGATTCTATGATTCTATGATTATTCTGAATGAGCACAACTTAAATGTGCATGGGCTTGCTGCATTCATAAATGACTAGTCACCATACTTTTCATCCAAAAGCATGCTGGGAAGATGTGTGTGTTCATCTCAGCAGGAATAAGATTCCATAGGCCTGGAATCAGCACAAAAGGCTGATTCCATATATCACCGCACTGTGCGCTTCATGCAAAGAACCACCAATCTGATATCTTTAAGGTACAGTTTGATATGGGAGAAAGCATATAGGCCTGAGGCCATTCATGATGTTAAACATGAATATACTGGTAAGTACCTTGGAATTTTGCTCTGGGAAAGAATTGGCAACCAATGAAGTTGTTTTAAAATGAGAGTTAAATACCCTCAGCCTGCCACTCCCATAATGGCCCTGGATGTCACATTTCACACTAGTTGCCATTTCTGAACTGTCTTTAAGGGCAGTCCCACACAGAGCACATTACAGTAGTCCAACTGGGAGGTTACCAGAGTGTGGACGACTATGACCAGGCTGTCCCTATCCAGGAAAGGCAATACAGTGGTTCCTCAGGTTACAGACGCTTCAGGTTACAGACGCTTCAGGTTACAGACGCTTCAGGTTACAGACTCTGCTAACCCAGAAATAGTACCTCTGGTTAAGAACTTTGCTTCAGGATGAGAAAGGAAATCGCTTGGTGGCGGCGCGGTGGCAGCGGCAGGCCCCATTAGCTAAAGTGGTGTCTCAGGTTAAGAACAGTTTCAGGTTAAGAACAGACCTTTGGAATGAATTAAGTTCTTAAGCCGAGGTACCACTGTAGTTGGTACACCAGCTTGAGCTGGTCATAAGCATTCCTAGTCGCTGAAGACCTCAAGTAATGATGATGATGATAATAATAATTTTATTATTTATACCCCACCCATCTGCTGGGTTTTCCCAGCCACTCTGGGCGGCTCCCAACAGAACAATAAAAACAGAATAAAACTTCAAACATTAAAAACTTCCATAAACTGGGCTGCCTTCAGATAGTTGTTTATTTCCTTGACATCTGAAGGGAGCGCATTCCACAAGGCAGGCACCACTACCGAGAAGGCCCTCTGCCTGGTTCCCTGTAACCGCACTTCTCGCAGTGAGGGAACTGCCAGAAGTCTCTCGGCTCTGGACCTCAGTGTCTGGGCCGGACAATGGGGGTGGAGACACTCCTTCAGATATACTGGGCCAAGGCCGTTTAGGGCTTTAAAGGTCAGCACCAATACTTTGAATTGTGCTCGGAAACGTACTGGGAGCCAATGTAGGTCTTTAAGGACCAGTGTAATATGGTCTCGGTGGCCACTCCCAGTCAACAGTCTGGCTGCCACCTTCTGGATTAGTTGTAGTTTCTGGGTCACCTTCAAAAGTAGCTCCACGTAGAGCGCATTGCAGTAGTCCAAGCGAGAGATAACTAGAGCATGCATGACTGTGGCGGGACAGTCTGTGGGCAGGTAGGGTCTCAGCCTGCATATCAGATGGAGCTGGTAGACAGCTGCCCTGGACACAGAATAATGATGGTTCAAGGAGCCATATTTACTCATAAGAGGATTGGATTGGATTGATCTTTATTACGGCCATTTGCCCGTCACACGACAGTTTCCCATACCAACATAATGTACTTGAACCTCCAAATTTAAAACCGTCAAAACTTACAAAAAAACAGACAAGAACCAAAGCAGAACAAAAACAAAAGACCAACATCATACGTTGCAATAAATTTGTAACATAACCATCACCATCTGCTCGCAAATCAATAAAAGACATCAATGGTGATTCACCTAGTTACATCCTAAAACATAGATCATGGTTTAAAGGGATTTTCCGAGCCACACAGGAGTCCGTTTCTCTTCTTTAGGGATAGGACACTGATCAAGAATCTGGCAACCGTGAGTGATCTTAGGGGGTCATCATCATTTAATAGATATCTCAGTTTGGCTTCATTCGTATCATCGGCAATTCCCTTTAGATATTGGGCAAGAAACTTGCTCCTGGCCGATGAGTGAAAAGCACAGTCAAAAATTATGTGATGCAACGATTCCGGTGCCCCACAATTACAATCACATAAGAGCGATATCTGTCCATTGGAGAATCTATTTCTCAGCACGTTCGATGGGAAGGTGTTGAATCTTGCCTTTACAAAGGCATATCTATGAGCCGAAGAAGTTAAGGAATTCAAATAGTTTGGGAGCCTTAAGAGGGGTGATAAACCAAGGTTTAGAGGTGAGCAGGTACCATTGCCCAAGACCATTTTCTGCTGCAAGTCCATCTCCTCTAGTTTACAGGTTACTGTTCTTTTAGCTGGAACTATGTCCTGCTCTAGTAATTTGGATGGGGAGATTCCCATTGCCGTTATTTTCAGCTGTAAATTTTTTACCCATGGGCTCTGGAAATCATCTCTCCACATACATTGTATCAAGTACAAGTTTGGGAGATTGTGCCATAGAGATAACCAGTGACAAAGTATGTGCTTCCACAGAGCGTTTTCCAGGGATACAGTATTAAGTTCCATGCGTAACGCTGTATTACTTACACAGTTGGGCAGTTTCAATATCCCTCTTAAAAACTGATTTTGAATAACCTCTAGGTGAGATAGATTGACAAAAGTCCCCCAAATTGAGATGGCATAGGCAATTGTCGGGATCACCTTGGCCTTGAAGACTTTCAACGCCGATGGGATATGAAGGGCCCCATCGGTGAAGAAGAATCGCAAGATCGCCAAGGAGATAGCTTTGGCTCTATTTGTAACATAGGCTACATGGGCCTTCCATCTAAGGTTATGTTGTAACCAAACTCCCAAGTATTGGAATCTATAGACTTGTTCGATGACTCTCCCATCAATTCTCCAATTATGGAGTTTCCGGCTCTTTGAGAAAATTAGGATCTTAGATTTTCCATAATTAATTGTAAGGGAATTTGCGTTACAGTACGATCCAAAAATTTTTAAGGCCCTCCTGAGACCTACTCTAGAAAAGGAAAGGATGACTGCGTCATCCGCATACAGTAACAAAGGGCAGCGATAAAGTGCTAGGCGGGGTGCATGAATCCTTTCTTGAGCCTCTATTAGGGGAGTCCTCATATCGCTTATGAACAAGTTGAACAGGAATGGAGCCAATATACAACCCTGCCGGACACCTCTGTTAATGGGAATTGGATTGGTGAGATCACCCTCCGGGGTGAGTCTCACTCTAGCCGCTGAGTTCTCATGGAGTTTGATTATTAGCCAGAGAAGCCTTCTGTCGATGCCCCAGCGGGAGAGTTTTTCCCAGAGGATGCTCCTGGGGATACTATCGAATGCTGCCTTTAGGTCAATGAATGCCACACAGAGTTGGCCACCCTTTGGGGTGGAATATTTCCAGGCAAGATGCTGTAAAATTAGAATATGATTAATTGTTGACTGTTTTGGGCGGAATCCAGCTTGTTCGGGCCCAATTAATTTTTTCTCTTCGGCACATTGATTAAGTCTGTTCAGCAAGAAGCGGGCATACAGTTTCCCCACTATTGAGAACTCATAAGAGTAAATATAGGTGTAAAGAGTAAATATAAGGCTAAATAGTAACTGGCAACTATTTACTTACACAACACAGGACCATAGGAATCTGCCTTCTAGTGAGCCAAAACATTGGTCCATCTAGCTCAGCATTGTCTACCCTGACTGGTCGTTTCTGTCCAGGATTTCAGATGGGCTTCTTTCCCAGCCCTACCAGGAGATGCTAGGGATTGAACCTGAAACCTTCTGCATGCAAAGCAGATTCTCTACCCCTCCCTTCCTCAAAAGAATAGCAAAGAGGTGTACTTTGAAACATACGTTTGGGGTTCCAGTTAAAGGCTCTGTTCATCCCCCAATCATCTTGTTGCTTTCTGCCCATTTAACATACATCATAGGACTTAGTGGGAGCCATTTAGAAGAGTCCTGTGTATTATTATGAGAGTCCCTCTTTTCTCTATATCCAGAAAAATGAGTGAATAGATTCCTTATTGCAAGGACTGATAATGACTTCTGCATTTGGCTGCTAGTAGTGATTTGATTTTTTTTCCAGAGGTTGAACTTTATGAAGAAACATGAGCAATACTGCAAAAAAAGGCCCAGAACAATCAAATGAAAAGTTCAAACAATGCACTAAAACTCTTCTGTCAGCGGAAAAAAAGAATATTCAGGCTTTGCAGCAAAAAATAACACCAGTTTATTTGAAAGAAAAAGGGTTGCAATTTTGGAAGGCAAAGGGGCGATGACAGTAATCATAAGAGGCCCCAGCCATCTTAAGGGGGTTGACTTTGGTGAAAGTCCAGGTAATACAGAATACCCCTGTAATTCCTTTGGGGGTGGCAAGGCAGAGAAAACGGATATCTTAGCTATCTCCTCTGACATGGACACATTTGAAGGCCTATGAGAGGGATGAACAAGAAGAGACAACCAGGAATCAGACTCATTTTAGGCTCTGGGATAGCTCAGTCAGGAGAGCATGAGACTGTTAATCTCAGGGTTGTGGTTTTGAGCCCCACCTTGGGGGGAAAAACCATTTCATTGCAGGTGGTTGGACTAGATGACCAGTATTGTCACTTCCAACTTTACAATTCTATTATTCTATGATTCTGTGCCCAGGGAATACTGAGAGGCAAAGGGAAGTGTGCTAAGAATATAAGGAGAACCTGCTGGATGAGGTCAATGGCCCATCTAGTCCAGCATCCTGTTCTCACAGCCAATCAGATGCCTCAAGGAGGATTTGAACACAAGAGCACTCTCCCCTCCAACAACTATGGAGACAGAGTACAGCCTGGGAATTGCTTCTAAGAGTCACCCCACCTTTTCCAAAGTAATCAACATGTGAAACTTCTCCTAGTTGCCAAGATAGAGGTGGACAGAGATGGATTTGATGTGGCCAGGTGAATTCAGTCTTGAAATTAAGGCCTGGATGGCAGATGCTAATTTTCACTTTTTAGTTACTTTGGAGGAAACAGTGGACATGCACCTGTCATAGTTCAGACAGATAGATATCAATATAGATCATCTTTATGTGACCTGCCTCCTCATTAGGAATGCTTGTCTCTTCTCACTCCTCTGAAAATGCAGGATGAAATTTTCAGTGTAAAAATAGCTGTCCGCATGATATAAAGCCATTACTCTACTTTTGATTTATGGTGAGGACATATTTTTTTGTGTATTATCAGGGTGCTACCTTCACCGACTTTTCTAGGGCTCCTAGTCAGTGCAGGAGATTTTAAACACCTTCACCTGAATTGAGTTCACGATCCCCTTCGGACCTTCCTGCTGAACATGGGGAAGTCGGCCTGGAGGGGGCCGGACTGGCACAGGTGGCTCCTCGCCCCTCCACCAATACAAATGGATGCCCGCAAGGTCTTGTGCTTGGTCTGATCCAGACCTTCACAAATAGCTCAGCTGGTAGAGCATGAGATCCATGCTGTCAGGGTCGTGGGTTAGAGCCCCACATTGGGCAAAAGATTCCTGCATTGCAGGGGGTTGGACTAGAAGACCCTCATGGTTCTGTCCAACTCTATGATTCTATGAAAACATGTCCCTGCAAGCAGAAAGCCAGGGTTGCAGTGGCCTTTACCAGTTAAGCACTTACCTGCACGAGGGGCAAGTGCTTTCTCTCTGTGTGTGAGACAGACCCTACTCTTGGATTTTTTGGGGAGGAAGTGTTAGAGCAAATGGTTCAAGCAAGAGACAATATGGAGGCAGTGATGGCTGCCATCATGAGTGGCTTTTAAAAGGAATTAGACAAATTCCTAGAAGCTAGGGCTCTTGTTTGCTCCTAGCCATGATGTCTATGCTCTCCATGGTCAGAAGCAGTGATGTTTCTGAATAGCAGTTGTTGGAATTGCTGAAGGAGAATGCGCTTGGGTTTCCCAAAGGCATCTAGCTGACAAGTGAGAAGAGATGATGCTGAACTACTGTAGATGGGCAATGGCCTAATCCAGTAGGCTTGTCTTATGCTCTTACTATTTGCATGTGGCATAGGGGTCAGAAAGACATGGGAGACGGTTGCAACTATGCTACTTTGTAATGTGGTGCCCTCATGCTTCCTTTTGTGGGGCGATCTCTTCTGGCACCCACAGCTGTTTGGGTGGAGTGTATGAACTGATCTACTTATGTAGCTATAGACAGGCACATGTGTGCTTAAGGAGCTAATGCTTTGAGGATCTTTACTGGAGACAGTTGCGCACCACAGACTTTATTGCAACAAATACGATTACTCTGTAAATATCAATACTGCTTTGCTTATTTTGGGTGAAATTAGCCAAAACCACTGAATGTCAATATTGTTTTGTTTGCTATGGGGAATTAGCAAGGAACACATGGTTTATTATGATTGGACTATTTATTTACAAAAAAACCCCTGGCAGACAGTAAATAAAACATCTTTGCAACTTGAAGTGCCAATATTAGTATTACAGGGCAGAAAAGGCAGTTAGTTCAATGCAAGGAAAAACTCAGAGGGTGGGATTAAATGATGGTTTCCTCAGAGTAGACCCACTGAACTAAATGATCATGGCTAAGCTATGTCCATTAATTGCAATGGGTCTCTTCTGGGTGCCCGGACTATAAATGCATGAAAGGTCTGATCACTGTTAGCCTCCCCCAAAATATGGGGAGCATGAAAGGGGAACAGTGTGTTTTGCGGTGGGGGTCAGTGCCCATCAAAATCAGTTTCCTTTAGATATTCAGATATTTCCTTTAAATATTCAGAGGAATTGGGATTGGGGAAGCTACTAGCATTGGGGCACTTGTTCCCCTTCACACACACCCTTCAGAGCTGCTTTCCATATGTTGTAACAGATTATGAGCCCAGTTTTGGAACTTCCTTCAAGCGCTGAGGGTTTGGCTATAAGCCAGTGACGGCATCTGTAAAAATAACTGCAGCTCTAATTAGACATGTTCAACATTATGCAGAATGAGGTGGCAGACAATGAGGGTAGATCGCCTTCAATTCCTGGGGCAGTATTTGTGCATGTTCTCACACATAAAAAGCTCACTGTATATTGTAAATGAACATATCTAGGCTATAGCTAGGCCAAACTTTCTCCCACGATGAAGAATTTACTGCCTGCAGAGTTGGTTTTTTTTTTTTTTTACACAATATCCAAAAATATAACTTCTCGATGCATCTTGAAATGGTATGATACTACTTTAATCCACCACCTTTTTCTGTGTGATGTAACATGGCTCGAAGGATGCAGTTATTGAATTTACGTCATGGTGAATTTGTCTTTGTTCTGGCTACAGACAAGACTGGGTGTGTGAGTCCCCTACTCCCAAAGTCATAATTTTGTGCCTCAGTAACCCAGAGTATGAGCTAAGAGAGGCTAAATTCTGCACGCTGTATAAATTATGCAACATTTAATTTATTTTCTTAGTTTGCATACATTCTGCAAACTCCTTTGCAAGGCTTTTACACACACACACTTCTGAGCCTATCTTGACTGCTGTTAAGGACTTATTTAAATGAATACTGAGGTTCTTAGGATGGAAAATAATTTGTCAACCCAAAAATTTGCACTAATGCAGAACTGTGAAGCAATCCACAAGAAGTGAAAGTAGCTGACTAGCTGTTATCTCATCCTGCTTTTAATACACTTATAATGCAGTTCTCTCAATAGTCACTTAGTATCACTATGCTTTACAAATACAAATCAAAAAGAAGTATCCATATCAACTCCTAGGGATGTGATTTATTCACCCATGCATTCCAAAAAAGAAAAGAAAAGTATACTACTTTAAAAAGTAAACAATAATTATTCCTGAAGTGGTTTGTAAGCTGCTTTGGGAAGAACTTGAAGGTGGTACACACATTTATTAAATGAATGAAAAAAAATAGGTACGTCACTTTCCTACAGGGCCAGCCAGGATGTTTTGCTGCCCTGGGCAAAACTAAAAATGCCACCACCATCTTGCAACCTGAGGTGGCTCAGGAAGAAAAAGGAGGTGTGCGACAGTGGCCAGCAGGCAGATTCATTGCCTAAATAGACTGCCTCACCCTGCCTCAAGAGCCCTGCATTCTTAGATAAGTTTCCCAACTTATTTAGCCTGCATTCCCATGCGATTCCCATCCCTTACCTGGGAGAAAGTCCCATTGAGTGAGACTTATATTTCTTAGAGGGTATGCACAGGATTGCTCTGTTACTCTAGGAGACCAGAAAGCTTCTACTATGAAAATGGGAAATGAGAAGAAGAATCAACTTGGAATGACACGTTCTAGTTTAAGAACTGTATTGAACTCAACGTGGGCAGCTATCTTTTCCCCTGTGGAATGCTATTGCCAAAGGATATTCCATCTGAGGAATGCAGCTGGGCTGCAGAAGCAAGACTCACACATCCCCTGCCCCAAATAAAGGGGAAAAACCTGTTATTTAAAGGCCCCTCTGAAAATGCTTCACCTCCCAAAAGCTACTGAATTTCTGCCCACCTTTCTGGGGACAAATGACTCCATGAAAGGGAGGAGATATTTAACCCAGCTGTCCATCAAACCAGAGGCCTTCCAGATGTTGTTGTATTCCAATGCCCTGACCACTGGCCATGCTAGCTGGGTTTGATGGGAGATGCAGTCCAACAAGCTCTGTAGGGCCACAGGTACCACATCTCTGATTTAGAGGAAATCTCATAAAGCTAGGTCGAGTATCTCTTCAGTCCCACATTCCCCATCCCCTTCCTTACTCACTTTACAAATATTGCTCATGCAAGGCCAGACTTCTACCCTTAACTCTCCCCATCCACCCATCTCTCCTACATATACAATGGTCATCGTTATTACCTACATTATTACCACGGTCATCATTATTATCTACTGCCATTAAGTATTTTTTCAAATTGCCAACTACTAATTATGCAAGGCTATTAGCTGGATATTAACTCGGTGGTTTGGCAAGATTTGATACAATAAGATTTGTGGGACCCTTTTTGCCTGGTAATTGCAGCGTTCCACTGTGCACAAGATACCAAGGCGTAGCTTCGTTTGATATATAGTGCACCTCTTTAAGCAGCACTTTATAGCTGCTGGCCTGTGTACACATTGCAGTTTCTGGCCTTTGAGATTATTAAAAAGCAATTCTTTGTCTGTAGAGACCTGCAAGCTCTCTGTGAGCACTGAACTGGAGGCAACTGAGTCCAAAATAAGGGGAAATCTTTTTTTAAAAAAGTATTATTTATGTGAATAGAAAGGATGCATAATAAATAAACAGGCAGTACACAGATGAACAATACATAGAAATGGGTAAGATAATAAAAATAAAAAAGAAGAAATCCAGAAAAGACAAGGAGTCTCCAGGGTTCTTTGGGATCCCTTTGGCATAATGGTTAGAGAGTTGGGCTAGGACATTGGTAACCAACATTCAAATCTCCAATCAGCCACGGAGCTCCTGGGTGAGCTTGGCATAGCTGCCATCTCTCAGCTGAATGTACCACACAGGATTGTTTTAAGGGTAAAATGGAGGGCAGTGTAGGAATACTTTATAGGCCATCTTGAGCACCTTGGGAGAAAGGTGGGTTAGAAATGTTGTTATGATTAACAACAATATGCATCTAACATGGGGAGAAGGTTAATGGTACAATAATATGCTTGACTTTTTTTTTGCAGGAGTGGGGAGTATACCCATTACGAATTTGGTCAGATGGTTCCAAAGATATTTGTCAGCTTTGCATGTTTGACTGGGAACTTTTCATATATGTAAACCATGTGTGGAGAACCTGTGGCCCTCCAGATGTTGCTGGACAACAACTTCCCCCATCCCTGATCATTGGTTTGAAATAAAGAGAGATGCATTAGTGGTTCTCAAGCTGTGGGTCCCCAGATGTTGTTGGACTACAACTCCATCATCCCTGAGCTCTGGCCTTGCTAGCTAGGGGTGATGGGAGTTGTAGTTCAACAACATCTGGGGACCCACAGCTTGAGAAAGGCTGGAAGTGATCTGTCAACCTTAATAGCTATAGTCTGCTGCAAGACTCAAGTCTTCAACGCACAAGTATCTCAAAGCATTTTAGTCCTGCATAATTACAATTTAGGGCTGCACAGCTCATGCCGTGATCACCACCACCGAAGCAGGCATATTTTCCAACCTACGTATGTGGTTACAGATGGTCATTTTGAACTTGCTCTTTAATATTCCTTTCTTCAACAAAAGAATGCTTTTTGTACCAAGTAAATGTGTTTTAGCAGCAGAAGCAAATTCCTGTAGTCATGGTGGTGCCACAATGAGTGAAAGTGAGTTTAAAACATTAAACTCTGCACTTGCTTAGAGGGTCTTTCTTATTTTCCAAGAATGGTATTTTTTTTTTTTTAGTTGCTCTAACATAACAGGAATATACGGTAAAGCATGTAATGGTGGGGTGTAATGCATGTCTTTTGAATGAAGTGAAATAATACTCATTACCGTTTAAAGGGGGGGCGCCCTGTAAGACCATTATGTTTGGAGTCTGAAATTACATAACTGCACCACTGCATAGAAATGATTTTGATGCAGCTTTACTTATACTGAAAATGTACCTATTAGTAGTTCCTCTTGTGGCTGCTTAGAAAGTGCATTTTCCATAACTCTCTTCTAACTCTTTCACAATCCTGTTCTTTTGTGCAGATTTCATTCATTGGTCCATTATGATGCTCACTGTGAGACAGCCTTACCAATGAGGGGAATTATGTCAATGTTCGGGTTCTGTAGGATCTGTCTGCAGAACCTTGGATAAGATATGGATGTAGTTGGACGGAAATACCTAAAACCTTATTATTCCAGAATGCAACTCCAATTGGTTTTGTGTGCCCAAATTACAATATTACAAAAGTGACCAAGATTGGCTTTCTCCCTCCGCACATACAGAGAAATTGCTGCCTTTTCCTTCTGGGTGTGAACCTTTCCTCTGTTACCTAGTTATCGCCTGTGATTAAACAATTGCAATGCATTCTGCAAAAGGCTATATTCTGCCTGCCTTCCAGGAGTGACATTGACACAGCATATAGCAATCCCCTCATTAAGCATATGCATTGCAGGGATTTCATTATGCCAGTGCCCTGGGATCTGCACTGCCTGCTATTTAGTCACATAGTGCAGTTTAAGATGTTGGTGTTTGACTCATAAATCCCCAAATAGTCTCTAACCTGTATTATTGAATCATTTCTCCCATCTGCAAAATGAGGATAATTATGTGCACCCAGGGCAATGCATGCGGGTACAAAATACCAGGCTTTGCTTATTGCAATATTAGAAAGACTTCTCCCCCATTCTAAACCTTTCTTTTGCCTTTTCCTGAATTGCATTACTCCATTCCTAACAAAAAAGCTTGCTTGGGACACAAACCATGTCACTGTTTGTAACACTAGGATAACAGAATTTGCTTTCTAACCCCCACTTTGTATGCGAGAAAAATTATGTTAATAGATTTAAAATCCAGCAGATATTCAATTGCCATAAAATGGTGAGCTTCTACAACAAATGCCTTTTCTTTCCAATACTGTTGTCCCTGACCTTTCTGGGGCCTATAAGACAGGTGCATATTGTCTTTTCCTACTGCTGGATCTCTCATAAGCCATTTCTTTGAAGCATCTGATATGGATATAGTGACTTAGAGGAATGCTCCAGCCCCACCTTTCTATGATGCTATTAATTCTGTGGAGAGAAGGGATCTCCCACATATCTTTTTATATGCAGTTTCTGTTAATCAATCAGAGACTTGAACAGGGGCACAGAAAATCAGTAATAGGATTTGATTAGATTGCTCCCAGATAGTTAGCTTGTCAGCAACACTATTGACTTATTTTCACCATCATTTATTATGGGATAACAACTCCTTAACTCACTTCAACCTTGAATTTGTTTACATGCTACTCAGGGGGTTAAGCTCCTCTGAGTAAGCAAACAAATGTAGTAAGCTAAGCTAAAAAAAGAAAAGAAAGGGAAAGGGGAAAAAAGAGGGGAAAGCCCCAAGATAATCCAGGCCTCTTTTGATACCTCTGATTTTATACAAGGGTAAGTGACCATCAAAACAATACCAGTCATGGCTTGCGGAATACCAAGTTCAGAAAATTCACAATTCATTGCAAGAAGAAAATGTATTGAGGGAGAGAGGATATATAGTGAACACAGGTAGAAAATTGTGAGCTTTATTTATCCATTCAAAAATGCTTTGCATACATGAAGGCTCATGGGGATTGTACTGTGGTTGTGATATTGTATTATGGAAATTGGCTGACTGATTTGTGTGTTGTTTTTAATAGATATATTGTTTCTTGTGTTTTGAGTGTTGATTGAATTGTTGATGCTTTATCACACTGTGTTGTTCCTCCAAGGATAATATATAAATATACTTAATTAATGATATATAAATAAATAACCAGGTTAATTAAAACAAGATTTGAGGAGGCTTCCGGAACAGTGCACTCAGCGTTGGGTCGGAGTTTGAGCTCTGAGCTGCTCGAGACGGACTCGGCACCTGGAGAGGCGAAGTAGTAGCAACAGGAGGTGTAAGTTGCCCCTACTCGGGTGGATTTCCCAGGAGCAGAGGCTCAGCGGTGTAGAGATATGCACCAAAAATGAATGCTCTGTCCATGGAGCTAAATGGCTTATCTAGACCAGAATACTGTTCTCACAGTGGTCAGCTACAAGCCTGTGGGGAAAACCCACAGGAAGAATCTGAGTGCGAGCACACTCTCCCCTCCTGTGTTTCCAGCGACTATGGGGACAGAGCCAATATATTCATTCTGGGGAAGTTCCTACTTTCAAAGTCAAATGTGCCCTTGTTCTTTTATCACACAACATTGCGTTAATTTGACCCAGAGCTTGTCTTACCAGGCAGCTGCTTCAGGAGGTGAAGGCTGGGGACGTGGGGTGGTGGTAGTACCCAGTGTCCCCTTCCCAAGAGCCCTCTACACTAGCCTGTCATGCGCCCCCTAAACTAGCCTGATGCCTCCATTGCAGTTGAAGATGCTGTTCTGTGATCACTGGTCTTGAACAAAGGTTCCACCTTCTCTCTGATCAGTTTGTATTTATAGGAAGTGGATGGGTGGTGTCTTCTCCTTTGCCTCAGTCAGCCATGTATCTTGGGCTGGCCCTGTTCATCCTTCATTTCATTCGCTTCGGCAGCTTGAAGTCAAATGCTTGAGAGCCAGTGTGGTGTAGTGGTTAAGAGCGGCAGACTCGTAATCTGGTGAACTGGGTTCACGTCTCTGCTCCTCCACATGCAGCTGCTGGGCTAGTCAAACTTCTTTGAAGTCTCTCGGCCTCACTCACTTCACAGAGTGTTTGTTGTGGGGGAGGAAGGGAAAGGAGATTGTTAGCCGCTTTGAGACTCCTTCGGGTAGTGATAAAGCGGGATATGAAATCCAAACTCCTCCTCCTCCTCCTCCTCCTCCTCCTCCTCCTCCTCTTCTCCTCCTATGCTATACACAGCTTGCCAATCAAGTGAAATAAACCAGTTAAACTAGCTACAAATCTAACCCCTTATCTGAGCAAGTAGTATAATACCGGACACACACAAGCACTGAATGGCAAAGTACACAGACATAAATTCTGAATTACAAATTAGGAAATATCTCATGTTGAGTCAGAGATTCAAAGCAGGGTTGGATTGGAAATGTGAAGTTCAAAGGTCACGAATTTGCATTTGCAATTGTACACATTTAGGAATTTGTCCAGTTCAATCTTTGCTTTGAATTGCTGATTCTGGTAGAATACCATAAAACTTCTTTGATAATTTCTATTATCATTCCAGACTCATAGGAAAAATACAATTGGATATTGTAACTGCATTCATTAGAATTCCAATTTGCAGGACTTTCTCATCACCTAGCTAATTTCTAAATGGTATTCCTGCTGTGATGTGTGTGAGAGGAATTAAATGGTAATTATAGTAAAATCTGCAAGCAAGGGCCCATTATATTTCTAACTGGGAATACATCCTTTTTTTGTGGCAGTTGAAAGAGATGTAGCCATTTTTTTTTAACCATCCTTTATTGTTCCTTATTTAATGCATCTTTTCCCTAGTTCAAGGAAGTCACTTATCAATTCCTTACAAAAGGAAATGGGATTTTAACATTGTCCTTCCCCTCCCAACTAACAGAGTGAAGCACTTATTATTGTTATTATTTCTAGAGCGGTTGTGTGTGTGTGTTCATGTATTGGGAATCTGCTCATTTTGCTTGCTAGTTTCCCAGTCTTCCTGTAAATGTAGCTGATAGTAATTTTGATCTGTTCTATAAGCAAAACATCTTATTAATCTCACTATAGAATAAGATGCTTGCTTTTGTTAATAAAAAAAAAAAAAAGATCAAAGCAATATATTTCTGTTAACTAGACATTTCCACTAAAGGTAAGTCAGTATCTGCTCCCAGGAGAATTTCAGAGCATAATTTAGAAAGGAAAAATTTGAAATGTGCTCTTTGTTTGAACTAGAATAAGGATGCATCCAGTGTAAACACAATAGGAATTTTCTCCTGTGTTTTCTTAGATTTGCAGGATGGGCTTTGTCGAGTGATATGCGGAGCTCTCTGCATGATGTTATAATTGAAACATTGTTGTATGTTACAAGATTCAGTTTTTTTGATCTCCTCTTCATAATAGTCTCCCTCTAATCTTTTCTCTCTCTGTTGCCTCATTTTGCCTTCTCTGTGTATTACGCATGCTGAATACCATTATTGCTTTTGGTTATTAACTAGGGATGGATTTGGAAAAAGTAATTTTGTGCTGCTTGATGTAGCAGAATAAGCTGTCAAACATCATACCAGGTGACAGTGTGATGTCCTTCTATGGAACTGGCGCACAGTGTGTGTTATAGCTGGAAGGTTATAGGTAATCAGAGAGGATTACCAACGGCAGCTTTATTAAATATCTGTGGAGGTCTACTGTGGCTGTGACCAGATAATATGAGCTTCCTGTATGAAACAGGAAATTATTAATAAACTGGATTGACTGTTCAGAATGCCCTTGCAAAAGTTTATCTAATTTTATTTTCTAGGGAGATGAATGTCAAGTATTAGATTTATTATTACTTAAGGTGTAGGCCTTTTATGCTATGAAGTGATTACCTTTTAATTTGTTATATTTCCCTGGATGTTTGATGATATTAACATTGTTTAAACCAGAATGTTTCCATCCTCATTTTCAAGTAAGTAAATTTTGACAGTTCAGAATACACCAGTTTATGTTTTCTTTCTGAAAAGGTATAATAAAAGAGAGGCCAATTGGGAATCAGTCTGGAAGCTGTAGCGTGGCTCATTCCTGTCTTCAGTTCAGCTTCGTTTCTCCTCTGCTGCATTCCCCCCCCCCCCACCTCTCTTATGCAGTAAGAATATATAAATGCAATTAAGAAAGAAAATATGTGATCTGTAATAGAGTACAGTGGTACCTCAGTTTACAAACTTAATCCGTTTCTGGAAGTCCGTTCTTAAACTGAAACCATTCTTAAACCGAGGTGCGCTTTCCCAAATGAGGCCTCCCACCGCCAGTGCCCTTCCACCGTTTGGATTCAGTTCTTAAACTGAGGTAAAGTTCTCAAACTGGGACACTATTTCCAGTTTTGCAGAGTTCATAAACCGAATCGTTCTGAAGCAGGACTGTTCTTCAATGAGGTACCACTGTACTGTAACACATCAATAAAAGGGGTCAGATTTGCATAACATTCACATATATTGAGGTACAAAATTAGAAATAATTACCAGAATTAACACAGTACATCTCACTGTAAGGAAGACTTAGACCAGGTTTACTCAACCTGCTCACCAGCTGTTCATTGTTGACAAGTGACTTCAAGGCCCCTGCTCTTCTTTCCTATGGTTCTTCATCCTTAAACTGGACTTTCAAATGCAGAATTGTCCCCTGTAAAATAAGTACACATATTACCTAGGACTTGGTTTTTGAAGCACATAACTCTGGTTTATATCCAGCTGTATGGATTACCAGCTCATTTGGGGACATGATACAAAGTGCTAGTTATTGCCAATAAAGCCCTAAACGGATCTGGGACCAGAATGTTTGAATGATCACCTTCGATCACCATAGCCTAGCTACCAACCGTGTTCTTCATCAGAGGCCTTGCTTCACATTCTGTTGCCACTAATTCCAGAAAGCCAGTACGCAGGACTGGACATCTTCACTTGTAGTGCCAAGATTGTGGAATTCTTATCTCAGAAAACCCAGTTGCTTTCCTTTCTGATTTTCCATTAGGACTTTTCTTTTGTCCCATTGGCACTGCTCCACTGCTGCTGTGAGTTGCGCTTTCACTGGCTCTGCTTTTAGCTTTGTGTTTCATTTTAAACCTGGTTTGGGTTGTATTTTTTATTTGTGATATTTGGATAATAAGATCAAGCCCACTAGGCACCATGAGGTAGTCAACAAACAAAGTGGTATAAATGCAGGCCCAATCTGCCCTATACATTTAAATCAGTATCATACCACTTTAAACAGCCATAGCTTCCCCCAAAGAATCATGGGAAGTGTAGTTTCTTAAGGGTTGATTAAGAGTTACAATTCTAAGAGTGATTTAACAATAAACCCCTCTTCTTGGTGCAACCTGAGAATTGTAGCTCTGTGACGTGAATGGGACTCTCCTAGCACATACCTTTCAACATTTCTCTGATGAAAATTGGGGAGTCCCATTCCATAACGATAATTTTACTATTTATATCCTGCACATCTTACTGGGTTGCCCCACCAGCTTCCAATAAATATAAAAACATTAAAAAACAACCTTCCCTATACAGGATTGC
The DNA here is from genome assembly GCF_964106645.2 of Podarcis pityusensis. Lineage (NCBI taxonomy): Eukaryota > Metazoa > Chordata > Lepidosauria > Squamata > Lacertidae > Podarcis > Podarcis pityusensis. The sequence goes on along the minus strand of NC_138031.1, from coordinate 31,164,273 downwards.
CTTCAGACGGTTCGGGGGTCGGATACCTCCATACCTTCCAACATTTCTCCAATGAAAATAGAGACATCCTAAGTAAAAGTGGGACATTCCGGGATCAAATCAGAAACCAGGATGGCTTCTCTAAATCAGGGACGTCCCTGGAAAATTGGGACACTTGGCGGGTCTGCTAACAGCTCTCAGCACCCTTAATAAACCACCCTTCCCACGATTCTTTGGGAGGAAGTCATGACTGTTTAAAGTGGCACGCTACAATGTATACTGCAGATGGGGTCCTAGACTAGATTTAATATACTGGCTGGGTGAATTCTTCCCATTTATTTCTACCCTGTCCTATTTCCAGGACCTGTTGCTTGATTCCTGCCTCGAAGGCTGAAAACAAAAAACGGAGATGAGAGGTTTGGCCCAGCACTAATATAGACAATATCCAGCCTGTTCCTTAACTAACCTTCTTTTTAAGGTGAATATTGCTGGTTTATTTGTATTAATTTCCTGGAATAGTTACATAGGATTGTACATGAGTTGATAAGTACAAAGAAATCATATAGTCAGTTTGAGTACGCCTTTATCTCATCAGAAAGATTAAAAATGTAGCACCTTAGGTTTAGCACTGTGAAGTTTGACAAGCAGTGAAACAAAAAAGGAAGTGTAAATTTTACTAATCAAAACATCTGTACTATGCAGCCATTTACATTTTCCGATCAAGACATGAGAGAAATGTTAATTTTAGATGACTTTTTTATGACCTATAATTACTGTCATTAAGAAAGCTCTGGAGACTAACAGGGAGCTTTGACTGAAATACAGTTTGACATGTTCTATAATTAATGCCAAATTAACGTGCTATAGTATGTGTCTTGGAAGAAAAAGGCCCCCCCCCCCCCACATTTCCTCCTCAAATAAAAGTACAAAAAAGTGTATTCTGGTAACGGTTGCTAGAACCACTTGACTATATAATGTCACTATTTCCTACATAAAACCATTTTTTCAAGAGTTTATCATTGAGTTATAAAAGCAAATGTTGGGTTCAAACACTGAGTATACAAGGCCTTTAACCCTTGGCCTCCACAATTCCCACCCTGCCAAATTTAATAAAGTGCATTGGCTTAGTGCTGTTTGGGTTAAAACACAATATGAACAAACCATGGATCTTTACAGCCTTGCAATTTTTGTTTGTAGTAAAAAAGACAACTATTTTTCTAAACAAATGTATAGTTTCTTAGAACTTGAAAAGCTTGACCACTTTTTAATTCATCATGGGAAAGAGTTATCATATTGTTTCTTGCTATACATGCAGTTTGTATGCACGTCAAAACTTCTTACAGGAGTAATTGCTATGTAATTACATATATGTAATACTGCATATGGTTCCAAACTCTAATAACCCTGTTAAATAAACCTTGATTTCCTCTTGGTTGAAGAAGGTTTTCAGCACAGGTATACATTACATCCTTTCTACAACCATTCTTTAATAATCATTAATTGGCAGCCACTCAAAAAGTGGGTAGTAGCTCTCTATATCCATTTAAGTTAAAAGGTTCTGGTATGACAACTCTCTACCAATCAGCAACATCCTAGATTTATTGCCTTATGCTAACCCTGAAGCATACAAATAACCAATTGAAATGAATGGCTTTTCAATGCCCATTTATAAGACATAAGGCTGGGGCCAACTGTACATCTCTTGGGAAAGAGTTCCACAAATATGGAGCTACCACCAAAAAGACCATGGGTGCTATCCTGCTAAATAGTTCCACTAGTGCAAGGACCTTTGGCTGCACAACGGAATTCCCTTCCTCCATCTGCTTCCTGCCCCCACCATCTGCTCCAGAGGGTTGGTGGAAAAGTCCAGAACATACTTAGGGGTGTGCAAAGAACACACAGGGAGATAAAGTTCTATTGCTCAGTTAACAGTGCTTGCACTATCAGAACAGTTTAGTAGGATACAGACCCCTGTCTCTGGTGTCTGCCAATCTATTTATTGTGATAGTGTGTGCATGAGCTTGGCATCTGAGGTACTTTTAAATGTCTGGACAGGTTTATATGGATCCAAGTTACCTGCCTCATTCCATTTAGAGCTTTAAAAGTCAAAACCAGCACTAGAAATGGGTCTGGATATCCATAGGCCGCCAACACAACAGGTATACTATAAGTATGAGATGCGGGTGGCGCTGTGGTCTAAACCACTGAACCTCTTGGGCTTGCCGATCAGAAGGTCGGCGGTTCAAATGCATGCTAATCCCATTGCTCTATCCCAGCTCCTGCCAACCTAACAGTTCGAAAGCATGCCAGTGTAAGTAGATGAATATGTACCACTGTGGTGGGAAGGTCAACAGTGTTTCTGTGCACTCTGCTTTCCATCATGGTGTTCCATTGCGCCAGAAGCGGTTTAGTCATGCTGGGCATGTGACCCAGAAAGCTGTCTATGGACAAACGCCGGCTTCCTCAGCCTGAAAGTGAGATAAACGCCACAACCCCATAGTCGCCTTTGACTGGACTTAACCATCCGGAGGTTCTTTACCTTTCCCTTTTATACTACAGTAGTACCTCGGGTTAAGAACTTAATTCATTCTGGAGGTCCATTCTTAACCTGAAACTGTTCTTAACCTGAGGTACCACTTTAGTAATGGGGCCTCCCGCTGCTGCCATACCGCCGCCACGCAATTTCTGTTCTCATCCTGAAGCAAAGTTCTTAACCCGAGGTACTATTTCTGGGTTAGCGGAGTCTGAAACCTGAAGTGTCTGTAACCTGAAGCATTTGTAACCTGAGGTACCACTGTATTTAAATAAACCACACCTGAGGCCACTTCTGTCCGGGAGACTGCATATCCCAGAGATACAGCCACCCAGCAGGTCTCTCCTTTTTGTGGTCTCTCAGCCTTCTGCATTCCCATGTCTGCCTCTCCTTCCTGCTTAATGTCCTGTCTCCCAACTCAGATAAGGTGCAAATCCTTCTGAATAGGCCTAATTTGGAGATTTGGGCCTCAGCTATTCTTTTCTCCTAATATGCATTTTTTTGCAAGCAATTTAGGCAGGCTTGCATTAAAATGTGAACCAAACCAAATTTCCCTCCCATCCCTAATCAAAACTCTATCCAAATTTTAAAAACTTGGGTTGTAATAAAAGGCTTGCCTGCAATTGCAATGACTTTTTACCTTCTTTTAAAATTTCATTTCATTAGATTATGTTCAAACAACCAAAGCTAAAGAAAGTGTCCACGGTGGAAAGGATATGTTTCCAGTCTATTCTTGCATTCCATTCTCGACGCAGCTTAACATCTTAACATTTTTTTCCCCTGACCCTCAGCTGCAGATGTTTTCATTGACTTCTCCATAGAGATATCCAGTTATTTTCCACTCAGGACTGTAGTTTCTATAGAACCCAACAATGTAAATGATTAGTTCAAACTAATCCTTACAGTATGCATTGTCTGGAATTTGTCCACATCAGATTTCATTCGCCAACCTTCTGTCCGGTTGCCTCCCTTCCTTGGGTTCCTCTGGTTTTCCTTGCAGTGTTTTCCAGTCTGGGTGTTCATAAATAATTTTGTGTCATTTGACACCTCACTGTTCACCCTTCCTCAAGATCATTAATAAATATATTAAATAATGCATGTGCTCGTATGGCTCTTTGGGGGCACCCCACTATTAACCTCCTTCCAGGTTGAAAATTGACCATTTATTCCTAATCTCTGCTACCTCTTAGCCGATTTCTAATCCTTGACAAAACTTCACCTCTCACCCCAGGACTACTTAGTTTCCTTAATAGCCTCTTGTGAGAGACTTTATCAAAGGCTTTTTGAAAGTCCAAATAAATTATATCCACTGGCCTTCTTTCATCTACTATTTTCTTCACTCTCCCAAAGAATACTAATAGGCCGCACAGGTTTCCTTTGCAGAACCTAGACTATTTTGTCCTTATCATATCATGTTCATCTTCTTATAACTCTGACATTAATTTTGTTTCTCAAATAACCCTCCCTCCATTTCCAGGATTACCCCCAGAGCCTTCTCTAAAGACAAATACAGTATTGACTGCTTTCTAAGTCTGCTGTTGCACTAGATGATTTTCAGGAGAGATTACTGGAAATTTGTTTGGTTAGCGTTGATAGAGCAATGGGCTCTATAGATATATACAGGGAATACAATCAAAGAGATAATGTCTATGGGCTGTGCAATCCTGTGCAATTCTGAACACAGGGAATCTGAATCCCTTTGAAGTTGATGGCATTTAAGCAGCCTAACTGCAGGCAGGATTGAACCTGTGCCTCCATGTGAAAGATATGGTTATGGGGCAGAAATGCTGGCAGGTAGAGCTCCACAAAAAATGATTTCTAAGCCAACATGCAGAGAATGAGGTGGTTGGATTATTCAGAATGGAATAACAGCTTCTTGATGAGACCCCATTCAATTTTAGGTTCATTTTAATTTCACCTGTCACCAGTTGTTGAGTGAAATTCTGGGTCATTTTAAAATGTGCATGAGGGAGAAAATGTCCAGTTTGCTTTTCATGCATAAGGCAGTCACAGTAGCTTTTATTGCGAGATAAATGAAGCAAGGTAAGGAGGGCATTGCGGGTAGAAAGTATTGCAAGGCCTCCCCTTCTCCAAAGGTAAATGGTCTTTAAAATATTTGATGGCCACCTTTCTTTTGGAAAATCGCTATATTTTTCCCCTGATTACCCTTAGAAATTTCTTTCATTTTCAACCTCCAGTTGCTATTTGCTCAGCAGATCTGCCTCTAAGCAACCTTCAGTGTTCCCCGTGTTTAAATTTCTTTCGTAATCAATTTCAGAGAAGACTGTGTGTTGGGGACCAGGGCCTTCAAAAGGACATTATAAAATAATGCCCATCTATCTCAGCATGAAATCGAAATCCTCAAAACTCTTGCCAAAGCTGATTTTGCAAAAAATAAAAAATAAACAAGCCCTGAATAGAATATACAGGGGGAAAAGGAAGGGCTACCTAAGGCTTTTTGCTCCATAAGGTTTCTGCAGTCTTTCTTTCATAAAAAAAAAGGTCTGACAAATCCTCTTAAATTAGCTATATTTTTATGAATCAGTCACTCAATCAAGAATGGCAAAATTGGAAGTAAACTGCCCCAGGATTTGGAATGCTTTGCTAAAGTCACTGCCCTCCCCACCCCACCCCACTCCCCAAACCACTGTCCTTTGTCGTCATTTCATATGACTTCTCAGAGTCTTGCTCTAAATAGAGCAGAACTATTCTTGTGTGCGAACCTACTGCTGCTAATCACAGATGAACAAAGATGTGTCCAACCATATTAGTAGCAGAAGCAGGGATGTCCCAAAGCTCAGATAATGAATTTTAGTTCCGTCTAGAGGGAAAGTTTTCATGTCTACATTCTGGCAAATCTCCAAGGTTGAAAGGAGAAGAAGTAAATCCATATGTGTACTGAAAATAAGCCAGCAACAATCTAAATCAACCAAAAAAGAAAGACTTTTTTCTTCTTCCTTTCTGCCAAAATAATGTGAGGTGTGCATGTTGGAGCTCTCTAAAACATTTTATTTGCAAAACAAAACAATGGTAAACTATAAGTATTTCCTCTGCCCCTCGTCTCTGCATCGGGGGTGGGTAATGTGTGGCCCTACAGATGTTATTGGACTTCCCCATCAGCCTTAGCCAATGTGATCAAGCTTCAGGAATGTTCCAGCAACATTCAGAAAGCTACAGATTCTCCCATCCTTGCTATATAGTTTATGTGGCAGAAGTGGTCAATCGAAAGAGGAAACATCCAGTCTCTTTACACACTGGGCAGAGATACTGAATGTGGCCACAAAGAACTGCAGATACTAAGTAATATAATCACAGACCAACTGGGATTGGCAGTCTGACTAGCCTTGTAGTTCACTACAGCTCTTTAAAAATATTTGGATGCCATGTTGGTGCTCTAAATCAGCTTCTGAATCCTGGGACCCTACTGTCTTTTCCATATCGTCAATCTGGAATCATGAGGGAAAGTATAAAAAATGAAAGTGCTGCTCACTATTTTAATGTATTTAAATGACACCATGAAGTAACTACATTTGGAATAGTGTGTGCAATGCTCTGGTTGCTGCATCTCAAAAAGGATATTGTAGAGCTTGGAAAAGGTTAAAAAAGGTGAGAACCAAAATGATCAAGGGGCTGCAACATGAGGGATAGCTCAGTTAGAAGAGCACGAGTCTCTTCATCTCAGGGTCAAGGATTCGAGCCCCACATAGGGTGAAAGATTCCTGAATTACAGGAGGTTGGATGAGATGATCTTTGTGGTCCCTTCCATCTCTATGATTCAAGCTTCAAGCCCCATATGTTTGGGGCTGTTTTCATTTAGAAAAAAAGATTAATAAAAAGGAGGGATATGGTAGAGGTTTGCAAAATGGTTTATGTGGAGAAAGTAGAAAGAGAAGAAGCTGCTTTAGTGAGTTAGATCCTCAATCCATCTTCTTCTTCTTCTTCTTTGGCGATCACTCGTAGCCAAGTAAGATTGTCTTCCATAAACACGGTTTTAACAATGAGTCCACAAGTGACTGTGGAGGCCAATTCTGGATCCACACGTCCTTCCACAGTGCGGACATTGGTTTCTGGGTGGGAGATGACCACGGTGTGGATTTGCCCTTGTGTCCTGAGTTCAAGTGTCTTCAAATCCCATGACACCTTTGGTAAAGGCTGTTTTCCAACTGGAGCACTCGCAGGCCAGTGTTTCCCTGTTGTCAGTGTTTATACTACATTTTTAAAGATTTGCCTTGAGACAGTTTTTAAACCTCTTTTGTTGACCACCAGCATTACGCTTTCCATTTTTATGTTGAGAATAGAGTAGTTGCTTTGGAAGATGATCATCAGGCATCCGCACAACATGACCAGTCCAACGAAATTGATGTTGAAGAATCATTGCTTCAACACTGGTGATCTTTGCTTCTTCCAGTACACTGGTATTAGTTTGCCTGTCTTCCCAAGTGATGTGTAAAATTTTTCGGAGACACCGTTGCTGGAATTTTTCAAGGAGTTGGAGATGGTGTTTATAAGTGGTCCATGTTTCAAAAGCATACAGTAAAGTTGGTAGTACAATAGCTTTGTAAACAAGCATTTTGGCTTCCCTGCAAATGTCCCTCAGTGTTGTCCACACTAAGTGGAAGCTGCTGTGCAATGTTTCAGAAAGGGGGCATTCCCAATCCTATCTCAAGATGCTGCAGATTATACCTGGGATGTTCTGCATGCAAGCAGCTCCTCTACTGCTGAGCTACCACCCTTCTCCTAAATGCTAGAATCTAGGGTCATCTAATGCAGCTGAACAATTTAGGATAGACAAAATAAAGTACTTCTTCACAGAGCACACCATTAAAGTACAGAATTTATTGTCACAGCATGTGGTGATAGGACAAATTATCCATGATTGGATTTCCTGACTATTTCTCTGTATTTTACAACCATTACCAGGAGGACTCCTAAAGTGGACCAGGGCTGCAATGGTGGGGGGCGAGGGTTTAACCCATTCCCCTTGCTTAAATTTCCCAGGCAATGAAAGTGGAAGGAAAGATCTTGCATGAGAATGCTAGCTTTGTGTTCCTTTCAAATATGCAGAAAGTTCACCTGCATCATGCAGTTGCATACATGCAGGTTTTGGGGATGCAACGCCATTTTGAACTTTGAGGCTTTGAACAGCGGCAAGGCAGGACTTGCAATTCAGCTGTGTATTGATGTTATTTGTATTCTTCTGCTGGGGTTATCAAGTTCTTTTTTTTTTTTTTTTTTTTTTTTTTTTTTGCCTGTTGCGGTCAGGACAGATAAAGGATGTTAGAGACCTTATTTCTTCTTTCTCCTTCCTTCCTTTGTTTAAAAAAAAGTGTGTGGAGAAAACAGAAAAACAAAACTAGATTGGAATGGCTCAAAATTAAATACTAGCCCTTGTTTCAGTGGGATGGTGTGTGCCTCTTTCTGTGTCAAGGATTGTGTGTGTGTGTGTGTGTGTGTGTGTGTGGTGTGTAATCGTCTGAACTCACCCATAACTGGGTTGAGGTTTTCCACATGACAGCTTCCCACTGGGGTAATGTCCTCCTTGCGGATCCCAGAAATTTGCCCACCTCTGGGTTACGGTCGTACTTCACCCTAGTATCACCTTGGATGAAAGATGCTTGAGGATTTTTTAAAATAAATAAAAAGCAAACTAAGTTGCATCCAAGAGGCAAGCTGAAAACAATACTTCCAGAAACAAACTAAAGGCATGCTTGCATATATGGGTATAAACTTTTGCCCTTTTTTTCTCTCTTTTGGATGCAGGTGTTTCCAATAACTCTAAGGGCCCTTTCCCCTCCAATGATTTGATATGTAATCTGTTCTGCTCATATATAGCTGTAGCTCTGCCAACCTCATATTGCTGTAACAAGAAAAAGACACATTATTTTTCTTTCATAAATGGCTTGCCCAGATTTTTGAAACTTTGTGGAAAAGGCTATAGTCAAATTCTTGAGAGGAAACCAGTAGCTTTATCTCCACCTTATCAGATGGAAAGGGCCTTGGTTAAGTGCCTGTTTGTTTACTGAATAGGAATGTTGATGGAAGTTACTTTTAAAGGCAAGCCCAGCTATACCACTGAGAAACATTGCATAAAACTAGCCTGTTCTTTCTTCAGTGCTTGCTGTTACTGAGACTCAAAAGAACATACACTGGTGTGGTTGGCATACCTAGGCTTTGCATTTGTTTCAGGCAGTCCCTTCTCCCATCAAGTGTTCTAATTCTTTCCCTGTCTTCTGACTTTATAGCAAACCATCACTTGCCATTTCACCCAAACCGTGTACATGGAATGTGTATATGTGGTCAGGACTTTTTCCACTGAAATCTCCCGAGCCTGTATGAATTCTGTGCAACTTGAGGACAGATTCTGTGTACTGTATGTGTGATCTGGGAAACATGATCCAGGAGTCTCCTGATGTATTTAGGCCATACCTATAGCGGGAAGGTAAACAGCGTTTCCGTGTGCTGCGCTGGTGCTGGCTCACCAGAGCAGCTTCGTCACGCTGGCCACGTGTCTCCGGACAGCGCTGGCCCCCGGCCTCTTAAGTGAGATGGGCGCACAACCCTAGAGTCGGACACGACTGGACCATACGGGCAGGGGTACCTTGCCTTTTATCAAAGCAATTCACTGGGTTTTTAGTCTTCCTACCCCTGAGTATATGTGCCTTTGATTCCAAGGCTGTACATGCAGGTCCCGATTACTGAACACCATGCATTTCCTGGAAATCATTCGTTGGGTGAGTGTTCACATAGCAAGTCCATGATTGCTATTATTTCCTATGGGAATATTTCTAATGTGGGATTTGTCTGACTGCTTTTGCCCCTCTCTCCATGGTTTCTTCCTGTCAAGCTCTTAGCCATGCCTCCCTTTTTCCATGAAAGACTTTCAAAGATGTAGATAGCTGCTAAGCTGCAAATGTCATGCATCCATCATTTTCTGAGCCGAATATTGGAAGACTCGGGATAGTCTATAAAGAAACACTTTTTCACACAGTGCATTGTTATATTACGGAATTCACTACCTTTGAAGGCCAGTTTCTAGGGCTACTGAGTTGGTGAAGGCTAATAGGACCGTGTCCTTCTGACGGGCTTCCCATAAGTATCTGCTTAACCACTCTGAGAACAGAATTCTGGACTGGACATATCCGTGGTCTGATGCATTTGGTTCTTCTAGAACTTCTGGTTCATACACAGAGGGACTCAGGTTCAAGTCTTCACATCTTGAGGTTGAAACATCTCTGCTGGAGACCCTGGAAAGTCACTGCCAGTCAGGTCAAACAGGTGGACTAATGGTTTGATGCAATATGGATTTGAAGAGCTTTTGATTCTGCATGCATCATAGCTGTATTTCCCATCTCAGATTTAAACTCACAGTAGCATGCAGGCAGGCAGGAACTAAAGGACAGGGGGAAAATATGCTAGTGTTTTTTTAAAAATAAAAAAATAAAAGGAAGAGAATACTTTTCCTGTTGGAGATTGGAATGGATCTTACAGGGAAGGAATTTGAGAGGCGTTCCATGTCATGTGTCACTTGATAGCAGGCAAGTAGCAGCCCGAGCCCGTTGAGGCTGAATGCCATATGATTATGAGTTCTATTTAAATAGATAAAATGGTATATTCTTTTATTCTTAAATATTTTATGATTCCTGGCATTTATATTTTAGAATCCTATTTCTGTGTCTTGTATAATATTAGATTTTCAACAGCTTTTATTTGTTTTAAGATGGAAGCAAATTACACCTTTAAACCCCAGCAGTGAGGGAAGAAAATTAAGGGGAAACGGAGGTGTGCAGTGTCTGCCTGAGAGAGCTTTGCCTATTTCATAGGAAGTGAAGCCATCGCCAAGTGTTCAAGGACTGAGAAATAATAAGTGGTCAGAAGGAAATGGAGGAGCTATTCCTTGCATCTCTCTTTTTAGTGTCTATAGTGCAGGGCAGCTCCAGGAAGAAGCAGAGGTGTTCCTTCATTCATTATTTAATGCAGCATATGTATTGGCATATTTTATTGCTGTTTTTAAGACATTTTTGCTGAGGGAGAGACCCACAGAATCAGTTAACAATCCATTCATGGTGCGATTGCACTGATCCCAGACAGGTTTTTCTGCCATCCATTGCTACTGTCCGCATGTGATAAAAAGACAATAATATAGGCTGCATATAGCTGTACATATGGAGGTTTTCTCACCACAGACACAGTTTTCTCACTTGGGATGGGAGATGAGTTCTTGCATGTTTTTTTAAAAAATCATAAAATGCTAAGATAATTTCCCAAGGCTATCCAAGGATTGGAAAATTGCTCCCTCGCTGCTAGACCTCCCCATCCACAAAACAACCTCGCCATCAGCCCAGAGCAGCTGCGAGAAACCACACAGGGAGGAAAGAAGTCTGTCTATTGCCTCTTGCCCTGGTGCTAGCAATAAAAACAGCATGGTCAGAGACATATTGAGATGAGAGGATGAAGCTCAGTCCATCCTCCACCTTTGTTACATGGTGCCCTTGGGATTTGTAGTCTTCCCAAAGGCTACAAAAAACCCCAAACACAATTCAAGGGCAATGTATCCTTCCTTCTCTTGAATTACAGGATGGGGTGAGTGGGAGGGGAGAAGGAACCGTAGAAATGAGATGTTACATGACCACCCCCAAAATGATAATTGGATAACTCTTTGATTGCATAAATTGTCAAGGTTTTCCTTAACGTTACTTGCGTTCCATATTCTGGTTGAAAATATCTTTACCATAGACTTATTTCATGGCGCCGTTTCAAAATATGGGGAAGCTCTTCCCAATTACCTCTAAAGTCAAGAAGAACTTGGGTCATTTCCCCCAAGTCCAAGGTTGCTCTCTGCCTCGCCAGCTATCCTCTCTAAGCAGTTTACAACATCAAAATATCTTAAGTAAATACAAGGGGGGGGGGGAGAAAAACTCCACATTTCAGAGTAGCAACCATTTGATAAGATATGCTCTGAAAACATCAGTAACAACTAACATATGGGGACCATTGTAACTATTAGCAGACCGAAATTTAGCAGAGACAACCAGCCACACTCACCAAAGACACAAACACCCTCACTTCTGCTGTTCTCTCCCCAGGTTTTAAAGGTGAAGGTAAAGGGACCCCTGAGCATTAGGTCCAGTCATGACCGACTCTGGGGTTGCGGCGCTCATCTCGCTTTACTGGCCGAGGGAACCGACAAACCAGAGCAGCGCACGGAAACGCCGTATACCTTCCCGCTGGAATGGTTCCTATTTATCTACTTGCACTTTGACGTGCTTTCGAACTGCTAGGTTGGCAGGAGCAGGGACCGAGCAACGGGAGCTCACCCCGTCGCGGGGATTCGAACCGCCGACCTTCTGATCGGCAAGTCCTAGGCTCTGTGGTTTAACCCACAGAGCCACCCGCTTCCACACCCAGGTTTTAAGATCATGCTAATTACAAAAAATTGCAAACTTCCCACCCTTGGCACTCCCTGCTGTCACCAGGGATTGCTCCCCTGATCATCACCATCCTCACAAAAAACAAAACAAAAATGCTAACAACTAGAAGGTGTGATGTCCTTGGTGTAATTCAGAAGGCTAATCTGCAGCAGCATTGGCTATAAATCCAAGCATTGGGAATATTCCCAATAAACCCCAGGGGACTCTAATCATCTCCTCCAGATTCTGCCCAGGATCATTGCTGCCTGACTGATAGGCCATAATCCATCAGCTACAATTCACAGGTCCCATAGATAAGTGTGCACAAGATTTCAACCTTGGTCTCCTTTGGGGTTTGCACATTATTTTTTCACAACTGACTGCTGCTAAAACCATACAATCTAGTGGCATGATCCCTTCATCAGGCTCATAATTGGGCTTGGAAGATAAAACACTTCACCTACAAACAGGGTTATTCAGACATCAATTCTGAGAGAAACTGGACCTTGTTGTGCCTCCTGATGACATCCTGTCCCCAAGGTCCATGTGAGTCTCCAAGCTTCCCTCACACCCATCCACCTATTTGCTTGCCCACCTTCCTCTCCCTCCCCTCTTTCCATCTCATTCAGCTGTTTATCCTGCTTGCTGCTCTAATAGCGGTGGAATGAGGAGAGAAAGACCTATCAGCTCTTACCTTCCACTGTTGCTGAATCAGTAAGGAAGGTTAGAACGTGAATGAAATAAATTGGTAGTGGGTGGGAAGGAGGGAATTAGAATATAAATTGTAATTTTGGCCAGATTAAAATTTGTAGAATTTTAGTGCCCTTGTATGTGAGGTGGGCATTTAACAAGCTTCCTAAGTTCTTGTTTCTGAGCCAGGAAACACAGATTTCATTGACATCAGTACTATAGTCCTGTGTATCTCAGTCATGCCTCTGCCATGAGTTGGGCCCCAATTTGTCTCCAGGCTTCCCAATACTACCTGTTCTATTACAAAATCAAACAGCAAAGCAACCCAAAATCAATTGCTTCTTCTCACAACGAAGTCGCCCTTGTCCAAAGTTTTGTGTAACAGTTGACAAGTTGCTATTAGGTCAATCATTCCTTGCAGGGAAAATTCGAACTGGTTTAGCATAGAGCAAATAACCAGAGAAGGCAAAGAAAGGAAGCATATGTGATAAAGTGTTCAAGTGTAGATGCTGGTTTCCACTTCAGATCAAATGTGATCTTCCAAGATACCAATCAGCAACTGGAGCCACAAAGTTGCTGTTCTGCTGTCTTAAAAAAAAAGAGTCTTACTAACTTAACTTTTTCCATTACTCTTTCCAAGACTTCTGCTGGACATACATGCTGCACAGCACATTGATGAAGCTCATATAAGTACAGTAATACAAAATAACATCTTTAATTTTATGTTATTACAACCATCCATTGAAAAATTGTGTAGCATTTCTAATGGGATGCTATACGTAATACTTAATGAGAAGATAATGACTTTGAATTACTCTTGATACCCTTTTCTTCTAAGTGTGTGTATATTTCCTGGGAATATCGGCAAGGCCTGATTCTGACAATGAGATACGCAACTGATACTGTATAAGACAGAAAATCTGTATCTATAATCCTCCAATCATTTCTCCCGCCTGCTTCTTATTGGTTCTGCAGGAGCTACCACAATGGTTCAAAAAGCAACAGTGGCAGGTAAGAGCTTTGGGAACTCACTCACACCCAGCTTTTACACCAAAATGTGCACCAGCTTACTCTAAAAGTGATATCTAAAATCACCCTAAGTGGGAGGAATTAGTAATTAGTCTTAGATCTGCAACACATTGTCTAAAGTCTGTTTATCTGTCTATCCATCTATCCATCCCTCTTATGTTTCCTTCCTCTTAATGGTGAATAAAAGCTTCACAAGGAAATACTTTCGTGCACAAAAGATATAATAAAAAGGTGATGTGTGTGTGTTTCTTGGGGTGGGGGCTGTTTTGGGGAGATTTTTCAAATCTGCTACTGCGCATCTTTCTAAACATGTTGATGACGGCTATGATTGCATTTTTATTTTAGGTTAAGCAGGGCTGCTTTCAATGTGGTAAGTGTAAAACGTAGCCTGGTTTTTAATCTGTAGTTCTCAATGCAGTTTCTCAGCTCTAGGAGCCCTGATCTCAGTGACTGGGTTTAAGACTGATATTCATGATATTCCTTCATGCCTGAGCAGACATTTTTTGTCTTTATATTTTCAAATGTATATCTGAGTGCTGGTTGTTGGTTGGAGTATTTATGTATTTATGTTGAAGGATTCTTTGATTTAGAACTTTCTGACTCCAACTTCCTGATGATACTGTTGTGTAAAAGGTAGTGTTTTATTCCTCACTCCCTCCTCAGCGGCAAAATACATCTATAACTCTTCAGAGTTTTGTTTTGTAACCAGAGCATGACTTTGCTGTGGCAGACTTTAAGTTGAGAGGATGAATCTAGTAATGCATTATGGATATGGTGAAATATGAATTAGAAATTGTGCTTTTCTTTGTAGACTTGACGGAAAAGGCTGAGCTTTATTAAAGACATGCAGGCAAATGGTGACTTTCTTTTCATCTCTGCTCCCCACAGCAATGCAGCAAAGAAAAACGTTATTGTTTAAAGAGGAAAAGAAATGCACAGTCTTGGCTCGCATGGGCAACGTAGTAAATCTTCTGCCACATATCTCTTCTCTTTCCCCAGGTTTTCAGCTGTCATTCATTTTTCCTGATATTAATTTTGCCCCTGCTTATTTGTTTCATTTGGCTAAACTTAGGGCCAAACTGCACTTTTTCATTTACCAGCAAGTTTAAGTGCAGTCTCCTTTAAAAATAAAAACAGCCACAAGAGGCCCAACCCAGATCAGGACTAAGGCATGGTGAGAAAAAGGATTAACGCAATGCAGATCAGCCTTTTGTGGCCCGTGGGCACATTTGTAAACCAGAGAAATTGTGGGCACCACAAACACACCACATCACAACCAACCACAATTCACTGTCTATTTTATTGGCTTTCATAAAATTCTTTTCAAATCCAATTTCTACAGGGAGAGGGGACCCTATGGGCACCAGAAAAGAAGAGGAAGAAGAGTTTGGATTTGATATCCCGCTTTATCACTACCCGAAGGAGTCTCAAAGCGGCTAACATTCTTCTTTCCCTTCCTCCCCTACAACAAACACTCTGTGAGGTGAGTGGGGCTGAGAGACTTCAGAGAAGTGTGACTGGCCCAAGCTCACCCAGCAGCTGCATGTGGAGGAGGGGAGACGCGAACCTGGTTCCCCAGACTACCGCTCTTAACCACTACACCGCACTGGATCTCACAGTGTGAAAAGACACAGTGTATGGATGTATGTGCACCCATAAGTGCCACACTGGTGACCTATGGTTTAACACTTTCCATCTCCCATATCCCTCCCAGACTTCCTGCCCAGAAGCTGCTGTTTGGGCCTAAAGATGCCAGTGCTTACTGCAAATAGCACCTTGCGGGACAGGCAAAATTTTCAGTAGGAAAATGGCATAGGGAATGGAGTTAAACCTCTTACCTGAGGTCCTGATTCCTATCAGGGCATGTAAAGCCCCTGCCTGAATGAACACATCACCATTTTTTGAGGGTCATGCCCTAAAGGCTGTTCCACTTATGAGAAATTGAACTTCCTTAGAAGAACTTTTCTCAGAATGCTAACTGTTCTGTGCCTTACATAATTCCCTAAAATGATCAATCTGAACTATTAAAAAGATTTTTTATTTTATTTTTTAAAAAGTGTCATTTCAGTCAGTTATGAATTACTAATTCCACAATTACTTTTACATGGCTCTGATGATACATGGCTTGTGATTTAAAGTAAGTAATTACTACAGATGAAAATTTCGTTATTAAATTATGTCATTCTTTACCAGTCATATTTTAATTTTTATGAGTGCCTCATAATAAAGTAATTCTACAAATGGTTATACATTTATCATTTGAAAAGGAGGTTATTTTTTCCCTGGGTTTTTATCAACTTTTTGAAAAATAAAAGATTTTGGAGGTATTTTGAACTGAAATTCTCTAATTATAATTGCAATAATAATAATAATAATAATAATAATAATATGCCAAGTATTTTCCTAATTGCAACCTTTTAAAACAATCCTGAGTGGATCTCCTAAAACTGAAGCACTTCCTACCATGCTTTGAGTGAGTTATGATGAAGGCACACATGCCCTCCAAGTGTCCCTGTTTTCCAGGGACAGTCCTGGAATTACGAAAGCCACCTCAGCTTCTGATTTGATCCCAGAACTTCCTTATTTCCTCTGCCAGTGCCACCGTTATTGAGCTCAGGGAGGAGAATGAGCTGGTACTTGCAGCTGCAGAGCAAGCCGATTGGGTGGGGGGGGTGGCGCGCGTGCCCTGCGCCCAGAGGCGGGGTCAGCCACCCACGGGGCGGGGCGAGCTGGGCAGGATGTTCTGCGGGGCCTCCAAGGAGTCTGCCTGCCTCCTCTGACTCAGCTGCCCTACAGCTGAAGGAGAGGCAGCGGGAGGACCATTTGAGGCAGTGCAGAGCCTACGGGCGCCCAAGCCACCGCGTCACTCCCAGGAGAGAAGTGTGGCTTGGGCACGCTGCAGGCCCCGCGGTGAGTGCCACCTGGCATTTTGTCACCCCCCCTCATTGGTGACATCTGGGGCAGACCACCCCCACCACACACCCCTTCCTCCACCCCTGGGCACTTGTCCTGAGTGACTGTGGGGGTGGCAGTGGCATCTGCGAAGGTGTATCCCATTACCTCTTCATAGCTTCTCCATGGCTACTGCTGTGAGGCTCCTGTTAGAATTCCTGCTCCATGATTGCAGTCATGGGATTGTTGTCTGTCACATGACGGTATATGTTTTGACTCCACAGAGTAGGAAGTGACAAAAACAGGATGTTGTGTTACTGTGTTCTGTGAAGTAAGACTATTGTCCTTTGTTCTTTTTCTCTTTGCTGTCTGATGCTAGAAAGAGAAGGAGCCATGTTGCAGTGCTCCATGTGTGTTTATATGTAAATAAAGTAGATTAGCCAAAATGCTGACTTGCTGGCGTCTGTTACGCAAGTTGCGCAAACTCTGCGGATCCCTAAGTGTGCCGGTGTCGGTTGGCATCGGTTGCTGTGATGCTCGGGCAGAAGAAAGCTTTTGAAGCTCCGGAACAAAAGACCAGGAGGGAGAGAACATGCCAGTCGGGCATGTGTCTCTGCCAGGGTCCTACTTGAGTGTAGGCTGAGCTCCTGACAGCTCCTTCTTCACTTGCTCCATGAAAAGAAAAGAAAAGAAAAGCAGGGGAGAAGTGGCTGCTGAGAGCCTGCTGAGCCACACCCCCTTGCAACATGAGCTCTGGCCTCAGGTGAACTTGGTTCTTGCATTGTGCAGAATAGACCGCCTAATACAATGGTATGTACAGGAGACCCACACCCCCAGAGTGCAGTAATCAGCTGAATACAGAAGGACTGAAATGATATTTCGTGTATCCTGGTCCCGAGCTACATAGGGATTTATACTCCAAAACCAGCACCTTGCATTTTGCCTTGTAGCTAATTGGTAGCTGCAGCGCAAGGCACTCAAAATGTTCCGTTCCATTCCCTC
This sequence comes from Podarcis pityusensis, assembly GCF_964106645.2. Classification (NCBI taxonomy): domain Eukaryota; kingdom Metazoa; phylum Chordata; class Lepidosauria; order Squamata; family Lacertidae; genus Podarcis; species Podarcis pityusensis. The sequence goes on along the minus strand of NC_138031.1, from coordinate 31,146,741 downwards.
TCCCACCTGGCTTTCTGTCCTCCTGCCCCCAACAGCCAGTCAACGTAATGGAGCCACTGTGTATGCTAAGTCTTCATCAGTCTGTTTGGGGAGATTCTCTCCCCGTTAAGATTTTTGTACCCCCCCCCCTTTGTACTTATGGAAAAGCTTGTGTGCCCCCCCAATACCATGCCTGCTTATACATCCTTCTGGTGTTTAGATGGTACCATTTTGACTTCATAAGAGCCAAAATTCAGGAGACATGAGATCACTATTCAGAGATGTGATTAATAATATAGCAAACAGTGCTCCTCTAAGGCATTACTTTATCTATGAAATATTAAACCATCCTGGTGTTGAATTTTAGTGCAGGCCTCAAGCCCACTTCCATTACATTTCTCATATAAAGCCAACGTTCTGCACCTTCCATTTGAATTGAGCCGAGTAACAACTTTTGGGGCAAAAATGCTTCACCTGTTAAAGTAGCATTTTCCAGACCTTGCGATCATTGTATTTGTGTCAACAGTGACGGGGCATATTTTATCTCCTTTGTTCAGTGCATCAGGTAATCATAACTTGACAGATGCTAAGCCCTCTTTTTTAATTTCACATAATTATGAAAGCAACTAGAAATAAATTGTGTCTGGTTTAATAATACATGGTAATGTTTTAAAGATACTTCAGAAAAAAGTAAATTGCTTTTACAGCATTAGTATAATCTATTATATAACATTAATATGCATAACAGATGGCTCTCAGAAGAGTAAAGAGGGTATTATTTTGATTTGATTTTAATTAGATATATATTGTCTCTTTCAATATATATTACTCACACTAATACTGTAAGAGGCTTTATGCATAATATTAAGAGATTTATTGCACTCCAAACTTTTAGATGTCACTGGTGTCATGCCAAGAGTTTTGAACAACACTGAAAAAAATTAGTTTCCTGGAGATTTTCGGGGGGTTTTCTTCCTATATGGTAAAAAGTCATTTCTTTTCCCAAGAAGCCATTGTTTTAAGAACATGCTATCACTGCAGTGGGTGAGTGGGAGTTTATATTCTTAGCATTCAACACACAGCTAGGGAACTAATTATTGCTTTTATTTTCATATATGGATATTAGCTCCCTCTATAAAGAGCTTACTAGTATCATTGGGATATTTATCACATTTTAGCTTCATAATAACCTGACAAAGGTAAGTTGGCCATCCATCTATCCATTTTTATACCTAACATACCACTTACCAACAGCTGTTCACAGACCTGTATGCAATATTAAAAACTGTAACTATAAACAATCAGGTTAACCTTCATCTGGTTTTCTGGGGTGAGAAACTTATCCCAGGTGCACTTTTCATTTTGCAATTTATACATCAATAGACCTGCAGAGTAGTCCTTTTTTTGACATTGTCACCTGGACAACACCCCCAAAGTTCAACCAGTGGTCATTTACCATTTCCCTTCTGGAAACAAAGAGGCAACAATATATGGGCCACAAAATACCACATAAATGCACTAAATTTCACTACTGGTGTGTGCCCCAACCCATGTTACTGAATTGGGGCACTAATGGGTATTTACCTCATCTTTTTCCATAGAAAAATGGCCAGGGAAAGGTTAAGAAACTGAGGCCAGGGGTGCCAATAGGTTGGCACAAACCATATTAAGTAGTTTAGGGACAAAGGACAGTTATCTTGCAGGTTTCTTAAGGGGGCAATAAACCATTACGTAATGTTAATTTTCAGACAAAATACAGTTGTTGTTTTTTCTAGACAGTTTACAATACCTGATATATTAATAACATTTTTACTTTTTTTGTAATTGTACCTGAAAATTAAAAAGTCATAGTTTATTAAAGGAACAGAAATATCATTGCTTACTCAATATGCAGAGGTGGGGCAAACTGTTTACTGCACAAGGCAATTCTGTCTCCTCTGAATAAGCATTTTCTGGTTCTGGGTTTTGTCAATCACACTTTATCTGACACCACAGATACAAAATATGTTCTGCAGTCTGAGAACTGTGTCAATGCATGTTTGAAAACTCATTGGGGTGCTAAAACACCCCCCAAAACTGTTAGGGTATGGTTTTTTGTTTGCTTGTCAGTATTGGATGAATGTGATTTCAATCACTAAGTGAAGATCTGAACTCGGGACTCTCTGATCCAAGTCTATCACTTTATCTCAATGATATTATTTTATGTCTTATTAGTGAGGCAGCCAATTGGGTGGTGCCATCCCTTACTGTTTCCCACTAGTAATGTGAAATGTAATCCATGTACCTATTAGTCTATTATTGCAACTAGTAATATGTTCATGTGCCAGGGTAAATCTCATGTTCCCAATAAAGGCACCAAACCATTATAGTTGTAATCACCGGGTAGCTGAATGTTAACTCCAATCACCAGGCCTTCCATTCTCCATACTGAAGAATAACAATTGTGATTTCTTGCAGGCAAAGTGGCTCTGTAATGCTTGTGTCAAGTTTCTCCATTCATAAGGGGGTTCCTGTTCACTTCAATGGAAGCAACAGGTCTACACTTGTATTCCCCTCCCCCCATTTTTTGACTCTCCCTCTGTTGCACTGCTGAGAAAGGGTGCAGAGATACTCTGTCTGTGAATTTGAGAATGCGTTGCAGAGATAGTGTATTAGGTCATGATGTGGTAAGAACACACTTTAGCAATTATCTGATTGAAGATGTATAATTGAAATAAAAGAGAAACAACATCAGCTCATACTAACAATAAAAATGCTCCATCATTCTGTATATGTGTGTAGGCAATCCATATGTCCAAACAGATAATAATAATAATATTGTGTTGAAATGTAGAAAGGGCAGTAAGATTTTCAAATCCTTGGACGTTTATCCTTCCAACCTCAAAGTGTCTTTCCAACAATGCTTAAAAATGTTGAATGCATCAAAACTTTGTAAATGAAAGGAAAAGCATTGCAAATCCCATCCCTTGCCAATCAGCTGACCCAGCAGTCCTTTTAGATCTCCTGAAACCTAGCTAGACTTCTTAAAGAACTCTGAGGGCGAGAAGAGTGTGACAAGATTAGAAGATTCCTTTAGCAGTCTAGAATGCTGCTTGTGTACCAGGAAGCTTTGGGGATTCCAGAGGGAGTCTCCAGTTGTTCTGCAAGCGATCAGAAGTAGCTGGGTATCCTCCAGCAACATGAATGGGATCTGCAGAAGGCTGTTGATCTGGAGTACCCCATCTCCCAATCTGCCTGTGATTTGTTGTGGTTTCAACTTGTCCTATAATGCTCCTGTTCTTTGTGTACTAAATGCACTGAACCATGAGCACAAAACTCACCTCCAAATACAGTAATCCAATAGTATATTAGAAATAAAAAAAGAATACAGCATTGGAACAGAAAAAGTATATATATATATATATATATATATATATATATATATAAAACCTGATTTCAATTAAAACAACCTCTGGAGGTAGACGAGTGTATAGTATAATAAACGGGTAAATGTAAGGCGTGGGAAAAGTTCAGACATTCCTTGCAGCATATTGAATCAATTAATAGCATGTACAAGGAAACCCTGATTATTTGAAAGAGTGGAGAAAAATGACTTGATTCTTTACAAGTAGTACAGACTATTATTAGTATTCCAGATAGACTGTGTTCTAGGGAGTCCATCATAAGCTTTGATCTGACTGCATCCACAGCTGGAAACTTTGCGCCAGGCTCTGGAAGCAGCACGAAGTGACAACAGTCGCCTCAATCAGAAAAGTGAGTTAGTGCTTGCAAATGTTAATCGTGGATCAAAGAACAAAAGTGAGTGAGATTGGGGCCTCCCCCCTCTCTCCCAATCTGATTTCATTTCCTTTGGCCCCTAAACAATTAAAGCATTCATAAGAACACTCTTCTCAGCTTACTTCTGTATCTTTTATCTGAAGCTGTGTGCTGGGACATATATATATATATATATATATATATATATATATATCCTGACTCCTGCATTTAACGTAATTAATGTGTGCAGTTAAAGGGGGGGGGGGACCCAACGCATATCGAACTCCAAGAATATTGAGTGTGAGGACATGTCAGAAAACCAGTGATAATGCTGAGAAGTCTATGGTCATGGTACATGTACAAGAGCAAAATCTGCAATATTGTGAGTATATTAGAATGACTAAAATTTATATTTTTATTAATTGACAGCACAATCGTATTTGTGGCTACTCATAATGCACTGAGTTCAGTGTGGCTTAACTTGGGCTTACTTCCAGGTAGGGCTGAACTAAGTTAGTTTGCTGCCTGAAGTTATACATAGAAGTTATACCTCTGAAGGTGGTTTGGAAACTTCACTTAGAGCAGAATTCAGTGGCCAGGTTGCTCAATGGGGCAAGACAGTTTGAGCATATTACACCAATCCTGGTCTGACTGCACTGGCTACCAATTAGTTTCTGGGCCCACTTCAAAGTGCTGGTTTTGACCTATAAAGCCTTAAATGGCTTGGGACTGCAATACCTCTTTCCCTATAAACCTATGTGGATCCTGAGATTATCTTCTGAGGCTCTTCTTTGTGTGCCTCCTCCATGGGAGGTCTGGAGAGGGCAACATGAGAACAGGACTTTTCTGCAGTAGCTCCCCATTTATGGAATGTTCTCCCCAGGGAGGTTCGCTTGGCACCTTCATTATACACCTTTAGGCACCAGGCAAAAATATTTCTTTTTAACCAGATCTTTGGTTGACTGACATTCACTGCCCTCCCTATAAAATGTGTTGGGGTGGGTGGGTTATTGGGTTGTTCCTGTTTTCATTTTGATTATGTACTCTGTGTTTTTATATCATGATTTTATCCTGTGAACTGCCCTGAGACCTGCGGGTATAGGGCGGTATGCAAATTTAATGAATAAATAAAGGACTGGATGTTAAGGGACGCAGGTGGCGCTGTGGGTTAAACCACTGAGCCTTGGGCTTGCCAATCGGAAGGTCGGCAGTTCGAAAACCCACAACGGGGTGAGCTCCCATTGCTCGGTCCCTGCTCCTGCCAACCTAGCAGTTCAAAAGCACATCAAAGTGCAAGTAGATAAATACCTCCAGCGGGAAGGTAAACAGCGTTTCTGTGCACTGCTCTGGTTCGCCAGAAGCGGCTTAGTCATGCTGGCCACATGACCTGGAAGCTGTACGCCGGCTCCCTCGGCCAATAAAGCGAGATGAGCGCCGCAACCCCAGAGTTGGCCACGACTGGGCCTAATGGTCAGGGGTCCTTTTACCTTTACCTTTTAAAGGACTGGATGGTGATCCTACACTGCTTATTCCACCTTTGGAACCTGAATGGATCTGCAGGTTGCCTCACTCTGCCTAACAATGGGGCTGGCCATGGTTGCATGTAGGTGTGCAAAGAATTGCATTAGGGAAGCTATGCTGGTTTCTTCTATTTTGTATATCATAAATAACAATTCCAGAACCAGGAAGACCAAAATCAGCATCTTTACCATGCAAATAAATTTTAACTTTTTTTTTATTGGACTCATCCTATCCATGACCAGTTTTTTACATTTTTGTTCTCTCACATTTCTATATTATTCTTGTGGGCTAAGGCACCCAAGCCGCAACATTCTCAGGAGAACAATAAAACACACAGACACGAAGTATTTGGGTTTATGTAGGCCACAACTTTTATTGGTTACAGATGTGAGTGGTTTGGCTTAGGCATTAGGGTGAAGCCAGGCTATATCTTGACTCCTGCCCATCTGCAAAGAGTCCACTTAAGGGTAAACCACCAGTCAGGGGTGCCCTATGATTTACATCAAGTAAGGGCACCCTGAGGGGTCTCCGTAGGGCTGCGTCATGGCCCTAGTCCATGTCCAGGCTTCAGACAGGATTAACACCCTGGATCCCTTTAACAGGATGCCCTTACCGAGGAGGGGCAGGCGAAGGCTATAACCTCCCCTCCATCCAAACAAAGGCTTACCCAATGCCTAACCTCACAAAAGTTGTGACGATTGCTACTAGGTAGGTGAATACTAAATGGCTGGTGCCAATTTGCCAAGTGGAAAAAATCCTACCCAGCCCCAACAATACGACGACTGACAAGTGTCCATAGCAAGGTTATATATGAGCAAAAGCATGGAAAGAGGGTGGGTGGGTTGACCACCTTTTTACATTTTTGTTCTCTCACATTTCTATATTATTCTGATCAGTTGCTTATAAAGCACCCACATTTTTCTAGGTGCCATGCTAAACAGATTAAAAAGCAGACAGACTCTGCTCATGGGACTACAACACAAACGGAAAAAAGGAAGGAGTGAAAAGAGTTAAAGAAGCAAACCCAGAGTCAAACTATAGCATCTGAGTGAATATACGATTTTGATTAACTTTCACTATTCCACCATCATCTGCCCAATTCTACCCCGTTTTCCCATTCCACCTTTATACTGGTGGAGTGTAAAGGTACCATTAGTAGCTCCCACTGGTGAAATGGTGTTGCTATACTGGCATAGTGGTGCCCCTCCCACCAAAGTTATGTGTTTTACCACTTCTTGAGGATTGGGGAGTAATCGTACCCCATTCAACTTGTATAAATTGGAAATAGGATTGACCTGTTACTCACTTAATATAATGATGAATATTGCAGTTGGCAATAGTTATCATTGCCACTTCCAGTGTGTGAACTAATCTACCTAAGAATGCACCCACATATGGTTTAGCTATTCTTTTTTATTGAAGAAACAATGGGATTTACTTTTCAGTATTCTGTAGGCTATGATGAGCCAGGGCAGGGTAACCCTTGAACTCTAAATTTCCAAATGAAGAGCTGTAAATTCCAAAATATGTATGTGTTTGGGAAAATAGAATACAATGATGCCTAGCATTGTCCATAGATTACATTGTTTTAAAGTGACAGAGATTCCTGAAAGTGAAATAAAGCTGTCAGATATGTTATTTTCTATTCACACCATCCTTATTTACCTGAAATGAAGCACCTGTCTCAAGGAGATTGTTGAAGCTGGCTTTGCACCATTTCCCCCTTCATCTCCCTATGCCTGCCCTACGGTTCTTCATAGATGCAGGAACCTTGGTAGGCAATGACTCCTATTCTCATTCATCCACACTTTGTGATATGTTGTCATATGTTTCTTGATTTATGATACTTTCTACACTAGTGTTCTTAAAGTAAGTTTTCAACAACAAAAAGTAAAATAATATCAGCATAAAAACATAAAGACTAAAATAATAATAATAATAATAATAATAATAATAAAACAATAGCTACCAACTATTTAAAAAGCCTGACTCCTGAAAGTCTGATGTAACTAAGATCAATCCAGCAAACAACCCTAAATGGAATTGGTTGCTGTTCCTTCTTTAACAAATTTCCCCACCTATTACTAGAAATATTCTCTGAGTGGGAATGATAATAGCAGAATACATGGTTCTTCTTGATTAGTGTTTCTGGAATGTGTTTGCAGATAAAAGTGCAAGTAAAAGTCAGAGACTTTAAAACATTTAATATAGTAAAATGTTTTAAAATGCCTGGGTAAATAAAAATGGTTTTGGCATTTTTATTTTATTTATTTATTTAAAGGATGTCAACAGGCCACTGTGGAGAAAGACCTCTACCTTAGATGGAAGTAGCATCTGAAGAATCACATCAGATGATGACCCAGATTTGTGGGTAGGTTGGCATGGGATGAGGTGTCACTTTGGGTACATTGCAGAGGAAATGAAATACACTTTGTAGTGTCATTGAGAACTCTACACACCTAATCTCTGCTTTAATCTCTCCAAGGAAGGAGAGTCTACTACCTCTTGTGGAAGTCTGTTCCAAAGTCAAACAGCTCTGTAAGAAAGTTCTTCCTGATGTTTAGTCATACTTGAACCATGATCTCCCTCTGTAGTGAACATTGTTTCCCAAGCTTTGTCTATACTTGTGGAGTATCTTGACCTTGTAGCCACAAAATTGGCACAACCCACAGTGCCATTCTATGAGAAAGACTAACTTGATCAACCCCACCTGTAATGAGTATGGGTTGCTCGTGCGTAAGTTGCCGCCTCTCCTGGCTATGTTGCCTTGTTAACCTTTCTGTCTGGACAGCCCTTCACTTCGTGGCTGCCTTAGTCGCTAGCAGAATCCGTCAGTGGGCGTTTCTTAAACCTTTTCCAACATAAAAGTTGTTTGACGCCAAGTCTCCTCCTACTCTCCCTGCGCGGAAGCCTTCTGCGCAGGGAGGGCATGGGTAGCGGAGGACCCGTGCTCTCCCCGCTGGTGTCCAGTGAAGAGTCCTGGAGCCCTCTCGCCGATTCCCCCATCTGCCCCCCTTTATCCCTGGTGTTGCGCTGATTTGCTTCCCCATCTGCTGAGCTGCCTCTCTCCCTGCTGGGCCCTTCTCCAGCATCATTTGAGAGCCTTCCCTCCGCCTCTAGCTCCAATGTCAGTTCCCTGACATCCACCTCCCCCCCAGGACCCCCTCCACCCCCGGCCCAACCTGTTGACCCAACTTCGTCCCTTTCTTCGGCCGATGAGGCGGGGAACCCCCGGAAGGAGCTGTCGCCATCCTCTGAGGATTCAAAACCCGCTTCCCACCCGCTCTGATCCCTTCCCGCGGGGTGGGCCTCCCAGTCTGATTCTTCTTCCTCCGAAGCCTCTTCTCCCTCCCCTTCGGAGGCAGAAAAACCCACAAAATCCTCTTCATCGTCTGTGGTTCCAAATTGCTCCTCCCAGAATCTCGCTAGTGGTTTGGGTTTGTCCGGGAACAGGCGGTGGAATTCCTCCACCAGATACCCGTCAGTAATTGTTTCCACGGGAACCCACGTGTTTTCTGACCCGGGTTCTCCCTCCCAAGCCACCAAGTACTCCACCTGGCGTCCTCGCCACCTTGAATCAAGTATTTCCGTGGCCAAGTTGTGGTGCTCCCTCTCTTCTACCTGCGGGTGTGTGGTGACTTCTCCCTCTCGCCCTGGGAATCCCCGTCCTTCCCTGTACGGTGAGAGTAGGGACCTATGGAACACCGGGTGTATCTTCATGCTGCCAGGCAATTTGAGCTTGAATGCCACAGGATTTACCTGCTGTGTTACCTCAAACGGTCCCAGCCGCCTGGGCTGCAACTTCTTGCACCCCCCCTTAAAAGGTAACCCTTGGGTTGACAACCACACCTGATCTCCCACCCGTATGGTCTCCCCTTCCCTACGGCGCTTGTCTGCCTGCCTCTTGTAAATTTCCTTGGCCCGCTCCAAGTTCATCTTAAGTTGCTGGTGCAGGGCTTCCATTTCTTCCACAAACTGCTCTGCCGCCGGTACGCTCCAACCTTCCTCCTCACTCCCCGGGAAGGCCCTGGGGTGACACCCATAATTGGCCATGAACGGGCTCATTCCCGTGGACACATGTTCAGCGTTATTGTACGCAAATTCAGCCAGCGCTAGTTTCTCTACCCAATCGTTCTGCCTCTCGCTGACGTAGCAGCATAGGTATTGCTGGAGTATACTGTTCGCTCTTTCTGCTTGCCCGTTGGTTTCCGGGTGTCTTGCCATTGAGAAGCTCACTTTGACCTGCAGCAAGCTCATGAGCTTCCTCCAGAAACGGGAAGTAAATTGTTTCCCGCGGTCGGAGATGACCCTCGAAGGAGCCCCATGCAACCTGAAGATGTGATCTACAAACAACCTAGCTGTTTCCTCTGCCATGACCACATGTGAGCAAGCTATAAAATGGCACATTTTTATTAGTAGATCGACCACTACCATGACCGCGGTCTTCCCCCGGGACTTGGGCAAATCGGTCATAAAATCAATGGACACCACCTCCCAAGGTCTCCCTGGCGTGGCTAAGGGTTCCAGTAATCCTGTGGGGGCAGCCCGCTCCCCCTTTGCCCTTTGGCAGCGGTTGCACCCCCGTACATATTCCTGTACATCCTCCCTCACCCTGGGCCACCAGAACTGCCTGGTGACGAGCATCATGGTTTTGTGCTGTCCAAAGTGTCCTGCTGTGGGGTTGTCGTGGAGTTGTTTGAGTACCTTCCCCCGTAGGGTCTCCCCCGGTACATACAGCGCCCCCTTATAGTACAGCACCCCTTCCTTCTCCTCAAACCCTCCTTGGGCTTCTCTTCCGTCTCGGAGTTCCCGGATTTTAGTTTGTGCGAACACGTCGTTTCTAGTAAGTCCAGCCAGTTCTCGTTGCCCCACCAAGGTTCCCCCCCACACCCATAGGTCCTCGGGAATCACGTGTCATATCTCCGGCGGCCCCTCTCCTTCCATGTACTCCGGCTTCCGGGAGAGAGCGTCTGCTCTCACGTTTTCCTCTCCTGGCACGTATTGGATTTCGAAGGAAAACTTGGAGAACTCCTGTGCCCATCGAATCTGCCTCTGGTTGAGCTCTCGTGCGGTCCTCCAGTATTCCAAGTTCTTGTGATCTGTACAAACCTGGATCTTGTGCTGCGCCCCTATTAGTAGATGTCGCCATCGACGAAACGCCGCATAGATCGCAAGCAGTTCGCGGTCATACACAGTATAGTTTTGCTCCGACTTGTTCAGCTTTCTCGAGAAAAAGGCACACAGTTTCCATTCCTGCTTGCTCCTCCCTGGCTGCAAAAGAACCGCCCCAATGGCTCTGTCAGACGCGTCGGTCTCTAGCCTCATGGGTTTCTCCAGATCCACGTGCAGGAGCTGCTCTTCCGATGTGAACGCCTTCTTCAGTTTTTCAAAGGATTGCTGGGCCTCCTCTGTCCAGACGAACTTCCTTTTGCTACTGAGACAATCTGTGATGGGTGCTGTCAAGTGGGCGAAGTTCTTGATGAACTTCCTGTAGAAGTTGCTGAACCCTAGGAACCTGTGCATGTCCTTCCGGGTTTTGGGAGCCTTCCACTCCAGCACTGCCTGCACCTTGCTTGGGTCCATCGCTAAGCCTTTGTCTGACAACTTGTACCCCAGAAACTCGACTTCTCTGGCGTGAAACTGACATTTTTCCAGCTTGACCCACAACTGGTGCTTCTGCAGTCATTTTAGCACTTCCCTGACGTCTCTGACATGATGCTCCTCATTGTCCGAATAGATTAAGACGTCGTCCAAAAAGGCTACGCAGTTCTTGTACAGCAGGGACCCCAACACGTGGTGCATGAAAGCTTGAAAACAGGCGGAGCCCGACTGTAATCCAAATGGCATAACTAAGTACTCAAAGGCCCCCAGGGGTGTGAACATTGCGGTCTTCCATTCGTCCCCCTCCCTCATCCTAATCAAGTTGTATGCTCCCCTGAGATCAAGCTTGGTAAAAAAAATTTCCCCTGCCTCACACGTGTTAAAATGTCTTCAATCCTGGGCATTGGGAAGGTCACTGGTTCCGATACCAAATTGACGGCCCTATAGTCTACAACGAGCCTGGGTTGATTAGTGTCCTTTTTGTCCACAAAGAACACCGGACTGCCCCCTACCGCTTTTGATTCTCTTATGAAGCCTCTTTTCAGGTTCTTGTCAATAAATTCCCGCAACTCCTTCATCTCCCTGTCCAACATGGCATACAGTTTACCCACCGGTAGCTGCGCCCCAGGGAGCAAGTTGATTTGGCAGTCAAAGGGCCTATGGGGGGGGTAGTCTATCTGCCTCCTTCTCGCTGAAGACCTCCTGCAGGTCAGCATATTGTGGTGGCACCTCCCCTTTCGGCTCCACAGCTATCCCAGCCACCCTGGCCACGGTCATTCTTGGGGTTTCCCCCCCTAGACAGTGTTCCAAGCAGTAAGCAGACCCAAAGGTGACCGTTCTCTGATGCCATGCCACCACTGGATCATGTTGTGCTAGCCAGCTCATCCCTAATATTATTGGGGGCCCTGCCAGTGAGGCTACGTGAAAGGCGATGGTCTCCGTGTGCCTGGAAACCCTCATTCTCATTGGTGGGGTCTGGTGCATCACTTCCCCTCCCAGAAGCTCCCTGCCATCAATGGTGGTTACTTACAAGGGGAAATCCAGGGGCAGCAGGTGGAGCTGGTGCTCTAGTGCAAAGTCCTTGCTGAAGAAATTGCAGGAACTGCCTGAATCCAACAGCCCTTTCACCTTGACTGGGTACCCATTTGGGAGTTCTAGCACCACTTCTATGGCTATAGCCGCCCTGGGGGGAGGGTCTGGTTGGGGCACTTCTATTGGTTGCTGGCCTGGCTGCTGTGCCCGCTGAGTGGCAGCCAAGCGTTGGCGTTTCCCTGCTCCTGTCCCTTTACCATCTCCTCCTCACCCCCTGCAGCTCCCACCATCCCTTGCCAGGCCTTTCTTTGTGGGCAGACCCTGGCAAAATGTCCTGGCCGCTGGCAGAGAAAACACTTCTTGGTGGTTTTCCCATCCTTTCCTTCCCTCTTGCGACCTTCACTGGAGTTTGAAACCTCCCGTGAGCGCGCCCCATCTATTTCCATTGGCTCCGCCGGCAGGGAAGGCTGCCTTGGTATTTCAGGAATGCGGTAGTCATGGTAACGTTGCTCTCTCCCTTCCCGCTTCTCCTGGGCCCGCGCTTCCTGCCTTACACCAATCACAAGCACAGCCTTGGTCAGCTGATCCATCGACTGCGGGCGGGGTGCGCGGGAAAGTTCATCCTTCACCGTTGGGGACAGCCCCTCCTCGAACAGCATTTGAATGGGTTCAGAGTCCAATTCCCACCCGAGCCGGTGGACTAACATAGCAAAGCGTGACCAGTAGTCTCTAACTGACTGGTTCCCCTGTTTGCAGCCCATCAGTTCCCGCCGATTCACACTTTGCTGTACATCACTGGAATACATCGCATCCATCGCCTGGAAGAATTTCCTCAGGTCTTTCAAGGCGGCATTCTGCGTTGCCATTAGGGGCCTGATCCATTCTCTGGCCCCATCCTGCAGATGTCCGACAATATAGGCAACCCTCTCCCCATCGTCTGCAAAATCATTCTGTTGCAGTTCCAACGCGTACTCTATTTCCGTTCGGAACGCACTGTAGTCCTGGGGTTTCCCTCCAAATTTGTGTACCAGTCCCGGTACCTTCCTTGCTACGGGGGTGGGTCTGACCTGAGCATCCTGAGTCCGCCTTTCGTCCAGCCGCGCCGTCAGAAGAGCCACATGCTGTTCTAAATCTTGGTTCCTCTCCACCAGATTTTGCACTCCAGCTGCTCCCTCCGTGGCGCCAGCTTCTCCGGTTTTGCTCATGATGCTGCCTGCCTGTCGCCGTGCACGAGCGACATCAGGGACTGATGGATTGCTGTAATGAGTATGGGTTGCTCGTGTGTAAGTTGCCGCCTCTCCTGGCTATGTTGCCTTGTTAACCTTTCTGTCTGGACAGCCCTTCACTTCGTGGCTGCCTTAGTCGCTAGCAGAATCCGTCAGTGGGCGTTTCTTAAACCTTTTCCAACAGTGGCTTCTATCTAGCAGGAAGAAAGCCCATAGAGCAAAGTCGTCCTGTTGTTTAATATTGTGGGAACAAGGGCAAAGGGGCAGCCATTTTGGATTTACCATTAAAAGCAATGAGGACAAATTTTTCTACTTAGGCTATGCTTTTATTATCTGAATGAGCATAAGTTTCTTACTAAGTTCAGCATCTCTCTTGTCCTGCTACCAACTCTTTTTGATTGAAACACGCTACTTCCATTGGTGGTTGAGGTTGAATCCTGACAAGACAGAAGTACTGTTTTTGGGGGACAGGAGGCGGGCAGGTGTGGAGGATTCCCTGGTCCTGAATGGGGTAACTGTGCCCCTGAAGGACCAGGTGCGCAGCCTGGGAGTCATTTTGGACTCACAGCTGTCCATGGAGGCACAGGTCAAATCTGTATTCAGGGCAGCTGTTTACCAGCTCCATCTGGTACGTAGGCTGAGACCCTATCTGCCTGCGGACTGCCTCGCCAGAGTGGTGCATGCTCTGGTTATCTCCCGCTTGGACTACTGCAATGCGCTCTACGTGGGGCTACCTTTGAAGGTGACCCGGAAACTACAACTAATCCAGAATGTGGCAGCTAGACTGGTGACTGGGAGCGGCCGCCGAGACCATATAACACCGGTCTTGAAAGACCTACATTGGCTCCCAGTACATTTCCGAGCACAATTCAAAGTGTTGGTGCTGACCTTTAAAGCCCTAAACGGCCTCGGTCCAGTATATCTGAAGGAGTGTCTCCACCCCCATCGTTCTGCCCGGACACTGAGGTCCAGCTCCGAGGGCCTTCTGGCGGTTCCCTCACTGCGAGAGGCCAAGTTACAGGGAACCAGGCAGAGGGCCTTCTCGGTAGTGGCGCCCGCCCTGTGGAACGCCCTCCCATCAGATGTCAAAGCGATAAACAACTACCTGACATTCAGAAGACATCTGAAGGCAGCCCTGTTCAGGGAAGTTTTTAATATGTGACATTTTAGTGTATTTTTCATCTTTGTTGGAAGCCGCCCAGAGTGGCTGGGGAAACCCAGCCAGATGGGCGGGGTACAAATAATAAATTATGATGATGATGATGATGATGATGATGATGATGTTTTGGTCCTGCTGGATATGCCTGTATTGTGTTACCCCTGGTGCTAATGTGAGACCACTGTAAATTCACGGTGCTGGTGTAATGTGTTTTACTGCACAGTTAAATTTGGTAGTGATACTATCCCCAACCGACATATGCAATTTGACAACAGGATTGCACTGTAAGGAATATTCCCAAAACTATACATGCCAGACAAGCAGCTAATGTGCATCTTTAGACATACTTGCTTATTGTCATTTAAAAAGAGGAAGCACTCATGAGGTGAACACCATTTCCAAATATCCCCAACTGCTGAACTGAACACTGACACTGCTGGAATGACAAAAGAGGCATCTGCTTAAATATGCAAGGATGAATCTTTATCGGCTTGCTAATAGCCTGAATCACAAAATCAATTTCTGTCTATATAAAGGAATGATAATTCTTCTGCATTAACTACTGTGGAACATCTTCATGCAACTGCTGACAAACTGGTAGTCATTCTCTTTTCTGCAGTGTAATTGTTGATTTTACCACAATTGCTTCATATCTCTGATAAGAATACATATAAAATCTAGAATCCCTTTGACTCCAATCTTAAAACCTCCAATCACAAGATCAGATAATTTAAGGAATGATTTAAATTTTTGAATGGCACCTGCATTATTATTAATTAAGACCTGTGATGCTTAATCTAACATGTTTAAATGATCAGACACATATTCAGTTCTCTAGATATCTGCAATGTTTTCACTTAAAGCAATAATAGAG
Source organism: Podarcis pityusensis (assembly GCF_964106645.2). Lineage (NCBI taxonomy): Eukaryota > Metazoa > Chordata > Lepidosauria > Squamata > Lacertidae > Podarcis > Podarcis pityusensis. Next base: position 31,131,593 of record NC_138031.1, on the reverse strand, counting down.
ACCAAAATTGCTAGTCAAAAGGTTAATGAGGGTTAAATCTCAGAGAGCAAAAATGAAATTAAGATAAAATTCTATAGGTGAGAAATGTATTATGTATGTGACCATCTTAGTAGAAAGTTAAATTGTATGGGAAAATCCAAAACATCCTCTAAATTGGTCTTCAACCAAATAAAAAGAGAAAGTTCACATCTTCAAATTGAGACTCCAGAAGAAAAGCCCAGATTTGCCAATCATTCATAACTGACCACCATTATAATTGATGGTAATAGATGCTTTGAGCAGGTACGCCACAACAATTATTCACTCAGTTCAGTTTCTATCCCATAATTTACCATGGGCTAGGGATGGCTTTCAACAGAGAAAAATAAAACACCTCTCTCCCTCACAATCCAAAGAACACAACTCTTTAGTTTGGGGCACTGAATGCTAGTCAAAAAAAATAAACATTTTACACCTCTTTCAAAAAGTATAAAGCTCACACTTTTATGTACTTCTGGACTAAGTAGCTAATTTTAATACTGTATTGTATATTGCTGTAACCTGCCCTGGGATCTTTTGGTGAAGGGTGGGTAAGAAATCCAATAAAACAACAATAAAGTTGTTGTTGTTGTAACTCCTTACATACGAGGCCCATTCATCTTATGTGAATACTCACAAAGGCTTCAGGGCAGTTGCAAACCTCCCATTGCTACCAATTTCTCCAAAGTTTATAAGTGTCTCTTGGGGCAGGAGTATGCAGTAGTGGAACAATCAAGCACCCCAAAATTGTAAATGAGCCAGTGCTCCTTTGCAGATGTTGTGCTGAATGCATGTCCATCAAAGAGGCAAGGGCAACAGTGCACTTTACACCAGGGGAGGGGCCTATGATGCAATCTCACTCCCTCTTTCTCCACACTTGAATCCTACTCAGGCAGGTGGTCTGAATAGGACTTAGGCTAATCTATAAAATGATCTAGAATGAACATGCTCACCTTGGAGACTTGAGACAATAAAGCGGGAGGTCTGAGGACATTCCCCCCCCCTTTCCTCACATTTAATAAAAGCGCCTGGAAAGGAAAATCCTTTCATTCTATCCACTTCTGCAGAACAGGTCCAAGGAGTCAAATCTTGGGGAGAAACTATGGAGAATGAATCACCATTCCCTAAGCAACCACTTCATACAACAATATGCAGGTGTAGTGAGTCATTTTTTGTCCTGAGCAGGAAAATAGCTTGACCTAGACCTGCCTTCACTGATTCAATTTTCTGCATGTTGGGCTACTGTTTAAATCACAGGAACAGATAACTTGGCAAGCCATAAGAGAGAAGATTTTACAGAACAGGTCTGGGCTCAACTGGCTTTTTGCTTACTGGTACTAGCAAACTGGGGATAGCTGCTTGAAATCTTCCCATGATGCTGTTTATTTGCTGTAAATATCACTCCTAAAACTGTATTTTTTGTTATGTGCTAGCATTGCATGAAGTCAAAGTAAATTTATTTCAGGAAAAATGTTCATGCTCTTACGTTGAATAGATTCTCCCTTACTAATAGATATGCACAACAGAAGGAATGCTCTGTGCTTCTGACCTTCTCTGACATGTATAGATATTTTATTCATTTCATTACACCATCAATATCTGGAACAGCAGAAAAGGTGGGGAGAAATAGCAGTGACAAAACATATCATGCAGGCATTGGTAATTGTTTGAATAGCTAGCAATGCACACAATACTGTTGCTCCGTTCAAGACAACAGAACATTTTCCATTGTTGTCACTGAAGGAGAGACTCAAAAGATTGTGTCAAAGCGGTGAAATGAACAAAGGTATATAAGAATGCAGGTATATAAGATTAGAATAGCTCTTGAGATATGTGAGCCATTCTTTCCAAACAGAACTGTGGAAAAACATGTTTGATTCAATAATAATAATAAAAAGTTAAGCACAAACAGTGTAATAATGGTCTTTGTTTCAATGCTTTGAACAATGCTTAGGTAGGGTTGCCATACATCTGGAATTTCCCAGACATATCCGGAATACCACAGTCAGCAGCAGTGTCTGCGTGGAAATCAGCAAAATGTCCAGGAAAATCCAGACATATGGCAACCCATAGCTTAAAAATGTCATTTTGGTCAACAACTTTTCACTGTTTGAAATATGGCAACCCTAGAGTGGTATCAATCAATCCCTCTTCACTGGGAACTCTACTAATTTTAGCCATGTGAGAGGAGTAGGGGTCTCCTGACAAATCTCAGCACCTTTAACAAACTATATTTTCCAGGATGTTTTTGGGGAAGCCATGACTGTTTAACATGGTATCATAGCGCTTTCAATGTGTGGTGTGAGTTGGGCCTTCAGAGTCTCCTTCATCTCTACCCACTGCCCACTGCCACCTTCATGCAAACTCCTAAAGGTCAAAATAGCCTGTACTTCAAGCATCCCAAAGGGCATCTACCCAGTACAGTGGTACCTCAGGTTACACACCCCTCGGGTTACAAACGCTTTGGGGTTACAAACTTCGCTAACCTAGAAGTAGTACCTCATTACAAACTTTGCCCCAGGATGAGAACAGAAATTACGTGCTGGTGGCGTGGCGGCAGCGGGAGGCCCCATTAGCGAAAGTGCACCTCAGGTTAAGAATGGTTTCTGGTTAAGAACGGACCTCCAAAACGAATTAAGTTTGTAACCCGAGATACCACTGTACAGCGTTATAGAGATATTTAGGAAATGTGATGGATGATAATTGCTTTGTGGTTCCAAACTTCAGAGAAGTCAAGTGGGGAAATTATTCTCCATTGGGACTGTCCTATTGCTTATTCTAGTGCTCAGTTAGGAAGCTAGTTTAGCTGAGCCCTCTAGTTTGACCCATACAATGATACATTGGTGAAGAACATAAAGAGAGCTCAAATTAAGTACCATGAGAATAATTCCCCTCATTATAAACTCTGATGTGTCAAAAAAGGGAGAAACATACCCTCCAAGTTTCAAATGGCCTTGCATCTCTTTTGGATATATTGATATATTTGAATCTTCAGCCAACTCTTACAGTATTCCTGGGCTTTAAAGTGAAACCTGTAAAATCCTGCTTTATGGGAAACATCTAGACTACAGAATCCCAAAGCACCCTGGCATAAACAGTGTAAATCAGAAGGTGATAGAAAGTAATGGAAGCCACTAAGATGGATTTGGTAGGTCTCTGATGGCTATTTAAATATTCCTTCCAGCTTCTTTTCAGAAATGAATAGACAAGGAGTGAGGGAAAGTAATATTATCCTATATCTGAATACAGAGGAAGGATACAATCCATTTCCTTCTGAAAACAAGAGCTCAATTCCATGATGGTTAATGAGGCTGGATTGTTCCAGAAAGCTTGCTGCATGAACCAGTGATACATTTATTTTACTCACTGAATCATCTGTAAAACATCAAATTCAAAACCTACTTAAAATTGTACAGAGACGACAAACTTGTATGTACCCCATTTACATGTTATTTTGCCTGTATAACATGTAGGTGTTCTGTGTTCAGGGCAGCCTACAAAATCCAGCCAAAGTCAGGTATTTTATGTCTCCAGTTTAAGTACTTGCATAACTCACACAAAATAAAAAGTTCTGGGATGCGGCTGGATTGTGTTTGGGGGAATAACAATGAGTGCAACATTTGCTGCTGTAGAAATGGGAGCAGCTAATGTGACCCATGGGAATCTGGCAAAGATTTTCAAATATGGTTCTTCATCTCCTCCCATTCTTCTGCCCTACAATATTCTGTCAGTTTTGGTTTCTTCCAGGTTTCTTTTGTCTCAAGCGCAGTCTGCGACATGTTTGCATCAGTTTGTGATTTGCCTTCATGGAAATTTGTCAACATTATATTGTACATTTATTTCTTCTTATACAAATGCTTTGCAAGCAATTTCCCTAATACAATTTTCACTAATATGTGGAGTTTCATGTTCACTTTCCCCAAATACATTTTGTACACCTTCTTTTGGTTGGAGAACTGCATCATAACAATTTAGAGAACTGCACATTTTGAAGTTTATCAGCATTTTGGTTCAGGAAGTGCAAAGTAGGTAGATTCACATTAAAATGCAAAATGAACTGAATTTTCCCCTCATCCTTGTATGGATGGGAATACATCCATGTAACTGGGAATAATGTCTAAGCAAACTTGCGACTTATGTACAGTATATATTTCAATTAGATGTAATGTAGGATTTTGTCACAGGAGAACAACGACGACTTTTCTCTTTGCACTTTAATGGCTTTATACAAACAGCAGTTGTTTGCTAAGATTTGTTTATGACTGTATATGATTCCTACAGAAAATCTAAGGGAAGAGGTTGATAGTGTGTACAGTACTGAAAATATTTTCTGTATGTGTGAACAAATTAAAATAGAATTTGTTGCTGTCCTCTTCCCCCCTCTCTTGGGGGGGGGGGTACTGACTGGCTGTAACAAGATGGACATTTCATTTTTATGAGTATTTTGTGATCCTTATCAATATGCTTATTGGCATCCTCAAGAATGCCAGGAGATTTATGAGGAATGATGTTTCTTTACCAGAGTCATATTGATGTTTTGATTCTTAACGATGCATTGTCATTATCAATTATTGCAGTGCAGAAAAAGGAAGTATTCAAATCCATATACTTGTGGAAATTACAAAGGAAAGCATTCATGACTGCAAGTTGGCAGCTATGGTGGAAGCATGTTTTCAGAAAATGAGTATGCTCTGTGAAATGAAAAAAAAAGAACAGATACAGTTTATTTGAAAGGGCTAAAAATGGTTCTGTAAGAGGATCTTTTTTCTCATGGCAGGGTCTCTTCTGTTGTGGCATCCAGGTTGTGGAAGTCTCTTCACAGAGGGGTTTATTTAACACTCCCCTCTTTTCAGAGCTTCAGTTTATCTTACTGAGTGTTTAGTGTGGGTTACATCTCTCTCCCTCCCTCCCTCCCTCCCTCCCTCTCTCATTGTAAACTGATTTGTTTTTATCCTGGTCTTAATGTATGAGATTGATGAACTAGAACTTTTAAAAAATATAATTTGTTGCTTTATTGAGTTTTATGTATGAGTTTTTTTCTAAACCACTTTCAGTTTATTTTATTTAAAAAATGAGGTCAACATGATTAAATCGATCAATCACTATTTTGTTCTCCAGTAAGGAGAACAGAAAGCTGCCTTGTAATGAGTCAGACCATTGGTCCATCTTCCTCAGTTTTGCCTATGCAGTGGTACCTCGGGTTACATACGCTTCAGGTTACACACTCCGCTAACCCAGAAATAGTGCTTCAGGTTAAGAACTTTGCTTCAGGATAAGAACAGAAATCGTGCTCCGGCGGCACGGCGGTAGCAGGAGGCCGCATTAGCTTAAGTGGTGCTTCAGGTTAAGATCAGTTTCAGGTTAAGAACAGACCTCCAGAACAAATTAAGTTCTTAACCCGAGGTACCACTGTACTAACTAGCAGTGCCTCTCCAGGATTTTAGATGGGGGCGGGGTACTCCTAGTCCTACTTAGAAATGTCAGTGTTTTCCTGATATCCACCTGTCCAGCTATCAGTTGGGCATCCATGTAGCTATCCACCATACTGCCAGATGTGAAAAGGATCCGAGTCTTAGTTGGTTACAAGCTGAACAGGGGCTGCTAAAAGCAGCTGCAGAAAAAGCTGGTGCAGTCTTAGGCTTCATTAATAGAAGTAATCTGGAGAAAATAAATTTAAGTGGAGACATGATGGTAGCCTTTAAATATTCAGAGAGCTATGGCGTAGACTTGTTTTCTGTTGCTTCAGAGAGCAGGCTTAGAAGAAATCAGTGGAAATTGCAAGGATGCAGATTTGGGCTAAACATTAGGAGATACTTCCTAACAGAGCTCTACGGCAGTGGAAGGCGGCAGTAGACTTTCCTTCGCTAGAGTAATTTAAGCAGAGATTGGACATCCACCTGTCAGTTAGCGATGCTGCAGCTGCATCCTACAGTTGCAGCTCTTGCATTGAGCAGATGGATAAACCTGATTAACTGCAAAGTCCACTCTGACATCCACCGTGAGCTGCTGTTAAGATGAATGAGATAAGAACAGGCTTCTTCCAGCCCTGAACATTAGGGACAGAATAGGCAATTGAGATCCGAAGCATAATGAACCTTGAGGCAAAGAAGTAAACAGTAACCATCCAAAGTGAAATGTCCAAGAACCATCAGCACTTTTATTTGCCCAGTTGATGCTTTTGTAGACTGAAGAAAAATACACTGTGACTGAATGACTCGGGGAACTGATAATGGGAAACAGACCCTTTCACCCTTAGGTCACAGGTTCAATTAAGTTTCAGGTTGCCGGTGACTGAAATCTGCTACAGCTGATAACTGTTTGATAGTCTTTTGTGAGCTGAGCCATGAACACTCAAGGCAAGCTTCCAGTGCAAAAGTATCCAAGGAACATCCCCCCCCCCCCGAACTCACAGTAAGGAAGAAAAGACTTCAGTCAGTATGCAAATTGCATCCTTTGAGTCAAGATCCTTGCTACTGCAGCATGATCCTGAGACGCTGGAGGAAGATCTTTCCATTATCCAAGGATGGTGAATATGCCAGTGTGTTAATATGTGCCATAGACTCCTCTACTGGAATAGCAAAACGAATCTTTTGTCCATTACCAAGCTGGAAGTATCCTGCATTTGCTAAGCTACTCCCTCATGAAAATAATGGCTGCTCTTTGAAGGAGGACACCAGTGGTCCTTTCATTTAAGAACTACAATAATGTATCATGAACCATTAACAAGAAGCCCTCCATTCCTTCAGTTTTGAGTATGCCAGCCATGCTAAATGCCATACAAAAATGCAGTTTGAAAATCTAGCCATTTTCTGTGTTGTGGGAGAGGATCAGCAAAAGGTTTGATGGAGCTCTCTGTCCTCTCCCCCTATCTCTAGTCACACATGAACTGAAAGGTATTAATTGCAAGAGAAAGCCAGACTACACTCCAAATTCCCATCTAGGCAGGTATCACTCTCTATCACTCTATACTTATTTTATTCCTTATTTCATTTATGTATTTCTAAATGAGTGTATATACCACCCACCCACCCACATAAAATACCAAGGTGGGGCACAACATAAAAGTTGTGTTACATTTCCTTTAATTGTTTCCTCCTGGTCACTGTGCCTGTGTTTCAAATGAACATCAACTATAGGCTTTTCACAAAATACTGCACAATGCAAAAATCTGCTCTGAAATATGATATTTTATTTATTTATTTAGGGAATTATTTATATACAGGCAACCCCCATTTTAGGCACAACCAATATGTGCAAAATCGTGCACACATGCACAGCGCCAAACCCAGAAGTGACCCAGAAACAGCATAAAGACATCACTGAAATGTCACTAAAAGGGCAGAACAGGAGTGGGGCACAAGCATGAGGAGCTGACAGTACCACTGTTTCATAGAAAAATATCAAAGCAGTTTACTATAGCACACAATCATGGGCATCTTTCCTTATCTCATGACAATGGAAGAGTGCACCCTTGGGGTTTTTATGCAGCTGGGACAGATGGCAGAGTCTGGTTTTGCTGGTCCAGATGCATTATGGCATTTCTTCTCTCTGCGCTCCTCCCAGTGGTCATTTCTTCTCCGGTCATTGAGATAGATACAAGACCTGTTTGTCTCCAGGCACTGCAGTTGTCTGCAAGGGATACCCACATGGCAGGGTTACTGTTGCGAGCCTTCATGTCATGTGTAGGCATCTTTGTAATGCATAGTTGGTCTGCCAACCGGCCTGGTACCTGAGGCCAACACCCCATAAAGTACATCTTTGAGGATCCTGCCATTTTCCATTCTGTGTACATGAACTGTGGTCATTATTCTTTACTACTACTACTACTACTAATAATAATTTATGTATATGCCACCCATTGGACTGGGTTACCCAACCACTCTGGGCAGCTTCCAACAAATTAAAACAAAATGCAACAACAAACATTTTAAACCTCCCTGTACAGGGATGCCTTCAGATGTCTTCTAAAAGTCAGATAGGTTTTTTAAAATTTTCTTGACATCTGATGCGGGGGGGGGGGAGTTCCACAGGGCAGGCACCACTACCGAGAAGACCCTCTGCCTGGTTCCCTGTAACTTCACTTCTCTCAGTGAAAGAACCGCCAGAAGGCCCTCGGAGCTAGATCTCAGTGTCCGGGCTGAATGATGGGGGTGGAGATGCTCCTTCAGATATACAGGGCCAAAGCTGTTTAGACAAAGTGAACTCCTGGCCTAATATAGTTGTTTTGTTGTTGCTATGGTTAAACAACAGGCAGCCAGGAAGCCTTACAGATCTATAGCAAGTCACTTAGAGATCTACCTGTAGTAGTAGTTGTTGTTGTTTAGTTGTTTAGTCGTTTAGTCGTGTCCGACTCTTCGTGACCCCATGGACCAGAGCACGCCTGTAGTAGGACTGCCATATTTCAAACAGTGAAAATCTGGACTTTTTTTTTTTTTTTTTTTTTTTTGCCAAAGTTGTTGAGCCGTTTTCCAGCTATATTTATGGAAAATCAGCAGAAAAGGCACTGCCGGCATGGGCTGCCATATGTCCAGATTTTAGATTTTCCCAGACATTTTGGGTTTTTTTGCCAATTTCTTCCTGGACACTGCTGTCGACTGTAGCATTTCGTATGGCAACCCTAACCAGCTTCCCCCCAGTTCTGATAGAGAGCCAGTTATCTTTTGCCTTCTGCCAGCTGGTGAAACAATGATTACTGCATTTCCCCCTACTGCTTGCCTATCTAGGTTAACAGGCAGTAAACTCCATGTGGTTAGAGACACCACACCGCCAATTTGTAGCAGACAACTAGCAAATGTTGATTTGAAGCCACCCTTTACTGTACAGAGCTGTATTGGCATGCTCTGTTTTCAAATCACAGTTTATAAAGGGCCCTTAAGCTCTTTGGCTAAAATCCTTAAGCAATGGCTACTTCTGCTGCTAGCAACCACTAGCATCTCTGTGCATGCGCATGGCATTGCTTCTCAGGTCGGTGGTATTGATTTAATGCAATCAAGATAAATGCAATATGAAGCCTTTTTAAAATTCTGTACTTTGAATAAATGAATAATTTAATACAGCAGCAATTCTGGTAATTTTGACAGGGTAGTTACAGTCCCCATATGTTCTTGAGATCTCCTGAATATTTTAAATAAACATTTAATTACTGCTCAGTGACTCCAAGATTTGTTATTAGAAGTCATGACAAAAGTAGAGATAAATCATGGCAGCAGTGAAGCCACTGACAGAGGAGCCAAGATTCAGAGGCCACCATTCCTTTTGAAGTTGGGGCTTCCTGATGTAAGGTAGACAATGAGCTGTCAGGACTCATACCCCTTGGATAGGATATGAGAAAGAGTAGGAGCCATTTGGAGAGTTAATCCTCACTGACCAGGAGTATTGTCCTTCTGGAACAGAACATCTCATACCCACCAGATGTCCAAGGACTATTTAAGGTAGGAATAGGGAGCCTTTTTCAACCCAAGGGCCACAGTCCCTTCTGTGGGCCACAGGCCAGTGGTAGGCATGGCCAGAGGCAAAATTAGGTGGAGCAACAGAGATGAGTCTTACCTTTGTACAGTTGGGTAGTTTTTACTGTCCCTATTCTTCAAGCAGACAAGAAGCATTAGAGTTCAAGGACATATCTCAGTACTTGGGGTAGGAAACAAGGTCAGAAAGAGAGGCCTGGAGAGCCCTCCTCCAGGCTGAATGCTTCATTCTAAATGTTATTCTTTACTTGAGCAAGATATTCAATTATACAATATATGTACTTGAATCAGCACAATGAAAATTGCTTATACTGTATATTTAGGGTGGATACAATGCTATATAGGGACGCGGGTGGCGCTGTGGGTTAAACCGCAGAGCCTAGGACTTGCCGATCAGAAGGTTGGCGGTTCGAATCCCTGCGACGAGGTGAGCTCCCGTTGCTCGGTCCCTGCTCCTGCCAACCTAGCAGTTCGAAGGCACGTCAAAGTGCAAGTAGATAAATAGGTACCGCTCCTCCGGGAAGGTAAACGGCATTTCCATGCGCTGCTCTGGTTCACCAGAAGCGGCTTAGTCATGTTGGCTACATGACCCGGAAGCTGTACACCGGCTCCCTCGGCCAATAAAGCGAGATGAGCACCGCAACCCCAGAGTCGGCCACAACTGGACCTAATGGTCAGGGGTCCCTTTACCTTTACCTTTACAATGCTGTATGAACAGACTTCCACTTGTGCAATGGAACTTCATTGTTCTCTTCTCATTCAGTGCACTTCCAACATCTGATTTAGAGGGTCCCCCATGTCTCCAGTGTAGATTATGAGGGGATTACAAGGGAGAGGAGAGAGTAGTGAGGTCTTCTTCTATCAGGCCTGTGCAGAAGGGGGGAAGCGCAGTTGGGTACACTTGTCCCAGGCCTTGGAGGGCTAAGGCAGCAAGAGCACCCTGTTAGGGAGCTGCCAGACTTCCGCTGTCATGCCAAGAGTACTCCAGGCCTCCCAGCTGCCCCAGGTCTCAGACAAGCTCTGCACAAGCCTGTCTTCTATGATCTGAAGCCCACTCAGGTCACTAACAAACAACACCAGCTACAATCCTTGGACACCAGTCATGTTAAAAATGCATGTGAACATGGCCAAGGTCCCAGAACACTGTCCGAAGGCATATGACACACCCACCTTGCTGAATCCAAGCAGGTTCTGGTGTGATCAAAGCCTAATGTGGCTCCTATGTATGCTCCCATGATTTATATGGAGAGACAGGATAGAAATGCAACAGTAGCAACAACCAGTACCCAATCCAACTAGTGTGTGTTCATTCTTGTTCATCTTGCCCAAGTACAAAACAATACTTCTCAAGTGAAGCAGCCTTGAGTCACCATCTGAACACCAAACATTTCGCAGCAAGCCAGTCTTTGAATCAGCCTCTCTTTTTTATTTCGCAAAGCATAAAAAGGGGGGAAAGAGCTTTGTTTGCAGGGCCTTCACATCTAGGTGTGCTATAAACCTTGTGGTCATGTTTTGTTTGTTTGTTTGCTTAAAGGAGAATGCTGAGGTTTGGGGGAAGCTGAATTCTATGCCACTTCCACAATCTATTCCCCCCTTCTGCACCCTTTCAGCATCGCATCATCCTTGAGCCAAAGGTGGAAGGGATTTAGGAAGGAAGACAGGAGGTCTACGGAAAGCAAACTATTTCTGGAGTAGCTAAACCAAGATCAGAAATGGTGCAACTGGTGTTGCATAGTATTCGCAGCCTAGCACTTCTAATTGGAAAGTTAATATGCCCTTTCTCTGAACTAGTTCACGCACCTTATTTCTGCTGATGAAATTTGTCCCCCTCCATCTTTATATGCCGCATTCTCCTGCAGCAATGGCAGCCATCAGCAGCAACAAAGTAATTACGTTGGTTATGGTCTCTAGTTAATGATGTTGTTTAGATGCAGGCCTGCATCTTTATAGGCTTTCTAATTAGTTGTGTAATTACTATTTAATTGCTTTCATGTGCTTGGGCTAGGGACCTGTTATTAAGAGAATCTGTCTGTTTTGGAAAAAGTATGGGCCTGGTAGCAGGGAACAACTCTGCGTACATTGAAACCTACTTACAGTGAACTCAGATATAGTGAAAAATCAATTACTCTTCATTTCTCTTCAACAAGAGTGACATTTATTCAATTTATATGAGCAGAGTAAAGACACTGGGCTCTGTTCCTCCACTGGAAGACAGGCAGAGCTCCCTGGTTTTATATATAGGTTTTGTGATCTATATGCTACATGACATGGCTCAGCAAATTTTCACGCTCATTATTTGTTTCTTTAGCTTGTCCTAAACCATAGCTTACTGTTTGCTATGTACAGACACTTGTAAAATCAGCACTACCTTAGCTATTAAATAAAACTATAGATCCACATTAACTATTGAAGATAACCTTCTGGTCCTGGCTTTGTGGGATGGTTTTTCTGAACTCTAGCCTCTACAAAATTCCATACAAAATTAGAACTATAATTCCTTCTTGGCCCAACTTGGTGCAGGCCAAGTTTGAATGTTTCCCTAAGCCATTCAGAATAATGAGGTTGTACTGAATCTCAAACAGTACAATAATATTGAACTAAGTTGCATTGTCATTATATGCACACATGTAAGCAGATTAACATTGCAACAGTTTTGTGATATGATTTTATGTTCATGAATTTAGGTAACATTCAGTGCACTATTTCTGTGCCTCATCTATACCGTTACTGAGAGTTTTCTATCTGGCCACCACAACTACCAGTTGGTGCTTGAGGGAGTTTAAAAATAATACAATAGCATGCCTTTTAAGAAGAACAGTAACAACAACCAATTATTGTATCTGTTCAGATTCACAGATGTCTATCTCAACTTTTGGAATCATACTCTTTTCCTCTGATTGAGTTATTATTCTTTATTCACCAGTATCAGCAATGGTCTTAGAAAAGGGGGATTAACTATAAAAATTGACCAAATGTCACCTGCCTAGAAGCTACTTTAAAAATACAACACACACACTTTTTAAAAAGAAACCTACATATGCCTTGAGTCATAGGGAAATTTGTGAACTAGACAACACTTTTGTCAGAATGCCTTTTTTAAACCACAAGAGTATCGCATATAATATTCCTCAACACCATTGGCATATACCTTTGACTCCTATATAATCTCACCAAATTTGGCATCTATTATGGAAAAAAGGGAATCATCAGTAATTCCTATTATCAATATAGAAACAAAGACACATTTGCTACAGATAAATTTCCACTTTGAAGCTCTGTTTGGCTTGAAATTACTGTTCAGTCTCTTGCAGAACAATTACAATCGCAATGCAGTTGTTCTCTCAACTGCGTGTTGTCGTAAATCTCCAGCTACCTGAGCTAAACAAATACAGCTGAGAGCTGTTAGATGTGTTTTCCCAGAGCTTTTCAAACATCAAAGAGGAAAACATCTGTATATTGAATCAAACTTCTTTTTTATTTTACTCGAGAAATAAAAAATGCATGAAGTTTCCTCCAGAGAGTTCCCACTTTAGGAGTGCGCTCAAATTTCACATCCATTTAAAGCACTTAACCCTCTGAGAGAACTGCATCCCACAATGTGCTCGTACAGACTCTGCACCGAGAATTATGTTAAATCAAGGCACGCACCATCTTTTCCCTCATTTCTTTGTCCTGTCAACAGAATTTAGAAACTGGGTTCTCTGATCAGCTGTCACTTTCCTCAAAATGCTACCACTTGTCACATCATTTCTTTGAAATGTGCAAACATTTTAGTGTAGTTTCCCTTAAACTTTTGGGCTCCAACCCTCAAACAGCTTAATGTGCTTTGGGGCAGATCCACTGGTTTCAGCAAGACTTGTCCAGACCAAGTCGTTTCCATGGCTTTGTTTGTAAAATGCACAGGAAATAGATTCTAATCTTCCTTTAAAAGTACTCTGACCAGGAAGTCCTGTCTCCTGGTTCTAAATAGGTGTTGACTGGCTGTGGTTATCAAGTAATAAGACCAATGCTCAGAAACAACCTACATTCTTGGTAACCTGCATATGTGGGATGGGTTGGGCTGTAGACAAAAGTCTTGACTCTTAGCCATTCACCATGTGGGATAATATTAAAAACAGCCTCCAAGACTGGGCCTTGGGGAGCCCCATCAAAAATTCTTTCTCATTTCAGTACCATACCCTGCTTGTTTGTACGTGAATTAGGCTATTTCATTGTTACTTGGTTCTTCTTATAGGATCTGTTTTGTTCCATAACCAGGGAAAGATCCTGCAAATGGTGGCCTTGACACACCGAGGGGCTTCCTATTTATACATCCAAGACTCTTGGTGATCAGTAGGAGGAACCTCAAGTTTCACCAAGTGCTTCCCAATATGCTGGTAAATCCATCCTTAGAATTTGTTCCTTTTAACCTAAGTACCATTTTTGGATGCTGCAATTTTATTGACTTCTATTTTACAGTGAATTTCTTTTGCTGAGAGGTCACTAAGGTCATTTCCCATGCTATTTCAGAAGACACAGATGGCATGTAACATGAGAAGTGCGAGGCACATCTTTCTTTGAGAGCTGCTGAGTGTAGGGTGAACTTCTGAAAGTGTGTCTGTCTGGAGGTCATCTGTCTGCTCTTGGGAAAAGGCATAAGAACATATGATTTGCCATGCTGGGTCAAAACAATGGTCCATATCACTCAGCATTCTGTCTACAGTCAGTAGCCAACCAGATGCCTCTGGGAAGTTCATAAGCAGGGTAGGAGATGATATCCATTCCCTTTAATCCCCTGCATCTGGTGTAGAGGCATGTATTACACTTCCCAGATTCCATTTTCCTGTGTTTTAAGCCACAGATGGGTCTTCTAAAAGTAATGTGGGACATAGCCCTGTATATAGAATGAAAATCCCCACCTAGATAAATGTCTTTTTGCTTGAGCACATGACATAAGGCATGGCTCCTTAGCCACGAAATATCTTAACAGCATAAGGTTTGTGGATTTAAGTGCAGCTTTTTAGACTAGGCTCCAAACAGAAAAATGTGGGTTACCCCCCAAAGTAATGCACACAGTTCATTGTAGGCGATGGATAGTTGGCCTTTACTGAAGGCATTGGGGATACTTCTGAAATATGGAAGGATGCAGCCTATAGCTTCTTCCCTGAATAGCTTTACAAGGCAAACATGCAACTGGGAACCCTGAATTTGGTCCATAATGGGAAATCCTTTGGAAAACCAAATGCCTTATGTAATATGAAATGCTATCCTAGAGTTCTCTGCTTAGGATTGTAAGATTTAAATGGTATATTCTTATTCAGATGTATATGTTCTTCAAATACTGAGCACGACAAGTGCACCCTCAATGTTCCCTTGTGTGCTTGCTCCACTTGGGACAATTTTTGGGTGGTGGTGGTGGTGAATGTGAATGACATCCATCTGAATAAACTTAGAAACCTCACTGCAATCAGGAAACCTGTGTTTTAAGAGTTCCTGATATATACACCAGACTTGCTTAGATTCCTCCTCCAGAATCCAGGAAAGTCTGCAATGAAGTTGGTGCATGTGGGGATACTGGGGGCAGGGCTAACCCCTCCCCACAGGAAGTCCCCACAGGTTTGCCCCAAACATATGAATGGATCTACAATGTCGCAAATGCAACCAATTCACAATCTTCAACCAGATACTATTACATAACTGGGTAGCATGGAAGTTGTGCATGTACACATCATTCTGGTTCTGGACTGAGTATATGTCCCTCTCCTGATTTCTTCTTAATGAGAGCTATAGAGAGGCTTTCACAGGAACATACATGCTTCTGTGCTGAACATCTGGCACATCCCATGTGTATTTAATATTCATACCAGAATACAAATAGCTTGTATAAAGTCACAGGGGGGAGGATAGGTGAATCCAGTCCTTTTTGTATGTTTTACCCATAAGTCAGTTCTACCCTACTTCAGCATTAATTTGCATTATTTTTATCCCCCCCCAAAAAAAACCTATATAAAAATTCACATTAATTTTTCTCTTAAAGCAAGCATTTCTAAAAAGCATTGAGTGTCTAACCATGTTTTGATGCTTTTTTAAAAAAAAAAAGCTGAGCAGTGTGCAGGAACAAGTGCAAAACACACAGGAGATAGCTAAATTCCAGTCTGTCCAAGATATGCTGATCTGGTCAGTCTATATCAGAATTCACAATGATCAAGCTTCCCTAGAAGTATCTCATAGCTGGGGCAACTGGGGTGCCAAAGCAGCCAAATTTGTCTACCATGCTCTGTACATAAAGAAATATGGGTCCTTCAGTTTGGATCAAGGCTACAATACCATCTCTTTTTATCTGGGAGTAAGCCCCATTGAATGAAATAGGTTTTGCTTTTCAGTAGACATGGTTTAGGATTCTGCTCTGGGTCCTGATCGGAGCAGAACTTAGTCATGAGTCACTTTCATTTCAATAGGTCTATTCTAAGCCTGTAAGTTTGGATCCTGATCCAGCTTCTGCTAATAAAAGGCTTACAGGCCTTTCACTTTCAACAACGTAGGCTTGCTTTACAGTTGACAGATTTTCAGCCAATCAGAAATCAATCTTGGTTAGACACATGTTTCAGTTTCTTTCATTTTTTATAATTCCATGTTGAAGTATCCCTTCCTCTCCCTGCATAATTTTTGGTGCACATCAGTCATTTTATATGCTGTAAATAAGAGACCAATATTTTCCATTGCGGGGTTCTCCCCCCCACCACCCAAAAGGAAGATGCTGTTTCTTTATTTTTAAGGGCAAGGGACTAGCAAACCTATGAGCGAATCATTCCCAGCCACATAAATTTAAATAATTTGGGACTCACCCCATTAGTTGGCTCAAAGACAGACCACTGGAGCGAGTTGACTCTATGGCATGCTTCACACATCGTGCCAGCGCAACCCTCGCATGTTCAGCTATCAAAGTCTGATTCATGCTTTCAGCTTATTATGCACTTCGGTGAATAAAAATGGTCAGTGAGCACAACTCCAGATACGGAAGTATATCATCTCACTTAGGTTTTATTACATGACTTCAAAACAACATCCTGCCCATCCCAATTCGTTCTGTTCCATTTCACTAGGTGTTAAACTATAAACAGAATAATGGTTTCTTAAGAAGTGACACTTTTGATTTTGCCATGCCAAGAATCAAAGTTCTTCGATGAGAACAAAAAAACCCCATGAATTCAGCAAGAATGAAATATATTATGCCAATACCACAAAGGATGGCAATTGTTCAGCTATCATTAGGCTGTAGGTAGGCCAGAAATTCCCAGCATCTGGAATGCTCTGAGAAGCTGAGCAGGAAAGTATTACCCCATTTCCTCTACATCTCAGGGCTTATGTGTTCCAGTACAAAAAAGGCACTGCAGAAACTCAAGACCAAAAAAAGTGTGTGTGTGTGTTGTTTTAGAGACTCAGAGCTAAGATTATTGTGCAATCTGGTTTATTCTCTTTCTGCAGTATACCATTTAAGATCGCAAGTGGAGCACATAGAAAATTAGCAGGTCAGTTTTCTAGCTTCTGATGTACTAGCTTCTTCTCTGTAGGACCACCAGTTGCAGCTTATTAGACAGTTCTGTGGAAGACAGCCATTGCTGAGTGGTGATCAAGGGACAGGCATCCTTGATCTGATGACCTAAAACCGTTACTGCATGGTGTCATGATGTGACAAAGGCATGGAGAGTCGCATCTTCAGCACCAGGTGGATTCCCGTCTCCTAACTGGCTTGCATGACCCATTTTGGGTTGTTGATTCTGTCCATGGCAATTCAATACCCAGCTAGCCATTAAGGAACCTTGCACTTGCATGGCACTAACATAGTGTGTACCTGCCTTTGCTGACATCTCACATGCCCTCCAGGAAATGCCTTGTGACTCCCTCAGTCGCTGTTCCATTACAGGTCCCAAGTGGTTTCTCATTGTGTCCTGGTGTTTTTACTAGGGTGGGATGGCATGAAAACAACCCAGTATCTTTGCTTAGGATGCAATTCTGGGTCCTGCATTTTTGGCAGCTTCTTATTTATTTTTTTAAATGCCATTATCTTTCAGGTGAAAGGAAAGATGGTTTGAAACACTGCAGAAGGATAGCTTATTTTTCACCTGTCTGTAGGGTCCTTAGTCTTTCTGAATCCTGATACTCAATTAGGGATGGATGAATGTTTTATTTTCAGCTGCTCTCAGTTTCTCCTTTTTCCAACCTTATCCCACTTTTACATCAGATTGCAATTATTTTTCTAAAACGTCTGCATGGAAATTTGTACACATTTTCCTCCTTTTTCTCCAAATAGATGTATTTTTGTATGTACGTTTGCCTAATTTTTTCAAGCACTTTCCCCAAATATAATGCATTTTGTACATTTCCCCCCACTGATATGTGAACTCTGCACATATTTTCCCCACAGTGTACGCTTCTTTAAAATACACATTTTTCGGTTGAAAAACTGCGTCACAAAACCTGTAAAAGTGCAAATTTCAAAAAATAGAAATGTTTTCATTCAAGTATTGGTCCAGGAAATGCAAATTAGGGAGTTTGCATTAACATGAAAACCAAACAGATTCCCCATCACCCCCACCGCTGGCATCCTTGTGTTCAGTGCAGCTAGAAGAAAGTGGCAAAAAATTCCTTGGCTTCCAACCATGCAAAACAGAGGAGGTAAGTTATTCTTGTAGGATACTTGTATTAAAGGTTTCCATTTAAGACAAAAACTTGTATAAATTAAAGAGATTATTTAGTGAGATTCACTCAATATTAGCCTTCCCTATATGAATCTTGCAAGCTAGCTAAATTATTCTCAGGTCTTGAAACTTGAGAAATTTCACTTCATCCCTATTTAGTAGCCTGCAAGATTACTCTCTGATGTAGATTAAAGTGCATTAGGTACGGTTTCTAGTGGTATGAAACAGTGTGTTTGTTGTGAAGTCAAGGACTGCTTTATCATACATATACATTAGCAGGCACATTTAAAATCGTATGTGCAGCAACAGCCTCAGAGCTATAGCTGCTATATGTTGAAATTTACACTTTAAGGAGAATGCAAATCCTATTTTACACTGCCTGCCCTTCCTTTAAGTAACACCCATGGGATGCAGAAGCACAGCTGCTGCCCAGAGGTGTAAATTTAAAATGTCCCGTGACAATCTAATGAATTTGGTCATCTATGTGTAGATGTCACAGCCAGCAATGCTTTTGCAATATGTTTGTGCATACATCGTCAGCGCAGTATATTGATCCATAAATATTTCCAAGCATCACAACGGCTCATTAGGCATACAGCAAGGCTCTGTGAAGCCTTCACTGTGCTTTTTGTTCACCTTTTCTACATTTTTGATAGTAGCAGAAATGAAGAAAATGGCTTACAGATTTAGCTGTGTATATAGTTTGAAAGTAACAACTGAAAAATGATGTTCATAATCTGAATTGCAATGAAACCAATTATCTGTGCTGTGGTGTTTCACTTGGGAATACTCCTAAAGGTTTAGTATTTCTTAAAAGAAATTAAAAACAGCTGTAACAATACTATAAAACAAAAATAGCAGCTGCAAAAGAGATTAACATTCCTAAATTTCATTTGAACTTGATATGCTGTTTTTCCAAAAGCAACCTATACACACACACACACACACACACACACACACATTCATACACACTCCTATAGACTGAAATTTATAATTTTATTCTTTATGAAATTATGCCTTCTAAAGGGGAAAAAAACCCTAAATATATTTTTGATATTGCAAGTGTTTGATACTGCACATGAATTTTGCGACATTCCCCTCCCACTCCACCCTGCAGGATTTTTGTAAGAATTTTTCCTCTAGTTATTATCAAGGATAAACTATGAACATAGAACATAAAAGAATTATTTGAATAAAACTTATTAAGAATTAAAGATCTACATAATAAACAATTTATAGCAGTTCCTGGACCTCTGTTGCTTTCAGCTGTCAAATGATTTCCCAACCAATCCCTGTTCACTGCATACATCTCTTAAAATTTTATATAGTGCCTGTTTTCCAATTAGGCAGCCAGTCATAGATGAATGAAGCATTCCCTAATCTTTTTCATACTTATAATAAAATGGAATGTAATTTTTAAAACAGAACTGGAGGTGGTGACAGTATAAAACCCTTTGTTTTGCTACGTTGGTCAAAACATATGGCAGAAACTTTCCAGCCAGATGGTAGCCTCCTAATCAATTTTGCCTGTTGGGTGCTGTATTTTAATTCCCGGCAAAGCTTTTCCTTCTAATCAGTTTCTAACTAACATAATGGACATACATCCAGCCAAATTTAAGCACTCTCTGTCCAACTGATTCCACTGGAGAGATGCAAGCACATTCTTCAGTATCTCCATTGAAATCAATGGGACTTCGGAGTCTGCTTTGATGGAAGAAGGGTGACTTTTATCTTTTCACCAGGCAACTTGCTGCAAAACAGCTACCTTTTCTTTCTTTTTGGATCAGTTCGCTACCAAAAGTGAATTTAGAAACATTAAATCAGAAAAGAAAGCAAAACATATATATCCTACGTATTAAGAATTTGGGCTTTTCTGGGAAGAAGGGCAGGATAGTAATTTTGTAAATAATGATAATATATGGAATTCCAGAAAATGTATTTAAAAAATATTAAAATATGCAAAGCCAGGATTACTCTCACCTAAATGGTAAATTTATTCATTTTAGCTATTGACTAGTCAATATCTAAATAGAAGAGGCTGTAACCAATTGCCAATGCTTACTGGTTCAGTGTTCACCATACTTGATAAATGCATCACAACATTTGATCTTGCGTGCTAACTTTCTCTAAATGATGCAACAGTGCTCTTAAGAGTCTCTATCCAATCTGTTGTTAACAATAATATTTAGAGTTCCTATGATCTTATTCCGAAGGGATGCACGTGGCGCTGTGGTCTAAACCACAGAGCCTAGGACTTGCCGATCAGAAGGCTGACGGTTCAAATCCCCGCGATGGGATGAGCTCCCGTTGCTCGGTCCCTGCTCCTGCCAACTTAGGAGTTCGAAAGCATGTCAAAGTGCAAGTAGATAAATAGGTACCGCTCTAGCGGGAAGGTAAACGACGTTTCCATGCCCTGCTCTGGTTCGCCAGAAATGGCTTAGTCATGCTGGCCACAGGACCCAGAAGCTGTACGCCAGCTCCCTTGGCCAGTAAAGCAAGATGAGTGCCGCAATCCCAGAGTCGTTCACGACTGGACCTAATGGTCAGGGGTCCCGTTACCTTTATGACCTTATTCCAGAAATCCTTCCGCACAAATAACCCAACATCTGGATATATTCATCACAACGATGCAGGCATTGTGGTTTTATGCAGCACTAGTTCTAGGCTTCGGGAGATCATGGGCATAATATCCCCTGCTGGGCTCCCTATGACACTGGGAGGTTATCCGGTTGTGGGGTGTGTGCATGTGACCTATGGTGCCAGGAGATACATATTCAGCCATTTCAGATTAAACCTAAGCATGTTTACTCATGAGAAAGTATTTAGTGCAGCTTCGACATTTCCACTTTTCTGGGATTAAGCCCCATTGATCTCAGTAGGATTTAGGACTCCTTAGTCTGTTTAGAATTGCCTGAAAATAGCATCTTTGTAGCAAACATATCCAGAGTGAAATTACACATAACTACATACTTTAAAAGAGTAGAGAAGAAGCATGGTTCCTTTTCAGTACCTGAATAAAGTAGGGTCCTGATAAATATCGCAAACTCTTAACTACTGTATAATAATGCTAGTGTGTGGAGCCTCTATCTCCTGTTAAAAAGTGATGCCATTGTTATTATTTTTAATCTTGTACATTGTATGCTCAGTAAATGTTGCACAAAAGGCGGTTTTCATACTTCTCTCCGAAAGCAATTTTTATTTTGATCGCATGAGATTCCTTTGCTACCCCATAAATAATGAGGTATGAATTTTTGATATGACTCAACACATTAACTAACTGGGAACAAAGTCATTACATTCAACAAAACAAATTTCAGCCAACACCGTTTTAAAATTCTATTTTATCAATATGTTAATAGAAATATTTCATGTTTCCATAAAAAGTATATTTTGAAAAGTTTGTGAATTATTAGGAAAGACATGGCTTTCAGAGCTTTGTGTTTTTCCTTATGGGTATTGTCTGTTTATTACCCAGATCATTTGAACCTCTAAACTAAAATAAGATGTATGAGGAGCAGAAATCAAAGTATCCTATCCCGAGAGAAACAGGCAATCCTTTTGGAAAACCTAGCATTTAGAGTCAGCCAGCAGGTAACATATTTACAACTTACAACACAAGAATTGTTAGATAGATGCTGAAACAAAATATCAGCTAGATCTGTTCTTTTCAGTCTGTTTATTTAATATCTTTACTGAAATAACAAATCCAGGAATAAGAGTCACATAAAACCATCTTAATGTGTATATGTGTCTTTTGTATTCTAGGACCTTTGAAAAAAGAGCTGCAGAGTTTGAAACACATTCCATTATTTCCTGGAAACTAAACTCATCTTTTGACACAGGATCTTTAGATATTTTCCTCTCTCTTTTGCCCCTTTCAAAACACACCTATTTCCTTAGTCCTGGTGTAACAGATGAAATAGATTGCTCCCCCCCCCCCAAGGCAACCCACTTCCTCCAAATATAAGACCAAAAATCTGTATTTCATACCCCCTCCCAACCTGCTCAATCCAACAAGGGCAAGTGACAGCCTTACCTGATGGCTGCTGTCTTTTATAGCACAGCTGTGACATATTTTATGCATCACAAAGAATGATCAAAGATGTGTCTGGAGTCTGTGTGTCATGGAATGTGGCCCTATGCTTAAATGCACATATTTAAACCAGGCAGCAACGCACACTGCATGACTGAAACTGAACTCCTTAGCCCTCTAACTTGAGGGTTCCATTAAAACCAGTGGATCATTAAGGTGGAAGCCTTATGTACCTGCTTAAGTATCCGGCTTTTTCAAAAGCAAGGATTTCTTTCTTCATTCACTTGTGTATATATATATTTCTCTCTCATACATGCACAATCACAAATAACTACAACCCCAAGTCAGAGAACTGTGAGATCACCTGAAGGCTTTGGAGTATTTGCAGAGCTTCTGTATCCCATGAGATAATAGTGTTGTCAGAGGTATTGCTAATGATGTGTGGACCTGGTGAACTTTAGCAAGGAAATGGGGATTCCAGGATTAAATCTAGCACCTGATGACCTCCAACAGGTGTTTGGTGCTCTTAGATATTAGACTGGAATCCAGTTTGAATATATGCCACTTTGTGTTTAAAATAGGACACTTCCAAAATATAGGTCTTTGTACTGTATAGTGTTTAGCAACTCAAAGGAAAGTGCCCTGTGCCAGGTTAGATTATCCAGTCAGTGTCACCTGGTACTGCACATCTGATCTTACTTCGTACCTACAGGACCACCTCTCCCAGTATGCCCCACAGAGGACCTTAAGGTCCATAAATAGCAACACCCTATAGGTCCTGGGCCCTAAGGAAGTCAGATTAGCCTCAACCAGAGCCAGGGCTTTTTCAACACAGAGCCTGGTGGAACGCTCTGTCTCATGAGACCAGGGCCCTGCAGGATCTGATTTCTTTCTGCAGGACCTGTAAGACAGAGTTATTCAGCTTGGAATCAATTTGATTTCCTCCCCCTCTTCTTTTTTCCCCTTCTCTTCCTGTGATGGAACTCCCATTTGGGGACTTCCCTGGCTTTTTTCTGGTCCATGTAGGACCAGTCTGGAAAGTTAGCCTTGGTGAAGACTTGACGTTTTCATCCCGCTAAAAAGTTTTTGATTTGAGTTTCCATTGAAATGAGGCTGTATTTTAATGTTTTAATGTTGTATTTTAATCTTGTTTTTAAGTTGCATTTCAATCAATTTGTTTTTATATTGGGTGTTAGCCATCCTGAGCCCGGTCTTGGCTGGGGAGGGCGGGGTATAAATAAAAATTATTATTATTATTATTATTATTATTATTATTATTATTATTATCTTAGCCAAAAGGTTGAGAGGTGCCACGTTTATCCATCACTGGTCCCATTGGTTTTTATTGTATGGAGGTTGTACAGTTGTTGTGAACTGCTCTAATTTTCTTTTATAAATTAGTGGTATATACCTGATGCTTGAGGTGCCAAGGATTGCAATGACGATGATATTCTCAGTTACAGCAATTTACAATCTGAAGAATAGGGTGGGGATAGACATATATGCCAGGTGCCAAAGGCCAAGGTAGAAGTGTGTCTTCAGCATGAACTGAAAGCTACACAATGAAGGTGCACCTCTGCGAGGAGGGAATTTCACCTCTTACGGGCTGCTGCAGGGAATGCCCTCTTCCAGGCTGCCACCTGCGTCCACACCCAAATTCTGAGGCTGGTGGAACTACCAAGAGGGTCTGTATTTCAGATATTTGGGGTCTAAGTCATCTAGAGCTTTATACCATCCAGCTCAGAGTTGCGTACACCAGGGATAGCCATATGTTTTGGACTACAGTTCCCAGTAGCCATAGCCAGCATTGTCAATGGTAGATGGGTTGATAGGATGAGGATGGGAGTTGGCCATTAAAACATCTAGAAGGCACCACATCCGCTACTCCTGCCCTAAACTGGCTGCTAGTGGCTCTCCAGGTTTTGAGGCAGCCCTACTTGGAGATGTCAGTGATTCTATGGTCCTTTCCCAAAGAAACGTTTGGCCCCAGCATACTACTGCACTCTGAAAACTCACAGAGGTCTTCATCCATGGCTTTGTGATCTGTAAAACAATCCCAAGTGTGTGTGTGTCTCTGTGTGTGTGACACACACAATAGATATCTAAGCATTGCTTTTTTAAAAAACAAAATTAATCATCCACTCAGTCTTCAACTAGATATACTTACATCTTTTTATTAGTATTACATCTTATTTTTAATGTGGCAATTTTCTCACATAACCTGAGCAATCTGCCTTTCTTGGCATGGTATAGAATGTGCTATCTAGTGTGTACGCGATCTTATTATAGAGATGTCAGGTTTAGTTTGAAACATAAACATAGTTTTACTTATACATTAGAACTTATAGTGATCAATGGCAGTATATGTAGTACATTATAATTTGTTTTTGATCAGCACAAAGCAATTATTCATAAAACTCAAAACAGAAAGCAAAGTTGTGTGAAAAAAGGAGAAGAATTATGGCTTTCTTACAGGGAAGGTAATTTTAATATAGACGAGATTGGTCCAAGCTCTGCAGTTTGGATTGATAGATTATCTTGCAGAACTATCATTTCAATAATCTCAATGACAGTATAGAAGTGGATACTTGGTACAATATTATAAATTAAACTTACTGCAAATGTCATTGCAGAGAATACGGGAAAATATCCCGCATTTCTGTTTGCTCAATTTAGGAGATGAAATTTTAAAAAGATTCTTTGATACAAGGAATGGAAGCAACGATTTATGTGACATGCCTATATGCCACCAATTATCTATCCCCCCTCCCTTTCTTCATTACTACTTCATTAGAGTATAAGAATTGCCAATAAAATTTGTTATACTGGCAAAGGCTATGGTTTGTAGGTAGAGAGGCATTTATGGTACAAAGTAGTATATGGAATTTCAAGGCAGTTCCAAGAGAGGTGTGAAATAGCAGCAACAAATTAGCAGCCATTTTTAATTGCTCTTGGAAATTAGCTGGTACTTAATCTGAGTTACATTGAAAGACTAGCAATTTGTTAGTAAAACTAGAAGGGTGAGAAGGGAGTGGATGGGGCTAACACTGTCTAACACTGGCTATTTTGACACCCTTCCAAACCTGAAACCAGTAGTGACTGGTGCACATTGAGCTTGGTAGACTGGAAGGCAGAGAGGTCAACAGCTGGTGGCAACAGAGACAATGACAGGCACATATCTTGTTTTGCACTTCTCCTCCTTGCTGAGTTAAAAAAATGCTGCCATTGGCTCTAAGGAGGAAGAAGCTGACAGCCAGTGTCGCCCCCTGGAATGGATGTAAGGAAGAAGGGTGATGGGTGGGACTGGCTGAAATGGGGCTCATCAATGTGGGAAGACAGCAGATATAGAAGAAAGAAAATTCTGATCCCAAATCTCTGCTGCTGGGTGGAATATCTTGGGGTGAAGAAAAGGCTAAGGAGTAAACCCTACATAAAGGAGTCCTTAAGACGGTTGGGTGGTATCTTGTATGCCTTCTTCCAGAACTCCTGCAGCCAAGCTGGTGCCAATTTTGGTGTATAGGAATGGAATGATTTCATGTGCAGATACAGTTTCAAATCTGATACAGATACAGACTAGGATGAAGACCTCCACTTTAAAGGCTTACAACATGGTTGATGCCCTTCACAATCACAGGATGGGGGTTCCCTGGGACCTCTGGTGTTATAAGTACCATCTCAAAAGCCTCCTGTGTCATGACTCCACTTACAGCTATTCTGGCTTCTCTTAAATCACTGTACAGGTATGGGGCAGGGAAACATACAGTGAGCTTTGGGCTGCTCTCTGGTGATCCTCATTCCATTCTGGCCAGCCTCAATTGGTCAGACTTCCTAGTATTAACCTTCTCCAATGGTACTGCAAGGGCCAATCCAATATACTTTGCTGCCTGATGTGAAGGGCAATATGGTATCCCCTTTTCCCATTCTATGTACAGAAACAGATGGGACTTGCATCATGGATCTTACTTCAATACTGGTGAGAATAGCATCCTCCATTGCATCTGGGGTGGAATTTGCCATTTTCATGTCCCCCATTTAACCGAATAGACATTTTCAGTGAACAATCCACAAGGATCTTAAAATCTCTTTCCTGGTTGGCTATCATCAGTTCCCATTAGCATATATTCTAAGTAAATATATATATTTTTATCCCAATGTGCATCACTTTTACACTTGCTTACATTTAATGACATATGTCATTTTAATACCCACTCACCCAGTTTAGAGAGATCCGTTAGGAGCTACTCATAATATGAAATATTTTCACTGCGATAGACTTACTACCCTATGAGTAAAGTATTATTACTTATATGACAGTAAAACTTTATTTCCTCTTTTTACTTGTATCACAAATACAGTGAAATAATTGTGTAACATCAAAGAGTCTCCAACTATTATCACATCATTTTCCCATGCATGTTAGTTGTATTCTGATATACAAAAATAAGGACATAATGATATTTTCCAGCTTTGTTTAACATACAAAATTCTGGATTACATTTTGTTCATTTGGCAAAAAATGAGAGACTAATTCTACTTATAGCTTTTCAGAAAAGAACATTTAAGAAGCTCAAAGATGACTATCAAGAAGAACTCAACTTCTTGTGAGAATATTTTTTTTTAAAGCTTTTAATGCTCAACTAAAACTTATTTGTCACGAGCAAGCATAAAAAGAGATTTTCTCCTTAAAACAAAGTTCCTGAATATTATAATAAAAATAATAAAAATATCATTAAGATGACTTATGAAAAAATCTTTGTAAAATTAAAGGAAAACCACAGAGGTGATTGATTTTAAAATGTTTAATGTTGAGAGTTCCTTCAGCTCTGTGATTCCATTGGGGGTTTGGGGGAGGTAACATTTTTGTCCAATGGGGGAATTCAAATCAGTTGTTGAACACACCCCGATCTCCAAGTATCAAAAGACTCCAGGGGTTGCAGCACCTACCAAGGGTTTGGTTTCCCTGGAATGAATGTCAACAGAGACAGTGGTGTCTTTAGGATACAGTGGTACCTCAGGTTAAGTACTTAATTCGTTCCGGAGGTCCATACTTAACCTGAAACTGTTCTTAACCTGAAGCACCACTTTAGCTAATGGGGCCTCCTGCTGCTGCCATGCCACCGGAGCCCGATTTCTGTTCTCATCCTGAAGCAAAGTTCTTAACTTGAAGCACTATTTCTGGGTTAGCGGAGTCTATAACCTGAAGCGTATGTAACCTGAGGTACCACTGTATATGGTTTTTATTTCCACATATTACACATCAGCACAGAGCAAGACAAGTCTCTGTATCTTCAGCTTCCAGCACCAGACAAAACTCACACACAGCCCTCCTCTCTTCTAGGATGCATCCAGCCAGGTCAGGTGGGAAAAGGCTCGCCCACCTGTCTCTATGGCAACAAGACAACCTCTTTGGACATGTACATGGCAGTACTTAACTGGCCAACCAAGGCCATTAACTTACTAAGAAACGAAGGTTTCCTCTTGTAGATTCTAACCTTACATACACAGGATCACAGGTTTCAAAGCTACCCATGAGTGGTAACATCCAGACTGAACCCCCTAAAACCTATCACACAGTGATCTGCTGAGTGTGTTTGTTGTTGCTGTAACCGACAGCACTAAAGGAATCCTTTGACTTTGTCTGTGACTGATGCTTAGGGTTCTGCATTTCTTGCATTCTGGAGGGGCATGGCAATGTGAGGGGCACTGTGTCTATTTGGCATGTGGGCACTGTCAAGACCCTGATTGGTGGGTCACAGTAATGTTCCAGGGATGCGTGGGACATTTCTATCACTTTCGCACCATTTTTGTATTTTCTGTTTGGTGCGTTTTCCCTTCTGCTGCTGAGCTGGCTTGGTGTAATATGAAGGTTGCTCTACCCAAATACAAAGATAGTGTGCTTTGGGAACAGAAGTAAAGTGACACTAATAATAGCATGTTGAAATAATATCCTCTTTTCATGAATACTTATCAGTGTACAATTAAAGCTTTGATAATTATATCATCATTTTCCTCAATGACCCTGTAATTATGCATATTAGGAATACACCAATCTTTCTATACAAGATATTCAGAGCAGAGCATGCTGGGAAGTGTATGGCATTTGCCCCAATCACAGGCTAACAGGACTGGTATGCAGCTACAAGTGTTCACGTTTTACTTGTTTGTGCTTTCAATGGTTTGTTTTATTGTGTTAATTGGTAGTGCTTTCTCTTGATAAAGGAAAATGGGTAAAGAATGGCTCCCAAATGTTTCTGCCTACTATCTTTGGTGACAATAATTATTACTGAAAACAAAAGAAAGAAAGAAAGAAAGAAAGAAAGAAAGAAAGAACGGACATTTTAGGGAAAAGAGGTCCCAGATAACATTCTGGAAAATGTCTGCCCAAGAAGCAACTGATTAACAGTGGGGAATGATTATGGAAAATTATACCAAGAATCTAAGTATGAAAAAAGGAATGTATGGCGTTCTAAATCAAATAACATAGGCAATGTGTTTCATGGAGAAGATTCAAACCAGGATCCTCTTACTCGAGAATAGTCCATACTGCATAGGTTTAGGACTGCAGAAGGCAAACTATGAGAAGAAAGAAATGGAAACGGTTATAATTGGAACCACAAATGCAGAAAACTTGTTGATGAATGAGGACCTTTTCCGTCCTTATTCTTCTCAATGGGTGCTTTTTAAGTTAACACTGTGTAGTAGTGTTGCTCCTCTGGTTCAGTGAGTAATGTATGAATTGGTCAAAAATAAAAATAATAAAATATGCAGATTAAGACAGAGCAGATAATCCTTAGCTAGATAGTCTGGCCTGGCCTATGTTCTGAAGGTCAACAGTCTGTCTCCCAGCAGTGAGTTAACATATGTCAAACTATCTCTGCCCAGGTTTATTGGTACGGGTTGTTGCTATCCTTTTGCCACCCTAGTATATTGCAAATCTGCAATACTTTCTATTGTTCAGTGAATAAATGGGACTCGCTATGCCTATAGACAAACTCCACGGGGAAATGAATTATGAAAGAGGCATAGGTAGATACAAATTAAGAAATCGTAGCACTTCTAATGCATTTCCATGGCCTGTTCCATAGAATAACAGATTGCTTCAGTAGCCTCATACCAATTATATATAAAAACCAGTCACATTAGTGAAAAAGAAATGAGGACAATGTCTTTGTTGTTGGTGATTCTAAGATACACCTTTAGCTTTAGTGTTTTGCATTTCATAAAAATACATTAACTATAAAAGAGTGTGACATCTCTGTGGAAGGAAACATTTTATTGGCAGAAGACAGATTAAATAGCGGGAACTGTATTTATGAGAGAACCCATGTCGGCTATCTCTCTTTAACATTGAAGAAAATACACTGTATTTGCTCCATTCATCAGTGTGTAAGAAATTCAGTTTAGCTCGCATATGAATAGGAACCTATCTGTTTCATACTTCTCAAAACAATAGTTGAACCAAAACACAGCATCCTTTGAAATTCACATTTCTCCAAATTTTGTGATGCTGTTCTCCAATCAAAAGTTACGTACAAAAACATGTATAACAGGGGGAAATGTTCATAAAATGCATATATTAGTGAAAATAATATATAGAATGCATTATATTTGGGGAAATTGCCTTCAAAAACTATATTTGCTGTATTTCTGATGGCTGAGCACTGGGATGGGGAACCTGTGGCCTTCCTGGTGTTCTTGAAGTACAACACCCACCATTCCTGACAATTGGCCCTGTTGGCTGGGGCTGATGAGAGCAGGAGTCTAACAACACAGTTCCCAGTTTGCATTAATTGGCTAAGAACAAATATACAGTCTAAAGAGAGACAACAATAAATAGGGAACCTTTCATGTATAAGTTTGGAGGGGTAAAACTTTTCTTAAAGAATTGCGGCCATTTTTATTTGTTATGTTTTCACTACACCTTGATAAAATTCCTCGCCTGTTGAAATATGATGTGACAGTAAGCCATCTCTGGAGTATTAGTCTCTATAGAACACTACAGGCAACAGCTTCACATGACTGCCTTTAGCCAGTCACATGAATACAAATGCAGGATCTGTGCCCAAGAGTACACATCTTATTATATGAAATAAAAACATATACCGGGTTCATTCCAGAGATAGACAAGGGACACAAACAGCTGTCATAGCTAAATGGGTTCTCCATGTTCAAGGACAGTATATTCTCTGAGTTCTAGATGCTGGTTGCAGATAACAGGGAAGGGTTGTTTCCTTGTAGGAACAAAGAAAGCTACCTTATATTGAGTTGGATGATTGGGCCAACTAGTTCAGTACTGTTGACACTGACCAGGGTTTCAGGTGGAGGTCTTGGAATACCTAGAGATGCTGGGGATTGAACCTAGGGCCTTTTGCATGCATAGCAGGTGCTACACCACTGAGCTACAGCCCCTTCTACATTGTCAGGAGTGCATGCAGGAGCCAGGCCCTGTGACTGGTAGGGCCTCGCAGGACTGGGGCCTTCCTGAGTTTTGCCTGGAAGGGCAAGGTGCTGCCACACAGGTGAGGCTTGACAGAAGACTCGTAGCACCTGGTGGCAAAGGCCGGGAGGGGTATATATGACCAGCATTTCCCTCTGGCTCTTTGCCACAGCAGCATGCTGCCCACCTAGCTGTGCTTTGGCTTCCTGACACCTGGTATCCTGATTCGTGGACTCTTGGCTTCCTGACCCCTGGACTTTTGATTCCTGCTTCCTGACCTCTATCCCAGTCCCAATGTACCAAGCCGGGACTCCGACTGCCTGTAACCCAGACCGTGACATACATCCTCTCTGGGTCCTATAACTTCCTCCAAAGTATCTGTCCCACTGCAGTTGAAAAGAGGACTAATAGGCTCTGCAACCTGCCAACAGTTTGACCTCATCCCCAAAGGCACACTCCTCCATTGTCTTCTGAGACAGACGGGTGTCAACTCAGAGGAGGGTGACCTTTCTTGTCTGATCCACCAGGCCAGTTTCTTTGTACTTATGGTACTGCTTGCAATGAGTGAACAGATTACTCCATTTCACACTGCAATGTCATTACAGGACCCATTTCTGAATACAGAAATATTTGAACATGTGAGAAACACAATCTGTTGACTTGTTCAGAACATTTGCTTGAGATTTGCATGGTGGGCTTAAGCACACGTCCTTGTTTTCCACGGGAGGCAGAACAGATCTGCAGTAGTTTTGTACACATGATGGGGGTGTCCATATGCAGAACAGCTGTTCCTCACATGCAACATTCCTCCTGTGTGTGGAAGAGTATTTCTGGGTCAGGATGAAAGAATGTCCACGTTTGTCAAATAATTATAGTCAGTTTTGGCCTGGCTACCCAAGGTTTTCAACACTTGGGAAGCCAAGTAATTTTACATTGAATCTGGATATAGTATTGTTTTGAAATCCATTAAGATAGATGAGCCAGGAAAATGCCACCCACAGTTATTCTGATATGTTCTCCTATATAACAAAGCAACGTGAATTTCTGCTTAATATGTCTTTGTTAAATTGATCACATTCACTGGATACATTTTATCTGACTGTTCTCAGATAAAAAGAAGACAAAGGGAAAAAAATCAACTAAAAATATGTGCAATGATCTTTCTTTCCTCATGTCGCTATGACAGCCATGGATTCATGCTGTATCTTCCATTCAATAAGGCAAATTATTAAGCACTCCTAACTTGCATAGAAATTAGTGGGAAATAAAGGTACCCAGAGCCAAGCAAGAATTGCTTAATACAGTATTGCCAATAAACTGAAAGAATAATGAATGTGAATTTCAACCACTATGCAGAGACTTGTCAGAAGCTGTCATATAGGAAGGTCATAGTCACCACTTTTCATTCTTCCAATTTCCCAAAAGGCTTGTCATGGGAGTCATACTTCACTGGTGCCCATTCACAAATGAAGTGACTCATGGCTTGCAGATATATTCATCCCCTGTTTGGTGATAAAGAAACTAAAGAGATTTCTATACTCCTGCCCTCGCCTGTTTTAGCAGGTCATAAGTTCACACAGGCCATTTTAAGAGACGCAAGGTATGAAATGTTAGCACTAGGAGGAGAACTGGAGACGTCATTGCATCCATAATCCAATTTTGCAAAAATGAACTGTATTTGTCATATATAAACAGGTAAATCTGACTGCTCAACTAAATCAAACTGCTGAGTCAATGGAACAATTTATATTTATATAATTTCCAATCCAAATTTACATGGCTCCAGCTTTTTCAACCACCCAACATTCCACTCCAAAGGAAAGCTGTTTAGCAAGAGGCCATTCAACATTGCAGCTTAGTCCAGGCCAGGCTAGCACAGAAACCTGGGCTTCACACTTAAGCCTTCTTTGCTCATATTGAGCATAAAAATAATGCATCATCACCACCACCACCACCACCACCATCATCATCATCAATGTGGCTCAGGAAAATATGCAGCATGAATTAAAATTTGATGACTAATATAATTGGCTCTGTGTATGTTAATTCAAAATATGGTTGCCAGCAAATGCCTAAGTACACCTTTGTTCAGTGGACTTTTATCCCATGTAAGTGTGGATAGAGGTGCAGCCTATATTTGTTGGTTATTAATTTTAAAGTCTTTAATGGTCCAGACTCTTTTATCATTTATTCATCCTTGATCATTAAAGTGACCTGCTGTGCAAAAAAGAAAAAAGAAAAGAAAAAAAGTAAAGGATCCCTGAATGGTTAAGTCCAGTCAAAGGCGACTATGGGGTACTGCGCTCATCTTGCTTTTCAGGCTGAGGGATCCGGCGTTTGTCCACAGACAGAGTTCTGGGTCATGTGGCCAGCATGAATAAACCACTACTGGCACACGGAGGACTGTGACAGAAGCTACAGCACACAGAAACGCCATTTACCTTCCTGCAGTAGCGGGACCTATTTGTCTACTTGCACTGATGTGCTTTTGAACTGCTAGGTTGGCAGAATCTGGGACAGAGAAATGAGAGCCCACCCCAACGCACAGATTCAAAACGCTGACCTTCTGATCAGCAAACCCAATTAGGCCCAGTTGTTTAGACCACAGTGCCACCCACTGCTGTCTGCATAACTCTTGGTCCTCATTCAGTATTTGCTTAGAAGACTGTGAGGATCCCATCACCATTGCAGAGCCTGCACTCTGCAACTATCTCTCCCAGGAAGGTCAGATTGGTTCCTTCCTTGTTCCGTTGTGTTTTCTGCTGCTGTGGTGGAAGACTTGCTCTGCAGCTTTCAGCTGGCCAAACCTCATGGAATGTTATGTCATGTCACCTTACAGTGCATCACTCTCAAGGCGTTTCAAGAAGTGCAGCCAGCTTCCCTTGTCTCGGGAGTAACTTTACAACATGTTGCTCCCCAAGCATTATTGGAAGTGGAACCTGTGGAAAACTGCAGGGTTTTTTTAACATTAAAAAAACCAAGGGGAAACCCTCATAAAGTTAAAAGGGGGATTTACACATATGGGGGGGGGGGATTTGGAGAATTTTTGGATACCACCTTCCATCCTGTCAGCGTGAACCTGGCAGAAATGTTGGATTTGGCAGTTCCACTGCCTTTATTTATTCCACCACCATAAGAAAAGTGTTAGCAAAATAAAAATAAAAATTTCTGGTAAACCAATGGATAACCTCTCTTGCTTCTTCGTTCACACACACACACACCACCACCTATTCTGTTCAATTGGGAAGTTTCTTCCCAAACTGAATTCTGGAAATCATTTCATATCTGAGCATGAAAGCAAAAACGCATTTCTTGAGACTTTCCAGGAGACATTTTCTGTAGCACTTCTGTAGCAGTTAATCCAGCCAACAGGCAATTTCTGAGGCCTCTAAAGGAAAATATCCAAAAACAGAGTGAGATTTTCCCATCTTCCTCTGCCACCTTCCATATGAAAGTATTTCTGAACTTGCTTTATTACTCTCTGAATTCTGAAGCGCAAAAAGAAACTTCTGAAACCATGTTTACTTAAACCAGGGGTGGCCAACATATATATTGTTAAACTACACAATTGACTATGTTGGCTGAGACTGATGGGATCTGGGAGTCCACAGCATCTGGAAGGCACTGGGTTGGCTACCCCTGAATTAAATGGTGTATGTAAGTAGAACTCTTATTAGATAAAAATGATGGATGACAAAGCTCAGCCTGACAAAAGTGCTTCACGTAGCTGACTGTGGGAAATACATGTCTATGAGCCCCCCAATAAATTAACATAATTCATTTGCAATTTTGCATACTGTCTTTTGGCAAAATTTCTTAATGATAAGTGCTCAGTAATATCTAGGTCACATTCAAATTAGCAAATCTTAAGAGAAATGAACTCAATTAGTACTACTAACAATTAGTGAGCTCTATTTTGATAAGTAGAGAAGACACTGTTCACGAGATGCTGAGAAGTTGAGAACGTTTCTTAGCTTGGTGCAAATCAGCTCTCTGGAGATTTCGCATTTTAAACATTACCAGCAGAATTGGATTTGGTGATAATGGAATCATACTGTTATTGATGCTTTATCATCACATAAAGTCATGTGGCATGTTATATGTGCACATTGCTTCTTGTGCCAAATGCATACTTTTTCATAGGGGGAGATTTTTTTAAAAAAGCATAAAGGGAAAAGTAAGCAGTGCAGTCACACTTGCCTCTGCCCTCCAATACTCTCAGCTGTCTAGGCAGACTTTGAGACTTACAGTAGCTGAAAGAGCAGGCAAAATAACCTGCACTGGGTTTTGTCATTGTGGATCCCTGTTTCTTCCCTGAGCAAGTTGTCAGGAGGCAAGGGGGTAAGCTCTGTGCCATCCCTCTAGCAACTGGTGCACAGGGAAATGACTGCAAGGGTCAGGAAGCCAGAAGCATCTACTGAAGGAGATGGCAGCCAAGCCTTCCCCTTAAAGGAGACGAAGTACAGTGGTACCTCGGGTTACATACGCTTCAGGTTACAAATGCTTCAGGTTACAGACTCCGCTAACCCAGAAATAGTACCTCGGGTTAAGAACTTTGCTTCAGGATGAGAACAGAAATCGTGCTCCGGCGGTGCAGCGGCAGCAGGAGGCCCCATTAGCTAAAGTGGTGCTTCAGGTTAAGAACAGTCTCAGGTTAACAATGGACCTCCAGAACGAATTAAGTACTTAACCCGAGGCACCACTGTATTGTAGCACATCCTCTTCATGAGCATGGCAGTAACAGCTGCCCACCAAAGACAGTACCCCAAATGCCTCAAAGGAAGACCATGCCCTGGAATAAGTGTGGAATATGGAGATTTTGACGGACATTAATACTCGCTGCAAGACAGTGTCTCTCCGATCTTCCATAGTTCCTCTGGAAAGGTGATTGCCATGCCTCGGGTGCCAAGGCCTAGAGGTGATTGTCCTGAAAGTGAGATAGAACATCTGCTATGCTGTTCTCTGGGATGAGAAAGAGACAATCTGAGCAGGGAGGCTCAGGTGTGGGCCTAAACATACAACTCAACCACACTCCACAGCTCAGTACGACTGGATCGTTTAAACAGGTGCTTCACGCCAAATCATGCAACCATGAGGAAGGCACCAGTGTTCCTCAATGGCCACATTGGGGCAGATGATGCCTTCAAGACCAGGCTGTGGCCACATCAGGCCATAGACAGCCACTCCCCTGGAGTCCCAGGTAAGCAGCCACTCTCACGAGAAGTCACCGTTGAAGTTGTGTGACTCTGGCAGTGACAGGGGTGGGAAGGATGCCTGTGGGAATGGTTGCCCATAGGATTCCACCACCCAAGATGGCTGCTTCAGTCCACCTCATGGGCAGGCTAGCCCTGTCCATGGACCTCCATGTGCTGTTGGGCTCCAAGTCACATCAGCCCTGCCAGCTTGGGTAGGGTGCTAGTCCTAGTCCCACAATATCTAGTGGGCCATGGGTTCCTCAACTGGAAGGTTGCATAGCACTGTGGAAGGGTTCTTCACAAAGGCCTATACAGCACATTGTGTGTGACCAGTGACTGCACTGATGCAGATTTTCATTGTAATAGTAATAATTTTAGCCTGTTTTGTATTGTCTCTATGGAATGCAGTATTGGGTGGTGATTTTACCTTAGAAGATTGGGGTACAAATGCTCTAATAAAATGAAATAAGAGAGACTTCCCAAGAAAACCATACAACTGTAAATGAGCTTTTAAAAAACCCATCTGTCCATGGATGTGCCCTGTTGTTTCAACCATCGTTATGCAACCAAGAAATCCAAGCCATAAGAGTGACTGAAAGCAAATGCATCAGTACTGCTCCTCAATCAGGAGAAGGTAAATCAGAACCACTAAATCTAGAGATAAACTGATATACTAGCTCCTGCCCCAATGCAGCTGCAACAAGTAGCATTGGGGTGATTATTCAACACTTGGTAAAATTACGTTCCAATCTAATCTGACAAGTCAAAGTTTGTGACATCCAATGAACTGACACTTGTTCTTCAGATATATTTGCCAATCCAATGGAGATACAGATCAACAATTTTTAGTTACTCCAATGGGTCCCCCAGGGAGGAAATACTTTATAACAATCACCCTTTATTTTTCCTTGTTCCCGTCGAGTGACTGAATTCCAGAAGGTTTGAACTTGTTTGATCATCACTGTTCAGCTCTTTATTCTGCTACCTTCAGAAGAATTGACTCACTCATATGAAATCATTAAGACAGACACTGTTCCAACTGCTGTGGTTTCTGTCCAATTCAGAGAGACTGGGTCTTTTCGTTTGTCTGGACTTCATTCATTAGCACTCCTTCTGGTCTCATTCAAATATGTATTTTTAATGCAAGGTCCAAAATTGAAGCATACATTAGGAAGCGATAATGATCCCATGCTTCTTTTTTTAAAACTAAGAAAGCAGAAATCTCTTGATGTGGTAAATGTGAAGTATTTAAAGGTATTTTGTAACAGAAATTCATCTGAAGGTTTTGACCCATTGTGTTCCAGGTCTATTATTGCGAGACAAAATTCTTTCCTATGAAAGGAAGTGGTAAAAATGGGCTTGTCATATTGCCCTTCACTCTTTCCAACTCTTTAAGCAAGTCCAGTCACATAACAGGAACGTATATTTTAGGGAAAGAATGAAGAGGAGGTAATTAATGAGCTAAAAAAACACCAAACACTGCGCTTAGAGGGAAAAACAGATGTCAGTAGGGAATAGCAAATGCTTGCTAGCCAATTGTCTGAGAAGGTAGAGTTTAAACATGTTCCATGTATAAGAATGTGATTATTTTATTCTGGTCATTTATTTTGTTTACACTGTACAGAAGTAGGATAGTGTCTTTACAGTTAAGGCAGCCATCATGTACGGGAAGGTAAAAGGTCATCCAATATGAGAGGGGGGAATGCTACCAACTAGTGAATATCAGAGAAGGAAGGAAGGAAGGAAGGAAGGAAGGAAGGAAGGAAGGAAGGAAGGAAGGAAATTAATATTTGCATTACAAATCTTTGAATACTTGCTAGTGAATATTTCTACTAACAAGCTGCAGGATATTCACAACACAGAGACTATACTGTCTCTGTAATCTTTCCATTCCATAGGAATCATGCAGAAGTAGAATAAAAAGGAAATTCAGCAACAAGTATGGCAACAGACAGAGCTCTCCATAAGGCAATGTGGCATTTACTGTAGATTATCATCATCATCATCACCAGCCATTCTTCTATTAGATTTTTTTTTTAGTTTTCAGCAGAGAGGGTGTCTACACAGCAGCTCATTCTGGTGCTTTTCATGCATACAAGTTTTGCTCAGTGTCTTCATGGTATCATCCTCGCCCAAATGCTGGTCATTATTTTCTCATTTAATCCAGACACACATGGAAATTGTAAATCCAGAATAAATGGAGGTGGGGGGAAATATGGCATTTGGATGAGGACATCATCACATGGACACAATGAAAAATGTGCATGGATGAGCTATAGCAGGTCCTTACTGAACTGTTGGGTGTCCATAGAACACACAAACACTGGGGCAGGGAAGGGAAAAAGTACAGCAGGTGAATTGAATAGGGTAAGAGGAAGAAGAAGTAAGGATTGCAGGGAAGTACTAGCTTGCAACAATGATCTATACCAAGGGTAAGGAAAACTGGTGACCATCATTTCTGATCATTTGCCCTGTTGTCTGGGGCTGCTGAGGGCTGCAACATCTGGAGAGCCACAAGTTCCCCACTTCAACATAGATGATAAATGTAGAAATATTCTGTTTGGCTCACAAAGGCAGAGGCAGACAGAGGCAGACAAAGCGTAGAAATACATGCCTACACTTCAGAAGTCCCAATAAATTGTTCAGAAGCTGTTGTCCGTAATCAGCTGCCCATTCAAACGTGGAAAGTGCTTTTCCATCCATTGTATGATTGTGGGACTTAATGTGGTTAAATATTCATGCACCAAAGTTCACAGTAAAATCAATGGGTTTTTTTCCTTAATAATCTTTAGATGATGCATTCCCATGTGTTGAGATCAAAAGAATATCCTGTGTCATGTTTTACTATTGTAGCAATTTGAATGCTGGTGCAACGGGGTTCTTAAAACAGGATTTGGGAACGTAGGCAGAGGGGAGAAATGCTAAAATAACACCACAGACAAATGACAGGGCTTGGAATCACTACCTTTCTTTGTCTAAAGGAATGATAGGAGCAACCCTTGATAGTGAGTGATCATGAAGAGAAACCCCAGGAGCATAGGCACACTATAAAAAGATCTAGAAGGAAGTCATTATGCTGTTGAGGGAATAAGAAATTTAAGTCGGAGAGT
This sequence comes from Podarcis pityusensis, assembly GCF_964106645.2. Taxonomy (NCBI): domain Eukaryota; kingdom Metazoa; phylum Chordata; class Lepidosauria; order Squamata; family Lacertidae; genus Podarcis; species Podarcis pityusensis. The sequence continues at coordinate 31,092,658 of NC_138031.1, read as the reverse complement.
TGTGAAATGTTCTCATTATAGGTCATCTCAGTAATTATCTGACATCTACAAATGGAGTCACTTCTTAATCAAAAGAATGAATCATTACTGATATTGAATCAGTCCAAGATGTTTGAAATAATGAGTCCAGTAACTCAAGTATAAATTTAGAGATAATTCCAGCAACTTCTCAGCTAAAGTTTCAGACTAATAATGAAATATCTTATTACATTTCAAGATAATGATAAGAAAATGGCCATGTGAGTGTGAACTAAATTGCCCCAGCGTAATCTGCATGTTAAGACCTAGATTAAAAAAAGGTCACTAATGTTTACTATACCACTGACAGTAGCTTAATTACTATCTACTGCAATACAGGGTTGCTTTCTCTGGAGTGTGATAAACGTATCTAGCAATGTCATTATATTTAAAAATCAGGAAGTGTTTACTTTAAAATCCGCTAAATTGACTTCCTTGTAATTTGACCATACATATTACTCTGGGTAAGTCTACAGCACAGAATAGCTTGGAACAACATCAATGTTAAGTGCATTATTCCAGCCATACATAGGTAGTATAACTGAAAGCAACCATACATATTGAGCTCAGTTTTCAGGAAGATTTTGCGATGTACTGATACAGGTATTACTGGAAAAGTTACTCTGAAAATATTAAGCATATTAATCTTCCTTCTGCTGAATCAAGTTAGGCCAGTACTCTGTGCTATGATAGGCAGAAGCTCTCCAGGGCTCTTGAAATAGGTCTTTTCCAGCCTCTGCTTGCTGATACCCTGTTAATTGAAGATGATAGGGATTCAACTTGGAACCTACTGCATGAGAAATGACATGGGCTCTGCTACTGAGCTGCAGCTAATGGTGGTCAATGAGTTAGGGTAGTGGTGCTTACCTGACCTTCTGTCACAGGCATTGCTGCAGCTACCTAGGAGGAGGAAGCAGAAAGCAGCAGTGAGGTTAAAGTCAACCCAGTACTCCTGCCAGTGCATTTGCACTGCACTGACCTTGCCACTGCCTTCTATCTCCCACTCTTCTTCCCAATAAGGTGCAGCGATGGCAGTTATGGGAGGGCAGCTAAGTTCTGCCACTCTTCCCAGCCGCTGACTGTAGCCCCTATTCTATTCTGCTCCTGGTGAATGTATGCCATAGCCTCAGACTTTTGTCTGTAGACTCTGAGCCCCCAAGGAGCAGTAGCTCTGAGGAGGGCACAGACCTACTTCCTAGCTATTTCTGAGTAGAACCAGTGGCATCAGATTCAGCATCTAGCTCCACAATCCCTGGGAATGTGTCCTAGTTTTTGACCTCTGATGAAAGGACTACCAATTCTTCCGAGGTTCAAGAAAGATCTACAGAGTTTCTACAGACCAAATCCCCAGAGCTCCAAACCTTGTTGCCTAGAAAGAACCAAACAACACCAAAAACACTTATCCATTGACTACCATGTTGCAGCTCTAAGAAGGTAGGCTTTAGTTATAATCCTGCGGGACAGATTACAAAGCCTTGGCAGTTTCAGCAAGGCAGTGCTGAGGCAACTTGTTCCTCTTGCTCTTAGTTATAGAATACCTGGGGTGTCAACTTATATCCCTCCATTTTGAAAATCACCCTCCTCAATTTTACTGTGCTTATCCAGTGACAGATCCAGAAGAGGACCTCCCAGTGTTTTATTTGGGCAGCAACTTCTTCTTAGCAATGGATAACACAATGGTTCAGGACAACACATAGCTGAAACAAAATAAATTGATAATTTATCCAACTTATTCCTTACATATCTAGTGCTGTCGAGAATTCATCCAAAGACCCTAATATAGGTTCTGTTTCCAAAAGTGGGTCCATCAGATCATGCCTGTGATCAATCTGGAAGCTCAATCAGGGACTTAATATTGCCTGATATTAGATCCAGCTCTGGCTGGACCTAGTATTAGGCAAATGGAGACATTTGCCTTAGATGGCAGGCCTAGAAAAGTGTAAAATTGGTGCCACTGCTGGCTGGCCCTGTTGTGACTGCTGTCACCTGCACATCAAGGGTCTCCGTTTCTTCCTCCCTCGCATGGTCATTAGTTGTTTCTAGAATTTTATACTGATGATTGCCAACTGGAGATGTTGTCTTTTGACCTTGATTCTAACAAGGGTGATATTTGGATCTAATTTGACTGAACTCATGCATAAAGGATGCTGCATCACAAAATAGGCAAGTGAAGAAGGCTAATAAGCTGAAAAGCATTTGACATTTCAGCTATCCAGAAAATCTGATTGAAGAACATTTAGAACATTTCATACTGGCATTTCAGCAATCTAAAGAATATGAACTGACAAACTGTAAGAACACCTCATGTGCTGTATAGAGGGCATATTTTCAGTCAGATTATTGTGTGGCTATTCACATGTTGTGGATATATTATGTTGGAAATGGTCTTGAAGATAGGAGCAGAACCAGTGCAACACCAGAGCTGCCCCAGAAGGACACCATGGTCAACAGGATCAAAAGAAGAATGAGCAAGGTTGCACTTCCTCAACCTCCCTCCAAGGGATCCTTTCTCAGAGCAAAGCATTCTGGTCAAGGTGACCGTGACAACACATGTACCACTGTTGTGGTTTGATGAGGTGGCTAAAAAGGCTACCAAAGCTTAGGAAGAAGGTTTAGTAAGATGACTGCTTTTCATGAAGAAGTCCACCTAGTCACCGCTGAACACGGTAAAGGTATTCCTCTCACTGAGAGCTAATGCCTGTAGCATAGTCTGCACTTGAAGGTTTCCTTATTCCAAGCTCCCATGGCCCCTAACGTCGCCCCAATTCACCACAAAATGATTATTTCTCCTGCCAGAACATACAGATATAGATGTATGAAAGTCATCAAAGTTACTAGAAAGCAGGATTGAGAGGCAGCATCCATTGGCAATAGGTAGGTTAATGGTAGGAGACAGACATCTGGAAGAGCCACTCTTTGTAGAATCCATTGTTTCATCATTATTCAACAACTAGGAATGGTTCATAGGAAGGCTGGCTTCTTGTCATACTTCCCCCTAAGCCGCCAGGGACACAATGAAATACTTACAAAATATTTTAAATGGTATCACATTAATGTGTTCATTTTAAAAGAAAAAGCTCTCCACTCATTCATAATAAAGCACAAACTAGCTCTTCTTTTTTGTGGCTATTAAAGCTTGCACGTGCTCAACCAATATTTCAGCAACAGTGCTGAGAGTTTCATATGTAAGACATTATTCACAGTATGTTTCCTGTTACTTTGCATAGCATTATTTTTTATGAAAATAATGTTTTGGCCTCAGGAGAAATATTGCAATTGAATGCAAAGCAATATATTTTTGGTACTAGGCCACAGTATTAGGATTTTTTTAAAAAAAATTTTTAATGCCCTGGCCAACAAGACAATAGATATATGATAAGAAAACCAGTAGTGGAGAATACATGGATCATTTGTAGATTAGAGGTATTAAATAATATAAAGTAATCACTATTCCAAGATAACCTGTGAAGTATAACAAAATGCTCCTTAATATGACATCACATTGCTTAAAGATGCATACCATATTCATGTTTTCAAAGAGCACATGTGGGCATAAAGTATGTAGGGCAAGGTGGCATGGATGTACCGGTTGCATCCCTAACATCCCCACTCCCTCCTGCTCTACCCCGCCCCAACCTAAGCACCTTTATTGGAATGCTCTTCGAGCCTCTTTCAGACTAACTCACTCAGCATCAAAATATTGGGGGTAGAGCAAGTGTTCCTGGTATATCCAGAGGCCAGTTTTGTAGCATGGGGGGGGGCGTGGCACAGGGGTGGTTGCCCTGGGTGCAAAATTGTAGGGTTGCAAAGTTTCAACACCCGCTGCTGCCTCAATACAGCTGTGTGCTTCCGTTGCTGGGCTCCTCTGAAAATGGCTTCCCCAATGTAAAACAGGAAATGACCTCTCCAGACAATGGAGCGGCTCTTCTTTTCTTATCTCTGTGACTGAGATCTCCTGGGTGACACAGATGCCGTTAGGCAGTTGAGTGCACGTGCATACTCCATCTGTTTCCCTCCCTCCCTCCCACTGCCTCCATGCGGCCCTAGGCACTGGCAACCCATGATACACCACTGCCAGAGGCAGGGGGGCAGGACCATCATTCCACGAATGTGTCCACTTCCTACACACTTTATGCATACACACTTTATGCATTCTTTTGAACGCATGAAGAGAGCAGCAGGAAGCTATTTGTAGTTACTGGTGGGTTGAAGCAAAATTAGAGTGGGTTGAAATGTGGCAGATCCATGTAAGAAAAGGCTTGAACTAATATATAATACAGGTTCTTCATTGTCTTGTGGCTTAGAATGTGTTGTATAAGTACTAAAGAAGTGAGTCATCACATCCTATTTCACTTTCCTCCTATAGCATAAAGTATCATAATTAGGATTAATAACGTTAAATGCAGTGATGTGTAAGGACTGTCATCAAGGGTGTTCAACCACTGACAACTACACAACTACCTTCAAAAAAATCGTATACACACCGAGGATGTAATTATAAGGTGAGTAAAGAACTCTTTAAGAGGAGTTTCTTCTTAAAATGAAGAGTTTCTTCTTATAAATATCAGGAATTCTGCAAATGTATGCCTTTGTCCCCCAAAGTGGTCATCCGCTTGTATATTAAACTAGGAATGTCTTGTGGGCCTGTTTTCTGCCAGCACAATCTACATTCCACAGATGTAGGTAGTCAGAGAGCCAGTAGGCAGCTGATGTATTGGTGCATGTTCACTGACTGCTGAAATAGACTTTTTTTTGTAATGGGTATGTAACTTACAGTCCTCCTAAGTCCTCCCGACTTGAGCAACCAGTATGACGGAGAAGTGCCGGCATCATGTAAATGACCTTTAAACATGTAAATTGTTAGTCCAGTAATTGGGGAAAACTAACCTCTGATTCTGACCTTTGGAGAGGAAGAAACATGCCTCATGAACAGCTAGCCAACCAATTAGAAAAATATTGCAAATGGAACACTGCCAAAACAGTATTACAGGTGGGCACATCCTTGAGCCTTACTGACTGAAGCTCATCCAACACAACAGGAGTAGACAGGGCTCTGGACACCCCATGAGATTAATCTGTTATAACAGCAGATTCGACATCCCAGTGGATGCTATCCTCAAAGGGCAAACAAGTCACACCATAGGTTCCACCACCTCCTTTGGGCCAGCCTGGAAGAGCTTTCCCGGACGACATAGTAAGGATGCTATGGAGGCAGCAAAGTATGCCTTATTTGCTGTCTTCACTGCCACTAGTTGGGTTGATAATGAGCCCTCACCAGTGTTCAAAACTTTTCCTCCACTTGCGTTCATGCCATCTCCTAGTTTTTCCCCTCATCCTAAACTCTGGAGTATAGTAGATAGCCAAGCAGGCTCCACGAAGTGAGAGAGGGCTTTAACAACCTTGAGAGAGATAGGGGAAAGACATGTCTAAAACTGAAATGTAAAATAAGCTGCTTGAACTGGAATAGTCAGCTTTCCATCTTCAGTGAGAAATAGGCCCAAGATTCTTATCCGAATACCAACTAGAGCCAGGGCTTTCTCGGCCGCGGCTCCAATCTGGTGGAATGCTCTGTCACAAGAGACTAGGGCTCTGCGGGACCTGACATCTTTCCGCAGGGCCTGCAAGACAGAGCTGTTCCACCAGGCCTTTGGTCAGGGCGCAGCCTGACCCCCTCCTCTGGCAATCTGCACAGACTTTTGCTTAATGGTTGCCATCAATTTGATTTTAATTAATTTTATAATGAATGTTTTTAGAATGCTGGATTATTTTGATTGTTGTTAGCCGCCCTGAGCCCAGCTTCGGCTAGGGAGGGCGGGATATAAATAAAATTTATTATTATTATTATTATTATTATTACATTCCTGGTTCAGTCTATATCAGGAAGTTTCTCTAATTCTAAACTTCTTCTTGTTGTTTAGTCATTTAGTTGTGTCCGACTCTTTGTGACCCCATGGACCAGAGCACGCCAGGCACTCCTGTCTTCCACTGCCTCCCGCAGTTTGGTCAAACTCATGCTGGTAGCTTCGAGAACACTGTCCAACCATCTCATCCTCTGTCGTCCCCTTCTCCTTGTGCCCTCCATCTTTCCCATCATCAGGGTCTTTTCCAGAGAGTCTTCTCTTCTCATGACGTGGCCAAAGTATTGGAACTTCAGCTTCAGGATCTGTCCTTCCAGTGAGCACTCAGGGCTGATTTCCTTCAGAATGGATAGGTTTAATCTTCTTGCAGTCCATGGGACTCTCAATTCTAAACTACTATTTCATAATATACATCAACAAAGGCCCATGTACAATAGCATTCATGCTGATATTTCCTTTGCTACAGGGATGGGGAACCTCACGTCAGCATGGCCAGGAATAATGGGAGTTGCAGTCCAACAACTGTTTGAAGGGCCACAGATTCTCCATCTCTGCTTCAGAAAATTGATTTTATTTTCTATCCAAAGAAGCATAACTTCAGATCATGCCTGCGGAAATTGTTCAAGCAAAGATACAAAATCCAAAACAGGCAGTCAAGAAGACATAATATACTTGCAAAGCTTTAAAATGTGGGTTCTGCCAGTGCTGACGCATTTCAGCTAAGATCAAATTCGGTTATTTTTCTCAATATGCCAACAATGTAAGCATAACAGGAGAATTGGGTTGTTGTTTTAAAAATAGAATTGATTTAATGCTAGGGATATGAGTCAGGTTGACATCACTAGTGACAAAAGTACTGTTTAACTGCAGTGGATTTTTTTTTAAAAAAAGCAACAGTCAAATATTCAGCAACTTGCCTTAGAAGTATTACTTCAAGCCTGATTTGGAATGGCTGGCTATAGGCACTGAAAAAAGAAAACAAAAGTATATTGGTTTCTCTTCAGCTATTGGTCAATTGCTTACCCTGGAAATTAGCAGTTATTGTTTATAATGTGGTCAGCTGTTCACTAGGCTCCAGTCTGTGAGCAGCCATTTTAACATACAGACCATCAAAAAACCACTAGATAGGAAAAATGTTTGGACATGATTAAATGGATCTGGATTTGCACCAATGACTTCGAGGTGAAAAGCTCTGTATCCGATTACGAAGCTTGTAAGCCATCCAGGCTCCTGGCTTCTGGGGTTTATTCAATGACATTTTACATTCCTTTTGTCCTTAATGTGGAAAAAATCATTGTGGCATTTCCTCCTATATAATGTATATATTAGAGTTTGCAGTGTTTAAAAACGGCCAGAGAGCTTACACAGTATTTCTGTGTAAAAGTCTTGATTAAATATATCCATATCATGGAAAAAAATAGCTTTGTGCCCTGGTGGTGATGTAGGATGCCAAAGACACAGAAACCACAACTGTATACCATGTAATCATAAGTGATGTTATTGCTGGTCTCACAATTCTGCAAGGACTTGTGTGCTTAGGCCTTTTGAATTTAAAAAAGGGAATAACATGAGACATCTTTGCGGGCTATCTTCGAGAGAAGAAACAGCTAAGTAAACCCTTCACAAATCTGGAGTGGAGCCCCAAGACGGTTAGATAGTGCCTTGTATACCTCCTTCCAGCAACTCCAGCAGCCAAGCTGGTGCCAAACATATTGTTCTGCTTTCCTTTGGACCACTTCAGGGAGGCTGCTGTGTGTGTGTGTGGAGGGGGGTCTTGTTGTCTGGGCAGCTCAGGACCTCCGTACACACTGCCCAAGCTCGTGCCTTGGGGGAGGTCACTTCAATGCTGCTAATGCAGTGGTTTGGCTTCACCCCTGGAGGCGCACTCCATTGTCTCTCGAGACAGATGGATGCCAACAAATATGCAGATATACACAAAGTTTTGTGAAATTTTGCCTGATATACACATTGTAGTAAAGGGTTTCCCCTAATATAATGCATTTTATATGCTGATCTTTAATAATACAGTCATACCTCGGGTTACAGATGCTTTGGGTTGTGTAATTTCGGATTGCGCACCGTGCTGAACCTGAAAGTACCAGAAAGGTTACTTCCGGGTTTCAGCACTTGTGCAGATGCTCTAAATCGTGCTTTGCGCATGCGCAGAAGTGCCGAATTGTGACCCGCACATGCCAGATGCGCAGGTCATGGGTTGCAAACGCTGCGGGTTGCGAATGTGCCTCCCACACGGATCATGTTTGCAACCCGAGCGACCACTGTAAATGCATTTTTATGGAGACTTTACCCTAGTAGACACATTTTTGTACATCTTACTTGTCTGGAGCACATATGGAGAATGTGAATTCCAAAGGATGGAGGTGTTTTGGTTTGTGTACTGTTTTGTACAAATTAGGTATATTCAACTATAAATGTGGATTGGATCAAATTTCTCCCCCCAAAACCTACTAATAGCATCGGCTAAGGTGGTTCTTTGTTAGGTGAAATCACCACCTGCCACAGTGCCATGACTGAGGTGAAGTGGCTTGGCTGACACTACTGTTAGGCACCAGGAAGATATAGTGGAGGCATGGAGTGCAACAGCCTCTGGATGATCACCCCAATGATACCAGTAGCCCAAACTCATGCTGCAGTGACATTCAGCAACCAAGCATTACAGTGCTGGCTGTTGCACCTCATATCTTCACTGCTGCCTAATGGTAAAAACAGGAAGGCTCCTCCTTCCTCCATCACCACATTGTGGTAGCCAATACCTTTGCCTAGCAAACTACCTAACCAGCCAAGCCTATTATTAAGCAAGTTCTTTACAAAGAGGAAACCCATATTTCACAACAGCAGCTTCCTGCAACCTCCTCAGGTAAAGTTTGTAGCCCCACTGTAGCCCCACTGGACAGCCCTGCTTTCCTGCTCCACATATAGATAGAATTCCAGGCTAGGGCTAGGAAGAGGATCAGTCCTGCATAGATTTCAAATTTAGCTTTTTAAATATTTAACATTTTCAAATAGCAATTCTGAGGTAGCTTGATCCCTCAGAATGTTCTTCTTTTAAGTAGCTTCCTCATCCATTGCTTTCTAAAGCTATTTTCCCCAGCTTCTGTGTGATGCACCTACCTTTGAGATTTGACAAAATAAGAATTTACCTCAGAAAAGAACCAAGTGCATGCTTGTTGTTGAATGTTCACATACTAAAACAAAAGGTTAGCCTCTGTACACAGGAATAGATATCAGCATTGTCACCAGCTAGGAGCTCATCCTAGTTCTGTGGGTGTGGCAGGGAATTACGTTATTTAGCATAGTATCTACTGCTGGGGCAGGAGCCTCTGTTCCCAATAATCCTTACAGATTATCCCATATCATTCAAATTATAGGTGCCACAAGCACTGAGCATGACTGCATAAAATGAGCCATGCTTGAGATGCCTGTAGGACAAGTTTAGTAAAATGCATCCAGATGGTTCCACCAAGAAAGGGGTGGGGTGTAAATTTGCTGGATACATCCTAAAGATATTAAGAGGTATGGAATATTGAGCACTGACTAAATCGGAAACATCTGTCCTCCACCTTTCCCCTTCCTCATTTTGTTCGGCATTGTTCCACATTCTGAAGGTCAGTTCCACCTCTTTTAGAGTCTAGATGCTGGGTGGTTGTTTGGACAAGAATCAGTCAGGATTTCTGGAAGTTTAATGAAATTGAAAGACTTAGAAGAAAAATATTTGGTTGGTGTACACGCATTAATGCTAATGTAGCATCTGGAAAACTTGGATACGCAACGGCAGAAACCCAATGGATGTTTGACTAGAAAATAATGAATGAGGTTATCTCTGAAACAGAGCTCTTTAAACTTTGGCCCTAAAATTTGTTAACTTTGCCCATAATATAAGGAATAATTTGGCTATGTTTACAAAACTAAGAAACAAGATTTTGTTCTTTTCAATTTTACTAGTCTTCAGTTTCTAGTTAATCCAGTCAGTATTAAGTTCCTAAATTATTGCCTTGTAGCCTTTTAATACCAAAGAATAAAAGTACATTAGAGACTTTTTAACGTTCGCATACCAGACTCCTAAAGCATTTGTTCAAAATGTCTAAAAAGCATTGAAATGATGAAAATGAATCCCATATGGTTTGCTTAAATATGAGAAAAGTGGACTTTTTTTTTTTTGCTCAGAAAGAACATCTGTACTCGATAACAGTTTTGCGTGTGATAACAAGCAGTTTTTCATACATAATTTTTAGGCCACCATTATGATCTATATATTCTTCAACCTAAGTACAGTCTTCCAAATTATCTTCTTAAAATTAGCCTAAAACTGATGGCTTTCTCTTTGTTCTTTTTATGTTTATGCTTATTTCCCCCCAATAATACTTGAAGATCAGTGTGCATTAATAGCCAGAGGGCATAAAGAGACTAGAGGAAATTAGCTGTCACCCAAAGCCTGTGATTCTGTGTTCTCATAAACATAAAGGGCTGGAATTGTCTTTTATGTTGACCATGCATGCAGATTGTGTCATTCCCATTAAAAAATATACATCATGCATTTATTTTGCAACTCTTAACAGAGATGTTTGAATTAATATGTTTTTAATATAAAAGTCACAGAGTCATTGTTGTGTTACCTAAAAAGCCCCCCCCCCCAAGGTGCAGTCAGATACTCAATTTTCTCATATATTGTTTCATCTAAGAGTATGCCTATCAACATTCGTGATTCAGTAAAGTCTTCTGGTATGTATGATTGTATTAATTAAGCATTTTGTAAAAGGAACAGAATGCAATTTCATAGGCTAAATTCCTGACAACGTGTACATAGTTATGGTGGTGTTTATCAACCAGTCCCAAAAACACAAGCTGTGGCTGCATTCTGATTAGGAACATTTACCTGTCCATGGAAATTCATAAAATTAGTATAAACAGGCTGCATGAAATGGGCATATCTGTTTTCAACCTTCCTGTATATGCAATGTATATATCCGACGTCCAACAGTAGGCTAGGTCACATGTACATCAAGCATCACCTGAAGGTGGAATCAAGTGGTAGTTGTGTGAATTAGGCATGATGGGTGAAAGATTCAATACTTTTCAATTTACTCAGTTGACACATCCAGTTGTGAGTTATCGAGAGCTAAATCATTTAAGTGCATGTGAGACCAAGCGCTTAGTTATCAAATTGCATCTGACATCCATGATCTAGAATAAAGGTAAAGGACACCTGACAGTTAAGTCCAGTTGCAGATGACTCTGGGGTTGCGGCGCTCATCTCGCTTTACAGGCTGAGGGAGCCGACGTTTTTCCGGGTCATGTGGCCAGCATGACTGAGCAGCTTCTGGTGAAACCAGAGCAGTGCACGGAAACGCCGTTTACCTTCCCACCGGAGAAGTACCTATTTATCTACTCACATTTTTGGCTTGCTTTCGAACTGCTACGTTGGCAGGAGCTGGGACCAAGCAACGGGAGCTCACCCCGTCGCAGGGATTTGAACCGCCGATCTTCTGATCAGCAAGCTCAAGAGGTTCAGTGGTTTAGACCACAGCACCACCCGCATCCCTCAGATGATCTAGAATACCCTATCTCATAGCCCAAAAGTTGTATGCATATGTCCAGTTTTTGTTTTTTGTTTTTTTGTTTAGTTTCACTCCAGCGGCTTTCCACAGCCAAACAAACTAGCCAGGAGCTAAGGCAACAAATCACCCTACTGAAAAACATGACAGTACTGTATTACAGTGATATCAGGTGGTATCTAAGTCATATTCAGAATAGATCCATTTAAATCAATGGATTTCAGCTGCTAAAGGCCAATTTAAGTCCACTTAAGACCCATTTAATTAAATGAGTTTACTCTGAGTTTGCCTTAGTCAGATACCACTCTGTGTCGTTACATACATACTGGTAACAACCAGTCTTAACTTATGTGTTCCATATGATTCAGATGCACTGATTTATTATTTCCTGTCATTAATATTAACAGAGAGGCGAGTATCTGATATTTTCCATCAGCTGCATAAGACTATTTTGCATTGTACAGATGTTGAAATATGATAAAATCTTTGCCCACAACACCAGAACTATGACACATTATATCACATCATGTCCTCCACTTTGACTACCTTCTGCTGATGTTGCCACTTTGCTTTGTGTGATCCCCGCTTAGCGTGTTCTCTGGCCAGCAGCTGATTACACTTCTGGTAGTCAGTCCTTGAGAAACATCTTGTCCAAATTATTATCCAGCTTTTCTTTTGACTATCCTAAGGCATTCTTTTCCACCTTCAGGCATTCATGCATGCACGCATTGATCAAACATTCTTTCCATAACACGTCAAGCCACAGTGTTATCTGTATGAAAGATTCTTTCTACAAATCCCTTAGTTAGTGCTGTCAGTTTTTACAGGCATTTAATGATGGGCTGTAGTTAAATGTAAGTGAGGCCCAAGTTTGTTTGTTTTTTATAGTTCTGTACAGACATAACTCCATCATTGACAGGTCTCATGGTGGAATGGCAAACCATCCCATCGCATACATTCGTCTACAATATTCTTGATTGCATCATCCTGCCTTGAGGTTTTGCCAGTCACCAGTGAAGATGGATCTATTAATTCCTAACAACTATTTTTAAGTGAAAGAAGTGATCTCAACTGCATTACCAAAATCCTTTGAAACCTTAGCAATATGTTTTGCTTCAACAGATTCCTTTCCGTTAGTTCTTAATTCTCCAGCACAGCACAAGATGACTAATTCCCCAGTTTCTTCAAATTATACAGTGTAAATGAACAGTAATGTATCTATGTAACATTGCTAGTTAATAGTCCCAGACAATTTGTGATTTCTTAGGCAAAGATTACTTCTTTCTGTTACACAAGGCTATTTTAGCTGCTAGACTCCCAAAGGGATTTAATCAATGTCCATCATCTTTACAAGTGGTACTTGAAGGAGCTGTTGACTTTTTACTCAGTAGCATGGAGGTCACCAGATACCCGAAGGAACAAGCCACCTGACATCTGTATTTTCTTGAGGCAGAATTCGACTCACTGACAATCTTAATACCAATTGGGTTCATTGTCTTCAGAACTGTTCCTGCATTTGCATTGTACTGGCATATTGTAATGCAATCTTTTTAAAGGTGATATTTCACTTTCAGTAATTAGGTAACTGGTTGTGCAAACAGAAGACGAATTTTCAGAATTTGATCCAGGAAAAGGTACCAATCTTCTGGTCTTGGTATTCCTACAAATAATTAGAGCTATTATTCATCAAAAACTTAGAAAATGAATCTTACTAAATTTTGATAATTAATGGATTAATTCATTATTCAATTAAAGATGCACATGTAAGAAAAGCCGTTTTAAAGAACAAGATTTTTGTTTGTTTTTACATGAGGTATGGGGAACCTTTGGTCCCTCGAGATGTTTTTGGACTCCAATTGTCATTGACCCAAAGCATTATGTCCAATGGTTAGGGATGATGGAAGTTGTAGTCCAGCAACATAAGAAGAAGAAGAGTTTGGATTTGATATCCTGCCTTTCACTCCCCTTCAGGAGTCTCAAAGTGGCTAACATTCTCCTTTCCCTTCCTCCCCCACAACAAACACTCTGTGAGGTGAGTGGGGCTGAGAGACTTCAAAGAAGTGTGACTGGCCCAAGGTCACCCAGCAGCTGCATGTGGAGGAGCGGAGACGCGAACCCGGTTCCCCAGATTACGAGACTACCGCTCTTAACCACTACACCACACTGGCCAGAGGTTTCTAACCCCTATTTTAGATGATACGTACTTCTCTTAGACTTGGGCAGTCATGCAAGCTTGCCATCTGGTCTGGTGGTGCTGATGCTTGATGCAAAGTCAGTTTCAAACAAGACCTTGCTCATATAAGATTTGATTATAGATAAGTAGACTTGTCTTATATGCATTACCAAAGCCCAAGCAGGTGAGCTGCAAAGCCCTAGTTTCACCCAGACTTCCTTATCTAAGTATTCTGTACAGCACCAGTCTAGACCTAAGAACTGGAGTGGGCAGAGGAGGGTTTGCCATCCTTCATTCTAGTCATGCCCCCAGTGTTTTTACCCAAGGATGATTTGGAACAGTCCAATGATGCGTTCCCCCATTGCTACTGATGGACAAATGAGTTATTGGCAAAAGCTGGAATGCTGGTAGCAATTACCCCCTGAAGGAGTGGAGACTGATTACAATGCTTCTTCCCTGGATACTTACTTTTCTGATATCATTGCATCTTGAATTAGCTGTCCAATAGTTCTCTATTGAGTAAAAAGCCAACCTCAGGAACATCTTTCCATTCTCCTGTAGTGTGATTTTGCAAGACACTGAGAGGTGCATATGTATCACTTGATATGATGTAAGTCTGGTAAAGATGTTCAGGACACCAACTTGTTTTGATTTTGGATTTTGATTTTGTTGCAGCCTGAGGGTACTTGGAGAGGTCAACCCTAACCTCTGGAACTCCTGTCCATTTTAGTTCATGAAAATCAACTGGGTAGGACAGAGCAGTTTCAGCGACTGGTCAATGCTTCACTTAATAAGGTGGTATTCTGTTCCTAGACTCAGAAAAGTCACACCCACTCAACTCCACGAGGGATGAAGTGAAGCTGCTCCTATTTCTTTTCCGTACCTTTTTCCAGCCGTGTAACCAACCAGGATGAACATGTCTGAACTTGTTCCAAAGTTCAGACCACATGCTTGAAACTATATCATATATAATGGTTGTTGCTTTGTTTTTGTTATTATTATTTTGTGTTTTCTATCTTGTATTTTTACACTGTGTACTGCCCTGAGATCTATGGATGAAGGGCTATATACAAACTGTAATAATAATAATAATAATAATAATAATAATAATATGCACCCAATAGTAATTTTCCTGTGTTCTCCTTGCTGCTGCGTGGAACAACATGAATCAGACCTTTGGACTGATTAAGTAACACATTTTAAACATACTTAATAGTGTGTGGTCTGTTCATTGCTAGGGGTGCATCATGTGTCCTCTCCTTCAGAATGTGTGGCATAGAGACTTCATAAGAGATTGATGCTCTAAGTGGTTTTCAAGTGTGATGTTGCCACACAAAATCATTTCGAGTGGCCTCCATGATATCAGATTCTTGGTAATCATGACTACTATTTACAATATCTATATGCCACACAATTACATTGCTCTGTGCGGTTTACAGTAAAAGTTAATACCATAGGGTGCTCTCCTGCCAGCACAATGATTTCTGCTTGTGCAATGGAGCTTTTCCCCATTGTCCTCTCCCCTTGCACCCCAGCACCCGCCCCAAATCTGCTCCGGAAGGTTAAGGGAACTCCCAGAAAAGATTGGAGGGCATGCAGGGAGAGGAAAGGGAGAGGAAGTTCTATTGCACAGCCAAACTACTTTACTGGACACTACTCGGTGTGATGTAGTGGTTAAGAGCAGTGGACTCGTATTCTGGTGAACTAGGTTCGATTCCCCACTCCTCCACATGCAGCTGCTGGGTGAACTTGGGCTAGTCACACTTCTCTGAAGTCTCTCAGCCTCACTTACCTCACAGAGTGTTTGTTGGTGGGGGGAGAGAAGGGAAAGGAGATTGTTAGCCGCTTTGAGACTCCTTCGGGTAGTGATAAAGCGGGATATCAAATCCAAACTCTTCTTCTTCTACTACTACTTATAGACTATACAAATAAAGCATTAACATAAAATCCAATACAGAAAAAAGTAGCAGAACAAAGCCCAAGTAAAACCAGGAAGAGGGAATATAACACCAGGGAAGCAAAGCATTTTTAAGACTGAAAGCCTGGGAAGTAGTCCTTCACTTGGTTCTGAAAAGATGACAACGTAAGTCTCACCTGGTAGGGTACCCTACCTTTTAAATCGTCATTATAGGTGGAACGTGTGGCAGGTAGTGGCCTTCCACAGGGGCGTAGGAGGGGGGGTGGGGGTGGACCGCCCCTGGTGCCCTCACTGAGGGGGGGGACATTCAGTGTGCCACACGCCCACAACTCCCACTTTGCTGGTGGCATTCCCCCCTTCCCCCATTGTTTTGACAGCTTGGGGGAGGCTTGGGAGTCGCAGGCGGGTGGCGTGTTGAATGTCTGCCATGGGTGGCTCGCTCTGCCCCCAGCTGCAGGGCATGCGCTCCGCTCCGGGCACTCTTCATTCATCCCCCCCCCCCTCGGGAGCATGCCCGCCCTGGGCAGTGCGGGCATATTCTCAGCCACTGGCCTCCCTAAAGGTGTAATACAACTGGTCTGCCTCACCATTCCAGACGACAGATTAATATTCCTTTTCTTCCTCAATCATCAGCGACAATAAGCCCATTGCACTTTCAATTTCAATTAAACAAATCAACCACTTGCTAAAATTGAATCCCCT
Organism: Podarcis pityusensis; assembly: GCF_964106645.2. Lineage (NCBI taxonomy): Eukaryota > Metazoa > Chordata > Lepidosauria > Squamata > Lacertidae > Podarcis > Podarcis pityusensis. The sequence continues at coordinate 31,076,419 of NC_138031.1, read as the reverse complement.
TGTTTACATCCAAAAAAATAATTTAAAAAACTCCGTTTTTAAAATCCGACAGTCTGGTCATAGGCACTTTATTACAGAAGCAAGCCCCTCCAAGTTCAGTGGGTCTCATTCCAAGCAAGCATACATCATAATCCCTTACTAAATGCTGGCTGACTGCTACATAAATAAATGCTTGATCTTTCTGAACCACTGGGACACTATTTTCTTTTCATAAACTTCAGTGGTCAGCTCTTAAAAGAAATGAAATTCTCTTCTTTCAAAAGCAGGTAAAATGGCATTAGCACGTGTAGCCAATATGATCTATGGCATGCTCTTACATTTTGTTTGATATCACTGATAATTAAACAAAGAAGCACTTTAATTTTAAATGATTGCTGCCTTCTAGGCCAAAGCAGCATTCTGCCCCATTATTCAGCTCCAGACGTAGAATGGTTTATTATGGCGACACATCAGATCATACAGCACATGATATATCCCATGCTATATACTCCCTTTAGCTTTTGCAGAAGTATCCTTTGCAATTTATAACAGGAAATCCAATTCTATAAAAATCTAATTATTTCATATGTTGGACTCAGCATGACTTTCTCCCGCTTATTTGGCTGGGTGATGAGTATATGTTCTCTGGAGAATTATATTTTTAACACAGCTAGCATTTCTGCAACAAGGGGGCGGGTGTGGGGGGAGAAAAGAAAAGAACTTGGCTAACATTTCCCCCTCAGTAATTATAGCTAATGAAAGGGGGCTTTTTATAAACTTGTGTGGTCTTCTGGAAAATAAAAATATAAGAGTAGAAAAGTGTGTGCGCGCGCACACACACACACACACACTTATATACAAGGGCCTCTCTTACTATAAAAATGAGAAATCACTAGTTTGGTTGGTTAAAAATTATCTCCCCCCCCCCCCCCGCCTGCAGTGCTAACAAGGAAATTCAGTCCAAAACCACGTTAGTTTTACCCGGGAAAGAAATCTTCTTTATTCCAGCATTAAAATTCATCTTCTGATGCTTTGTTCTGTAATAACTAGGTCATCAGTTTAGGTGCTTCTGTTTAAAATGCATTTAGCATCCATATGTATTCCCTCACCTAGAGGCTTGATATTTTTAATGAGATTATATCAAGGAATGTGAAGACTGGAGAGTGGTAACATCATTTTAGCACATAATTCCCAGAACTCTGATCCATTTCAGGGAGGCAATTAAGACTGCTGACTACAATAAATGATACGAAGAGATTATTGAGCTTTTTCTGCATGAATGTGCAGTTTTTTTTAACAACAACAACAACAACTTTGGTTTATTATGTGTTATATAAAAACACATATAGGGGAAGGAACTAGTATTATTTTCTTCTCTCCTCCCCCTTTGACTGAACACAAGGAATCATTTCCTCTTATTTTAGCTATACATTTATCATTGTGTTGCTGTATTCAAGGGTTATGCTTATACCCAAATGCAGCATTTTAATTGTGTTTTTTTAAGTGTTATTAATTTCTGAATAATAGTCATTAACTACCATGGCCTTTTTTAAAAAAAAAGAATGTGATGGCAGTGTTGTGTTGTGTTCACATATTGTTAGCTTTTCAGTGAACGTAATGACCTTTTGTTGCTCTAAATCATTTCAACAGTGCATACAAAGAAAAACCTGATGGATTCTGCCCACTGGGCCAGTATCTGTGAGAAGGAATATACAAGATTTCAAGGGACTCAACGGACCACGCCACGTATAATATATTCTATGATACAGCACTACATTCTCTCAGTATTTCCATCAGCTATCCTTTGCCATTTTAAACAGGGATTCCTATTCCACAAAAAACCCAATTAAATGCCATCACTGACTTTTGTATTCGTCACGACGAAGAACCCTGTGTAACCACAAAACTAGCATATTCCCACTGACGTCGGTTGAAATAAAATATATCTCTTTGCTTATTTTGTATTCCCCCCCCCTCATGTTTCCTCCCTCCTGACAGACAAATAATTCTGAGCCACATTTCCATCGCATGAACACGCTGTAGGTGAGTTAACTCTTTCCTCATCGTTACTACAGCTACGAAATACTGCCTCCCGATCACTGCAAACAAATGCACCAAACTCCAAGTTTGTTGTCTCGAAGAGTTAATTCTGGCAGAGAGGGTGACCTTTTCCCCTACATACTCTGTCATTTTTTTTTTTATCAAGCCTCTCCAAAGGGACTCATCATATGCAGGGCTCTATGAAGAGAAAAAGAAGAGCATTGTCCTTATCACCTCCTTCCAGAAAGTGGCAGCGTAATAGGACTTTGTAAGGCGAAATGAAGCCCAGTCTGATGGCTGCTGATTAAAAATTGACTCTGCCACATCAAAGAAGAGTTGAAGGTGAAAATGATGATCACTTCCCTCTCCCAGGGACCCTGCACCATTTCTTTTATTCAACCTTGAAAGGTTCTTTCTGAATAAGATAATATCCCTTGAGTCCATTCTGGCTAAGGCAGCATGGAAAAATGTAGATCAGTATGCCTATTCTTTATGGGGGTGGGTGGGATGGGGTTTTGTTAATGACATAGCACTTTAAAGTGATGGCCTGTATGTGGTAAATGCTGAGAAATTAATTATAAAATGCCTCTTAGACTAAAGATCCAAAATTAATTGCTACTAAAAGGACCACAGTAAATCTAAATTACCTTACTCCTGAAGATCTCTACTTGAAACGTAGTGAAAGCACACACACACACACACACACACACACACACACACACTTTATCATTATAATACTATTGGCACTAAAATAATACTTTTTTAGATCATAAAGGCATGTGGCAGTCCTGAAGCATTTGAATACCTGTTTTCTAATAGAGGGGAAATATGAAAAAACCCTGTGACTTGGAAGTATACACACATGCCTGAGTATATTGGGGGGAAAGAACAGGTTGAGACAATGTATTTTTCTTCTTGTGCTTTATGTGTGTCTGGCACACAGAGAAGAAGAGATACTAGGCGAGGGGAAATGATCTTCGTTATTTTATCTTTGGGGTTTTATGCCAGGAATATCATGGCACACAATGAAACCAACCTGGCCTCAGCTATCAGCCAGTGAAGGAGCAGAAGCTCCAGCACTTGCTTACTTCTTCTCTGCTTGTGCCTCCCCCTCCTGTTTATTACATTGTGAACCCAAGTGTAGGGAAGGTACTGTCTTCCGATGCAAGTGCAGCACTTAGACAATTGTCGCTGCTTTAGGAAAAGAACCAAATGAGCGAAAGATTTGTGGGTGCTGTCTAGCGCACAGTGTTACTATCTGCAGCTTCTTCCTTTTATTTCAGAGCAGCATTGGCAGAGTTCTGTGCAATCCCTTTTGAGAAGAGAAGCTATAGCTGGTAGATTAAGTTGGTTGCTTGAACTCACCTTTGCTTGGAACTGCTCGGTCTAGGTGCAACAGCAAACTCTATTGTGCGTTCATATTGCATTATACAGAATCATAAAGGTAAAGGTAAAGAGACCCCTGACCATTAGGTCCAGTCGTGGAAGACTCTGGGGTTGCGGCGCTCATCTCGCTTTATTGGCCGAGGGAGACGGCATACAGCTTCCAGGTCATGTGACCAGCATGACTAAGCCACTTCTGGTGAACCAGAGCAGCGCACGGAAACGCCGTTTACCTTCCCGCCAGAGCGGTACCTATTTATCTACTTGCACTTTGACGTGCTTTTGAACTGCTAGGTTGGCAGGAGCTGGGACTGAGCAACGGGAGTTCATCCTGTCATGGGGATTCAAACTGCCGACCTTCTGATCAGCAAGTTCTAGGCTCCGTGGTTTAACCCACAGCACCACCCGCATCTCATACAGAATCATAGAATTGCAAAATTGAAGAGTTGGGAGGGATCCCAAGGGATCTCTAGTCCAACTCCCTAAAAAGCAGGAATCACAGCTTTAAAGCCAGGGCTTTTTCAGCTGTGGCTCCGATCTGGTGGAACACTGTGTCACAAGAGACTAGGGCCCTGCGGGACTTGACATCTTTCCGCAGGGCCTGCAAGACAGAGCTGTTCCACCAGGTCTTTGGCCAGGGCACAGCCTGACTCCCTCCTTCGGCAACCTTCGCAGAGCTCTGGCCCAATGGTTGCCATTGGTTTGATTTGAATTAATTTTATAATGAATGATTTTAGAGTGTTGTGTTGTACTGTTGTACTGTTTTATTATTGTTAGCCGCCTTGAGCCCGGCTTCAGCTGGGGAGGGCGGGATATAAATAAATATTATTATTATTATTATTATTATTATTATTATTAAAATATAGTTGTGTAAAGTACCAGTGTGGGGAGCATAATGGATCACCAAAGGCTGCACTTAGCTGCACATGAGAACAGCTGCCATCTGCTTTTCTGTGTTGGCAAATAATCACAGTGAACTTGCCTTGACGATGAAGAAAAGGTTTGAGGTCCTGATCGTGTACAGATCTGTGCCTGCATCAGAGTCCACAGAACTGAGGGTTGTGTCCCTAAGTCCCATTCTCAAGAAGGATGGGATTAGGCCGTGTGCATGCTGCTGTGCCTGCTGAGTGCTTAGAGCGCATGCTCCCATATGGGGCTCTGCAGGGGCGAAGGCACGTGGGTATGCGTTACACACCACTGGTAGTTATATTCTATTGCTCCCTGTTCTCCTGCCTTTTGTTCCACGAATATGGCAGCTCTATGTGCAGAAATCTGTTTCTGTAGGCAGGCAGAGCTCAGCACTAATGTCACTGATATGGGGAGAAACACAGAGAAACACAGAGAAACACACAGAGAGGGAACCCATGTCAATGAAATACCAAGCTAGCTTTATAAGAGCTAGTAGAAATTAGAGTTTCGTTTATGATCTGGATGTACATCATGGAAAGTTGCAGACAACTTGCTGTAAATGCATGAATTAAAGTTACATGTTTAAAGGCTGTATTTGAGAATCTCCATGGCAGCAGATTAATTTTATCTCCCATATCGAAGGTCAGTTTAACTGCCCGTCTACCGTTTTTCATGTGTATTTAATTGTGTATATTATCATGCTAAAAGCCTTGGGTGGTTTTTCCTTTCTTCCTTTCTCCTTTTCTTTTAAAAGGAGCTTCACTGATGTTTCCCATGAACCTTGGGATGCTATGCATGCTGTTCAAGATTGAGCAGTATAGGTCTGACATGTAAAAATGCTGCAGTAGAGCATGTTTTTGCTCTTTCTTCATGTTGATGAATGATCCTGTTGAGTTCAGAGCAATTAGAACAAATGAGTGAAACAATTACTAATGTCAGAGCAATGGAAATTAGCAAGGAGAGTGACTTCAAAGCAGTGAGGAAACAATGATGGGCCTTTCTGTGCTACTGTTGTCTTCCAAGCTGCCACTTTGGAGGGTTGAATGTGAGATTCCTACACTTGATTATTCATATCTCTATAAATGTACCCACTCATCGTACATTGCAGTACAATTTGATTTCTACACTTTTTCTTGCTGGTCTTTTTATAAAAAAAATAAGAGATGATTACATCAACTATTGAGAAATGTACAGAAAGAAAGAAAACAACAGTGTTGATTTAATGTTTAAGGGCTTGTTTATTTCAAATTAAATTTCCTGTACTGAGGTAATGATTATTATTTTTATCTTTGCTTAGTGAGCTCCCAGTGTCTTAATAAACTTTGTCATAATGAATACAAGATCTTAATCTAAAAATATCTTCCTCCAGCTAATTTAATCAACATTTAAGAAATGTTCACATGACCGTGATCACCTAGGGCTACACATTATTAGCATGGTACAGTATTTGGGGACTCACTATGCACAGCTGTGCTAAGACGAGGCAACAACACAATTTGTGCAAGTGTTACCTTTACTAATAAGGACAGAGAAGCATCAGCACAATGTTTGCTTGGGGAAATAAGCGGTTTTCCTTCTAGTGTTTTTTGTTCTTTTTTAATGCTAGAAATAGGTAGTTGATATCTGTGAGGTATGCATTCCTGCAAATACACAATTCCCGTGAATACTAATGGGGAAGCTGCATGTGTGTCCAAAGACACCATGTACATAAAAAGGAATATTCAATAAGACATATGTGAAGCTTATAATAATAATTAGCATTACTTTCTTGTAATTTGTACAACAACCTTCTAGGGTAGGTCAAGATCATATTACAAAGGGCTGATAGAATGGCTTGCCTTAGGCCACCTAGCGGAGGTGAGATCGAAATGAACAACTTCCTGATTCATGGATCAGTCTGTTAGCAATGACACCTGCACTCAGGAGAATATTACAGAAGTTATGGATGAAGGGATACAAGACAGACAGATGAGCTTGACAAATCTCTGTGTTGGCCAGTGAAAGGGCTGCAGAGACCGTAAGCTAGAGGTAGAGAAGCAGTCTGATGAGACCTAGTCAAAAGACTAGTTGCTCAGGTGGAGGAGCAGTCAAAGGCTTTATAATGTCAGTGCCTTTTGCATAGTGATGGTTGACCAATCTTGTCTGGGGCTCAATTCAGAACTGAGCTTGCAAGTCAAGCTGTTCCTTTCCCTCCAAACTAAAAAAAGAAGAAGGTTGGCTAATTCAGAGTCCAATGCAAAGCAGGGTTTCTTTCCTGGGGTTCGCAGGCTGACATCATCAGGAGTGTAACAGTAGGCACAAATCCCCCCTTCTGTGAACTCCCCAATACAGACCATTGGTTTATCCAGCAGTGGCTCCCCAGGGTCTCAGGGAGGGAATATTCCCATCCCCAGGCTCCCCAGGGTCTCAGGGAGGGAATATTCCCATCCCTGGAAATACCAGTGATGTTTTGCAAGAAAAGCAGGTGTTCTATCACTGAGCTATGATGCTTTCTTAATGGTCTGTTGTTGAGGAATTGAGAAAAGGCATCTGTCTCTGTGTTCTTCCACACCTCTTTCTCCTCCATCCCTTCTCATCTCCCACCCTTGAAAATTCAGCAGCATTTGAGTGCTGAATTCTCCAAATAAGCACATTTTAATGCAGATTTGACAACTATACAATTTTTTAAGCCGTTTAACTCAATATAATGCATTTTTTCAGTTACATTCACTAATATATGCATTTACATGCACACCTTGCCCTAAAATATGCATTGTTGTACACATTCCTTGACCAGAGAACTATTTTGCAAAGTTCAGAGAAATGCGAATACTGAAGGACAGCTGTGTTTCAGTTTTCACATTGTTTCAGAAAGTGTGGATTTTGTAGGTTCGTATTTAAATATGAACAGAGTAGAATTTCTCCTCCATCCCTACTAGGAACTAAGCCTTCTTGTACCAAGTTTCTACCCTGGCTTCCTCAAGATGTTTCCAAAAGTGATCCACATCCATTCTTGCTGCCACAAGCAATAAATTTAACAGGATTTTTATCCTTTGACTTTTTTTTTTATGTAGCTCACTTTGCAAATGCACCAAACTAATGTTATAATTTAGGTCAATATAAAATTTGGTGACATCACAATGTTTGTGACACTTGACCCTCAAAATGTAGCACAATTCTCTGACCATCTGCTAAGTGTTCTGGGAACAACAGCTCCATACAGTGGTACCTCGGGTTACAAATGCTTCGGGATACAAATGCTTCTGGTTACAAACTCCGCTAACTTGGAAGTAGTACCTCGGGTTGAGAACTTTGACCCAGGATGAGAACGGAAATCGTGCACTGGTGGTGTGGCAGCAGCGGGAGGCCCCATTAGCTAAAGTGGTTAGCTAAAGTGGTTAAGAATGGTTTCAGGTTAAGAACGGACCTCCGGAAAGAATTAAGTTCATAACTAGAGTTACCACTGTATTCTGGAAATCTGTCTGCAATGAACTAGAGAAACAGATCCGGATCCGGATATCAGAGATTCCTGGCATCTTACAGTCATAAGAATGGTAGTGGTAGCATAAGTTTTTCTGCATCATGGGTTTCTTGTAGCTGTCAATTTTCTTTTGAAGAAAACCAGGGAGGTCTTCATTTTGAAGAGTGCTGAACTACAGTACTGCTGAAACACAATTTTGTGAAAATGGGCCCATCAGCTGATGAACTCCAAAGAACGAAGGAGGGAGGAAATGCCACACCCTGAAGAATGTGCTATTAAGCAATGGTCCTTCTGAGTAGAGAATACTTGCTTGCAAAGACAGTTGCTGTCTAGTTTAGCGTATGATTCTGTGTATGTTCCTAAACAAGGTTTGAAGCCAACAGAGTAAAAGGTAAAATGGTGACTTTAGCTCCCACCTCACCACTTAAGTGCTGGTCTTGGAAAAATGTATTAGAATACACATGCAACAGACACTTTCAGGCTACAATCCTATGCATTCTTCCTTGGGTGCAAGTCCCATTGAACTCAAGTAGGATTAATTTCTGAGCAAACATATATAGTGGGGATTGCCAACATTTTGGTGGTCCATGGGCTTGTTCATAAACTGGAGAAACTGTTGCAGGCATCCTGTTCATGCAACAGCAATGCACACATGCACACACACAATGCAACTGGTCTCCCACCCCTCGCCCTACTGAAATGTGACTTCAAAGAAGGTTTCTAAGGGTACCCAGTCAAAGAGTTTTCAAGCCTGATTGTTACAGTTACAATTGTCACCCACTTAACCCCCACTGAAAATACCTCTGTTCCGTAAATGAGGCTTGAAAAATATTTCCGTTGATCACAACAGAAAGCTTTCTTAAGACAATATTTCGTTGGAGGAGGGGTGGGACTCTATGGGTGCCAGGTAAGGCATCTAAGGTTGCATGTGCACCTGCAGGTGTCCTATTGGCCACCCCGTGATGTATGTGATAGAACTGGGCTGCATATGCATTTAAATGAGGTGTGGGGGACCTGAAGCCCACCAGATATTGCTAAACTCCAACTCCCATCAGTCCCATCGTCAATGTTTAGGAATGATGGAAGTTGTGAACTAACAACATATAGGGAACCACAAATTTCCCACCCCTGCTTTAAATGGGTGACTGAGTGGGCTCTTCTTCTCTGCCTATGATTTGCTCCCTTAGTGTGGTGTAGTGGTTAAGAGGGGTGGACTTGTAATCTGGTGAACCAGGTTCGATTCCCCGCTCCTCCACATGTTGCTGCTGGGTGACCTTGGGCCAATCACACTTCTCTGAAGTCTCTCAGCCTCACTCACCTCACAGAGTGTTTGTTGTGGGGGAGGAAGGGAAAGGAGAATGTTAGCCACTTTGAGACTCCTTTGGGTAGTGATAAAGCAGGATATCAAATCCAAACTCTTCCTCTTCTTAATTCAATGATTTTTCCCTTTAACTGTAATTGTACAAAAAGAAAACACTTTTTATTTTAAATCTCCTCAAGGTTCCCATTCCTTCAGGATTCTGTTCAAATTAGCCCACCATATATCCGATCATATATGAAGGGTGTGTTTTCAGGGTAGAGCAGAACTGGCACCGTTACAAGTTGAATTGTTCTTTGAGAACAATTCAAGAAAGAAAACAAAGCTCAAAACTGCTTTTTATATTTAAACCTTGACACTGAAAAGTTCCGTAATGGTCTCTTCGCTTATAAGAGCAAAGGCTACTGAGTTTTAAAATTCAGAAAAGGAATTATTGTGCTGGGTACATAATTCACAGAGCGACAAGAGTTCTGTAAACATTTCAAAAGCTGTAGAAATAGATTCCTTTTAGCTGCAGGTTTTTGTGGTTTTTTGCATACATCCAGAATGTGTGTGTGTGTGTGTGTGTGTGTGTGTGTGTGACACACATATCCTCTAGTTTTGTTTCAGCCTTACATAACCAATTTGTCAGCCAGGACCCCATGCCAAGCTGACACATTCATAGAGCTGTGTCTAAACTTGCCTTCATTGTGTTTTCCAGCCTGGTCCTACTGTTCATCCCAGGCAACTTGTTCAGCACTGAACAGTGTGAATGTATTTAATTACAATCTGACATGTGTATTCGTGAGAAACAAAAGGCTGTGAACTGAGGGTGATGATTAGCTGTACTACCGGATAATTGCTTAAACTACCACTTATATTACTCGGCATTATCTCTTTTGAACAAAGTGATTATTGGGCCTTTTGTCGAGCGATTATATAATGTAAGTGTAATCTTGCTGGTTTAAATGTTAGAGTTTATGTTTAATTCTCTTGTATTGGCAATGAGGGGCACAACTTTAGCATTTCTTTGAAGGCTTATTCTGGAAATAATAAGGTGAGGTATGATTTCTAAGTTATATCTGGCACGGCTTTCAGGTCATCTAAATGCCCTTTAATGTTTGATTATCCTCATATATAAGCACATCACTTTTAGACTCTGGGCAATGGAGGAGGACATTTGATCTCTTGGCTACTGGACCAAAGTTCAGCTGCTTGGGTATCTGTAGAATTGGAGCAGTGTTCTTCAGCTTGTGTTCAAAGAGAATTCAAGCCATGGCTGCAAAAGAATCTCCAGAGATAGTTAAGGCTTCCTGTTGCAGAAATTCATTCTTGGTATTTGAAGGGCCAGGAAGAGATGTGTGGCCTCAGGGATAGAGATAAATGTGTGACCCTACAAATTCTGCTATAACTTTCCCTCTTAGGACAGTAAATCCTGAAGAAGGTGACCAATATGTATGCTACGGTAAACACATATCAACTGTCCTCACCATTTCCTTTTACATGCACATACTTTACATGTGTTCTGTTCACATTATTAGGAATCCTGGGAAAGGTTCATACAAAGGCCTATATTCAAAGTAGGGCTAAGGCAAATGTTCTATCAGCAGAAGGATTTCTCCTTGTGCAATAGAACAGTCTTCCCCTCTCTTGTTCTGGGACCCATCCCCAAATTTGGGTGTGCCCCCAATCCTGTGGAAATTCATTTGTACTAGTAGCAATTCTTGCACTCACATAGCTACTTAGCTGAAAAGGTCTCAAATACCTATGTAATGGGGATGTACATTGACCACAATATTCAGTTTAGACCCAGGTTTGACACTTCAGAAAGCAGCCAAAATCAGTCTGAAGTATCTTTTGAGGCAAGCTGATTCAGATCTGAATCTGACCCCAAATCCAGAAAAATGAAGCTTTCTGCATCTCCATTCACTATCAGGGGAAAATTAAAAAATGGCTATATCTCCTTCTGGTAGAACTGGATGAAAATTTCAGGAATATTGCCACTCTTCTGAGTGGCTAATTGTGCTAAATAACAGAGAAATATGTCAGGGATTTTTTTTTGTGCTGGCACATTTTAATTATTTTTTAATGGAATTATCCACAACTTTGATCTCTTTTTTGGCAAAATTGGATGAAATTTTCCAGCTTCTTAACTTTCTCTGAGAGGATGAATCTCCACAAATTTCTATGAGCTGAAGTGGTTTTCCTATATGTGTTGGAGTGGTTTCAAAAAGATTCACTTAACCTCTCATATTGTTTTGTGGGCAATTTGTAGGAAAATAGCACACATGAGAGAGGTCAGCCTAGGTAAGAGACCTGCCAAATTGCAGACCATAAGTCCAGGATTTTGCTCTGGTTTTCTGCTATGTGCCGTTCGAGTTCATTTGAAGGGATAACTAAAAAAGATTCACTTCCTTCCTTTTGGTTTTGTGGGTAGTGATTTTATTATGAAAATATCCTACAACATAGAGGTGTCCCTGGGAAAACAGCCTGCAGGATTTCAGCAGGTTGTGTGTAAGGGTTAGGGAGTTATGATAAATGAAGGAAAGAGAAAACAGCTTCGGGCTTGTGTTCTGCTCAATTGGCACCAAAAGTCACAGAAATTAAGTGTAAAGCCGGTTTGAGAGGAGTGATTTGACAGGAATGGATTGTGGGCAAATGGCAGAGACAGCAGGACTGGAATGGCCAACATATTCCAAGTAAGTACCACAATCAGAACTAGCAAAGAGCACAGAACAGACAAGAACAAGGTTATACATTACTTCAATGCCCCTTCCTATAAAATCATTCCCTCTAATTAGAAGTTAGTTCTGTCAGTCATGAAATGGGTCTCTGTCCCCTTTTCCTCACCTTGGTGTTTTCTATATATGGCAAGCTTAGTGAGAAATGTTCAGATTTCCACCCCCCTCCAGAGTGTAGAGGTGTTGTTGTATTTTAAACATCTGAGTCTCCTAATCACCCTGAATCATTTCTGCCCGCTTTGGTTCTTTGGCAATTAGTCTGAATCCAGTGCAAAATTCTATTACATATATACAACTGGTTTACACATTGGCTCTTTCAAATGTTATATTGAACTAGTGTCGGAGAATGACAGTTGGAGGCTAGCTATATATATAAACACACACACACACACACACACAGAGAGAGAGAGAATCCTTATGACAACAGGTAGTATTTTCACACATAATTAGGAGATTCATATTCAATGTGTAAAATAATATAATCTCTCATTTGTTGTTTTTAAAATATTTGTGTGATCACAACAGGGAAATAGCTCTAAATCCTATTCCTTTGCTGCTACAGTGATGTGAAAAGCATCTCCTAGAACTTTAAATGAGACATCATTAAAAAACACCCAGTGCATATACAAGTTCCTCTGACATTTTGGTACAAGAGCCCCATGACAGTAAAAACATCATTTAAAAATCTACCTGCCTTTTGACGTTTTTACTCTTAACCATGGTCCTAAAGGCATCAAATGAAAAAATAATTCTTCATTTGCAGTTATTAAAAATGGTTCTAACAATAAAAATGTCATTTTAGGATAATTCTTCATTTGACCTTTTCTTTTTCTCTTTAAAAATTCAGGCTGATACTTTTATGTTAATGGCACTTTAAGACACTTGCTTAAACTCCAAAATCAATGGCCTAGATCCAAATAGCTGTACTGACAGCTCTAGCCAGGCAAAGAGGATCATAAGGCCCTCTGGTCTGTCATTTTCTTACACAACTGAACAGGCCATTCCTGAAACCTGAGGCGGCTTAGAAATAACCTATGGTGAGTACTGTAAGGAATCGATAAGAATACAAAAAAACAAGGGAGCTCCACTATGAGCATTAAATGTTTGTGCATATTGAAATAACTTAGATTTTGGCAAGATGTTTGTGTCTGGGACAAGATTCTCCCTTACTTGAACACAGATCTTACACTTTCATTGGTTTCCCAGCAGAAAGCAGATTAAAAGCCAATATGTTTAGCAGATAACAGTGGAGAGACCTAAACAGAATGTGTTACTTAGAGAGAACTGGGTTCAAATCACTATTCTGCAGTCTGCCCACCTATCTATTTATTTCATAAAATTTATACACAGCTCAACTGCAAAAAACCCCAAAACTGCTGAAAGCAGTTTGCAAAAAGATAAAGCCATAAAATCAGGGGCGCGGGGGGGGGGGGGTATACAATACATTAAAACGCACAAGAAGCTGAAATGTGAATACTACCAAACTATGAGACAGAACAAGTTAGAAAAAGGAGAAAGAAATGATAGTTTGAGTATGAGGCCCAAGAAGAGGGTCTACAAGATCCAAACAGAAATTCAATGTAAGTTTCTACTATGCTGTCTTAGATGTGGCCATACTGTCTGTTGAAGAGAGATTCCAACAGCTACAAGAATAAGATAGTGGTGGAAGTGGCTTCGCTGTGGTTATATCAACCTTTATTAATATGTTGCTTCATTAATTTGGGCTTCTTCAAAAGAGAGGTATGCATGTGTGTATATATATATATATATATATATATATATATATATATGATATCTTTGTCTAGAGAAGTCTAGTACAGGTGCTCAGGAACATTGTAAATGCTTATTTGCTTGTTTCAACCACTCATTCACTTATTCTAGTGGTAGGTTGATTTGTCTGCTCTTTATTTACCTGTTTTTATTTTGTTTAATACTTGCTGCCTTGCAGAACATCTTCGGGAAGAAGAAAAGGCTAAGGAGTGAACCCTACACAAATCTGGAGTGGAGACCCTAAAGTGGTTGGATTGCACCTTGCACGTCTCCTTCCAGTAACTCCTGCAGCCAAGCTGGTGCCAAACATATTGTTCAGCTTTCTTCTGGACCACATCAGTGAGGCCAAGATAGAGGTCTTGTCATCTGGGCAGCCCAGGACCTCCATACACACTGCCCAGGCTTGCAGCCCAGGGAGGTCACTTCAGTGCTCCTAATGCAGCAAAAACAACGCAGAAGGCAGCAGTTATGACTTACCAGTTCCTGCAGCCACAGCAAGCACTATGATTTTACGATGGTTTGACTTCACCCTCAGAGATGCACTCTATTGTCTCTTGAGAAAGATGGTTTCTAACACCAACAAAACTTGCTGCTTTTCTAAATTCTTTACTGTTTTGAAATGCTTCCTTTGAATCTTTGTCCTTTTTATCCACTGAAATTGCCTGGTTGGGTCATAGGTCAGGTTATCTATTTGAATCGTGTGTGTGTGTGTGTGTGTGTGTGTGTGTGTGTGTTGTATAATTAGTAGTATATTATTATGGTTTCACTTTGGTTTAAATTGCCACTGAGGTGATTTTTGAGTTAAGCTGTGCTCCAATTTCAGGACCGGGTGGAGTATCAAATCTGCATCAATCAATCAGCCTTTGTTTGTGGTGCTTTCCTGTCGACTTATAATTTGAGATTATAGTTTTGACAGATTTGACATTTCCTTCTACATGTGTAGCCACCCTTGGTAGGAGCTGCAACTCTAAATACTATAATTAGGAGTTTCAATTCTTTGGGCTTTCTACTTCATCTCAGTATGCAACTTATCTGTTCTTATTTGTATAGCAATGTTAATTAAGGATTTGGCAAATTACACTGGGGTCTTTGTGCAGAATTATATTTTACCTCCACACGAATACCAAAACAATTCAGCTTGATTCATGTGCTAACAATGAGTACCAATGAAAGAAACTGTGATTGTGTTACTCATAATAAAGTGTTGCCAAACAATTAGCAAAGAGAGATAATCAGGGCTGGTACAAATGGCATCATCTGAGCTACTCAATTAAAACAAGAGTGCTAGTTGATATACTTATTAATAGCATCAAATTATGGAAATGCTACAGCCATAATACCTAAAATCCAGGTTATTAAATTTAAGCCTAAATAATTTAACCTTGATATGTATGTATTTACTATTTTTTTATCTGACTTTTTCAACAGTAATAGTTTCCCAAATTGGTTCATATCAATTTAAAATAGAGTGACAGAGAGAGGAGACCTTCTATCAGTCTTGCACATGCAGTTATGTCTGGCACCTTCATTGTTTAGCTTTGGTCATATGTTGAAGACACACTTCACCTGGCCTTTTACATCAGATATGTATATTGTTGCAGGGTTTTGGTTTTTTTGGAAAAAGCAATACCTTGAAAAAGCAATTAATTTCTTTTATAGGAGAAGGAGATGTAAGTTTAAGTCCTCCTACATATGCCTGCTGCGCAGACTGCGGTGGATCTTGCATCCATGATGTTTGGTGTTAACAAAAAACCAGGTGACAACCTGAGTGCTTGTGCTTCCTTTCTCTTTGGGGGGTTGTCCACACTGAAAGATGACAAGCCAAACGTTGTTCCTGTTCAATGTTCCAGCTAGCCAGCCATGCTCTCCTCCACAAATTTCCATTTCATTCTATTCCTCCCCTCCACCAGTTTTCCTTCCCCTTTCTCAACCATCAGTCAGTATTTTGTGGCCACTGAGCATACTCAGTCTAAACTGGTCTGTGTTGAGTTCCCCCCTTCCCCTATAGGGTTTCTCCCACTTAAGATTTATTGTACTTCTATAAACCCTGGGAATCCCCTGAGCCTGGTGGGATCACCATCCCATTTGTGAATGGTGCCATTCTTAGCATTCACCCAGAAGTGGTCAGTAAGGCTTCATCTCCAACCTCATCTCCTTCCTGGTAAGCCACAGGGACATCGGTGATGGAAGGTCAGGTCATTGCAAGCGTCCTGCCTCACTGAATGCATTCACCTCTGAACTTCAGAAATGGAGGTAAAAAATCAGTGATGCCTGTTCTGTGCCCATTCAGCCCTCAAATGTGCACAGGTATCCTCTAAAGCAAGGTCATCATAGCCCAGGGTTGAGGAAAGCACAATGGAGCAAAGGGGAGGTGATGTACAGGAGTGTGTGTACACATGGATGAAAATTCATTTTGTACATACCAACACAAAAACTCACCAGTGCAATAAATATTGGAATGTGTAGGATTACATTGTTCTCTATTATTGAGGCAATTTTTCAAGCCCAACTGAGGTTCTGTATGCAACGGCTTTGCCCAGGTCTTGAGCTGCTGAGAGTGAGAGGTGCGCTTTGTGTGTGGCGAAAAGTTACTTAATGCTAAAACTACAGTTTGCTCAGCTAAAGCCTGAAAGGGTAAGTGTTTATTTGAAATGTAAATGAAGACTTGCCACCCAGGAATGTGTGTTACGTTTGACATTTGTCTCTAATCAGAAGTCCCTATGAATAATGTAGTTTGGTACCAATAGGCTCATTAAGCAAGCCTTCCCTTGTTATACTTCCTGATTGTAATCTCTTCATTATGCTTTCCTTTCTTGTTTCTTCTGGCCCTGCTAATCATTATCAATATGGCCAGGCCCTCAATACTAATGTGTATTTTACATCACCTAGGCTGCTTAAAATGGGAATTAATAGTGCCGGTGCCCAGGTGATCTTTAAAAGTGAGGCACTTCCATCTGCCTTGTATTTTTTATTAGGAAGAGGCCTGTGCTTAACTGTCAGTACCAGGAGCACATTGGGCTGGGTCAAAAGTAAAATAAAAATAGAAAAGAGTTTGATGGCTTTGTCCGACCTCTCATTTGTCCACATCGGGGAGGGGTGGGTGTGCAACATGGCCACGCAATTTCACATGATTGGCAGTTTGTGCTTAACAGAGATGGAGGCACGAACCAGCTTCACCTGGGAAGGTCAAAGCAGAGGTATATGGAGTGAGCCGAACAGAAAAGGCATCTGCACCGCCTCGCAGCTCTACCTGTGACAGGTCAAGTGCCGCCGGCCCTTGACTTTCACGAGCGCTGAAAGATGGCACACTATTTTGAAAGAAAGCATGGGAAGTGATTAAACGCTCTGCAGGCCTTATTTTGTCTTGATTAAATATAAATGGAAAGTTACCACTAATTTGAGGCTTCTTTTTGGGGATGATTGCACATTATGCTGGTGAGGATAATCACGTCCCCAAGGTAATGAGCACTAACAGGATTCATTTCACAAAATAACCAGTCTCTTCTCTCTCCCCCTCCCCTTGTCTTGTAATGATCCCGTAAGAATAAAAGATAATGTTGATAAGCTTTGGAAGGAGGTGATGG
Organism: Podarcis pityusensis; assembly: GCF_964106645.2. Lineage (NCBI taxonomy): Eukaryota > Metazoa > Chordata > Lepidosauria > Squamata > Lacertidae > Podarcis > Podarcis pityusensis. Next base: position 31,059,256 of record NC_138031.1, on the reverse strand, counting down.
CATATCACCTTTCCTTTCTTGCAGTGATGATTATTTGGAGTGATCAGATGGGCGTCTATATTCCAAGAGGTGCAGGCCACGTGCCCCATCAAGGCCCCCATCTTGAAGGAGTTCCCGGAAATAGTGTTCTCATTATTCTCAGCTGTCATTACTTTTACACAAATTTTTTCTGGCTACAAAAGCGCTGGGCAAATTGTGCCTCCTGTATTCTGGGAAGGAAGAGGTGTGGGAGGCATCCGGAAGCAGATTAGAAAAAAGATGGATTCAGCATGAGTTGCAGAATATTATGAAGGTCCATGTAATGGGTAATTCATTGGCTTGTGATTTTGAAAGTGAAGCCCTGTTGTAACCCTGTTCAGATGTCATCCCCACTGTATTCAGTGGGGCTTACTCCCATGTATGTCTGCAAACTTAACTGTGACTTCATTTTTTAAAAAACAGAATTTTAACATCTCTTAAGTCTAAAAAAAAACACTCCTCAACAACCTTGAAGAGCTTTACATAAAAAGAATGTGCTAAATAAATAAATAAATAAGGATGAAACAATTTGTGTGTGCGCTCAGTTTTGTAACTGAAAAATATCGAGGAGAGAGCAATATCTGCCCCTTTCTCTTTTCAGCTAAATCATCATACAAAATTGAGTTGTCTGCACAACCATCCACCATACTGGCTTTGTACAGATAGATTTCCATGGGTGCTTAAATTTCTGTGCTTAAATTTCATTTAAACCTATGGTTTAAGGAATACAGTGGTACCTTGGGTTACAAACACTTCGGGCTACAAACTCCGCTGACCTGGAAGTAGTACCTTGGGTAGCGAACTTTGCCCCAGGATGAGAATGAAAATCGCATGCCAGTGGCGCGGCGGCAGCAGGAGGCCCCATTAGCGAAAGCGCGCCTCAGGCTAAGAACAGTTTCAGGTTAAGAACGCACCTCTGGAACAAATTAAGTTTGTAACCCGAGGTACCACTGTATGTGCATCCCAATTTTCCTCTGTGGGCTGTTGGAAGATATGTAGATAGCCTAAATACAGATGTACCTTCATCAAGCAGCTAGCGTGTGTATCAGGTGTGTACCTATGGTTCTTTATTTATTATTTTAATGAAATTCTGAGCAGTTGCCAGCCACGGATGGCAGTGGGCAGCTCTCAGCCTCACATTTCTCAATTTTGTTCTGAATTATTTGTATTGATTTACTGCTTCGTGCAGCATTGATTGTGTTCCCCTCCTTGACTATGCTAAGGGAAATGTGGCGTATGCATTGCAAAATTAAATAATAAAGATGTCACTGGGTATTTGTAAGGAGCCAGCATGGGGTTCTTCGTCATCAACTACTTATTTAGGAAAGTGATTTAATGGAAACTGAGTAGCATCTGAGAACGCAGAGGCCTTTGCTACTCATTTCATTAAGCAAGAGCGGCCGCATCATGGTAAAGAATGTTGGACTAGGACCTGGGATTCAAAGCTCAACTCAGCCAGCCATGAAGCTCACTAGCGGCCCTTGGACTGGTCACCAACTCCCAGCCTAACACTCTGTGCTGGAGTTGTTGTTGGGATAACATGGCAAAGAGGAGAATCATGTATACTACCTCGAAGTCCTTGGAGGAAAGATGGTATATAAATGCAATAATAAATAATATTACAGTGGTACCTCAGGTTACAGACGCTTCATATTACAGACTCCGCTAACCCAGAAATAGTACCTCGGGTTAACAACTTTGCTTCAGGATGAGAGCAGAAGTCGTGTGGCGCTGGGGCGGCAGCAGCAGGAGGTCCCATTAGCTAAAGTGGTGCTTCAGGTTAAGAACAGTTTCAGGTTAAGAACGGACCTCCAGAACGAATTACGTTCTTAACCCAAGGTACCACTGTATTCTAGAACAGGGTGACAGAAGGATGCCATACATCCAGAATTTTCGAAACACAGCTGGAATATGGAAAATCCGGACATATGGAAAACTTGGGGCAAAACTAAAAAGCTCAACAACTTTGCCAAAAAAAAGCTCAACTTTTGTGTCTGGATTTTCACTTTTTGAAATATGGCAACCCTCTATTATGCTTATATCCTAATTCTGGGCATCCTAGAAGCATCTGACTGGCCACTTTAAGAACAGAATCCTGGGCTAGACAGGCCTTTGATCTGATTCTGCAAAACTCTCCTTAGGTTCTTGCATTAAATTCTTAAGGGGTCATTGCAACGCTAACACTGACGGGTTCGTCAACAACAAATGTGCATTTGGGCGCATGCATGCACGTCGCCAAGCATCCCCAGAAACAGGAGCATTCCGACTTCTCATATGCATGCATTGAATGTTCAGTGATTCTTGGTACAATATTTATGTTGTCTCCTCAAGGGAAAAGAAGGTTACTGAAATCCAGACATTTTGAGTTAGAGAAATGAAAAACAAGCTGGTGTTATGACAGTTTTGAAATAGGCCTGGTCTTGCCAGCCTGTTATGTGCTTTAAGGGACACCGGCTGATTTATGCAGTACTTGTCCCAAAACTGCTGTATTGTATTACTTCAATATTTGTGTCCTAAGCATTTAAAGAAGTTTTGATCTTACATCAATAGTCCTCCAAAAATATTAAAATGAAAGGGATTTTTTCTCTCAAAGAACCTATGCAAAACAAACCCTGTGTTCTCCTAAGGTCTTCACGGTTTACTGAAAAGGCAAAAACAGTTCTGTAGCAAAAATTGTGCACAGTTATTGAAGCTGCTAAAAGTTCTGAGAGGTTTGAAAGGGAAAAGGATCTGCTTTTAAAAGTACAGTAGACGTCTTGGAGCTTTCAAGACAAAATATATTCTAGTAACCGAAGAAAGCAAAAACTAGGATTAATCAAATCTAACATCATTCCTCTCTCTCTTTTAAAATAATCAATATTAATTTAAACTTCTATTTAAAGTAAACAAAAATATTGCAATGTAGTGAGGCCCTACAAAGTGTATTTTAACCATTCTAATTTGTTCTGTTGTATATATTTGAATTTCTCCTTTTATTAGGAGTATGCTAAATATAGTTTTAATTTCAATATGTGTTGATACTTTGTACATTAATCAAAAATGGCTGAGGACAGGCAATTCATGATCATCAGCATCTTATTCTTCATCTTCACTACTGTTACTATTAACTTGACTTATTAGTCACTTACTATAAAAAGACCCTAAGTGACCAAGAGACAAAGGCATAGCATAACATGAGTAACAATATATTACAATAAATCTGGAGATGGTCAGGTTGTGCATCCACAGTAGTGACTAGAGGAGGAATGACTGGTGGGAAGAACAGAGAAGAAATGCTATGGTGCATCTGCAGCAGCACAACCGGACACCTTCATCTGCCCCATCTGCAGCAAAACATGTCTCTCCCATATCAGTCTCTATAGCCACAGCAGGCACTGTAACTCTCCAATGGTTTGACTTCACCCCCTCACTCCTCCATTGTCTTCTTCAAGAGCCAGTGTGGTGTAGTGGTTAAGAGTGATAGACTCGTAATCTGGTGAACCGGGTTCACGTCTCCACTCCTCCACATGCAGCTGCTAGGTGACCTTGTCACACTTCTCTGAAGTCTCTCAGCCTCACTCACCTCACAGAGTGTTTGTTGTGGGGGAGGAAGGGAAAGAAGAATGTTAGCCGCTTTAAGACTCCTTCGTGTAGTGATAAAGCAGGATATCAAATCCAAACTCTTCTTCTTCTTCTTCTTCTTCTTCTTCTTCTTCTTCTAGAGTATACAAATAAAGCATAAACATAAAATCTGCAACAGACAGATGTAAACAGTCACTTACTATAAAAACAACTCTAAGTGACTAAGAGACAAAGGCATAGCATAGAAATCTTGCAATGAAAATCATTAAAATGGCCCATAAACAGACCCAGCAAAACAGCAAAAACAAAGCAGCAGAAAATTTTTTATCAATAAAGAGGGGAACATCTTTGATAAGAGCTTACTGGTGATTGGTTTGTATATCCAAGCTGCCCAATCCCAAATATGTGTGGAGATAGTTGAATTAAGTTTTAAAAAATCATATTAAACAGTTAAATGTAATTGATGCTAATAATATTTAGCATCATGACCTGCTTAGACATCTCAGGCAACAATACTACAAATGCTTAACTGAGCCAGGTCTCTGAAATACATGCTGGTGATATGTTCTCCATAGCTTCTGTCTGGTGTTCGCTGAACTTCCATGCATTCATTTGAAGAACAGAGCTGCATTATCTAGGAGTGCCTATTGTGAAAGGTTTCTGTTAATATTTCCTCAAAACTTGACAATGCATGACAGAACTGTTTGCTTTTCCTACTTGTGCAGACTCAGCCTCTCCTATATTGAACACATCTCCTTAAACACGCCCACATTTGCTTGGATGCGAGGACTGGACACACGCCCCAACTCATCTTTTCTAAACAAAGGAGAAATCAAGCAGATTCTCTCTATGAGCAAGTATGAGACTGGGTGACGCTGGTATTGTCCCTGCCTCAAAAAATGATACTGACGAAGGTAATGACAGGTAAGGAGCTTCCAAATAGAAGCTTCCTATCCTTATTCTCATATTCCCCCTCCAAGGTTTATTGGAAAGAAGCCCAGCCCAAACCAAGATGGATAGATTTTGCTCACTGTTTTCGAGCCCTGGACATGGTGCTGAAATGGTCCTTCTGAAATTTTCTTCCTCATCCAAATTTCTTCCTGGATTTTGGTATTCCAAATAACCTGGTGTTATTTCACAGCTTTCGATTGCTTCCCTTTATTCATGTTTCCACCCTCTAGTTTAAATTACTGGTGCTCAGGTGCATGTTGATAAAACATACTGAAGAGGCAATCTCCACAGGGCAAGATTGGACAGGGCCGAGTAAAAGGGGCGGGGGGGATGAAATACAATAATGGAACGAAGGAAACCATTTCATCCTCAGGTAATACAAGCACCTGCTAGGTTTGTATTGGCACTTGCAACAAATGTTGGTTCTACTGAGATTTTAACATGTCTGACATGCAGGAGGCCCTGACTTCAATCTCAAGCATCGCCAGGGAGGACTGCAAAAGACACCCTGGAGAACTGGTGCCAATTATAACTAGGATATGGAATCTGCCACCTCCATATCTTGCTGGACTCCCCACTACCACCAGCCCTTTCAGACACGTCCAATGGTTAGGGATAATGAGAGCTATGGTCCAGCAATATCTGGAGGGCCATAGGTTCCATATCCCTGGATAGGCAATACTGAGCAAGATGAACAAATGGCTGTCTACGTTAGAAGAAGTTAGAAGAAGGTGATTAGGGGAAAGGTCATAGGTCAGTGGTAGAATATGTGCTTTGCATGCAGAAGGTCCCAGGTTCAAACCCCAGCATCTCCAGGTAGGGCTTACCTGAAACCCAATACTGGATGAGGCGTACCAATGGTGGGACTTGGCATTCCCGTGTTCCTATGTTCATACCAATCTCTGACCCATAGAGCTGCATTATGACTCCTTGTGCTTGCAAATCTTTTTTTCTTTTTTCTTTTTTTTGGAATAAGCTGCCCATTTCCTCTGCTATTTCTTATTTGCTTTTAGACTTACTAGGCTGACTTTGTTGTGGTATCGTTTCTTCCTTTCCCTCCATCCTTCACTGTCTGTCTCTGCATCTTAAGTAGAATATTTGATTCCCCGCCCCCCTTCAGTAGACTCACAAAAGAATTACAGCTGAAGCTTTGCTATGATCGTACACCTCACTAGTTAAAGACAGTACCAGAAACCTTATATGAAATATGTGCTTAGTATGATGCCTATCATCGTTGTGTGCACAAGTGTGTGCGTGTGTGGGGGGTGGGGTGGGGGGGGGGCAATGTGTTTCCATTTTGTGAAGAAAAAATATACTGAAAATGTGTTAGTCTCTTCCTCAGAAATCTACCTCCCCTGGGGTTTAAACATTCACAGGTTTGTCTGTTTGCTCACGGCGCAAAGCATTTTGATGCATGTCAATAAATTGTACACATATATGCAATGCTTCAAGAGAATACAAGAAATAAATGGAAGTGCTACTAAAAAATGTAATGCAGAAGCATAAAATATGTATGAAATTATGTAAATACTCTGGAAAAAGTCTCCCAGCTAAACTTGTCTACCCGTTTTCTGAAGAGATGCCAGCCTCAAAATAAAAGCCACATTGAGTAGAATGTTTACACATCTGGATACCTTTCCATTAAGTTCCAGGAAAATATTCTGTATCTAGTTTGAACTGCAGCTACCTAAGTCGCTATTTCCACTACAGTCAAAATAGTTATTCTTTGCAATTTCCTGTTTGTCATATTACTTCTCTTCAGCCAGTTGATCAAAGAAACGCTTGATATTTTTCTAACTGTTTTTCCTGCCTAATTTTCTAGTTAGCTTTTTAACAGGCTCAGCATTGCAAGGCAACTCCCCACCCCCCTTTCTCCTTTGACCTGTTCTGGCTTTCAATCTTTAGGCTTTTGGACTTGATTCCACTGCCATAGCTGCACATTTTATTGGGAATGAATTGAACACTGCAAAAAATATTAACAAAGTTCAGCAGTTCACCAAATTTAATGTTGAAAATTATTTCTCCAGTCATGTTCGTGTCGCAGGAAATTCCTTGAATACTGAATCTATCTCAAGCAATTTCAACCAATAAGAAAATGAAAAAGTAGACCTTACACCATCGCGTGACAGTTTCGCCTCATGCTACTCGTGCCCAAGTTTTATCTGGTTTTGTTCTCTCAGACAAAGCAAAATGAGCAACCTTTCAAACTCACGAAAATATTTTGGTCTGAGTTTATGCTTCTTCAGCCTTCACATAAGCACATACCAGGGGTGGGTGGTGAGGAATCCATCAAGAAGGTACCTAGAACAGCACCTGTATTTGAAAGTGCAAATTGAAACAAATAATATAGGAAGTCTCTGATTTCTGCAGTGCTATTTTTCTAGAAAAAGGGGTGCTGTAACTCACCATGAACACCTCCTTTGTTCTCTTAGAATGGCAATGGCACTCACCTGAGAAGTGCCAGAACTGAGTTCCTGCTGAAAAAAAGCCTTGTCTACCTGTATGTTGTATTGTACAATTCTGCTCAAACCACAGAATGGTTTCAAGAAATCACAGGATTCTCTCTTAAGAATGTAAGAAGAGACTGCTGGATCAGGTCAGTGGTCCATCTAGTTTGGCATCCTGTTCTCACATTGGCCAATCACATGCCTGTTGGATCTGTGGGAAACTTCTTAGCTTAAGCTTCAGTGCTGTATCTGACACACTACATCACACATTAAGCAGGACCTAAGTACAAGAGTACTCTCTCCTCTTCCAGCAAATGGTGTATGGAAGCATTACTCTTTCCAACAATGGAGACCAAGCATACCCATCATGGCTAGTAGTCATTGATAGCCTTAGTCTCCAAAAAAATGTCCAATATTCTTTTGAAGCCATTCAACTTGGTGGCCATCATTTTCTCCTGAGGGAGTGAGTTCCACAGTTTAGCAATATGCTGTTTCCCCTCCCCCTCCTACCCCAGTTTCTGCTCTAATATTCTCCAGTTCCTGTGTCAGAAAGACATACTTTCCCCTGCAACTTAGTTCATTAATCCAAAAGTAACATGTCTTATTTCTAGTGTTCCACTCTGCTAATGTGGTGAAAGTTTGACTTGACTTGACTTAGTGACCGATATTAACAGCATATTTGTGTATATATTTATGGAAGCCAATGGGAATACTTGCATTCACTGCGCTGATTCTCTAATGTGTCTTATTGAACAGCTGCTGCTATGCAGGGGAGGGGAAGATATTTGGACACAATCCAGGCAAAGTTAAGCAGTTTCACACAGTGGTGATTTCAATGAGAGAAATTCAAGCTCATAGTTAACTCTTTTGTTCCTTTTCAATGGGACTTAAAGGGACATCACTTTGACTAGATCATGCCCCCCACCTTGCAGAAAGGACTGAACTCCTCTACCAGTAAAAAAAAAGACACAAGAAAGGAGAGTTCTTTTTTCCTTCCTTCCTTCCTTCCTTCCTTCCTTCTTTCCTTCCTCCAAGCAAGCAAAGTTTATTTATTTTCCTCCCTTTGCATCATCAGAGATGCAGGTCAGGATAAGGGTTTTTCCCTCTCAACATTTTGCTGAGCTGTTAGATTCATTGCTTATTTCTCAAACCAGTTAAGCAAGTTGTGTAGACACCACTATCATTAGCAGTGGCTGAGGGCCAAGCAATACATGAACCAGAAGACCTGATCACATATTTTGGCACTAAAAGCCATTGGGAGGAGGCTGTCCCTCTAAACTATTTCCCCACAGAAAACACTCCCCAGCAGCTATGGGGTATAAGATAAAATAAAGGTATTTGTCTCCACCCACCAGTTGGAGATAGGTAAAGGTAAAGGCACCCCTGACTGTTAGGTCCAGTCATGGATGGCTCTGGGGTTGCGTGCTCATCTTGCTGTATAGGCCGATAGGTGTTTGTCCGCAGACAGCTTCCGGGTCATGTGGCCAGCACGACTAAGCCGCTTCTGGCGAACCAGAGCAGCACATGGAAGCGCCATTTATCTTCCTGCCGGAGCGATACCTGTTTATCTACTTGCACTTTGACATGCTTTCGAACTGCTAGGTGGGCAGGAGCTGGGACCGAACAACAGGAGCTCACCCCGTCATGGGGATTTGAACTGCTGACTTTCCGATCGGCAAGCCCTAGGCTCTGTGGTTTAGACCACAGTGCCACCCGTGTCCCTAATTGGAGATAATATCTGCCTAATTTGAACAATTATACACACATAGTTTGGTCCTGAGGAATCAAGTACAGGACTTTCTCTGCTGCAAAACTAGTGGCTTCTATTCTGGTTTTCTTTCAACTAATTAGATTCTACCTTAAGATGCCTTTCCTAGGCATAACAAGAACCTGCCCAAACACTGTGTTTATTACCTGATGCTCCTCCTTCTGACAGTAGGTTGGTGGTAACCAGAGACAGGGACTTTTCAGCTGTGGCACCATGTTGGTGGAGTAACCTCTTCACGGAGCCTTTTCAGGTGCTCATTTTATCTTTTCAGTGCTAGGCAAAGACATTTTTCAAACCTTTCAGCAGACAATGTGGCCTGGCTCAGTGAATAGGTTTTGTCTGTTCTGCTGTACTTATAGCATGGACTCCACGTGTTGTTGTACTACTTAGCATTTGTTGTGATGGTGACTTTTTATGAAACTTATTGTATACTAGTCTGATAGCTGTACTTAAGAAAATAACAACTTAGAATGAAAAAAGATACAAAGCATCAGAGAGTCAGAGCCTGGGCCTTTGCATCAGTTTATCTCACACTCATTTATAATGAATCAAAACAAAATGTTAAAGGGTGTGAAAAATGGACTGGTGTCCGTTCCTTCAAATCCAGCTTTTTGTGTAGTGAAATTTCACAGAAGCTTAAAGTTGGACTCATCCCATAATTAGAGGTCAATGGAACTTAAAAATGATTTGTATACATTGTCTTTTTCTTCAGTGTATGATTTGGCTCACTTGTATAAGTGTCCTTGCTTTCTCCATGGCCCAGACCCAGAGTAGCCAACACAAATCCATAGAATCATAGAATTGTATCTATTTAATTAATATTATTTCTGATACAATATGCAAACTGAGAGACTCATTATTTATAATTTGCATTTTTCTGCATTTTGTGATATGTTCTCCATCTAAGTAACATGTACAAAAATACAAACACTAGGGTACATGAAAATGCATATATTCATGCAAAGAACATACAAAAATGCATTATGTTAGGGGAAATTGCTTTGCTAAAATATGTACACTAGGTAAAATTGCATATGAAGAATGTGCATATTGGGAGAAATGTGCACTGGAATGGTGAATTTCCATTATTTTATTTTGAAACAATTCACAAACTGATGGGAAATGTGAAGAACTGAATTTTAAATGGAAAGATGAGAAACAGAGAAACGGAAATTGGTAGATTTGCCTTTTCCTTGGACCATCCCACACCTGACCTGGATCAAAGTGTTTCATGCCTTCTTTTTGCTGAATAGTTCATTTCCTTCAATTTCCTTTCTTCATTGCCTGTTATGTCTTTCTACCTCTTTAGGGTTTGCCAGACACAGACTTCTGTAATTCTAAGAGCTGAACAGTAGCAAGGGTTTCACCAGTGTCACTTTTTCTCTTCATAGCATTGTAAAGATGCGGGGAAAGATTTTTCTTTCTGTATATCTGGACACACTTCCTTCATCATTGCTTAATTTAAGACTTTTTGATGAGATCCAAATCTAGATGCCATTTTGTGGGGAAGCTAAGACATGGTTTCCACATGCAGTAGGATGAGATGGTAAGATTTCTGAGGTGGTAGAGTAGCCGTAGATCGGGGAGCCAGTTATTACATAATTATGACTGTCTGTACTTTTATGCATTTAATTTCAACCTGACTTCACGGTTTACAATTCTGTGTATATTTCTGTGACTCAAGGTAAATGACAATACACTCCAACATTCCCCAGATGAAAATGGCCTGGGCTTTGAGGTGCAGCTTCCTCTCCCGTTCCAAATGACTGACAGGGGCCCAGCAGTGCCTCCAGCAAGGCCACTTTCTCCCGCAGGGTCACAACCTTGGTGCCTGGTGGTCCTGGGGCTTTGGCCATCCTTCAGCTTCCACTGTCCTGGCCCTTCAGCTTCCACTGTCCTCCTCCAACCACCAGGGCAGGGACACAGACTCAGTGGCTGAACAAAGCTAGCCAGAGCCTTCAGCCTCCTCGTGTTAAGGAAGCTAAGTGACAATATCCCTTGAAATTGGGAGGGAGTTCTTTTGCAGGAGTTTCATTTTGCCCTAGATGAATGTTCAAAAAAAAAGTGGGCAAAATTTTCAGCTCGTCTCTGTCTAGTTCAGTGCTTCCCAAACTTTTTTCTCCACAGATCACTTGAAAATTGCTGAGGGTCTTGGCAGACTCCTTAGTGATTTTTCTGCCTGTATTGCACTGTGCTAGATGGTGTATGACTTTTTATTGTACTTTCGTTGCTTATTTTATTTCTTATATATTGTCTTATATATTCTTATTTTATTGTAATCCATAGAATCCAAATTGGTTGTGCCATCCGCTTTCTTCAGCCACAAATCAACAGACATGCTCATGATCCACCTGAATAAACCTTGCAAGATCACAGTTGGGGGACCTCAGATCTAGTCAATTTGAGGGGTACAGAAGCCACATTTCCACCCACTTGGAAATTTATTAAGATATCTTATCCCACAAAAGCTTGCTTCTCAAAATAATAAGCCATGATTAATGGGGAATAATATAAAGCTGGATTTGACCTGCCGTTAACAAATTATAGAGCAGTATTTGTATTTTGATAAATAATTGTTGTTAGGATTATTTTTAAAATGTGGTACTTGCTGATAATGTTGTTTCCTTGTATCATCAGCTTTTGATCTTATAATATAGCACCTCCTGCATCTGGGTCATCGCTTGTTGTAATACTCTGATAATGCCAGCAAAAGAGTAAGGTGATCGTAGCATATGCATTACAAAGCCACAAGTAATTAAGCTTAAAGGAGAGTGAGGTTTGAAAATCACAAGTCTTCTGACTAGATGCAAACACTGTATTGTGGAGTGAATCTAATCCCTGTTTCTAAGCAGCTAACATATTGAATTTCAACATTAGTTTAGCATTTTATAAATACATAATCTTCTCAGCTACCTCACCCAAACTGGGGTAGGGGAAAAGGGCGGGGGGTTGTCACCTTAAAAACCTTGGCACCTTCATCTCCACATAACTCTCCTGTGATTTTTTTTTTTTTTTTTTTTTGGAGGGGGCATAAAAAACAGTGAGAAGTGGAAGCAGCCGCTGAAGAAAATCAACCAGAAGAATTTGCCAGCAAGAGGCTTTAACATCCGTTTCAAAAGTCATAGATTGCAATTTAAAATGGAAGTTCCCGTTTGAACAAAGAAGGAAAGGTTATGAGGAAATACAGTTGGAAATTACTGATGTAGAAAGCCAGCGCTGATTGCTTCTGTCCTGCAGCTCCCCCAAATGTACGGCCTGGAAACTGCCGCATTCTCTTGCAAAAGAATAGCAGAGGGGGCATATTTGACTACCGTCACTCTCATTACGGCTTGGAGAATGCAGCTTGAATGCATCTTGCGTGGAATCTCTGCGTTTCTCATTTAACATATTTTATGGACTGCTTGTCAGATGGGCCCTGTGTGCTCTGCTCAGATAATCTTGGAAACATATATGAGTTATACAAATTATCATTCTAGAAAAGGAAATAAAGTCAATTGACCACTGATTTTTCTTTTCCCCTCATCCCAGCGCCTTGTATAAGCATCCAAGTGTAATGATTGTGAACTCAAAGAGTTTCTGTTTCACTGCACTTTATCTTTGCAGGTAATGAAGTTAGCGGGTTCAGCTTTAGTTCTTTTCTGCCTCTCTTTTTCTATTTCATTTTTCACCCAGCAAAGGCCACTTTGGGAGGGGAGCGGGGGGGGGGGAGGGAAGAAAAAGAAGAAGAGGGGGAAGGAGAGAAATGATGCTGTAATTGCCCAACGTTAGCAACAGAGTCGGGCCTCTATTTCCTCAATTGTTTACTCAGTGCTACACCAGGGAAGAAACTAAAGGAGCAGAAATATGAATGTAACAAAGCATTGCTGAAGGAATACCAGACAGCACTGAGGCACCACAGAAACACCAACACTTTTTGCTCAAAATCAGACTTGTTTCGTGATTTGTCGTTGGTGCTAATGGCCACCCCCAGCCTACTGTATTCTTAGGTGTGCAGTAAAGAACATCCTAACTTCCCAATCGTTCCATTTGAGACAAAGCTCACCACTGCTCAGTACTGAATTACCTTCACTGGAATATTTCTCAGAGACATTTTGTTGTTGTTGCTGGTCCTATCCATCACCCGCCCTGCCCCCAGAGTTTGGGTGCTGAAGACACCCGGTCACCTTTCTGCATCTCTGCAGATTAGTTCTTCTTTCCTTATTCTGCATGCCACTATTGATTCTCAAACCTATTTATCCCCATTTTGTTAATTGTAATTTTGAAGAAGAAGAAAATCACATTCTAAAGTGTACACATTTTATCCTATCGTAATTTTGAAGGCGAGCAGTTACTTCACTGGGTTGTCACTCTTTCCAGAAATCAAACCCTCCCTGTCATATATAAATAGATTGCTTGATATACATGCAATATCCTGTCGATGTCATGCGCTCTTTTGTTTAATCTGACTGACATGGCACATAATAAAATGCTCACTTCAATATATGTCTGTTGCATTTCACCTAATTCTGGGCTTAGTTTAATATTAGTCATGAATATTTCCTACAACTGGATATGAATTTGAATATATAAAAGATGCATTTTATGTCCGTGCTGCAGAACTTGCTTCTCCCATTTTTTATTGCTTCCTCTGTTTGTGATGAATTAAGTCATCTCGAGAAAATGCAGACTGGAAGCAACAGGGACTGAAGCTGTTATCTCTATGCACAAGCCAGGTACAGCTTGTGGACTGGGAGAGAAATGCACTTTTTTTGCACGTACAGCTTCCTACTAACATTTCAGCTTTGAGGAGAGAGGGTTAGCCTTTCCAGTGCAAGACGGGGAAGGAAATAGTGGGATCTGAACTTCTTAAATCTTGGTAAGAAAAAGCAATTGCCCAACAATTTCATCCTGCATATTTGAAATGGAATTGTTTCCATGCAAGGTGAAGTTCTCCCTGGTGCTCACGTTTAGAAACTGAATTCATGCATATCTACAGCAAAGTTTCCTTAGCTATCAGGGAATTAAAATCTATAGCTAGGTTCTTTAAAAATGAGGAATTAGCATAATAAAACAAATTTCATTATTCACTCTGAGAATGCTCTTCAGTGATCTTAATTACAGAGGTAACATCTGCCTGGATGATCTCACTTTTAGCATCTGTACAAAAGAATACAATCTCTTTATGGATGGAGAAATATTTATTGCTTTCTCTTTTATATTGAGGAACTCAATTTCTAGAGCTGGGCTTCTGTCTGCAGGGAAGTAACATGAAGGATTGGTTAACAAGAGGTCCCGTAGGGGCAGGCCCAGTGATCTCTGCTAAAAAAGAAGAAGAAGCCCTTTGCAAACTCAAATTCCCTTGCATACTCCATTTCATCTCAAATATCTAGGCAGTGCGAATTACCAGACACTTTTCATGGATAATTAAAAGGTTCATCTTTTAATAGCAATGCAATCAATGCAGTTGAAATGTTTAATATATTGCTACATAATCATGATTTGGTACTTCAATTGCAAGGGATTTCTACATGTAGGTTTGGGGCCCAGGGCCCAAGGAGTATTAATCTACCCCTTCATAATTTGCCTTCAAATGAACTTGGCTCCTTTTTGCTAGTTTTTGTATATGACATACTTGGGCCCCCACTGCATGAATACGGGCAAAATGATTTTCAGTCACACATCTCCATGTACAAGCCTCATCTCAAAAACCATGGGACCTTTCTTCCAGCCTCTTGTTTGTTATCAGTTCATTTGCCCTTCCTACAGAGGACTAAAATGTGTTTTGTTCTCCTTAAGATGATACTTTGCATTGTTTCTCAAAGACACAAATACAGAGAGTCTATTCCTTTTTATTTTCTTTTTTTGCAATTTTCTGTTGCTTTAAAAATATTTCCCCTCAAGACTTCTGGGTTAGCGCGATCGGAGAATGGCAGAGTTCCTCCGATCGGAGGAACTAGCTCCATGAAAATTGGTCTTCCCGCTGCGGCGAAGGCGGGGACCCGCTAGAAATCCCAGGCGGAGGAAGCCTTGGAACGTGGGGTTCGGCAGGGCACCAGGAGCGCCCCCCTACTCACCGGGAACCCCTTTTTGGGGCGCCGGAGCGAAGTGGGGTGAGTGGCGTGGTGCTGCGAACTGATTGCTACTTTCACGGAGTGAAGCCGCACAGTCATTGCCGGAGAGCGCTGACTTTTTCCTGTGGACAATTGGATTTAAAACAAGTACCCATGAGTAGAAACGGAAAATTGGATCAAGAAATATCTTAATTTGGTATCGAAGCGGGAAGGTTCAAAACAGGAAGTCCGCCTTCCGCTTTTTGTATATAGACTAAAGCAAAAACCTCGTAAGCTAAAGCCAGGAAAGTTGTTAAAAAGTCTTAATTTCCTTCATCTATAATTATTGAAACCCCCTTGGAAGCAGGAGAAAAGGGGAGGGGGACTTTGTTTAACCCCTGCAGGAGAGGGAGTGAAGAAAGATAAGTTTCCACCGTCTCTAACCTGGGAACGGGGTGTCAGAGACAGAAATAGTTGGAGAGGTTCATTGACTGTGAATGGAATACTTTGACAGATAGCTAAAGAAGAGAAATAAACTGATTACAATGTTGCCTTTTGCATTCTAATGAAACAAAATATCTGAAAAATGAAAGTAATTTTCCTTTGCTGGACTTGCCTTAAAAAAAATGGATACAAATAGAAATTGTCTCCTCTAGAGGGAGCCTGTTAAATTGTTGCTACAGTCTACTTGAGGACTCAACAGCTGTCAGATTAAGATCATGGGAACAGACTTTTCTGACCTTGACTAAATATGAGCTGGAAGGAAGTTTGGGTGCTTGCTTTATGCAAGACAAGTGCCTTGCTGGAACAGATGCACGAAAAGATGGATTTGATGAATGAGAAAATGGACTTGATGACTGTTGTGGTTAATAACTGTGGACAAACAGGGAACATTGTTACAGAAACCATTCAAGGACCAACCCATGAACCTGTATTGACTGGGCAAGTGCAGAAGATAATGGATGAGGATGCGGTCGCACCTCAAATAATACAAATGGAGAGACCCGAGGCCCTACAGGAGCATAAGCCGCTGTCACTGAAGATTGAAGTTGGAGTGGGCCAGGGGGAGTCTGGAGCTGAGGAGGTTCTTAACTTGGGAGAGACTTTGAAATATGCTTTTAAATACCTTTTGGATTACACTGATGACTGTGGGGAGTGGGACTGTGGGGAATGGGCGGCTTTGATGAAGGGAGATGGAGACAATTTTGGATTGGAATTCCCCAGAGATCTGCTCCCCAATGAGAAAGGGAAGAAATTAAGAAAGAGACCAACAAAAGACAAGGAAAAGGGCAAGTATAAACAAGAAGAAGAAGATTTGCAGAAGGGACATGGAAGAGACTTAAGGGCCTCGGACATAAGACTTCCAGGTTGATGGACTAGATGGAATGGACAGTAAGGACTGACACGACCCGAGACCAGGAAGAAGAGATGCTGGATGAAGATTGGAAGAAAATTTATAAAGAAATTTTTTTTTTATCTGGGGAATTAGCCTAAAATGAATGAATATTAGGGAAAATGTTGGAATGAAACTATATGACTCTAGCAGAAATGACATCAGGAGTTATGGATAACTGAGTACTAAGTTTTAAGCTTTAAGGCATTTTATGGTAAGACAAGGTTAAATAAATTAAGGTAATTTGAATAACAGAATAGGGGGAAAGATGGAAAGGATCTGTCGAGTCAATTAATAGGTTAAATTGTTAAGATAAATTATTTAATAAAAATTGAGAAAGATGGAAAGAATTTGCTGAAATAACTAACTAAACTAGAATACAAAAAGGGAGGTGTGAGGAGGTCAATGAAACAGGCAAATGGAAGTTGGAGATATGTAATCCGGGATTTGTGTCTTTTTTATTTTCTTTTATGTCGTATTGCTGTATTGGTTTTTATGTTTTTGCGTTTTTTTCCTTTTTTTCTTTTTATGTATTGCAGTGTTTCTTTATTCCTTTTTTCCTGTAATTTTGAAATTATTAATAAATATTATTTTTTAAAAAAATATTTCCCCTCAGTCTGCATAGCTAAGAAATCAGTCAGCCATAAAGGGTATAGTTATGCAGATGTAGTTATGTTTGTCAGAATTTGGGCCCCCCCATACATTTACTGGCCAAATGGAGAATGAGGGCATGGTGGTTGATAATTGTTTTGTGTGATGGCCTGTTCTCAATTGGAGCTCTTCTGTTACTGGGCCAGCCCAATACATTTTGCTACCTGAGGCAAAGAACAAGATGGCACCTCGGCCTATTCCATGTACAGAAGCTGACCAGACTGGCATACAGTGTTCCTTGCTGCAGCTGAGGATAGCCGTCAGCTTAGGGAGAAGAGGAAAGGCTGAGTCCACAGCTGTGTCCATCCTCTGCAATCTGAGACAGCTACCTCACAATGCCTAATAGTAGGGCCAGCTCTGCTAGAAATGTTTTTGAAATAACTCACTTGGCTGTTGATCCAGGCATTGAGACGGATGTTTTAAATTGGTGTTTCGCAAGGTAAAACTGCTACCTCTCTGTCTATTGTAGCAAATTCCCACAACTTCTTATACGGATGGGATGGAGAACCACATGCAGACCTCCATGCCTCTTTATCTGGCCTTCAAGGCTGTTCCCAGGCCCTGCACTCACTGGCCCTGATCTGTACTCCCAATGAGCTTTTGCAAATCTGGAACTCTCATAGTTCCTCTTACTTGCCACTATGGAGAGTTGCGTAGTACCCTCTGAATCTGTGAATCCATTGCTTCACTCACTTGTTGCCTCTTGCCCCACCCACCACTGGCATGCAGGCAACTGAAGGTTGCCCACTAGGAAATGTGGCCTCCAGCTGAGAGAGATTTCCCTCCTCTGTTCTGCAGGCATACATACCAACTGGGTACTCTCTTATAGTTTATAGGTTATCATTTTAATATTGCCTTTTTGTTTTTAGTATACCAACTTCACCACATTGATTTGGTTTGCTGTACTCCATTTTATGAGACTGAGCAGAAAAGGGGGATAAAAATAAATCAAAACATTCATTAAAAAAATTAATTAAACACTCAGCTGGAACATAGTACCAAACTGTAGTTATTTTGGATGTACTACTTGTTTTTTGCTATGCCTAGCTGTGATATAAACTGAACAGAGCATGAAAGGTTGTGTTCCAATGGAAGAAGACAAAAGGACCTACAAGAGGCCAAAAAGCAAATTTAGGTGATTTTTTTGTTTAAGCTTTCTGGAATATAAAATACGGAGGGATACATTATTGGAAAGCAGGATTGTGATTAATTACCCAGCTGCTTCATTCATTGTCCTCTTGCCCATGGCTCTCTTGTGGCAATGTAGACTAATGCAACTTGAGTCCTGCTTGCCCAGTATGGTGCAAAGCATCCACGCAGCATGCTAAATGCATTTTTATTCAACAAGGCAACCAACCTTGAGGAGATTAATTAACGAAACAACCCAGCAAACTCCAAACAGAAATTACTTCCTAGTTAGACAAGGCTTTTATAACGGCGTCCCACATTGTTTGTGCTGAATGATTCCGACAAGCTTGGAGAATTTTATGGGACTAATGACACTATTACCATTGTTTCCAAATTCTTGCGTTACTTCTTGCTATTGTCTTCCTGCCAAGGGCCTCTTTCTACTTAATTATCTTGACAGAGATATACATTGGCAATAATTAAATAATTCTCAGAGTTTCTCTTTCCTAAAAACAGACATTCAGATGGAAAGTGAGGGGTGAAGCAGTGCGGGGGGCAGGAGGAAGCACCAAAAATAAGAAGACACCCCCCTGGAATCTGAACGCAGTGCAAATTAGCCATACCAAAGCAAAACTGGAGGGGGGCAGAGAGAGAGAATCGCATGATTGTGAACTGATTTCAGCGCTTGTTAAAATGAAGCTGGGTCAAGCAGTATGCAGCCATCGAAGGATAATAGCGCAACTTGTTGGGCTTTCGCCCTAATATCTTGGCGCACTGTAGGTAACCCTATTGTTCCCCAAAGGCCTCTTGCAGTTACTCTGAAGGTACTTCTGTGCTTTTACCAGAGTCTTCAGTAGCTCCGACAGTGCTTGCAAAATACAATGCTCATGACAATGCCACCTGATTTAAAGCATGTGAAGCAAGCCGAATGCTATTAATAATACTAATGGAGAGATTATATTTGGCTCCTGAGTTCCTCTCCCCCTCCCACCCCTTTCCACTTTTGAAAATAAAAGCAGGAGGTTTGTTTTAACACCCTGCTCTTTTTCAAGGAATTGTTGAAAGAAGCAACTGATTCCTCTCTGTGCTCCCCCTCATTTTTTAAAAAAAAGTTTCATCACTTAATTAAAACAGTTCCAGGTTTTTTTTCCGTATGAGAGCATGGTGGCCATTTTAGGCACTCTGATCTCACCCTCAAAAAACACTTTTACAGGGTTGTGATCTCACATGGTGCCCCAAAATGCTCATTTTGAGGTGCTGTGCTCTCATATGAGAGCATGAACCCGAAAAAGCACTCTTTCAGGGCCGTGATCTTATGCAGGTCATGTGACTCTCACAGGAGCACAGCCCCAGAAGATGGCATCCTGGTTTTACGCTTCGGCATATTGGAAGGTATGCCATAGCTCAATGGAAGAGGAGGAGGTTCAAGGTTCAATCACCAACATCTCCAGCTAAGGCTGGGGATATCCCCCTGTCTGAATCCCTGGAGAGCTTCTGCCAATCAGTGTAGACAATACTGAACTAGATGGACAAATAGTATGACTTGATTTATGGCAACTTCCCATATTCCATGCCTCATTGGAATGAATGAAATTTATTTGCACAACTGCAACATCTGCATCTGCAACAATGTATGCTTGCACAGCAGGACTTCCTCCCCTCTCATTCCCATGTGTGTCCTCTAAATCTGTTCTGGGGGTTCCTCCAACCCCCAGAACTGATTTGGGGAAAGAAGTTGTTGTCGTTGTTTAGTCATTTAGTTGTGTCCAACTCTTCGTGACCCCATGGACCAGAGCACGCCAGGCACTCCTGTCTTCCACTGCCTTCCACAGTTTGGTCAAACTCATGCTGGTAGCTTCGAGAACACTATCCAACCATCTCGTCCTCTGTCGTCCCCTTCTCCTTGTGCTCTCAATCTTTCCCAACATCAGGGTCTTTTCCAGGGAGTCTTCTCTTCTCATTAGGTGGCCAAAGTACTGGAGCCTCAGCTTCATGAACTGTCCTTCCAGTGGGGGAAAGAAGTACTGTTGCACAAATGAAAGCTGTTGTGCTTGCACAATTATTTAGTTGAATACTGCCCATTGTCTCTCTTTATTCATTTATTACTCTCGTGCCTTCTCTTTCCTCAGACAGTTCACAGAAAGCTTTTGGCTCCTCGGTGGTCTTCCCTCTATGCAGGTTACAGGCCGAAACCTGCTTAACTTGCACCATCATGTGCCCTGAGGCCATTCTTTCTTGTAAGAATGATTTCAAGCGGAAGCAAAAGGCTGTACTCCCATTGTGGACACAATCAAGCAAAGGTTAGTCAAAAGTTATTGATGGGAGCAATAAAATAATAAATCAGGCCTTAGCCACCACTAATGTTTTTCTGTATATACCTGTTTGTGGTACCCAGTTAAAATCACTTCCAGTGTTTCATTCTTGAACCTTGTTCTTATATAATTTCCCACTGAAATTAAGGGGGATTTAAAGCGCTTAATTGTGACTTGATCAATATTACTTTTGGTTTTCAGCAGTAAAACCTCCAGAACCAAGATTTAACGATAGTATTACCCGGCAGCTATTCAACGTTTTTCCTAAGTGCTGAAGGTTTACATAAAGTAAAGGTTTGCTAGAATTGTCAAATGATACACTTAAAAAAAAAGTCTTTTGACATCTCTTTTACACTGAAATGAATGTAAGTGATGCAAGTTACATGAATAGTTACATAAGGTATGTAACGTATGTTAAATAGTGGGCAGCAAGACAATACTTGGCAGAAACTGAACTGCAGTGGAATGGAAACAGCACCAGTTGTGACAAACAGGCAGCCTTCTTGTATCCTTACTGCTGCACATACAGTGGTACCTCTACTTACGTTCACCTCCGGTTACGTATCCTTCAGGATAGATACGTACACGGCAAACCCGGAAGTGTTTTTCCAGGTTTCATGCGTGCGCGCATGTGCAGAAGTGGTCCCTCCAGTTGCGGAAACCTTAGGATCCGACCTGAGTTCTGGAACGGATCCCATCTGCAACTAGAGGTACCACTGTATATACATAACTGGATGGGAAATCACAAATTCAAAGATCTTGTGAACCTAGAGTTGCCATATTTCAAACAGTGAAAAACCAGACTGAAAAGTTCTTGACCTTTTTTGTCAATAGCAAAAAAAATACCATTTTTGAGCTATATTTATGGAAATTCAGCAAAAACGACACTGCAATTTCTGCCTGGACATTGCTGCTGATAGCAGTATTCTGGATATGTCCGGGAAATTCCGGATGGATGGCAACCATAGGTCCCTCCACCTGTCAAAAACCAGAGCTTATCATATGGAATGCTTTTTTTTAAGCATACCACAAAAATCCCACACAAGTCAAGCAGGGGGCTTGATTCAGTGCCACATCTGCCCTCTCCAATCTAGCAAACTACTATTCAGCAGGAATACAGCTTTTTTATTTAAAAAATGGGATATGTGCACAACACAGCCCTATTCAGGTGGAGCACAGATAGTTATTTTCAGTACATGTTATTGCTGACCAAAATGATGTCAAATCTCTCTCTCTCCACACATTGCTCCTTTTTGTTATTTTTGTTGTCCACTCTGCTTCTGTTCTCTGTCTTTGAGCTTTAAAATATAAATTGTGCTCCTCTTTCAAAACTCAGTCCAATTGGGTTATGCATTATGCCATGCAACATACAACCAAACACAACGTATCACAGTGTGGCAGCTAATATTTAAAAAGGAACACACACATATTTTGAGGTTTGATAATGGCTATCAATCTCAGTAATGGGTATCCAATCCAAATTTCTGACAGATATCTAGTGGATGAAACATCCAGTATGAGCGGTTAAGCCTGAAGAAAACGAATGAGGTAGATATTTCAAATCACTAATTAAAAATAAGACACAAAGACTATCTACAGAGGGATTATAAAAATTACTGCTTGTTTACATATGCAGGAATGTTCTGGAAACCTAAACTAGCCAGGTGTTAATTGGGCTGACACATCTAAGGTTTTATCTTATAGATGGTTTGTGTGTATGTGTTTTAAAAATGGGGACATTTTCAGGCATCCCTGTACAATTCAATATCTTTGTTTCGCAGAAGCTGCCAAAAAGGAATTTGGCAGGACATGTAAATGTATGGCTTTGATGCTTACAAAAATCTTCTTCTTCTTCTTTTTTTAGAGAGAGAGAGAGAGAGAGAGAGAGAGAGAGAGAGAGAGAGAGAAAGAAAGAAAGAAAGAAGACAGCTAAGTTAGACTGACCTCTAAAAAGTCAAATTGCAGCACAAAGCACATTGGGTAATGCTATGTAAATTGCCATGTGTGCAATTGGGATGTTATTATTATAAGACCAAAAGGTGCTAGTTAATGACCTCTGCATTTGATCTCGACTTTTCCTAGGGACTGATGATGTCCCTAGCTGAGACAATAGCTGCAATGCACTGATGAGAGAAAAGAGTAAAGCACCTGTCTTCAGAGACTCCATGGAACAGATCTACTAGCTGACATATTTTAACTCTGCTGCAAACACAGCCCTTTACATCTGCACAGGCTAATCAAAATATTGTACTCTTTTCTATCTAGTATCTAATATGTGCTTTCAAACTTTTTATTAGGTTATTTGCTCATTTGTATTAATAGAACATTGTTTCACTCACTGAACCTGTGCTGCTTGGACTTGTCCTGTGACTTTCTCTTTTGCGTGTTTGTGTGTATATCCCATTGACTGTAAGGTCCTTGGGGCAAGGAGCTCTTTCTCTTTTACTGTACTCTGCAAAACATGATATGCATTTATTGTTCGTATAACCAAAACAAAAAACAAAAAAACAAACCATTACAGGAAAATTCATGGAATAAAAGAGTATTCTTTATATAAACAAGAAATGGGGGATCTGTGGTCCCAAACAGCACAAATGAGTAAGATCTACATCCAAAAACGTCCAGAAGATCACAGGTTCGTCAGCCCTTATTTATACACTCCATTTTAAAAGCAAATGATACAATTAAAATTTATTTATTTATTTATTTATTTGTATTTATATAGTATTTGCATGCCCAAATGGCTGTGTTACTTTAGAATACCATATTTTCTGGAGTCTAATGCTCCATCGTTTCTAATGCGCACCCACTTTTTCAGAGTGTAATTTTGCAAAAAAATGGTGGACATTAGACTTGAGTAAATACGGTTAATATGCAGTTCCATATCTCACATAAAGGTAAAGGTAAAGGTACCCCTGCCCGTACGGGCCAGTCGTGTCCGACTCTAGGGTTGTGCGCTCATCTCACTTAAGAGGCCGGGAGCCAGCGCTGTCCGAAGACACTTCCGGGTCACGTGGCCAGCGTGACGAAGCTGCTCTGACGAGCCAGCACCAGCGCAGCACACGGAAATGCCGTTTACCTTCCCGCTATAAAGCGGTACCTATTTATCTACTTGCACTTAGGGGTGCTTTCGAACTGCTAGGTGGGCAGGAGCTGGGACTGAAAGATGGGAGCTCACCCCGCCGCGGGGATTCGAACCACCGACCATACGATCGGCAAGTCCTAGGCACTGAGGTTTTACCCACAGCGCCACCCGCGTCCCTATATCTCACATAGTGCTAATTAAATTTCAAAATAGTAGCAGCTGTAGTGAGGTCTTATTGACACATCATGGAGGTTGGAGGCCTTCTAGAACAGTACCACTTCAGGCTGAAGGTGAGCGCCACATTTCTTAATTCTTCCTAATGCAAAACAGACATGCTCTGCATATTGTGAACTAGAAGCTCAGTGAGAAAACTTAGAGCACTCTCTGGTGGTTCTGGTTTTCTGTATGCAAGGACCTTTCTCCATTGTGAGCATTAAGATCATATCCCACACTGGTTGTCTCAAATAGTTCAGACTGAGTCCATGAGGAATAAATATTGACAATGCCAATCAAGCTTAATAATCTATATTGACTCAGACCATCAGTCCATCTAGTTCAGTTTTTTTTACAGTGACTAGCAGCAGTGCCCAGGGGTTTCAGATGAAAGCCTTTCCCAGTTATAATTGGCAATTGCAGGAATGGTACCTGCCATCTTTTGCATGCAAAGTATCTCTTTGGCCACTGAGCTATGGCCCATCCTTAGCTCTGAAAATGTTGAGAAGACTTCATAGCAAACAAGGGCCACAAGAATATAGAATGAGCCTTCAGTATTCACCAGTCTTCTCTGCTGCTGGTTCCTCTCTTCCTTCACATGGCAACTTGAGAAAAGTGTAGAGAATGGTGGCAGAGGGGAAGCCAGCAACACCAGACTGGTAATGGTAGAGGAGCCTTTTCAGACTCCTTCTCTTGGAGTTTAGAAGAAAACTCTGGATTGTCGCTCCCAGAGATTCTTCTGAGATTTTTCCTAGAATGCCCTGAATGATCAGGCCAATTCGGTACCAAAATGGAGGATTTTCAGCCATCTCAAACACTCATGGGAGTTCAGTTGCTAGCTGCATCTTCAACAACAATGAAAAGCTTTGCTGAAGGCTCACCTCCATCCAGCACATCCAGCTCCTGGTGTGTGCCAGATGGTCAAAATGGGACCAGCTGTTTGGTGCCTGAGATTGGTGCCTGAGTTTTGATTTTGATTTTCCTCTTCCATCCCTGTCCATTTCCCCTTGTGTGTCATTTTTTTCTTAGCTAGTAAGCCTGTAGGTAGGAACTGCTTTGATTGGATGAAAGCCACTCTGGGAGCTTTTTTTGGCTGAAGAATAGGGTACAAATGCTCTAAATAAATAAATAAACAAGCAGGTATCGACAAATCTGTCAGTTTCAGCTTCTTTCTGTTTCTCATTTTTCCAATCTTAGCTTGAGTTCTCCACATTTCCACATCAAATTGCTGGGGTTTTTTTTAAAGTCCTCATCAACATTTTTCTTTGAATTTGCCCTAATATAGAGTTTTTTAGTTTCCAATGTTGCATTTTTATGCATACTTTACTCTGGTATATGCTGTTTTGTACATATTGTTTGGCTGGAGAACTGCATTGTAAAATTCAGAGAAGTGCAATTTTTGAAGGTTTGACTGGATTTTGGCTTGCTTGGTGTTTCAAGAAGTGTTCATTAGTTAGATTTGCCTTTTAATGCAATCTGAACTGAATTTATCCTACATCCTGTATATCAAGTGATTCACCCAAATATTTAGCATGTGAGCAAGAAATGAACAAGAAATGAACGTGCTATCCAGCCCAAACACCACCATAGACCCACAACCCTACGACATGTACGTTCCCAAATACCTTAATAACAACAGCATTCAAGTTATGCATCTATGACACATTGTACAATCCTATCAGAGAGGAGAGGGAAAGGCATTGATTGGCAAAGGAATTTCCTCATCTGTCTCTTACACTGACATGTCGATGTTATGCATGCAAGTGTGGATTTATTGTAGGTCCCACTATTGGTAAGAACCAGGACAGAATGAATTAAAGAGTGAATAGGATGCATAGATTTCTCTGGAGAATATAGGGATTTGATCCCTCTTATTTCCTCACAATACTGCAATAAGAAGCTTCCGTAATGTATGGCAATGGCATATTTGGTTCATCCCATATGCTAAAAAGGTGGCTCGTCTTCTTAATGACTAAATTTCCCCTTCTTCTGCCAGTCCCATTGACTCCACCAACACTGAAATTAGACACACACTTGAATTAGACACACATGTTTCTTGACACAAAAAAATTAGAAATCTGTGTGCCACTGTGAAGACAAGGAAATCCCCTTGCAGAAAATTAAAAAGAAAATTGGGGCAGGGAGAGATTGCAACAAAGGAATTGAAATACAAAACAAGTGAACGATTCTGCTTGATCCCCCACCCCCCACTGCAGTCATTTTATCGGGGACAAGGAATATTTTACAGTAGTGCACGCATGAAGGTTGTATGCATTCTCCAGCATTAAATTGTGGTAGAAAATGAAAAACCTAATAGCATTTTGATATATTCCAGTTAGGTTTTCCATTAGGAGAAAAAGGTGATATGTTCACACCATTTGTCAGGAAACGAAGAAATGAAGAGAATGTTGACAATTTCATTACACTCTGGTTATGGGGTGATCCGCACTTACCTATTACAAGATAAAAAAAGAAGAAGCCTATTCAGGATATTATTAGTTGAAAACATTACTGTTTATAGTTACTTTAAGTTGTGCTACAACTGTAGAGTTGATATAATGATGCAGGCTGCAGATTGAGAGAGGGAGAGATCCCATATCACTTTGCAGACTTAGCTCAGAAAAATTTGTATTGGTTTGAATGACATAGTATCAAACCAAATCCCAGGCTGCAAAACGGGTCTCTGATAAGACATTCCTAAAAGAAAAGAAAGAAAGGGAAGTAACAGATCAGCTACAAAAAGGGCCTGAAAGTATGGCTTTCCCTACAGCTCCATTTATTCAGAAAAGCAATAATCCTGCACATCAGTTCAACTGCTTAAATCCTATTGACTCCAATTGTGTGCAGGACTGAAGCCAAATCTTCTCACTGTTCCCTGTTTTTCCACCTCTTTTATTGACCATTGACTCCAGCTTTCTGCAGTGAATATTTCCCCAGTGACTGGCTAATTCATAGCAAAGTTGGAGGCAGTTTTTTTTTGGGGGGGGGAGGAGAGACAAAACTAGAATAAGTTGGCTTTGTCTGTCATTGGCTCTGGTCTCCTTGATTTCTGCCCTACCCACTCTGAATTGGCACCAGCTACCACCAATGTAGAAAGACTCCTGAATATGAGAAGCTGATCTGAAAAGACTTGCAGAGTCCCTTATTGGACACCATCAACACATGGCGCCATTTGCAAAGGGTACCACATGGGATAAAATATCCCACATTCTTATGTTCAGCAAGCTGTATGCATGAAGTCCACTGTTGTGCCCAAGGAGCTATGGATCACTGCTGTAGTATGCAACTTAATTAAGTTCTGCTCTTACTTCCACAGCCTTGTGTAATGAATATAAAATTACAACATTAAAAGAAACATTGGGAGGGGAAAATTAAGCTCTGGTTTGATTAAAATGGTGCTCAGTGGGATTTGTAAAATCAAGGGTTTCAGTAGGGACTTTCTTACTGTACAATAAATACCAAAGATCTGTCCTGTATGAAAATATAGAAATGGGGAGGGAACCCAGTAACATTTACCAAAAGGAAGATAGATTTGTATTTATGGTGAATTTTTAAAGGCTGAGACCCTGTTTCAAAAGTAATGTTGGCATGTGAAAGAAACTTCTATTTGGGGATTGGCACACAGTTGGGATGTACTTTAGGAAGGAGCACTGCCCATTGGTCCAGCTAGGTGAGTACTTTCCACACTGAGGTTGCAGCAGCTCTTCAGGGTTTGAGACTAGAGTTTGCCTAGAGATGCTGGGAATCAAACCTTGTGGACCTGATACCTGCCAAGCAAATGCTTTGGCACAGGGCTGTGGCCATTACTCTCAGAAGTGTCATGCACACTGGCGGCACTTTATAAATAAATACATCCACGTCATGTTTACATTGGGTTGTCCATTTCTGTACATTAAACACTTTATTCTACATCACCCAGAAAACTATGTCATGCTTGACCATTAGCAAATTAAAAATAAGTGGTTAAATACATGATCAAACCACGGCAGTTTATTCTTGGCATGCTAACAAGGCTAGTGTTGGTGACCTTTCTTTTAACTTGATGCCAGTTTTGTAACCCTACAGAATAAAGCTTATATTGCCCAGAATCGTCTAAATTGAACTGAGAACACAGTTACCTGGAGAAATTGGATGTGATGAGTGTGTATGTTGGGTAAATCCATTCAGAGTTTGGAAAATAGAGAGTGTGATTGCATTACTATCTGACCGGCTTGAAAGTCAGCTAAAATCCATGGCAACATGACAAG
This sequence comes from Podarcis pityusensis, assembly GCF_964106645.2. NCBI lineage: Eukaryota > Metazoa > Chordata > Lepidosauria > Squamata > Lacertidae > Podarcis > Podarcis pityusensis. The sequence continues at coordinate 31,031,453 of NC_138031.1, read as the reverse complement.
CCATTGAATTTCAGCAGTTTTTCCAGAGGTGTGGTAAATCTTCATTGGGTTGCCAACTAAGAGCATGTTAAAGAATGGTCTGAGAGCACCCTGGTGCTATAGTCCAGGAATAGCCCATCTCAAAGAAGGAGCACCCCACAGCTGTTAAGCAGAAGGGTGCAATCCTGTTTTGTGATGGTGCTGCTCCTTAGCGAACAGCTTCCCTTGCATGGGGCCACAGATGGAGCCCACAGGGCAGATCAGTGTGTGTGTGTGTGTGTGTGTGTGTGTGTGTGCAGGCCCTAATATAAAGTGCACAATTTGGGCAAAATAAAGTGAATTGCTCCAAGACAGTCTACAACCAAGCATTTCAAGCTTACCTGATTTATGGGTTTTCTGTAATGAAACACACACACACACACACACACACACACACATGCAGCCCACAATGAGAGATGGACAGAGCATGAATATGAATGTTGTTCATGGCCTCTTTGCTAAATATCCACACATAACCTTATTTTTTCTTTTCTTTTTTACATCTTGATCTTATTTTGTTAGTGGCAATTGCTATTTTTAAAAAAGCTTGAGATCAGGTTTTAAAACAGTTCTGTAATGCAGCAACTATGGAACGAATTTGTAGCATCAACCAAATAAACCTTGACATGTTAAATATAGGTTACTCCACCAGAGCTCTGCATTATGAAAAGCTTCCATGTAGTTACTGTGGTATATAGATGGTGCCAGTTGGATGTAGGGATTGCTTGGTAAAACACAAGGGATTAATATAGCAAGATACAAGCTAGATGAACTTAATCAGACTGGATGGGCAGATTTATAAACTTGAGTCTAGCTTTGTAAGGACTGCAGCTCTAGGAAGAAATCAAATATGCCTCCCATCCCATATGGACCTCACACATACTTGTAAGGCAGGAACAGCAACAAACCCACAGGGATTTTTGCAAAGGCATTGTTCTATTACTTTGCCTCTGTCTTGTTTTAAGAATTAAAAAGGAAAATATATTATGAGTAAATGACTTAAAGGATGTTCAGAATGATGTTAAAAAATGGACCCGCTTGTCTTGGGACATTCGTCACCTGGGAATCATCACATTATTGATACACCATAAATATAATGTCAGAAGTGCTCAGCCATATGGGAGGAGTCTGACTGTGGCTCCTCCTACACAGTCCCAGGTGTCTGCTCTAATCTAAGTGGTATGGGGAGCCCCTGCTGGACTACAGTGTCTTCCATGGCACAAACATAAAATGAAAATAAATGGGGTAAAAATATTTATAAACTAGCTTGTGCACATGGTTAATGGAAGATGTAGAAGCAAATATTTTAAAATCAAAGGGTAGCACGCAGAAAGGTGGCTATATAGTTGCAGAGATTGGTCAACATTTTCCCAACCTTATGAATAAACAGTGTTGAAAAAATACACCATATCCATTAACAATCACAAAGTATCCCTTAAACAAAACCCAGCAGCTGGGAGCAACACTGACAGCATGAACATAACCATGTCTACTTGAAAGTAAGCCCTATTGAATTCAGGCGGGGGGCGGCTTATTCTCAAGTAAGTGAGTTTAGGGTTGCCGCCTAAATTAATTAAGCTTAGGTCCCATTGAAAGCCGTGGGATTAACACCAGGAAGAATTCAACAAGAAATTAGTTCAACTAACTGAGTTTGGAACCAATGCAGCATGAAAACTTGCTTCTAGGGGGTATGGCCTCTATCATAACTGATAAATAGGTGGGAATTGTACTGAAAAGTGTAAGAATGCAAATATATGAATATGCATAATGAATGGTGGCGTACATAACCTCTAACATTTCTCCGATGGAAATAGGGACGTCCCATCCCATATAATTTTACTGTTTATACTCCATACATCTTACTGGGTTTCCCCAGCCACTCTGGGCAGCTTCCAACATATATAAAAACATAAAACATTAAACATTAAAAGTTCTCTGGATGGTTAAGTCCAGTCAAAGGCAACTACAGAGTGCAGCGCTCATCTTGCTTTCAAGCCAAGGGAGCTGACATTTGTCCACAGACAGCTTTCTGGGTCATGTGGCCAGCATGACTAAACCGCTTCTGGTGCAAGGGAACGCCGTGACGAAAACCAGAGCGCATGGAAACGCCGTTTACCTTCCCGCCACAGCGGTACCTATTTATCTACTTGCACTGGCATGCTTTTGAACTGCTAGGCTGGCAGGAGCTGGGACAGAGCAACAGGAGCTCACCCTGTCATGGGGATTCGAACTGCAGACCTTCTTTATTTTATTTTTTAAAGATATTTATTAAAATTTCAAAGAATACAAGAATTACACAAAAACAAAAAGTAAAAATACAAAAAGTAAAAATACAAGAAAATACAAGATACAAAAAATAAGGTTTATTTTATTATAGAAAGATAGGATTAAAATAGTCTAAGGTAATGTAATGATAGAATTTTATGAAACATGGAAAGGAAAGGATTTGCTGGGATAATTAACAAATAGAATACAAAGGAAGGGAGGAGGAGGAGGTCTAAGAAAGAAGGCAATGACAGTTAAGGGTCTGAAAATAATGAGCTTGTTTTGTTTTTTTACTCTTTTTTCTGTATCTTGTATTTTCTTGTATTTTTACTTTTTGTATTTTTACTTTATGTTTTTTTGTTTAAAACTTAAGTCTTAACCTTACCAGCTTCTTATAATCATAGTATTCTTTCATAATTCTTTATGCATCTTTACTAAAGCCAGGTAATTTCTTCCAACATTTTTCTATCATTCATCAACTTTGTGAAACATTCTAATAATAAAGAAAGAGAAAAAGAGAGATATAGGCAAGTCCAATCTTTATCCAACGTCCCTTCCTCCTGGTTCCGGGATTTGTCAGTCCTTATTCCCATCAGTCTAGCCTGGTAACCTTATGTCCGAGGCCCTCAGGTCACTTCCATGGCCCTTCCGCGGCTCTTCTTCATATTTATAACTGTAATTTCCCTTATCTCCTACTCGTGGTAACTCCAGCTTGACAATGTCTCTTGCTCATGGTAACTCCAACTTAATAATGTTTTTAACCCTTCTCGTCAGATCAGACCCTTTTCCGTATTCATCGCTGCATTCCATATAGTATTTAAAAGCATGTTTCAAGGGCCCTCCAAAGTTGAGAGCCCCCACAGTCCCAAACATATCGCAGCCCATTACCATATTTAAAAAGTCCAGACATCCCAACATAGGGGGGTCAATCCAGCCCCCCATTTCCAGACCACACCGAACTTTTCCTTTCCAGATCTGCCTTTTTCCAAATTCATTTGTCCAGTCCGAAGGATCATACTCCTGTTGGGTCTGTTCTGTCAAAACACACTCCTGATTTAATACCACAAACTCCTTTTCTATCAAAACACACTCCTGGTTTGAATCCTGAGTGGGCTCCACATGTTTTCCCACAGTCTGGTCAAAACATTCCACTGCCTGTTTAAGATTCCTAGTCGAAATGGCCATCCAGTTCACCTTATCGTGTAATTCTTCCAGTAAAGCATTTGTTTTGTAAAAAGCGCACACCAAGGCTTCTGAATACATTGTCCTGCAAAGTCAAATACTTTCCCACGGTTATTTTGTAACAGCTGTCAATTCCCTGGAGTTAGTTACAGTTTCACAAGCTCCCCCTAGGGGGAAGACTTATGTTTATTCTTGCTACAAAGTTTCCTCTTTTTTTCCCTCCAAAATACTTAAGATACTTTGTCCATATATATTCCTTTAGAATGCGAAAGGGAACAGTGGAATCACAAAGTTTCTCTTCTTTTAGCTGTCTGTCAAAAAGCGATTGTCTTGGTAAACTCACGTCAGTCCTGACACCCCAGGATCAGGACGGAGGAAAATTACTTCCTTTTACAGTTACTTCAAATAGTCCAAAAAAAAAAAAAAAAAAGATTCCCAATTTAAAATGTTGAAATCCACTCTTTTAAAGACGATTTTCTAAGCTCTAGTGTAAATTGCCTTTGCTTTATTCTGTTTACAAAAGAACGGAAGGGTGACTTCCTGTTTAGCCTTTCCTGCTCCGTACCAAATTCAATAGAATTTTTTTTTTTTTATAGTCCGATTCTGTCCTTCTCACAAATCTTTGTTTGATATCCAATTTGTTCAAATTCTAAGTACTCACGGGTGCTTGTTTTAGAGTCCAAATTGTCCCAGGAAAGAAGGCAGCGCTCTCCAGCAGCAGCTATGCGGCTTCGCTCCACGGAAATAGCGATTGACTCACAGCACCGCGCCACTTCCCCCTCCTCACTTCGGAGCCCGTTAGTGGGTTCCTTAGCGGATTGGGGGGGCGCTAAAGGTGCCCGCCGAGTCCCACGGTCACAGGCTTCATCCGCCTGTGATTTTGAAGGGGTCCCCGCTTCGCCGTAGCGGAGTAGACCCTGTTTACCGCGGAGCCAGTCCCTCCAGTTCAGAGGGAGTCCGCCATTGCCGGTGGCGCCACCCCGGAAGTCGAACTGCAGACCTTCTGATCAGCAAACCCAAGAGGCTGAGTAGTTTAGACCACAGCGTCACCCGTGTCCTTAGTGCAGCCACTTGAATCATCAAAACCTTCTCTTTAGGTTGAGAGGTGGGTGAGAGGAGCTAGAGGGAGAGATAGGAATTTGACCCCAGTGCCACATCTCAAGCCTATCCTGAGGGTCCCTTGACTCTCAAGAGTGACATTTGGGAATGGCAAAGATCTACAATGAGAGGATATGAGAAACCCTATTCTGTGGGGGAATGTCTTCCTATACAATTTTGGATCCCACTCTACAGGTCCTCACTATTATTTCCTTAGCAGAAGGAAAGAGAGAAAGAGAGGAAGAGAGAGAGGAAGGAAGGAAGGAAGGAAGGAAGGAAGGAAGGAAGGAAGGAAGGATTTTCACACAGTTGTATTACTTTCCCCCTTTGGTATAATTATATATTTTTAGTATATGTCAGCATTGTACCTTTTGTCATTTACATTGATATCACACCATGTTTATGATTGCATTTTTTTTTTTCTTTTTGGTAGCTTGGTCAAAGAGAAAAGTTGAGATAAGGGACAATGGGAGAATGCATTCTCTGGAGTAAAGTGAATTATCCAACAATATCTGGAAAATATGTGTACAGTCTTTATGTAATGAATTAAAATCTTGGCATTCAAATAGATTATTCTAATATTCCCGTGTCAGCACAGCAGACTTTTTAGCCCAGGAAATAATTAACAAAAAAAGAATCCCCCCCCCCCCCCGGGCCTCTCAGTTTAAAATAAAATCCTTCCAATTATAGATTCCAGTATCTTGGTCTGCTGGTGAAGAAGACAATACAGTTATGTGTTCTAGGAATTTTTTTTTGAAAGGAGACTTCATTTCACCCTTGGCTAGTGATTTATCATAGCTAAATTCTTAATCTAGATTATCACACATTCCTTCTCCAAGAAAGACCAATAGTCTTACTACTTCCATTTTAAAGTATAAAAAGGGCTCCCATAAACCAGGCATAGTAGCCTGTTACTATCTGGCCCCCATAATTTTCCCAAGGCCGTGCTTTGCACTCCAAGTGTTTTTACATCTTTGAACCCTGAAAAAACCATACTGCTTTTCTGGATGTAGGATAAAGGTGTGTGTGTTTAGGTATGAAAACTAGCTTTCTATACAAATGTAAATTTTACATTCAATGTACTGGCTTTGTCTCTGGCCCCACCAGTCACTGTCATATCACCCATAGCTGCCCAGACTAGAATGTGGGCTTATTTCCAGGTAAGTGGGGTTAGTATTCCTGGTTAAGTACTTTTTCAGTGCCTGAATGGCTACATTCAGGGTTGTTCCACCTAAATTGCATTCAGGTGTCCATGAACCAATGCAATAAAATAGATTGTATGGAAAATGGTGTTTGTGTGTGTGTGTTTAGATGCATTTTTCTGGGGAGGAGGGTCTTTATCTTTCACATAATTCTAAAATGGATCCATGATCCCAAAAAGGTTAAGAACCTCTGTCTGAGATTAAAATATGAGCCAGATTCTTTCCTGCCATCTCTGCCACCCTCTCCTATTCCTATGTGTTGAGCCCACTCATCAGACACACTTTCCCTGTGCAGTCATGAGGGCAACAGAGGAGGCATGCAGAAAAAAAACACAGCAAGGACATTTTGGGTGTCCTTTTTGCCTCTGCATCACTCAGAGAATTCTGGGGCACAGGGAAATGTGTATCAGCACACTTTAATCTTTTCCGTGCTTGAAGAAAGTTCTGAGGTGCATCATATGCAGTCCTGAGCGTTGGCTACATTCACATGACTGTTTATTCTGTTTCCCTGACATTTCTTTACTGTTGATGCCTGCATTATATTTGACCTTTCATATGATATAAAAGCCACTTCTGGAAAACTAATGTGATATAGCCCCCATGTTTAGGCCTCTTTTCTGTGTTATCTGATTCCAGAAAAAATCCATTTGCAGCCCCCTCAACCCAGAAAATCATTTTTTGGGGGGAAGGGTATAGATGAAATCTGGAATGGTATGCTGGCAACAAGTTCTTTCCTGCTGTTTTCATAGGGAAGTCACAGGAGAATAGAAAGTGTGGACAACATTGTCCAATGGCATTTGTTGTTGTGTCCCACCACTCTCACTGGGCATGGCATGCTGGTATATTGGTCAAAAAGCCTCAGTTCCATAACACAATAGATACTGCAGTTTGAAAGGAACTGTAGAAAAAGGGACAGAAGTGCTAGCATGATAATCAGGAAAACGTACACAGTATTTCCTGTTTCTGAATGCCCCCCAGATTCCAGTTCTAGAGTTCAGGTCCAAGCACCGGAATCTCTAAAAGTTAGGAATGGAGAAAATTGGTTTATTTGGTGTTGTGAACGATCAAGGTGCTCATATGTTACCAGATCAACTGCACTGTTAGAATCCAATCTAGTGTCACAATGCCAAACACTGTGGATCAGTCATCCTTTAAGCTGCTTAAGCTCTTCACAGTTAATGACCCCCTCCCTGTTTTTACACACGTGAACTGCTCCGATTGCATTGCCATTGAAGCAAATGTTACTCTTTCCTTTTGCTGTGCCTAACCCCCCCCCCAAAGCCTACGCATTACAGTCTATCTTAACATGAGCTAAACCCTCAACTACTGAAATCTTTGCATTTGACAATGCTCAAAGAGGTAAAAAGCAGGTGATGTGCTGAAAATGTTGGGGAAACGCACTCCTTGTCATCCAAATGAGCAACATTGAGTTGTATAAGAAAGTGGTACCTCACTCAGTGGTTGCATTGGGTGTGCCTTGTGTGATTCTTGCAGAGAATTTGGAAGGTAGGGAAGAAGTCAGAATTTTTTTGTCCTGCAAACTCACATTCTCCCTAGCAGTAGTGATATCGCTTAGATCACCTGGGGAAATTGTACTCATGGCATCCTACAAAACATCACAGGGTGGTAACCTGAAAACTGGCCACTACAGATGAGAGATGATTCACTTCACATTTAAAGGCGAACTTACCTGATTTACACTCTCTGAAACAATACGTGATCTGAAACACAGCCATCTGTCAAAATTCATACATTGCTGAATTTTGAAATTCAGTCCTCTAACAAAGTATTCTATATGCAAATGCATATACAGTGGTAAAATGTGCATAAATATGCATATATTAGTGGAACTAATATACAGAAATTCATTGTGTGATGGGGAAATTCCTTGCAAAAATATGTACAAAAATATGAATATTAAAATACTGGTGAATTTTCATGAAGATTTGTTTTAGGGGGAAAATGCAAACTGATGTGGAAATGTGAAGAACTAAGTTTAAGATTGGGGGAAATGAGAAACTGGGAGAAACAAAAATTGAGAGATTTGCCTGTCACTATTCCCCCCCCCCCATTGTGCCTGTACACAATAATGTTTTAGGTATTCACATCTTCTGTATTTATATCTTAGGCAAACATTCAAAACTTCCCTGTTATATTATCTTCATCTTCAAGCAGACCATTTTGTTGCATGCAACCCCCATCTCCGAGGGTGCAAAATTCCAGGGTTCCAGGCACTTACTCAGGATTCAGTTTCCTCAGAATGAGGGGCAGCAAAGACTGTGGTGTCTTTAGAATATATGGTTTATTTGCGCTTATATACAACCTGAACCTACAACTGAGTGGCTCAAAGGATTAACACTCCCAAACTGCGGGAGGCAGTGGAAGACAGGAGTGCCTGGTGTGCTGTGGTCCATGAGGTTACGAAGAGTCGGACAAGACTAAACAACAAAAAGTTCTTTCTTCTCCCATAGCCACAGCCTTGGATTAAAGCAGAAATCAAGCATGTCTCTTTCTCATAGGCTTCAGCCTGCCGCCTGCTTCAAGCTCTCTCACACACAACTCTGACTTTTGTTTTTCTGTTAGAATTCCTGCTCCATGATTGCAGTCATAGGATTGTTGTCTATCACATGACGGTGTATGTTTTGACTCCAGAGAGTGGGAAGTGACGGAGACAGGATGTTTGTGTTACTGTGTTCCGTGAAGTGGGACTATTATCCTTTGTTCTTTTTCTCTTTGCTGTCTGATGCTAGAGAGAGAGGGAGCCATGTTGCAGTGCTCCGTGTGTGCATATGTAAATAAAGTAGCTGAGGTCTGTTATGCAAGCTGTGAAGACTGTGTGGATCCCTAAGTGTGTCGATGTCTGTTGGCATCGGTCGCTGTGATGTTCGGGCAGAAGAAAGCTTTTGAAACTCCCGAACGATTGACCAGGAGGGAGCGAACATGCCAGTTGGGCATGTGTCCCTGCCAGGGTCCTACTCGAGAGTAGGACAAGCTCCTGACAGTTGAGGGAGGAGCAGGGGCACCCATTGCCCTGAGGCACAGAGCCACTTCCTTTGTTACTCTAACAACCGACACTTAGGGCTGTTACCAAGAACCTGGCCTGGCTGTTAGAAGGGACTCGGGCATACAGGGATTAGAAGGGATTCGGGCATACAGCCTAACAGCCCACCCCTCCCAACAATAATTATCAAGAGTGGTAATTGATACATCCTAAAACATGGTGCTGAATGTTTGCTCAGTTTGATTTTCAAGTCATGTGCCATCCTTTGCTCCACTGAGCTCAGGATTATGTGGATATCAGGTTTCCCATTTCATCTTCATAACACAACCTTGTGAGGTAGGATAGTGACTGGTCCAACACCACCCCGTGAGCTTCATAGCTGAGTGGAGGTTTGGCTCCTTATCTCCCCAGTTAAAATTCAACATGCACACTGTCTCTGAGGATCATTACATGTGTAATAGGCTTGAGAGATGGAGATCACCAATATCAATGTGCTCATGGGTTGCAAATGAAGATAAAATAACCTGACTTGCTCAGCTGCAACATACTCCTGCAAGGTGGATTTCAGTTAATTGTAATGGAAACCCCATGCTAACCATTTGTTTTGTTGTAGGCATTTGGTTTTTCCATAGCTCATGTGGATGGAGCATAATTTTGAGAAGGCCTCTTTGTAAAAATAATAATTTTTAATTGCATATGTCTCAAATGAAGTCCCCTAAGTAACGCTTGAATTCAGAACAGACAAAAAAAAAAAAAAAAGACTTCAACAGTTGCGAATGAGATTTGGAGATTCACAAAAGTTAAATAATTCACAATATTTAATTACTGTAATTAAAGTTTCTCCCTGTGTATGTGCGCTGCTTCATAAGTAAACATTTCATTATGCAATTCTAGCTTCTACCTTCCCTAAGTTCCTATGATCGCCTTTGAAAAGGAAAGACAGTTAAAAGTTTTGCTTGAGGGATTTAACTCCCTGATCTCTCTTTCCATCTTTCTTGCTGAACTGCTGGTGTACAACAGCCTCGTTTTATAAGCACATTACTCAGACAACTCCTATCACCCCCATAAAATATAGCATAATATCACATTTCAGAGATCCCCCTGCCCAAGCTGTATTTCATTTCATTCCATTCCATTCTAGGAATCCTGCCATTGAATCCTGTGCAAATTATTCCAGTGTTTATATAATACCAGATGAACACAAACCTCATACGTGACATTTCTTCTTGTACATACGACCAATATATAAAACTCTTTATGCAGCGCCAACACACTGATCCATCTAGGCCACCACCATTTACCATGGCTGATGGTAACTCAACCTCGGGCAGAAGTAATTTCCTATCATGCTGACTGGGTTCCTTTTATTGAAGATGCTTGGGACTGAACCTGGGCCTACCTCACACATACAAATTAGCCCCCACCAACCTCAGTCTGCCCTCACCAACACCCACCTCCTTCCCTTGTTTCCTACAACCAGTCAGAAGGTCATTCTGCCCATCATTAGCTTTGGCTCCACCTAGTGTTGGTTTTCCTGCCTTCTGTCCTCAGCTGGTGTCTGAAGCTGATCAAGAAATGCACCACCTGTATTTCAGTGGGGAGGGAATTCCAAAATTAGGCCATCACTGTTACGATATAGAAGCAATGCGGCCGCGTGCTGGTAGCTTGAAAACAAAACATAATGGGAATGTTGGGACTGTTCCGTGGGAAACAGAGGGACAGTCAATTCATAGTGCAGAGGGCACCGGAATTAGCTCAGAGTGTAATATGAGCTGTACAGGAAGTACAGGAGGAGTTTGTCTCTCGACTGCTGAAGCTTGAAGAGAGCAGTCATGATTTTTGTAACGCTGCAAAGACAGAAATAAAGGAATGTAAATACGTTTCTGTCTATCTCTCTCCCCTGCCCGGGGGGGGGGGCAGGAAAGAGGGGGCGTGTTCTTCTCACGCTGAGAAGGATCGCCTATCGCGACCTAGCCTGTATCCTGCTGGGGAATGCAGACAGGGAGGTCAACAGGAAATCAAGCCGGGTGCCTGGAGAGTGGCCAGTTTCTCCTGATAAAGGCTTGAATCCCAACAATCACCAGGACAGCCTCCTCTATAGATCTTAACATACAAGCAGGTCTGTATGGGAGAAGGCATTACTAAATTATTCTGCGGCTGAGCAAGACCTGGTTTTATATTATGAAAGTAATTCAGCCATTTTGACGTATAGCCTGAGCAGGAAGGGGTGCTACCAGAGCAGGTTCTGGCATAGGAAGTAAGGCAAAGTCAATCAAGTCCTAGGCTAAGCTCCAGTAATATAGCATCAAGAAAGGCAAGGTCCAGGTTCTGAGAAGGCAAAGTAGAAGTCAGGTTTCAGTGAGGCAAAATCCCAGCAAAACAGACAGCACCCTGGATAGCTCCATGTGAAGCTCCAGCTGGACAGTCTTCTGAGAAGCCTCAAATGATTTTGCTTCAGGAACAGATAAATTTGGTCTAAGCTTCAAATACCTCCACAGCTCTATCTGTGTGGCTAGCTCTGCCTCTGGTGAGAGAAGCTTCTCCAGCCTTGCCTGCTTCAACACTAGTTGACGCCAACGATGTAGGAGAGACTGATTATTCCTCTGAGACTTCTGGGCCGCAGTTTTCAGGACTAGATAGATGCTTGTCTTCAGGCTAGATAGATGCTCATCAAATGGGATCCTCTTGAGCTGCAGCTTCTAGAGCAGTGGCCAGTTTTGAGGGAAATTCCACCTCCTTCCAAGACTTCCTCCAAATATGGCTTCAACCCTTAAAGATGGGTGGTTTAATAATAATAATAATAATAATAATAATAATAATAATAATAATATGACAGTAACACATAATTTACGTAAGGGTGTATGTGCCTCTGTAAGCATTTAACAATACAGGGATAAACAATTGACTCACTATGAAGGAACATGAGTTTTATGTGTTTGTGTCCAGAGAAAATGTATATAGTACATTTCCTTGGGACACCACCTTCCTGGGTTGCTTTTCCAAAATGGTTGCCTGCGAGAATAACAATCATTTATGCAGAAGCTACCATGGTTGGGAGCTAATTTTCAATATCTATTTTTGAAATGTAACTTGAGTTGCACTAATATTTGCATCTTTAGCAAGAGAGAGAGAGAGAGAGAGAGAGAGAGAGAGAGAGAGAGAGAGGACCTGTTGAACCTCTGCAATTTGCATCCTGGCTTTCAATTAAAAACACCCTGCCCCTAAACATCTCACAGTATCTTATTATCAAGCATGGTAGGGGTGGGTGGGAGATTCTTAAAAAAAAAAAAACAGACCCAACCTCCTAACCCTGACTGATAGCTTAGATCAACCATATTCTGCTAACTGTGGCAATCCTGCATCATATGACCCCTGGAGGGTATTTTAATAATGTTACTATTCGACTCCTGTTTCAGGCGCTTTGCATTTTTATGTATGTTAAAGCATTCAGAAAGCGATTCAGCCAGCATGGCTGTCAGGAGAACACAGTCTTATAAGCAAACAAATCTTCGCCATGTCTGGAAATGGCTCTTTCCGAGTGAGGCTAAACAATATAGAATAGAATCAGTGTCTGCGAGTCACTGTCGGGTAGGGGTGGGGTGGGGGAGAATCTGAATGCGGGAACATAACCTGAAAAGTAAATGAAGACCCAGAGAGGACACTTGGAAATAATTTCCCTTTGGCAATTTCTTTCTTTCAAGGAAGACATTCGCTGCAGACTTCCTCATCTGGATTTATGAGACCCAAAGAATCTTACTACATGTCGTTGTACATGCAGACATATATTTATGCACATAGGCATGCAATTAGCTATTCAAAGTCTTAAGATGAACTCAAGCACCAAAACATTCCATGCAGAGGATAGGCAAGTGAGACAGGTCGGCCCAGGATTAAACCTAAGCGATAATCAGATTTCACCCTGGCTGGGCTGTGAGACAAATCTCTGCTTATGCGTCTTTAAAAGCTGGGCTAGTGGGCTGGAAGGAAGAAGAAGGGGGTGGATGGGTGGGAAACGATGTACTGCAAAGGAGCACCTGCCTTCTGTGAGAAGGACATTAAGACAAACATTTAAAGGGGAAAAAACACACCACAGCAGCAACAGAGACAGTATGCAACTTTAAGAAGAGAGCCTTTTCAGAAAAAGATGGCGCAGTGAGGAATCAGAGGCGAAAACACAATTCCACTACCGGTGCTATAAAAGCAGAGGGTGGGAGGGAGTCAGAGTATCATGTTGTCCTCTTCTCCCTCCTTGCACCGCCGTGAGAGCTGCAAAAGGATGAAAATTCCATAATCAGTTATGAAATTATTGCCCTGCTCCTTTAAAAAAAAGAGAAAGGGGGGGGAAGGAAGGGGGGAATGAATCCCTGTGTATCTATTTATTTATTTATTAAAGCTGTCAAAACCTCAAGGAACCGGGAATTGCCACGAAACAGGGCTTCATAATAGCATCATTTTGATTTAAAATGGATGAGATTGTTTAGCAATGATACTGATTCTACCTGCCTCTTTCCCCCCCTTTTTTTCTTTTTTGCAGGGGTGGGGGGCAGGTAGTGTTTCTCTACTGCATTAACTGTGCAGCTCAGACCAGAAGAAAAACGAAAACGCCACCATGAGAAGGTGGAAACACTTTGAAGCATCAATCACGTTGAACCCATAATGTGTTCTTCTTGAGCTTAACTGTCAGGGCTATAAAAATGTAACCGGCTGTAGTCTAGTTGTTTTACTTTCTTTACAAATATTGAAATTATGCAGTGTGAGCTGAACAAATAACTTAACCGTCTCCTTGAGCTGATGCTTCTGCCCCCACCCTTTTTTATTTCTATCTGCCCCCCCCCCTGCTTTTTGCCATAGGTCCTTACTAAGTGAACAAACAATCCACCCAAGGTTCCTTCCAGCTGAAACAGGCATTAGGATTTTGTTGCAAGAAAAGTGAGGCCATTTCAGGCTTTAATCAATAAGCTTCAAAAGAAAGAAAGAAAGAAAGAAAGAAAGAAAGAAAGAAAGAAAGAAGAAAAGAAAAGCCTTCTGACTTTAAAAATAAAGAAATAAATAAAAGCAAAAAAACTTCAAGCATTAATACACCATTTCAGGCATTCATGTCCAAGCAGTCAGTAAAACGGAACTCGCTGAGCTGAATTGCAGCATTTGGGTTTTGCAAATGCAACCAAACAAAATGTTATGGCAACAATCATGAACATTTTATCCTTTGCAAAGCTGCTTTACAAGGCAGTCTTTCCCATGAAAAGTTTTTGGCTTCTTGAGGGAGAGGGCAGCCGGGTAGAAGTTTCCATGTGAAATTTAACCGATGCCCATCCCACTCTGTGCAAGACTGTTTTACAAGCCATAGACTCTGACTCCCTCTCTCTAATATACATATTCTATATTGGATCTGAGATGGAAGCAAACGTTTCCAAGCAAAATCCTGCTCAACATCATCTGCCAGCTGCAAATCAAAACACTCTCTTTTATGGCTATTTTGTGTTAGAGTAAAAATGTCCAGCACTGGGGGGGGGGGGGGTGCGCGAAAGAAAGAAAGAAAGAAAGAAAGAAAGAAAGAAAGAAAGAAAGTCAACTTTTTTATTATTTTATTTTCTACATGTATTGAAAATCCTCTCTTTTCGGCCAATAATATAGAATGTTCCTCTGGGAAGATAATGTGTGTGATTGCGTGTCTGCCTTGTTAAAATCCAGGCCTTTTATGCAGTCATGTTATCACTCATGAATTATGCATGAAAGAAGATCTCATTACATTTCATTTTCTTTACAGCAGCTTCGCACCCCCCTCCGCTCTCGTTGACACGCTCAGATTCCCATCAGCCTGGCCCCACTCCCCCTGAAGCATGGCTCCATCTTGATGCCTTCATAGCATCTTCGACAAAATGGGCGTGTTTAACTTGTCACCTCAAGCCGGGTATAAATTATTCACCAGAGCTTTGCACAGATTTGTGAGATAACCAGCTTCAAGTCGAGAAAACTTCATAGACTAGGATGCGTCTGACAGGGAGCTACTAATGGCGATTTCCTCTCCACCCCAACCCCCCGCTCCCACTAATACCTTCTTGGGTCAGAAAATCTTCCTGCATTCAGATTTATTGGACATGTATTTCTTTGAAAATTTAAACAGGCCACTTCCATTTTCACAGGGAATAGATGCTTGTGTGGCATTATAGAATCACAAAGCTTGAAGGAAGACATGAGGGCTACCTAGTCCAACCTCCTGGGGAAGAAACAAAGGCCAACAGCATAATCTGCAGAAAAAAGTCCCATTGGGTTCAAAAGAGCTTGCTATCGGGTTTCTAGAAAGCTCTGGATCCCCACCCCACCCCAGCTTATACAGCTGCCCCCGGTGTGATGAACCAATGGTCTGACTCAAAATACGGCAGCTTCCAATGTCCCCATTCTAAATGAACATAGGAAGAAGCACAACCTATCCCAGTTTCCTGTCCCACCATCAGTTTAGAGCATTCAAAGCATACAGGCAGGATTAAATCAGATTTGTGTAAACAGGACCCACCAGCTATGTATTCTCACTTGCCAGGTAATCAATACAGCCCTCTGTTTTTACAGTCTGAGGCAGAGAAAAAACCAGGAAGTTATCAAGACTGTGGTACGAGAAGTGAAGTTACAGGGAACTAGGCAGAAGGATTTCTTGGTAGTGGTGCCCGCCCTATAGAACACCTTCCCATCAGATGTCAAGGAAATAAACAACTATCTGACTTTTAGAAGATATCTGAAGGCAGCTTTTAATGTTTGATGTTTTATTGTGTTCTTAAATTCTTGTTGGGAGCTGTCCTGAGTGGCTGGGGTAACCCAGTCAGATGGGCAGCATATAAATCATCATCTTCATCATCATCATCATCTCAATACATGCCTGGTGTGCTACACTCAGCTTTGCCAATCCCATGTTGTGGAGGTCTGCAAATAAGCATGGTGTGAATTGATATATTCTGTTGCAACTTCCATAGAACAACTTTCAAGGAAGGTGAATATTGGAAGAATACAGAAATAATGAAGTACTTCTTCACACAGAATGTACTGTGAAATTCACTACCATGAGATGTAGTGATGGCCACCAATTTGGACAGCTTTAAAAGAGGATTATATAAATGCATGTAAGGTAAGGCTATCAATGGCTGGAGTTATGTACCTCCAGTTACACAGGATACTAGCCACGATGACTATGTTCTGCCTCCATAGTCAGTATCTATGTACCAGTTCCTGGAAACCACAGGAAGGAAGGATGTTATTGTGGTCAGCACCTGCTTATGAGTTTCAGTCAGGCATCTGAGCAGCCTCTGAGAGAACATGATGTTGCACTTGATAGGCCATTGGCTGATCCAGTAGAGTCTTCTCCAGTATACCTGAAGGAGTGTCTCCACCCCCATCGTTCTGCCCGGACACTGAGGTCCAGTGCCAAGGGCCTTCTGGCGGTTCCCTCCCTGGGAGAAGCCAAGTTACAGGGAACCAGGCAGAGGGCCTTCTCGGTAGTGGCTCCCGCCCTGTGGAACGCCCTCAAAGAGAAGAACAGCTACCAGACTTTTAGAAGACATCTGAAGGCAGCCCTGTTTAGGGAAGCTTTTGATGTTTAATTGATTATTGTATTTTTATATTCTGTTGGAAGCCACCCAAAGTGGCCGGGAAAACCCAGCCAGATGGGTGGGGTATAAATAAATAATAATAATAATTATTATTATTATTATTATTATTATTATTATTATTATCTTTATGGAGGCAGTATGCTACTGAATACCACTTGCTTGGGAACATGAGTGAAAGGGTGTTTGAGGGGAAAGAGTGGCAATGATGATGCAAAATATTTAAAAAATCACCAGTGGTCTTAAAAGCTCAAAAACCAGATTCATGAGACAGAAAGGCATATTCCTTATTTTCTAAGGAAAGAGTAACAGCGATGACCAGCTCACACATGTCATGTTTTCCTTCCAAATGACCTTCTTCTTTGTAAGGGATCAAGTGTGTTCAGTGAGGACAGCCCATGGTTATTTGTCTAATTTATTTTCACAGCCATCAGGAGGAGTTGATTTGCATGTGTGAACTGACTGTAAATCACCAAAGCTAACTAGAAACCTTAGCTGCTAAAGGAACACATCTCAAGTTATTTGAACTCATAGGGAACTAATTCCTGAAACTTGCAGTGCCACACCATGCATAGAGTTTAAAGTGCAAGACTCATACAGAGAGGCAAATGCCCCTAAACAAACAACATTCATTTCACCTGCTAGAATTCCATCAGTATTTGGAAGGTCTAAAATATTATCACTTAGAGCAGCACAAACATAAAAACTTCTATTTCTGGAAAAGATGTACATTTGCAAATTGATACCTCAGCTCTCTTCAAAACCTTCTAGGAAGGGATGTTGCTAAGAGCGCATGAAAAACATGCAAACGGACGACCACCCTTGGTTCTGTGCCCACCAAATTTATTCAGCTATTATCATATAAATTATGGCCCTGAGCCAGAGACGGCTATGCGCTAACAGGGTGCTGCGTCACATCCTGATTGCTCATACTGCTTCATCCTTGTGAGAGAGGACTTGGGAAAAGTTGGCCACTGTGTAAGATGGAAATAGGGTAAACACAGTGGCCTGACTACTCACAGGAGCAGGTTACTGGCAACGTGCACTGAGAGTGGTGCATGGGGTGCTTACTTGCTACTAGGCTGGGTTCAAGGTTATTGTGTTTTGGGTGGTTTCCTTTGACCCTGAGGTTTGGTAGGTCTTTAGCAGAGACTAAGCTTTTAGTGTGGCAGATCTTGCCCTTGAGGAAATCCTGGCCAAAAGAAGTTCAACCAGAGTCATCCCTGCTTTCTTTTAGATGTCTTTTAAAAGTTGTATTGTTCAGACAGAATGTGATTTTAGAATGTGGTTATTGTTCATATGTTAATCATTTTTTTCCTTGTTGATACTCTAATACAGTGGTACCTCGGGTTAAGAACTTAATTTGTTCCGTAGGTCTGTTCTTAACCTGAAACTCTTCTTAACCTGAGGTACCACTTTAGCTAACCAGACGCTTCAGGTTACAGACTCCACTAACCCAGAAATAGTACCTCAGGTTAAGAACTTTGCTTCAGGATGAGAGCAGAAATTGCGCAGCGGCGGTGCAGCGGCAGCAGGAGGCCCCATTAGCTAAAGTGGTACCTCAGGTTAAGAACAGTTTCAGGTTAAGAACAGACCTCCGGAATGAATTAAGTTCTTAACCCGAGGTACCACTGTATGATTTATCCAAAATCTAAACAGAAGGGAATTTGTGGAAGAAAGTTGAACTCAGTCCTGTTCAGAAAGCTACTGTTTTATAATCTCTCTCTCCCCTTCTCCCTCTCTCTCTCTCTCTCTCTCTCTCTCTCTCTCTCTACACACACACACACACACCCTAGTCCCATTACCTTCTTCACAACCAATCTATGTGAATGCTTCTGAAGTATTTGGGTTCTACTATCTGCATAGAGGGTAGGTCAAAGGTGAAAGCTTCAAGAACTCTGGGGATTGCACTTGGGCAATTTCAATGTACAGCTTATTTTGTATACAGATGTGCTCATGCTTTCTTTATGCGTGGGCTGGGAGTCTCTTTCTAATTTCGCTCATAGCGTTAATATCATTAGCGGCAGCTTGTTTGTATACTGCAGATAAGTAATAATTTAAATCCTCTGTGTAGTTAAGAAACAATATTTACTTAATTACTCTTTTCCATAATGGTTTTCTTCTTCATTACTGTATGCAGAGAAAAGGCAGCAGGCTCAAATACTGCTGAATAGTCATGCCAGCTTACAGGAAGCCACCATGAGCTGAAATTTAAAGTGCGTGGGTGGAGGGAGGGATGAATGCATTGCACAACTTAATATTCATTAGTTGAAAAGCAGCCGTAGGTTCTAAACTGAAGGACATATGGAAATAAATGTCATCAGAAGCTCCACAAAACAGAAATAAACTGAGGTTCACAGGCCATAGGATATGAAACACATGGACCACCACCCCAACCACACAGACACAGTATACCTGAAGGAGCATCTCCACCCCCATCGTTCAGCCCAGACTCTGAGGTCCAGCTCCGAGGGCCTTCTGGCGGTTCCCTCACTGCGAGAAGTGAAGCTACAGGGAACCAGGCAGAGGGCCTTCTTGGTAGTGGCGCCCGCCCTGTGGAATGCCCTCCCATCAGATCTCAAGGAAATAAACAACTATCTGACTTTTAAAAGACATCTGAAGGCAGCCCTGTTTAGGGAAGTTTTTAATGTTTCATGTTTTATCATATTTTTAATATTCTATTGGAAGCAGCCCAGAGTGGCCAGGTGAGCAGGGTATAAATAAATAAAAATAGTATTAGTATTACTATCTTCTCTGGTGCCAGAAATGTGACTGCTAGCACTACCCCAAAAGCCATCTTCCAGTTTCTCAAAAGTTTCTCTTAAAAAAGACTTCCATTTTTATGTCTCTTCCCCCAGCCCTGCAATGTATTCATCCCTCCTCTTCTCCCATTTTAAATTTCGGTTCAAAGTTATTGGGCACTGACCCAATAACTTCAGCCTTCTGTCAGCTGGTCTCTCCTGTCTGCCTTCTTTCCTACCATCAGCCCAGGGCAGGACATGGCTTGGTATCCTCTGCCTCCTTAGTCTCCCTGTTGCTCTCTGTAGGGAGTAGGATGGGGGGGAAACGAGAATTATTTGGCTTTGCCTGTCATTGGCTCTAGCTGCACCTATTGTTGTTCTTCCTGTCTCCCACCCCACCTGCCCCAATGGGTACCAGCCACCACTGGCCATTGCCATGCTTCCTCCCATTGCTCTCAGGATGAGGCACCGGACATCATTAGTCTCCAAATGCAGCTTGAAGAGAAGATGTGCAGAATGGTCTATATATGTTGCTCTCCTTTGTCACAGCACCATCTGTCCCTACTGAGTGGGGCTGCAATATCCCCCTTATTTTCATAGCCCCTTTATCAATGTTATGGGAAAGTTGCTTTTCGCTTTTATCACAAAGACAGTTAATGGTTTCATAAAACTTTTTTCCCCCTTCCTAAAGGACACGTTTTCTTTTCAGGTGTCTCTGCGTGACCCTGAATGTGAGGCAAGATCGATTTGCCATCCTCTTTCTGCCTTTTCTCTCTTGTAATGCCACTGCACATCCAGAAATCTTCCAAGGGCCTTTTTTCTTTGCCGGTTTGTCAGTGGATCATCACTTGCCATCTGGGCCTCTGAATGTTTTAACACCTTAAGAAAGGGGGGGGGGGGTATCTGCTTTGTTAAGAAGAAAAAAATATGTTTCCTCCCTGTGTCTTGTCTGGATTTCTTTTCAGTCAAATTATTTTCACTTGGCTGAGCTTAAAATCTCAAGTCTGCTTTACTGCAGATTCTTTGCTGTGACGTCTAATCTATCATTCACAGACATCATCGTTTTACATGCTTTTACAATGTGTAAACATTAGTTTATGCCGTTTTGTAATACCAGCGTATGTCAAACACACATTGGCAAGGCCTTGCTTTCTTCTTCCAGCTCTTTTCTTGCATATTGCCTTGGAATCATGTTTGGTTTTCCTCCTTCCATCCTTCAGCATATCTGAGCTGCTTCCTTTTCTTCTGTTGTACAAAGTTCTGCCCTTTGCTCTCTGCATTTTCCTCTAAAGTTCTTTGCAATGCTCTAACCATCTGTGGTCTAAATCACTGGAATTTCTTCCTCGCTGGCCTGCCTCCTTTGTTTTCCATTCCATTCACTTTATCCTCACCCACCTCCCATCCCGCCCCACATTATTTAGCTTGGACACTGAGATCCAGCTCCGAGGGCCTTCTGGTGGTTCCTTCACTGTGAGAAGTCAAGTTAAAGGAAGTTACAAGAAACCAGGCAGAGGGCCTTCTCAGTAGTGGTGCCTGCTCTGTGGAACACCCTCCCATCAGAGGTCAAACAGATGAACAACTGTATGGCTTTTAGAAGACATCTGAAGGCAGCTCTGTATAGGGAAGTTTTTAATATTTGATGTTTTATTGTGTTTTAATATTTTGCTGGAAGCTGACGACAGTGGCTGTGGCAACCCAGTCAGGTGTGCAGCATATAAATATTATTATTATTATTATTATTATTATTATTATTATTATTATTCCAACTTTAGCGGACTATTACCAGGCTGTCTTGGCTATTCCAGCATTTGACTCCATGATGGATCCAGGAATTAGAAGGGTGCCCAAGCATTCAGCCTACCCCTTGAAAAAACCCCTCATAACATTATCATCATCATCATAGATGACCTTTTGAAGATAGATACTTTTTTCTTTCTTCATTTTACTTATTCTTTTGCTTCTGTAATATAACAGGCTCAATCAACTTTGATGTGATAGATTGCATTACATAAAATGCACTAATTGAATGTTCTGTGACACTAGAAAATTTGAGATATAATTGGGTCACTGAACTACAAGAAGCGCAGCATAAGATAAAGAAAACATGTTGCAAAGCTTGCATAAGACAAATGAACATAAAAAGAATCATTCTCTAAGGGGTTCTGTTAATTGAATACATTTAATATTTTCAGAGGCAGTTAAAGCTGACACCTGCTGTTTTATAGACTGACATGGTCTGGAGCTATCTAGCTCTTTCCAGTAAGCTGAAGAAGCAAAATATCTAATTAAAATGAAGCAGGAAAGGCATTTAGTCAAATTGGTTAAAGTGTTGTTTTTAACACATAGAAAAATGGCTATTTCTATGACTCTCTGTAGTTTGTCAAAGCTAACAAGTACGGTAAGTATAAAGTGCCCAGGATAATGTAACTGTTTGAATGAAATATTTGCAGGATTTTGGGGGGGTTTTTTTTACATGTGGAAAAGTCTAACTACACTTCAAATTAATCTTAAGTACCAGAAAAAAAGACACTTTTACAAATATAATTATCACAACCCTGAGATGAGGCAAGCAACAAATTCTGAAAAGTTTGGAAAATAAACATCTCTTTTCATTCATCTGGAAGCATGTATTTTATCAGCAAGTTGTACCTGCATCTGCATCTAGGGGCTTGCAAGAAGTTAACACCCCTCATTCAACCTAACTTAAGTCATGTTGAAAACATTCCTGCTTACCTAGGCATTTGGTGGCTGACAAATACTTGTTCTTGGCAACCTTGCAATTATTCAATGGAAGTATGTTTTTTCATTGTAATCACTTTTAGAATGTTTTTAACTGTAAAGCCACTTCTGGCCTGCCCAGGAGGTGGGGTTGCGGGCTTCACGCCCACCCCCCCACGTGAGCGGGGGCTGGTTTCAGCCCCCGCGAGAGCAGGGGAATCCCGGCCGTGTCTGCCCTATTTAGGGCCGGCGCAGAGGGGGCTCACCCTCTTTTCGCCAGCTAGCCCCCACGTTTTCCCGCCCTCCCTCCCTTTAGGTAGGCTTTAGGTAGGTCTCTGACTTTGCTATGGACTTCGGTCTGTCGCCGCATGGGGCATGGTAGGAATTTTTCCCAATTGGCAATTTACAGGCAATTTTCGCCTACCTCGTAGCAACTCGTCACAACTCTTCGGCATTGGTGGTAGGCATTGGTAAGAAGGGGTTAAGAGGATGTGTGGGGGGGGAGGAACGCCATCACCTCCCCCCAGTGAGCGAAGGGTGGTCCGTTAAAGGACTCCGGGGGGCGTGGCCCTGTCCGAAGCCTATGGAGGTGTGAGCCAAAGGCACGCCCCCGAGCGGTGACCCGGGGGAGCTCCTAGTCGACGTGCCTCGGCGGGAGACTCCCCCGATATAGCGTTAACCCTTCCCCGTGTCTCCAGCAAATGGGCTGGAGCCGGATAGTCGTTAGGACCAATGCCTAAGCCAATGCCTCTCATTCCTGAATTCAATAAAGTTGTGGCCTAATTCGCCCATTTAACCTTAAACCATGGTGTCTCGTGTCTTTATTTATCCTGGGGGGGGGGCGGGAACTCGCCACGCAA
The DNA here is from genome assembly GCF_964106645.2 of Podarcis pityusensis. Lineage (NCBI taxonomy): Eukaryota > Metazoa > Chordata > Lepidosauria > Squamata > Lacertidae > Podarcis > Podarcis pityusensis. The sequence goes on along the minus strand of NC_138031.1, from coordinate 31,008,773 downwards.
CTTCTTTTACATAGGTGTTTTTCATTGAAACTGTTCTTAGAATGCTTTCATCCGCTTGTCTTTATTTTTGTTTTTAATTTGTGTATCTGTTTGCCGCCCTGGGGAGAAAGGGTGGGGTATAAATTCAATAAATAAATGAATAAATGTGAATTTTACTGGGTCTATTCAAAATGGAACTTAGTTGACTGCCAGCCAATGATTCCCAGTCAGTAGTGAGGAAAACACACTCTGCAGCAGCAAATTAAGTCCTTCTCTATATTCTTCCCCTGGTGAGTATGAGGCAGATAGTGTTTTCTGCTGTGGTACCACAACTATGACATGCCTTCCCTGAAACATGTCATTTGGTACCTTTAGGTGCCAAGTGAAATAAATGACTGCCCTGCCCCTATTATATGCATTGTTAATTCCTGCATGCAGAAGGGGGATGAGGTGGGGTGGGTGAGAGCCCATCATAGGAGGAATTCAGCTTCACAGTGCTCTGATCATTTTATCAACATAAGCATTTCTGTTTGCCAAATGGACCGGTCCCCCATCTGCTCCCCCAGCCTGCTATTCCTGGGGTTTTCTCAACCACAAATAGCAGATTTAGGGGAGGTATGGGGATGAAGGTGAGGAGGGATGAACCCCATTAAGATAGCAGGAGCTCTTGTTCTGGCTTCTGCTAGCATGCCGGATTGTTTGATTCCTGTCTTATACCTTTAAAGCACATCTGAATGAAGCACATTGTTTCTCTCAAAGAATTCTGGGCACCATAGGCCACCAAGGGTTTCTGGGAATTGTACCTCTGCAAGGGGTGAACGACAGTGCTCAGAATTCCTTTAAATTGTAACTGCATGCACACTTTCCTCTTGGCCTGGGAAAAACCATGTTGTGAGCATGTGCTAACAAATTTGCCAAGGTGTAATACAGAACACTGCTCAGTTAAGTTATTGGGTTCTATGTGGTCTGAATTCAGTAGTCAGGATTCAACAGATAACATACAACTGCCTGCAAACAAGCAATACACAACACGATGCGTAACTTTATGAAAGCATCAACTGTTCTATTGATTCTGCGTGGGCTATGATAATCTTGAAACATCAACATACACATTGCAATAGCATAATCCTTTAAACCCAGAAAACAGATGATCCCTTAAACCCAGCGAATATAGTCTTTCCAAGACTCCAAAAACACACACAAATGGTAGCATATATCTTATAAGTAGGATTCTGCATGTTATCCCTTTGAATGACATTGGCCCATTGGAGAATAAGAGCTTTTACATCCTTGTTCTCTAAATCCATCACCTTTTTGTTTTAACGGGCACTAAATTAATCACTTTGAAACCCATTAAAGGTTCCAATGAGAGAAAAAGATCAGAAGGTTTCGCCATCTTATGTGGTGCTGCCATAAACCTTTTCCTGACCTTGCATGCAGAAGAAGACAGTCTTGGCTCGGTTTAAGAATTACTGTGCCAGATATCACAATGCAATACATTTGGTCTTAAGTGAGAAGCATAAGTGACAGTCATCAGACCATAGCCGCAGAGTAAATAAGCAGACAGACAAATAACATAGTGTCTACATTGTTTCATATTGCCAAAAATTTAGTAAATAGTATTAATAGTGCATTAACAAGTGGATGAATAACTATTGGAAGAGAGTGTTGCCATTTATAACACTAGAGAGCATGAGATTGTAACGGGCCACTGGATTATGTCAAGAGGTCTGACACAGAAGCAGACCAGCATCATAAAACGAAGAAGTGACAATTGAGGGGGCTACGTTATTTACTGCACTTGGGTTGACTTATTACAGTTATATATGGACTTGTCATTAGGGCACCATGTCCTGTAACCATCATTGAAATAAATAGGGAGAGCACTAGAGGACTGCCATGCTGCCATTCATTTCCCTGGCAGTTGGGTAAGAATGTCGGGGAAGCTCTGGCAGATCAAAAGAGGGATACATTTCACCTCACATTCTCAGGGGAAGGTCTGCAGCTCAGAGGTAAGAGCATCTGCTTTGAATGCAGAAGGTCCCAGGTTCAATCCCCATAGAATTGTAGAGTTGGAAGGGATCCCAAAGGACATCTAGTCCAACCCCCTGCATTGCAGGAATCTCAACTAGGTCATACATGATAGATGGACACCCCACCTGCTTAAAAAACTTCCAGTGAATGAGCGTGGACCACCTTCCAAGGGAGTCTGTTCCACTGCCAAACAGCTCTTACTGTCAGAGCTGTTTTTCCTCTTGTTTAGTTGGAATCTCCTTTCTCATAACTTTAATCCATTGGTTCGAGTCCTAGCCTCCAGAGCAGCAGAAAACAAGTTTTGTGCCATCCTCTATGTAGCAGCCTTATTTGAAGATGGTCATCATATATCCTCTCAGTCTCCTCTTTACCAGACTAAAGGTAAAGGTAAAGGTAAAGAGACCCCTGACCGTTAGATCCAGTCGCAGATGACTCTGGGGTTGCGGCGCTCATCTCGCTTTATTGGCCGAGGGAGCCGGCGTACAGCTTCCGGATCAGGTGGCCAGCATGACTAAGCCGCTTCTGACAAACCAGATCAGCGCACAGAAACGCCGTTTACCTTCCCACTGGAGGGGTACCTATTTATCTACTTGCACTTTGACATGCTTTCGAACTGCTAGGTTGGCAGGAGCAGGGACCGAGAAACGGGTGCTCACCCTGTTGCGGGGATTCAAACTGCCAACCTTCTGATTGGCAAGCCCTAGGCTCTGTGGTTTAGACTACAGCACCACCCGTCTCCAGGCTAAACATACCCAATTCCTTCAACTGTTCCTCTCCAGATAGGGCTTGGAATGACTCCCTGTCTTAAACCCTGGAAAGCCACTGCCAGTCAGCATAGATAACCCTGAACTAGATGGGCCCTTGCTGGAAAGCAGCTTCCTATCTTTCCACCAGTAGCAAGCTAGATGCCTGCAGGAAGTTGGGTGTGAAGACAACGCCGCCACCCTGTTGTTTGGATCCAGCTTCTGATATTTATTATTGTTTCATTATTGCAGCTCTATCCTGCTTTATCTCCAAGGAGCTCAAGGTGGCATACATGGTTTCCCCCTTCTCATTTTGTATTCTCAACATCCCTGTGAGGCAGGTCACACTGAGAGACTATGACAACCTCAAGGGCACCCAATGCGCTTCATAGCTGAGTGGTGATTTGAACCCAGATCTCCAGGTTCTCATCTGACACTTTAGCTACTACCCCACAATGGCTCCCTGCTCTAATTCACCCACACAGGTACATTGCCTTTGAACATGGCAAATTCTTACCATTACAATGGCAAATAGCTAACAGTTGGGAAGTCTCTCCGTAGGTTCTGCCTTAGACCTTTTTGTGAATCCAGATGCTCATTCCCAAAGCTGTGCTTTGCAAACAAATCTAATTTATACGATGACAGCCCAGTAAAACACATCCTCTCCAATTTGCTGTATAAATAGAGTTCAAAACCAAAGAAAAGGAGTCGGAGATGATTGCTTCATGACGTCGTGCCTCCACCTCCTTGGGAGATGGTTCTCATGACTTTCCACAAAAGAGTCAAGACTTTTGTGTGTAACCACAAAATAATTATCACTCTTTGCAAGGATGGCTTCGGAGGAAACCTCACTGAACAAACTCTCTGCTGTTCCCAATGACTGATTTACCAAATATAGCCTACCCATAATTAAAAATGTGAAATTTGCAGAAGTCACATCTTTTATTAAAATAACAAAAAGCCCTTTAATCTCTTGTTCAAGGAGGAATATATATATATATTCTTTCAAGAAAAATCTTGGAAAACTTCTATAAGAAAAATAGATGGAAAATATTGCAAAACCTCTGCCACTAAGGATGTACAAATGGAATTTCACTTACTTGAAGAGTTGAAGTTGGACATGCTGCAGCAGGATAGTTAATTTATTTATTTCATTCCAATTATGAATCCCTTCCTATAAAATATCGAACCAATGGATTCAAGTTACAAGAAGTTCATTTCTTGTAACTTGAATCTCTTGGTTCGAGTCTGAGAAACAAGCTTGCTCCATCTTCCATGTAACAGCCCTTTGAAGATGGCGATCTTATCTTATCATTTTCTTCTTATCCAGATTAAACAATACCCAACTCCCTCAATCATTCATCATAAGTCTTGGTTTCCAGATCCTTAATCATCTTGGTTGCCCTCCTTTGCACATGATCAGGCTTGTCAATATACTTCATAAATTGTGATGCCCGGAACTGGACACAGTAGTCCAGGTGTGGTATGACCAAGGCAGAAATATTACTTCCCTTGATCTGAACACTTTACTTTTGTTGATGCAGCCTAGAATAGCAGCAGCTTTCACATGTACTACTGGCAAGCCAGGTATTCCCAATCTTATATTTGTGCAGCTAGTTATTCCTGCCTAAGGAAAGAACCCTACATTTATCCCTATTGAAATTCATTTTTTTAGTTTAGGCTCAGTTCTCCAGTCTGTTAAGGTCATCTTGAATCCTGCTTCTGTCTTCTGCATCATTAGTTACCCGTCCCAATTTGATGTCAGCTGCAAATTTGATCATCGTCATCTCAATTCCTTCATCCAAGTCATTTATAAAGATGTTGAACAACAACGGGCCCAGGACAGAACCCTGTGTCACCCCACTTGCTACTTCTCTGGTCTGTCAACCAGCTACAAATCCACCCAACAGTAGCAATGTCCAGCCCACATTTTACCAGATTTTCCACAAGAATGTCATGGGGGACTTTGTCAAAAGCCTTAGTGGACTCAAGATACACTACATCCACAGCATTCCCCTGAGCCACCAAGCTTGTAACTTTATCAAAAAAGAAAAGAAATGAGGTCCATCAGGCATGCGTTGCTTTTGAGAAACCCATGCTGTGTTTTAGCAATCACAACATCGTTTTCTAACTGCTGACAGACCGTTTTATCTCATTCTATGACCTGGTACTGATGTTAAGCTGACTGGTCAGTAGTTACCTGAGTCTTCTTTCCCCCCGTTTTTTTGAGTCAGGGACAGACAACATTTGCCCCCCTCCAGTCTGAAGGCACCTCACCTGTTCTCCAAGAATTGTCAAATATTATAGACAGAGGCCCTGGGATTACACCTACAGTCTCCTTTAGTACCCTTAGGTGTAGCTCATCAGGCCCCAGAGATCTGAATTTATTTAAAATAGCTAGGAGTTTCCCTCCCACCTCTTTTCTGATCTTGGGCTGCAGCTCCCTCTTGCATGATTTATTCTGTTAGCATTGCTTTCCTTTTTGGTGAAGACAGAGGCAAAGCAATTCTGCCTTCTCTCTATCACCCAACAGCATTTCTTCATCTTCTCCATGCCGAAGACCTACTTCTTGCTTGTTCTTCCTCTTGCTTCAAATATATCTGAAGAAACATTTTTAAAATTAGTTTTAACCTTTTTTTCAAACTGAACTAATTCTGCATTTGGCCCACCTGACCTTTTCCCTGACCTTCTCCCTGCAACTGTTGGCTATTCATGTCTACTCTTCCTTCATGATTTCCCTTTACTTCCATTCCTTATACATGTTGTTCTTCTTAAATCTTCACCCATCTATAAGCTGCTTATGCAGCCACACCGGTTTATTTAGATGCCTCCCACTTTTCTTTCTTGTTAGAACTATTTGTCTTTGTGCCTTCACCTTTAAGAAACTTTTAAGAAACTCCCATCCATCTTGGACTCCCTTCTCTTTGAGTATTTCTGACCATGGGATCTCACCCAGTAGTTCCTTGAGCTTTTTGAAATCAGCCTTCTTAAAGCCTAGAGTGCATGTCAGACTACACTCAGCTTTCCCTTGCCTCTGTATCAGGAAACCCAAGAAGACATGGTCGCTTCCTCCCAAGGTTCCCAGTACTTCCACTTTGTCAATCAGTTCTTCCCTGGTGGTGAGGACCAGGTTCAAGATAAATGATCCCCTTCTTGTTTCTTCCAGCTTTGGGGAGATGAAATTGCTTTATTCGTTGATTCTGAAAGCTATTTATAAGTACACAGTTCCTGAGAGATGCAAAAGTGGAGAAGGCTCTGCACATTTTGATGTCATGGACTGAGGTGAAGGTAATAATTCATTAAGCATTGATCAAAATAAATTTCCTGTAAGTGCTACAACATTTAGTGAAAGATAACTGACAACCTGGCACATAATTTTCTTGCATTCTGAATTTTAAAAGACTAAAATATACAAGAAAAGATGAGAAAAATATAATAATCTTTAAGCCACTGCTTAAAACAAAAACCCATCAAAGCCATTAAATTTTAAACTTGACATTGTTCAATTGCTTTAATGCCTTAAATAGCAAGCAGTTACTGGCGTAATGATGTATTTGGTGAGTGTTTCTTACTTTTTGACATAAATTACTTTGTTTTATTTGATTTTTTAATGCATCTGGTAATAGGAGACGCATTATGCATGGTAAAAATGCCATTACAAGGGGTGAGTTGAAAGTACCTGAACATGAATCTGAGAAAATGTGCTTAATGTAAGAGATTTTAATCAGATTTTTATCAACACTCCTCATGTCATCAGTGGCAGGCAGAAAGTTAATGTAACCTCATTAAACTGTTACTCAGAGGAGGGAAATGACCACTGAATATCAGAATCATTTTGCAATCTTGTACACTTTGGCCCAAGGCATCAGACAAAAATTAGCAAAGAAGATTATGTGTCAGATTAAGAGTCACTCCAGAAGTTTCTGAAAGAGAATAACTTATTTGATCATTGTGTCTTTAATCAACAAAATGGTCATAGTGGTGATGGGAACAAGCAGTGTTGAAATACCGAGACATATTCCTAATGAAGTTTGACTCATACACTAGCGCATTGCTGGTATTCTTCCAGTGCATGGAAGGAACAAAATTGTGCTCCCAGTCCTGTTCCCAACCTCCCAACATTCAGATGAAAGAGTGCATAGGGTAGGACCAGGGCATTTTGTGGCCCTCCAGATGTTAAAGGGCCCAACCTCCAGTCATTGGCCAATGCCATCTGGAGGACCACACATTCCCCAGTCCTGGCCTACAGTCTATATTGTGGGAGCCAGGAAGTCATGAAAAAGGCTTGTAGCGCCACCTGGTGCCTCGCTGACCTCAGTGACCTGCATGTCCGTGCCTTGCAATGTATTAAGTGCATAGCCTTATATGGAGTTATGTTCCCCCTCTGGGCAGTAATAACCCTATATGGCGATGGGTGGGTTTAAGCCATGACCGGATGTAGGTAATGTGAGACATTGGCAAACGGCCATGCGACAGGAGAGAACAAAGGATAATAAAAGCTACGGGAGAGAAGAGAAGTTCGAAAGAAGCTGCTCATACCATCCTGAAAATATTGCTGGATCTCTGTGTCTTTATTTTATGCTAAACTGCACCATTTGTGACGGCTGGCTCTGACACTATATGCATACAACTTTAGATGCCAAGCAAAAACTTTCTTCTGTAACTTGACCTTTGGTCTTTAACTATCTGTGGCTTCTTAGAAGTGTGTGGGATGTCTGCTCCCCAGGCCGGTTTCAATGCATTTATGTGGGGTCTTTGTTGTTGTTGTTGCTGCTGGTTGGTTGTAGGTCACTTTGGGCTGCCTTGGGCAAGATGAAGCAACTAATGAATTTAAAAAATTATAAAAAATAACTGTATGTGCATAGCTGGGATAGGTGTTTTTTCGACAGAGGATCCCTGATTTCCATCATTGGATCAGAGAACTGAGGTTGGAAGTACGGTAGAGTAAAGATGATGTTATTCTTTTCCATCAGCAAAAGGCCTGGTTCCTGATATTATTTGAGATCTGCCTGGTCAATCTAAGCTACCAACTTCCAAGATGCTGTTGCATATTCCTTTTCTGTGCTTAAAGAAGCCTGTGAGGCCTGAGTTGTCCTTGGGCTCAATCTAAATGAGGGATAGGAAACCCTTTTCTGCTTGAGAGCTGCATTCCCCTGTGGACAAGCTTGTGGGAGCCACCTGCCAGTGGCAGATTAGGCCAGAGGCAGTGGATGAGATTCTTACCTCTGTACAGTAGTCTACGTTCCGAACATTCATAATTCTGTGGTTAGTACATACCTAGACACCTCTCTCGATCTTGGCCAGCCAGAGGCATTATCACAATTCAAGAACACATACCAGGCAGGTGGAAGCACTCAAGGAGGGTTGGGAGCAGGGGCAGTGAGAGGTGTGGCTTAGAGAAAAGGGTGGTGACCAGGAGATGGGCATGGTGTGGGGCGAGTCCCAAGGGTGAGACATAAAGACCTGGAGGGCTACATTTAGCGTCAGTGCCTGGGGCTCTCCAGTCCTGGTCTAGATCAAGCCTCACGTACTCTGAAACGTATTTTTTTATTAGACACATTTGAATAAACACCTCCATATGCGATGTTTTATATATGAACATTTGAAGTTGCCATGTACCGAGTCATACCTTTGTCCCATCTAGCTCCAGATTACCTACACTGACTAGCAGTGACTGTCTGGGATTTCAGACAAGGGTTTTCCTATCCCTACTGCTGCAGACGTCAGGAATCTTGGAACTTGGAAATTACTGCAGGCAAACTATGTACTCTGCTGTTGATGTATACCACCTCCGCAGTACAACAAGCATCAAGTGCCATTAACTAAATGTGTGGGATAGACTTTCACAAAACTCTTATCAATTTAAAAAAAAAAAACAGGCAGATTAGCTATCTAGATAGGAAAGGGTTCTTCTTATGCTGTTAATCTGACAAGCTTCCGCACCGAGGACAACAGCCAAAAAAGGGGATCTTCATATAAAGCTTACAAGTATGTTTTATTTTATTCTAGTTGTGAATTGCTTCCTCTAAAAGATTTTGAAGCGATCCAACAAGAAAAACATAGACAACAAAAATGACTTCAAATATAAAAACAGCTTCAAAACCAGTACAGATAATAGACTGGGATAAGTATAGTAGAACACCTTTTAGAGCTCCGCACAGGTAGTTGCAACACTGTTATTGCTGAACATTGTTCAGAGGGGCTTCTTACTTTGGTGATGCAGATGCACTGCATCTGAACAGCACTGGCCTCCCAGCTGCCTCATCCTAGTAAGCCACGGCAATACTGGTGCCAGTAGGTCAGGTGTAGACCGACACCCCTGTCAACCAGCTGTTCCCGTTCAGTAGAAAGGAAGGTCTTCATACCATTTTCCATCCAAGAAGGACCTTCATGAAAAGGTAAGTTTCTCCGCTATTGTGAAGGCGTAAGTGATAGAGCTGAGCTTTCTGGAGTAGGGAGCAATGAAAGCCTAGGAGAATTTTTCTCCCATGGTCCAACATTTTCTTTTCAGGGATATGTTTGACTTATACTTTCGCATTAACTATCAAGATGCAGAATTGCTTTCAAGGGAATTGGAATAGGGCTAATGTTGTGCCCGTAATATATAGATAGGTATATAGATAAATAGGTAAGCTGGAATGACCTGGACCACTACAGATTAGGTGGCTTGAGTTTGATCCTAGGTAAAATCATGGACAAGGATAAAATATAAGTGCAATCACCAAAGAATTAAAGGATAATTAATGCCAAGCATCAGTCTGTAATGGAAAATAGATCTTGTCAAACAAACCTGATATCATTTTTTGATGAGAATATGCTGCACTACTTCACCTTTACACCGAGAGATCTACATTCCAGTGTTGATTTATTTGACTAGAGAAACCAAGTAGGTGGAATAAATATTGCCCAAAGTGCTAAAGATGAGTTGGGCTGAAGAAATATACTTGACAATATTTTTAGAGGCAATACCTTGAATAATACTATTTTGTTTACTAGGTTTTGCTTAAACCGAGATGCGACCAATGTGTAGCTATGCAAAGTGGAAATCAAATTCTTCTGATGCTTGACACTTAAATTTCATTAATTTATTACTAAAAGTTTTCAACATGAATAGCAAATTTTGGATATGGTCAAAAACTGCACAAAGCTTGGGTGGATATGCATCGAATTTCATGTGAATAGAGAATTCTTTCTTTTGAATGTACGGGGATGTTCTGTATGTCCATTCCTATGACATGCACATGTAGTGCATTTCTATTTAATTCAACATTATTACTTATGAAATTGCATCTATAAATTAGCATATGAAAATATTACAGAAACCTGTGCCCTCATTTTTGGATGGTGCATGCCTTCTTTGGTTGATGATCAAGTGGTCATCTCTGCTTCCCTATGCTGAAGACATTGTCAGAGTAGCAGGCCCTTATTTTCACATTGAGAGCATTTTCTCAACATGAAAGCTTTCTACAATATACAAGAAGCCCTTTCAGACTCTGAAAAGCAGCTGCTTCTGTGCACAAAAGTTTCTACTCTGTTCTTCAGCTCTGGGCCTAAAATGATCACCCACCCAATAGGCCTCTACCATTTTAGACAATACATACGTCTGTTATCTATGAGTCAATATATGGGCTAACCCATGAGATCTCAAGTTTCTTAGACATATCTATTATTGAAAAGAAAATACATCACACTATCAACTCAGCTCACACTGTGATAATCAGGAAGAAAAGCAGGCGCTGGCTTACTGGCATGACTTGTCCCTGGATTATTCATATGCAGACACTGTGTTGGAGACAATCCCCCAGCAGGAGCCTTCATGTTTACCCCCGGCTACATCCTAGCTACTGTGTGAAGAAATTAAACTAGACTCAAACATACTGGTACAGTGGAATCATGGTCATTCTGTTTTATTATGGTACATGCTGTAAGCCTGAAAGAAATAAGGAATCTCTGCTCTTCAAAGCCAATCAGATAATCACCTCTGAAAAGCTTGCAGGTTGGTGATTAACTGATTTCAAATGTTGTCACTCATCCATTCCGACTATTCTACTGTATGAGTTAAACGGAGAGAAACAGAGGTGACCAATCCAAGTTAGATGACAAAATCACTACAAAGGCATCATCCTGGGAAAAGGTGGATCTGGTAACTGCGAGATGGTATTATTAATTTAATGATAATGATAATAACAAATAGATTTCTATCTTGCAAATCATCCGAGAGGAGTCTAGGGTAGGAAACAATCTTTGAAACAATTCAAACAATTCAAAACATTCAGAAACACCCTTAGTCGCCTCTCAGTTAGATTGCTGCAATGCACTTCATGTGGGTCTGCCCTTGAAGAGTGTTTCAAAGCGGCAGCTGACGCAACGAGCGGTAGCTTGGGTGGCTTTCGAGGGGGACTAGACAATTGCATGGAAGAGAAAGCTCTCAGTGGTTACTAGTCATGATGGCTTTATGCTGCCTCCCAGGATCAGAGGTGACATGGCTCTGGATACCAGTTATGGGGAGTAACAGCAGGGACCACTGTTGTGTTCATGTCTTGCTTTGGGGATTCCCATTGGTTAGTCACTGAAGGTACAGAGTTTAGTTGTTGTTGTTTTCTAAAAAATCTTTTACCATTGAAGTGTCTGGGATGAAGGAGGGTATATAAAATAAATAGATAGATAGATAAATAAATAAATAAATAAATAAATAAATATGCCCTTGGTTTGATCTAGCACGGCTCTTCTTGTGTACTGATGTTCTTAATGGGGCTTTTTCCCCACAAAAAGAATTGCAGCCTTAGTTTTCAGATGCTACAGGTCTCTTTAAGAACCTTGATTTTCTAACAAGGTATTATTCAGATATATTTCTTAAACTATCTGAAGTTGATTCCCCCCCCCCCCCATCCTGGACTATTAACTTTTTTTCTTTTTCTTTTTTTTTTTAGTATTTAGATCACAACTCTTGAAGACTTAGCTATATTTTGACAGGAACTGACAAAGAGTGCCATGGAATTGTGACTCAATTGTCACCTTCAGCGTGTTCAAGCTGAAAAACTCTGGATGACTGCTAGGTACTAATTAGAACTGTTATATTAGGAAAGCAAATACAATGGTGTCTAACATTAAACAAAGCAGAGTTCTCATCACAAATGGTTTCTTTTGTGTTCAGGTTAGTCTACAAAACCATTTTGCATGCTAATGAAGCACAAACAATTATTGCTAAAGTAACTAGTTTCATGCAATTACAAAAATCACATAAAAAGCCCCATTGTTTGTTGTCTTATGATTTTTTAATGCTAATTTTTGCACTTGATAATTTGAGGATTTCATTTTGCACTGCAGCATGCAATTAGGTTGTTATATCTGTGAAGGTGAAGGCTTTTAATGGAGTTGGGGGTAGATGAATTTGTGTGATGGGAGAAGAATTAATGCCTTCCCTTAAAAAAAAAAATTAAAGTCAACCTTCACATAAGAGGGAGTGGACAGGATGGGTAGATGGAGGTAGGAGGTGTGGCAATTTTTTATCTAGTGAAAATAATTGTTTCTGTAAAAAAAAAGAAAAGAAAAAAGAGGGAAAACTTTTAAAATGAAACAGGAAAACCCAGTATGTGCATACAAGCATTGCATATCACATTTCTATAGTGCAAGTCTATGTGTGTTTTCCAGGAATTAAGTCCCACTGTGATCAATGGCATTTACCTGAAACTCCCAGGTGTATAAAATTCCAGGTAGCCATAATTAACTTGAAGTTTTAATCTGCATTTCCCCTTACCACAGAAAGTCCAATAAATAAAAATAACGTCCCAGTATACATCTGCAGTGACCGCTGGTCTAGAAGCTCATGTACACAGTTTCTGAGTACGTGGTTTGTGATGTGCTTGTGGTGATGTTTCAATGTAAGGTCTCTATCGCCACACCCATTCTTCCATTTGCTCCTCACCTAAGCACAACATAGCCATTTTGGCAGCCCCCAATAAGCTACCTATTTCCACTGGCAGCCACATGTCCAGTTCAGAGGAAATACTCACTCAAGATCTCTCCACATGGTAAATGAACGGCTGTAACTGGAGTACATATGTCAGGATATATATATACAGTGGAAACTCGGTTTTCAAACATAATCCATTCCGGAAGACCGTTTAACTTCTGAAACATTTGAAAACTGAGGTGCAAAGGGCTGTCAACAAATTTGATTGAGAAAATTGAAAAACACGCAGCAGAAGCTGTTTGACTTCCGAGGCGTGTTTGAAAATGAAAGCATTTACTTCCAGGTTTTTGGCATTCAGGTTCCAAAATGTTTGTCAATGGAGACATTCGAGAACCGAGGTTCCACTGTATATATGTATATCTATAGATATAGAGAGAAAGACAGAGACATTACCCAAGACATAAGTACAGTGGACCCTCCAGATACAAATTTAATTCGTTCTGGGGGTCCGTGGGCACCCCGAAAAAATGTAACTAGAGGCGCCACTTTTGTGCACCCGTGCAATGCGCAGAGTGCTTCTGCGCATGTGCACGCAGTGACCTGAAAGTTGCGTAACCAGAGCAGTATGTAACTGAAGGATACACTATTGTATTTAAATAATAATAATATTGCCCCTACCCAGAAGTGGCTTATGAGGTGAGGTGGAACCAACACCCTAGATTCTTGTAAGGCAGGTCCTGTTGCTTATGGGAAGGGCAGGGGCAGGGGCAGAGAGGTTGGTGTGGTGCAAATACACAGGCAGGAACACTGGGTTGGCTCTGATGGTGCATTTGCACCATCCCTGTCCCCTACCCCTGTCCCCTACCCCCCTACCCCTGTCCCCTACCCCCCTCTCTCTCATTAAGCAGCAGAAGCCCACCCGTTGGGAAGCTAAGGCAGTGGCTCTGTATCCCCTGGTAAGCCACTTCTGCCCTTCCCGCATAAAAGCTCAACGCTCTGTGTTGCCTAATACTACTGTATGCCCACATAATAACTGGCTAGATAAGTCTGGTAACATTTGCTCTTGAGCACTTCTTGGGATGTTGTTGTTGTTGTTAAGGGTATGTACAAACTGGTACAGAGGGACTCTCAGACGTGCCCAAAATTTAGAAGGATATTGGAGGGTGAGGGAGCAGTGGTTGAAGGGAAGGACAGAAAAGCACATCCCAGATGCTTTTCTTTACTCTCCATTTGCTGATGTGGATGAAAATCGGCAGACAAGCAATGGACATTATGACAGTAAAAACTGGGAGTGTGCGGACGCTAACTTGCCAAACAGAGCAAGAGCGAGGAACAGAAGCATTCACCTGGCTCTTCTTCAAGACTGGAATAATCATTAAGCTAAGTATGCATGTTCAAAGCTCCTAGCTTAGCCTCCCTTTGATACACTAGTCACATTAAAATATATTTTGATGCAGGGGAGGGAAGACACTTTAGAATAAGCAGTTCCTCCCTTGTGTTTTGGAGGTAGTATAAAGACCATACCAGTGCAGAAGTTCTGAATTGGCTCCAAATTTGGGGAGTAGGGCTAAGAGGTCAGAGAGTGATGTGGCCACTTGGCGGGTTTGAGTTTCAATGTCTCTCTTTCGTGAAATTAACCTCTGATTCCTGCCAGGCTGTAATGCATATTAAAGGGCTAAGCAGTTTTGCAGATCTTTTCCTCAGACTGTTGTGTGTCCTGTTAGAAGTTCTGCAACAAGAAAAAAACCTGCAATCAGAATATGATGATATTTATTTGCTTATAGCACCCTGCATGCAAGCTAAAATGAGCCCAAGTTTTCTTAGCCCCTCATCTAGCCTATATACCTTTTCTGATTCTATTGTCAGTTTTTCCCATGTTATCCTATGTCTGCTATTATCACTTCTCCATGTTATTCCTCTTCACTCTGCATTTTTGTATATGGTTTTGAAGAAAAAGAAAATGTTGGACGTCTGCAGAAAAACATTTCCTATGTTTGCCTGCTGCTGTGAAGAGTTCTGTTTTGTTTTTAAATTACCAATTGGTATGTGAATAATTGATTCACGGCTGTCACAGCATGGAGGTGATATTGTACCTTCTTATCCTGCTTCCTCCACCTCCTGCTGTCTGCTTAACCTTTCCTTCTTTTTGTAGTCTTTGTTGAAAAAAGGCCATGTAGATTTGGTGAGCAGTAGTTTCCACTTGTTCAGGAACCAGGAAGCAAAGGGAGGTAGAGAGATCAGTATAAGGAAGGTTTGCACCTTGCATTGCATTGGTACAGTTCTTGCTTAAAATAGAGCAAATATTGAAATAATTTAGAACTGCATAATCAAAACATTACTTAACCAGGTTGGTAATTTACCTGTAAAAGACTCTGTTTGAGTCTCTCAATAATGAATTGAGTTGTTTATAGAAGAACCAAGTTGAACGAGAAGGATGGAGGAGAGGAAGGAGGAGAAAGAGAAGAAGGTGAGGATGAAGAAGAGGGAAGATGAAGATTTCTAGGAAAACAATATTGGCGTGTCTTACTCAGAAGTAGACACAACACTGTACATTGGTACCTCTGGTTACGTACTTAATTCATACCGGAGGTCCGTTCTTAACCTGAAACTGTTCTTAACCTGAAGCACCACTTTAGCTAATGGGGCCTCTTGCTGCCGCTGTGCCGCCGGAGCACGATTTCTGTTCTCATCCTGAAGCAAAGTTCTTAACCCAAGGTACTATTTTTGGGTTAGCAGAGTCTGTAACCTGAAGCATTTGTAACCTGAAGCGTATGTAACCTGAGGTACCACTGTATTCATTGGAACTTCCTGATATGCTTCAGACCAGGCTTCCTCAACCTCGGCCCTCCAGATGTTTTGAGACTACAATTCCCATCATCCCTGACCACTGGTCCTACTAGTTAGGGATCATGGGAGTTGTAGGCGAAAAACATCTGGAGGGCCGAGGTTGAGGAAGCCTGCTTCAGACTATAGCTCTGATTTATTCTGAATACTTTTAATTTACTCTACACGTTAGGTTCATAATATGTGGTATATCATACTGAATAATTGCAAGTTAATTTTAAATCATTCTTCTGTTCTATCTGTTCTGTAATAGGAGATACGTTATTAAAGAATGCTATTAAGTGTTCTTCCCTGAGCAGTGAAAAGTTCAGGGGCAGTGCTAAAGAATTTCGTTTTACTCGGAAGAGAAGGAGAGAGGGCTCACATTAGAGACTTATCTCTGTATGTACAAATATAGACAGAGAGCGGGGGGGGGGGGAGAGTCCCAAATCCAGCAACACACCTGCTGAACCTGCATCAGATTCCTAGACTGCAATTGTTTCATACTGTTACATGCCACCCCAGTCTCCACAAGTGATGTCAAATTACATGGTTGGTGGAGTGCTGACCGGGGTCTGAGTTTCCTTTTGGGACAATGAGGCACAACAGAGACTGTGGTTTCTTTATGATACATGGTTTCTTTACACATATATACAACCTGAACCTAGATGAAGGGATTGCAGACCATTCACATCACAAGAGGGTCTGGCCTCCTCCATAAGCACAACACTGGATTCAAAGGACAGCAAAAAGCCATCCGCTGTGTCTCTTTGTTCCAGCACGTCATCCCCAGCTCATTTGGAGTTCTGCGTCTCCTTCTCACAGGTAACTGACTCCAAAGACCTACACCGGCACATGCCATTCAAAGATGAAACCACAAACCAGTTTTTTGCCTCTGCCAAAATAGATAAAACAAATTAGAACAAAAGTTAAAGGTGATACATTTGGGCAGAATTCAGTCATATACAGCACTGGCAAATTCTAGCTGTGCAATTAAAGCTAGTTTGGTGTTAGTTGTCCATTGAGGTCCTTTCCAACTCTACAATTCTATAATTCAATGCAAAGTGGAGGGGAAATGAATTTGAAAGTGTGGGGTAACAATTGCCTGATGCAATGCCATGTAACCTCTCTACAAACAACCAGAAAGAGTGATCTATAAATAGCCAGCATTGTCTTAACCTCCCCACAAAGTTCATGTAAGCAGATCAGGATAAATATGTCCAGACAGGTCTGGAAGCAACCCCCCAAAATAACCCTCAGGTTGTTTGTCATCTGTCTGTGTCAGGAGATGGGGTGAAGTCAAACTGTTGGGACGTTACAGCTCCTACTGTGGCTGTAGAGACCGATATGGGAGAGACATATTTAGTCGCAGCTGGGGCAGATGAAGGCGTCTGGTTGTGCTGTTGCAGATGAACCATGTTATTTCATCTCTCTGTATTCCTCCCAGAGGTCATTCCTCATCTGGTCACTGCTATGGGTGCACTACCTATCTGTCTCCAGGCACTGTGGTCATCTCCAGGCACTGTGGATTCCTGCATGGATTGATGTCTTCATGTCATGCTTGCAGAAATCTTTGTAACACAGAGTTGGAGATAGTTCCAAAAGCCAGGTAGACAGTTCTGGAGGGCATCCAACCCTTTCTATAAGGGTTCAAGCTTCTATAACACCTTCAAACACCAATTGGCTGTGACTCTCTATGAATGCCAGATTTCTTGGTTTTGAAGCTGACTGTAGATAGAAATTAGCCAATGCCCACAACACCCCCACTCCCCATTTTGCAGTTTCCTCCCATGCTGTTTCCTTCTTGCTCTCTTCTGCTGGGCATACCAGTTCATTTGTCACATGAGCAAGGTACTGTTGTGCAGTTGACATAGAATACATTGGCCAGAAGATGCTATAAAAATGGCTCGTGTCTCCTTTCTCCTTCCCCCATCCTTCTGCAGTGATTGAACATATCACTTTGTTCCATGTCCAAGCTTCACCAGTCTAGGGGGCCTGAGATCATAATTCTAAGTCCTTCACCGGCCTTCCAGCCAGGTTCTCTATACATTGTATGTCTGGGATGACTAGTTCTACTGTTTTATTTATGATGCAATCAGATGCTGTGAGAATGTCAGCAGTAACTTTTTCATTGCATAAAATACCTTTTTTAGTTTTATGTTGTAAACATTTTATCTCCTGTGTATGCTTCCTTCTTTTTTTGTCCTTCCACCCCCCCCCCACCTCACAACAAATATGAAGCAAAATGGATCAGCCCTTTAACATTATGAAGTGCATATAAAACACACTGGGGGGGGGGGCTGATCCACAAAAGTTAATCACACTTAAGTTTCATTAAAAGCAATGGAAGAAAATTGCTCCAGTGGAAGAATCATGCTCCAAATATCTGGTGTCTTTTATTTTCAGCGCATTTTCTCATTTTATATTTTTCAGACATTACCATGCCACTTATCTCTACAGTGAGTGTTAGCAATTTTATGGGTGTTTTAAAATATTTGAAGTAATAAGAATTTATACGAGTGTCTATGTGTCAAAGAAAAATTGGACAGGAAGAAGCCATGTCTTTGATTAATTTTCTCTCTCTCTTTCTCATACGGTAGCCACCATAGATAGGTATTTACTTTTGTTGATGTTTTCAGTCTGCAAGCAGGACATAACTGATGAATTCCCCCACAATTTACATTGCATTTCCTTTGCATGGAAATGAATGAGCTTTGCATTGAAAGGAATGGTGTGTGATAACTTAGTGATAGTGTAATTAATTATGCAAAATTCAGGGACAGCAGACAGCAAGGTGGACAGTGTAGCTTTTGTTGAAAGCCGAACTGCAGCGGAATAGAAACAGCACTGCATTTGATATGGGTCAGAATGGAAACTAATGCCTTCTTACACCCGTACTAAATATGCACTAAGTCCTAAATAAGTACTCACTGTTTGCACATGAAGATGTGAATGTTATTAGATGAGCTGAAGTAATTGGATCCTCTTAATTGAGGGTCCGCATTGCGCAAGGGCTATAGGCGCCCCCCACTCATCCATGGAGGGGTGAGGCTTGATCCTGAGTCCCATGTATCAGCCCCACGATTGTGCCATGGCCTGTTGGCCAATCATGATCGAGGTGGCGTGATCGAGGGGGGCCTATAAAAGGTGGAGGTGTGATGCTGTGGGGTTTTCCTGATTTTGAGGCGCCAAACATCCACCCACCCACCCTAGTGTTTAGGTTTTGCTTTGGCCTTGCTCTGGACTTTGTTCGGTCACCTGTTTTGGAACAGGGGACAGCTAGGAATTTGGCAGATTGGCAAGGGCCATTTGCTTTTCACCTACCTCTTAGCAATCGTCACAACTTTGTAAGGTTTGGAGGTTAGGCATTGGCTTAGTGAGATGTGGGAAAGGGGAGGTGCAGCCATCACCTGCCCCTCCAGGTACAAGGGTATTCCGTTAAAGGAATCTGTGGGTCTGGATTTCGTCCGAAGTCTGCTTGGGAGGCTAGGGCCATGCCAGGACCCAGTGGGAATACCGGGGTGAGCTTCAGTTGGTCACCATAGATGGAGCTCCCTCTTTTGGTGGTTTACCCTTCTAGACTTCCTGCAAGGCAGGCAGGAGTCAGATATAGTTATTGACAATGCCTAAGCCAATACCACTCACATTTCTTTAATCAATAAAGTTGTGGCCTACGTTTTCCCCATTAACCTTTAAACTAAAATTCTGTGTCTATGTCTTTTCATTATTCTGGGGGGTGCTGGGGCCTTGATGCACAACTGACCACCCAAACTTTTTGAAAAATTCACTGGAAAAGAAGTAACATTGTAGCTACTGAAGTTGTGATATGCTCTGAGACCTGAACGTATAGGATGGTATACAAATAAGCTGCAATTGTGCCTCTCAGCCCACATTGTGCAGAAGAGGGTAGCTTTGCACTTCCATCATAAAGTGCAGGGCATGTCCACAATGCTGTGTCTTTCAGTTCTATCATCCAAGATGGCTGCAACATTTAAGATGCTCATGTCTGCTCTCTCTTTTTCTCATCAGGCAATTTCCCAAAAGGGCAGGATTAGCCATTTGCCACTGACCTGAGTGGAAACATTTAGATTTCATTCCATTTTAAGGCAGGGCAGACATCTTTTTGCCTACTCTGCCCTGTTGGGGGTCATGAGGTTACTAACTGGTTATGTTTGGGGAGAAACTTTGAATAGGCTGTAACTGGAAAATCTAGCACAGGCGTTCTGAAAGGTGAATAAAACTTTGCAGTGCAGGAAGACCTGGGGAAATGACCTCATTGACCTCCATAATTTCTGGGCAAGGCTAGTAAAGGGCTTATTACATATACAACTAAAGAGTGTGCGTACGTGTGCGCAGCGTCCAATTTTAATACTGATCCGAGGCTTGGTGCTTGGATGGAGTTACCATTCAAGGTGGCGAGACTGAAAAGCTATTCAGTCCTTGGTAGGCAGTACACTCGCATTGATGTAAGGCAAAAGGCAGTTTATAAACAAATAGGCTCAATTCCCTTTAAAATAGCAGAGCAGCTCTTTATGGTTTAATTTAAGTCAAAGGGGGGTGTTGACTTATTCTTGCCTATGTTGGAATTATAATAAACCAAAGGTAATAATACTGCTATTTTGTAATACCAGGAATATTTCAAGGAAT
This sequence comes from Podarcis pityusensis, assembly GCF_964106645.2. Taxonomy (NCBI): domain Eukaryota; kingdom Metazoa; phylum Chordata; class Lepidosauria; order Squamata; family Lacertidae; genus Podarcis; species Podarcis pityusensis. Next base: position 30,988,634 of record NC_138031.1, on the reverse strand, counting down.
GCAAATTCAGGCCCACATCACTTACCCTGAACCAGAAATACATCCTCTTTCTTTCTTTTTTCTTCTTCTTACTGAGCACTAGCTGACTTCATTTTGCTATTACAAATGAATCTCTTCTTGGACCCTTTCTTCCCCGGACAATGTCATCTCGCGCAAACTAAATACATCATCAGTGAGGCTCATTCTCCTGTATTACACTAATATATCACTGGAATGGCATCTGCTTCTGATGATGTATTACATTAATACATCATCAGAATGTGGGGTTCCTATGGGGTATTACAAACGTGTGCTAACAAAGGGCTAGCAGTCTTGGAAACCAGTTTTGTTCAATTATCAAATGAGGGCAGCTCTGCAGCAAGGTGATACGTAATACAGGAGCTCTTACATCATCCAGAACAGAGAAGAGCAATCTGCATCCTCATTACATTACCCATGCAACTTTGCACAGCATTTCCGAGGGCTGCAATTGCTGGCTCCTTTCAATGTTTCACAAACCATAACCACCCCAATATTTTACATTGCTCTATGAATAATTCAGAGACCCTTCTATTTATTCTGCCCACCTCACCTTCTCCATGATAGCTAAACAGCACGTCAAATATGTAGCTATAAACCATGGGTCTTTTTTTATAAAGATATTCTTTCTTCATATAACGGCAGGGACCCTGCAAACATTTGCATTTACTTTTAGCACCAAAAAAGCAAGAAAGAGGGTAGGGAGATGGTTTCTTTTTTTGCAAGAACTTTTGCAAACCTCTTCATAGCTGCTGTTTGTTTAAAGGATGTAGTTTCAAATAGGAAGAAAGTACAAGAGATTACTAGTTTGGAAATATATCCAGAATTTGTTTTTCAGAGGAAAGTTGTCCATTTTTTGGTTCTTTCATTAAATTTACAAGCTGCACTACAGTGTGCTTATAATGAAAAGTTTTGCATGATGAAAACGGACCACCATGACAATTTTCATATAATATACCTGATTCCTTTTTACTCCATAAGCCCATCCCATCCCCTTCTCTCTATATATTTTAGTGCCACTGTGGTATTCGTTATATTCTTTTGTACCCTTTGAATCAAATGGTCAAAAGGACAGCTAGCTTTTTGGTTGTGTTTCAGTTCATGTTTATTTAATTGTAAGTACATAGTATATTTAAAAAGGGGGGAAAGCAGCAGAGGGTATCTCTCCAAAAGGCATCGTTTCAGTTAAGTCCTTGGACATCTTACTGTTTTTAATACTGATTCTATAGTTATGCTGGAAGAGACTGTTTTGTTTAATAAGCATTTATCTATTGTTAATGTCTTTGGAGAATTCATCTTGGGGTTTATACTGAAGATAAATGCAAGCGTGTGAGGGTTTATGAAAAATGTCTCAGCAAGTGACAGGAAGCCTGATATGAGTTACCACAGTCCGCTTCACATGTGGGGCAATCCACTACTTGTCTTGCATTTATTATATCTGTGTGCTCTGTATCTTCTGGGGTTTTTTATTTTTTTGCTTCTGAATCTCTTTGATATTAAATACTTTTAATACCAAACACTGACAGTAAATTTGAAAGGAATGTGTGATGTGGAGAAAGAGACAAAACGTCTTGATGTAAAAATTGTAGCTACAGTAGAGCCGAAATGGCAAAGATGTTTTTGGTGGCAGGCTTTTTCCTTCTTCTTTTTTAATGGTGTGTTCATGGGGGGAAAGGATGGAATATAAAAGGAATTAACTGAAGATTGAGTGCTCTAGTCCCATGAATCGTGCCACTTCATCCTGATAGTATGTTGTACATAATTATTGGTAAACCATCCAAGGCTCTTTTTATCACAGTGTATAGAATTCTGTCCAAAAATGCTCATTTTTATTGGTGTTTTTATATATGTGTGAAATTGTACATGGGTCTGGCTATATCTGATCTCTCTGATATTTCTAGAATGTATGAAGGTAATAAATAATACACAAATTGGGTGTGGTGAAAGCTTGTAAAAGAACTGTAAATTAGCAATAAAACTCCACATGAACTATCAGCTGTGGGAGAGACACACACACATTCTAATTAATAACCTCTCTCTCCCTCTATCTTTCAAATTCCTTTCCCTGACAATACGAATTGAAGAGAGATCTGATTCAGATTGCACTGCTGGATATGTAGAATAACAGTAGTAACCAAAAATAAATTAGATTCCAAGCCTTGCAAATTAATCAGTTACCCAGAGCTGTTTCACTATATCCTGTATGTCAACAACATGCAGGGCACTTGCCACTGGGCTTGGTGGATTGTACCTGCAGCGTCTGATTAAAGATCTATATGGAAGACGGTTCACTATGCACTTTATTTATTAAACTGATGTCCATTAAAAACCACCACGCTATGCTTCAACTAGTTTCATTTCTAATGTGCTTTTTATGTGACCAGAGTCAGTCTGATAAGAGATTTTGTGTGAGTTTACTCAGAAATAAATCCCACTGAGTTCAGTGGACTGACTCCCATGTCAGCATGTATAGTACATACTGCAATCTTACTGTACAATCTTATACATGTCCATACTGTTTTTAAGTGTGCATAGGCTTGCATCCTTAATGTGAAAAATCAAGTTTTTGGAAGGTAAACAACCTAATTCTGATACAGGCCACGGTGTGATGAACTGTGCAGCTAGCTCCATGTCCCCAGCTGGGCTTTTGATTATATAACTCAGGGAGTTTCAAAGCAGTTTGTGATGCAGCATGGGGTGGGGCTATTGTTGAAAGGAAAAAGTCAAATAGCCTGCTGGGTACACACACAAATCCTTGGGAGAACCTAAAAGAGGTATATGTATTGAAGCTACAGTCTTCTAGAATTCAATAGATCTATGCCAATCTATTCACTTCTACAATCATTTGACCACCTTCCGGAGCAAATATTAGGGTAGGGTTAAGAGCCTCACTTTAGTGTTGATTTTTGATCTACCTTAATCTGGACCCAGTCTTATGACTGGGTCATTATTTGTGGAGCCGCTCCAGAATTTTGAGCTTAGTGTAAAAGAGGCGAACTTGGTCAGTGTTCCTTCAGTGGCAACAATTGCCATTACTTGATAGACCACAGCAGTGTGGTGTATAAGGATGGACAAATCTGTCCATTTCTCTGAGCCTCTCATTTTTTCAAATTTCAAGTTGTCACATTTCTGCATAAGTGTTTATGTAATTACAGTCCTCATGAAAATTCGTCAAGATTTAGTGCACATTCCTTTTGGTATATATATTTTCCTATGTATCCTCCTTGCCCTGTGTGATGTGATGTGGGTGGCCACAGAGCCACCCTCCTGACACCGGCATCTCTGCTGCTTACCTAGATGAGACTGGGGCAGGGCAAGGGGACAGTGAGATGGGGCCTACATAAGTGCTTTAGCAAGACCATTGATGCCAATCTGGAGGTCTTGCTGGTCCCAACCTCACATGGTCCCAACCTCACTGCTGCTCTGCCTGCCTGGCTGAACCCCATCCACATAAGTGGAGTCAGGGGCAGGTCAGCAATAAAACACTCAGTGTCAGGGAAGTTAACTCTTATTCAAAGAAACCAAAGCAGTACAGTTCTAGTGAATACAGCAACTCTTCCTAGTACAGTGGAACCTCGTGCTACGTACCGTCCTCCTTGCAAACGCTGTGGGTTATGAGCTCCACTAACTCGGAAGTAGATGCCCCTTGTTGCAAATTTTGCCCCGGGATGTGAGCAGAAGTCGCACACCGGCAGCGCGGCAGCAGCGGAAGGCACCGTTAGCGAAAGCGCATCTCATGTTATGAGCAGTTTCGGGTTACAAATTTGGGAACGAATTAAGTTTGTAACTGGAGGTACCACTGTAGGTCTTGCCCCAATGAGGCAATTGCAAGGACTGAAGATTGAGGAGATTCCCTGGCTTCTTCAGCAGCCTGCCTCCATTCTGTCTCCTGACCCCTCCCTCCTCTGCTTCTGCCTCTGCATTTTGGACTACTGTCTGCCACAGCCTTTTCCTGCTCACTAAACTCTGTTACCTCTTCAGCTTCTGATACTTCCTCCTCCCAGTCTGCTCCCTCTTCTCCCTCTGACCACTCATCGTCATCCCACCACCAATCCCTGGGCTCTGAGCCTTCTTCCCCTGGCAGTTCCTCTGCATCCAGCCAGCCCATGACATCATCACCAGCATCAACAACATTACTGTGTGTGGTATAGATGCACTCAATGACTTCCGAGACTCATCCAACCCTCACAGATCCCTAACAACATAAATGAAGAATGTGCCTTGGCTTACGGAATGTAAGGTTAATCATAAAAAAGTTAATGGGGGACAAATAAAATGAAACTACAGTGGTACCTCGGGTTACAGACGCTTCAGGTTACAGACTCCACTTACCCAGAAATATTACCTCGGGTTAAGAACTTTGCTTCAGGATGAGAACAGAAATCGCGCAGCGGCAACAAGGCGGTGGCGGGAGGCCCCATTAGCTAAAATGGTGCTTCAGGTTAAGAACAGTTTCAGGTTAAGAATGGTCCTCCGGAATGAATTAAGTACGTAACCAGAGGTACAACTATATCAGTAATCAGATAATTTATCGGTTTTGAACTGGATGAGCTTTGTTTGGGAAAGGAGATTCCGACTAAACATAGAAATAACTTTCTGACAGTAAGAGCTGTAAGACAGTGAAACAAATTCCCATGAGAGATGGTGGACTCTCCTTCCTTAGAGGTTTTTAAGCAGAAGCTGGAAGGCCACCTGTCATGTAGGATCTAGTTGAGATTCCTGCATTGCAGGGGGTTGGACTAGATGACCCTTGGGGTCCTTTCCAACTCCACAGTTATCTGATTCTATGATTATAAGCTGACTTGACTTGGTTTCTTCAAGAAACAAACATTTTAAAACATGGTTGCTTTTAAATATTAAAGTTCCACTGAATTTGATCAGGCAAGATCAGGGATTGTACACTCTTACTGCCAAGGCTCAAGAACTGCCCTGAGCTGTAGCATGGCCACATATTCTATTACAGAAAATGTCTTGCCTGTGAAAAGAGACATATCCAGTTGGTTCACCCACCAATCTAGGACCCAACGTGGACATGGTTTTTGTGCTGTATTTTAAGAGGACAGCCTTCTATTTGAAGAGCTGACAGGAGACTATGGCCTTTATTTGAAGGGCTGTCCGGCATGGTGTCCTGGTTACAGTGCTGGACTGACAGGAGCAAGCCAGCAGTAAATCACACCAAGCAAGTTGGAGTTAACTCTTGATTAGCAAAAACAGGATCTGCAGAGGAATGTAAGGCCTAATGAAGACAGCAACTCATCTGCAGTATGGTCTTGCCCCATGAAGCAGTTGCTGAGACTGAAGGTCCCTGCCTCCCCACAGCTGCTCTCCAGGGTTTATCTCAAGCAATCTCGGACTGAGCCTGTGTGAAGCTAACTTCTCTTCCATCCTTTTCATGCCTCTCCTGGTCCTGGGAACTTGTCACAGCAGAAGGGGGAGACTCAGATGGCTTCCTCTTCTGCTTCCACCTCTGCCTCTGATCCTGGACTTCTCTCTGCCACAGATTTCTCCAGCTCATTAAGCACCAGACACCTCCTCCTCCTCCCAGCCTGTTCCATCTTCTCCCTCTGACCACTCATCGTTGTCCCACCACCAATCCCCTGGCTCTGAGCCTTCTTCCCTTGGACGTTCCCCAGCTGGTTCCTCTCATCATTTCTCTGCGTCCAAGTAGTCCATGACATGGACTAAGACATGGAAGAGCAGGATTCAAATGACCACTAATTCTTACCTATCTCACAGAGTTGTTGCAAGGATAAAATGGACAGAGGGAGAAGTGTGTACGTCACCTTGAGCTCCTTGGAGGAAAATATGAGATATAAATTTAATAAGAAAAGTAAGTCTGGTTTAAAGAAGACATAACAGAATGGGCCTTGAAGTTGCCCAGCAATGGTTTGACAGACCAGGCACACAAGTCTCCTAATTATAGTCTTATTCAGTATGGTCAGATGCATAGTGTCTTGATTTAAATTATGGTAATTATTTCAAAATCTGCATCAATATTTATCTATTTGTATACTGAAATAGTATGCAAAGCAGTGCCTTCTTTTTGTCCTTTTTCATGATGCCTTTCCTTCTTTCAGCAACGCACAAGTGGTCACTCTACTTAACCGTACCTGGGAGCTGCATAAACTCCGAGAACCTTTGAACATCAACATTTATACAGGTTTTTTAAATTTTTTGCTTTGATTACGATCCAAGGTGTGGAGAAAAAGCAGAGAAACAATTTTCATTTCCATGCAGTTAGTTTGCTGAGCTCTTTGGTGAACAATTCTCCCTCATGGAAAGCATGCAAATTTCGGTGATAAGGACGAAAGTCATGAAAATTTGTTTCAGCTGTAGCAGCGTTAAGATGCAAGATGCAATGCATTCACACGGAAATATATTCCAGTAACCCAAATCCCTTGTCCAACATCATCTTTGTTTCTGAAGTCTGATTAGTTAAGATATTCTATCACCTTGGGAAGAAAGCTGAGGTAAGCGGCTTAATTTATAGATGGATGAAGCAAACTTATTTAAAAATTCTCACTATGTTATCATGAATCATGTAGGCCTATTAAACTAATTGCTAAGTAAATTTAAGCGGTATTACAGTAGAATTCAGAGAATTTATCATCAATCTAAAGAGCTCTTTGGTGGTCTCATGCTGCCCCCCACAGATACATCTCAGAACATTCATTATTCCATAATTACAAAGTCTCTTTGAAGAGGCTAAAAATCCCAAGACTCTTCTCATCAATTATTTTCACCTGTTAATTCATTTTGTGTGAGGTAATAACCTCCGCATAATAACAAATGTGCAAGTACTCCGATTTTGCAATTAAAAGCAGCAGGGCTCCTATTTTGATCATACAGACTGTGACATCCATCATAGAAAACAATTTGGGCCTAGCAGGATGACAGATGCCACACTGATGGCTCTACTAACTAACTGCCTGTCCTGGTGGAGAAAAAAAATGGCCCAGCTTCAGCTGGCAGCTGCAAGCTATCTGATAGCTTCTGACCAGGCAGCTGGGCGGGGATATAGGAGCAGTGAGCAAATTACGGACAAGTAATTTTATTTCACAAAATGAAGATTTGGGTGCTCTAGATGTATGCATTCCAGTGGCTACTGTAATTTGGAAGCAAATAGCCCTTTTCATTTTAAAATGACTGGAATCACTGCCAGCGTTCAGAGAATATTGCTCCTTTCTGCCTTGTGCGTGGCGGGTGGGGGAAGCAAGGGAGAAAGACAGAACAAAACAACAGAAAATACAGTGCAATACTCATTATTTCTTCCCCTTCACATCTTATTAGCTGCAGAAAGCAGGGTGGTTATCTCTGCTTTCTCTGGCTAAATCTGCACAAGTGGGATTTCTTCCAGCCTATGGACAGGTGCCTAAATAATAGAAGAGCACTCATTTTAGCCTTTCACTTTGTATCAAGGCTGAGTGAGCTCTGTCTTGGGAGTGATCCCACCAAGCCTTAAAGTGATATCTATGCCCTCGTCTCCAGCTCCTTGGAAAACACTGGAGCAAAGTAGCTGCACAGCGGATTTGCTGAGAAAATAATTTGATTTTTTTAAAAAAGAAAGAAAGATGCTATTGTCCTGAACAGGAAGAGAAAATGGATGAATTCTGACCAAAAAAGGGCTAACCAATATGTATTAACAAGTTTTTATAAGCTGCAGCAACAACTCATCAAGTGTGTTCCTATTGGAGCCCATGGAATTTCACTTCAAGCAAATATGCTTAGGATTCAGAATCTAGTGAATTTTCAGGTGTTTCCTTATGGGAATATTTGTGTGGTGAAAAATATAAACCAGTGAAGGTCCCTAATCTGGAAATGTATATGTATGTTTTTCCTTCATTTTGTTTGTGTCACTTAAGGATCTGTGAATTTTTCATGAAAAGATCAGAACCAGCATGGGGTGATGGTTAGAGTGCTGGACTAGGAATTGCAGAGAACCGGATTCAAATATCAATTCATCCATGAAGCTCACAAGGTGGTTGTGAGAATAAAATGGGGGACTTGCATATGCTGCCCTGCATTTCTTGGAGAAAATGTAGGCTACTCAGATAATACATAAAAGCTTGAAATATTTAAGAGCTACCATTCAAGTGTTTTCCTGGGGTGTAAATGTTGCCATTGTAAACACACACTGAGTGAGAGAACTATAATTGCATGCACATTTTTAACTAGGTCTGTGACTATATAATAAAACTTGTATATTGCATCTGCAACATGTATGTATGCAGTATGTGTGTATAACCATCGGCAAAATGTTTCAATAAACCTAAAGTCTATTTATATTTAATCCACTCAGTGAAAAAAATGGTTGCTAAAGATCGTAAAACATGAGCCATCCACTGGGTACAGTAACTATAAGGCTTAAACTACAAAGGGAATCAACAACCTGGAAATTATAATGTATTATAAAGATGTATCTCTTGGATTTCATTGCTGTACTCTAATGCCAAGCAACCACCACCACCACCACAAAAAATACAGATGAGAGGTTAAGCACAGCACCCTTTTCCAGGTTGCACCTTAAGATAGTGAGATAGCCCTGAGTTGTCCTTTTAAATTATAAGGCTTATCACTTCCGTCTCCCACATTTCTTCGCATACTGTATTCTGGAAAATAAAATTTCTAAACCCTGTCCACAAAAGGATGATGGGGGCAGGAATGGAGAAACTGTGTTTACACTATACCTTTTCTGGTATTTTGGGCACTGTATTTTGTCCCGCACAGAGTCACAATTCCCAGCAACCCTTAAAAAACTACATTGCCCAGAATTCTTTGAGGGAAAGGTTGTTTTCTGAATGTGCTTTGAAGGAACAGTGTGTACACAGCCTGCAGAGAGAGAATGTGTGTGTGTGTGTGTGTGTGTGTGTGTGTGTGTGTCACTGCCAGATACCTGGGTTTTCATTCCCTGTTTTGCTTCCTTCTTAATGAACTCAGACATATCAAAGATCTTCCTTAATCTTTTCCAGGGATGGGGAAAAGTCATTCACATATGCAATTTCTTTCTTTTTTAAAAAACTGTGTGTTTCTATCCACAATGTCTTGGGCATTTGAAACCAGCCTGCATTAGCAATCGTCAGAGATGCTGCCCATTTGTAGGGTAAGATGGTGATTAAAAGCAAGCAAAAACAAGTGAACAGCAACAAGTAAATTGAGATGATCCCTTTTAGATCCTCTTGAATGCAGTGTCGATTGGACTTGTTCTTTCTGCCTGTGCTCCCACAGTAACGAATGTGCAGTGGCCATCAACAAATTACAACTCATGACACTTTTGCTGCTGCGGTGTTAAAGCCCAAAGTCCTACTGAGAAAATATATGTTTTTTATTACCAAATTGTTCTTGTTTACAATTCTAATATCCTCTTCATTATCTACTTTTCCAGACATTTTAGGCAGTTCTGAAGACCTGGGGCAGCACTAGCCCTGTCATAAAGAGAAATTAATGTTGTTAAGGATGGCCCAGCTGCCCTCCGGGACAGCTGAAGATGTGAAAAATATAAGGTTCTATTTTAAAGATGAAAATGATTAAAGGCGCAGGCACCTTACGCTTAGTGCAGCCACTAAAACTTTTAATAAAATACTTCAGCACAGGAGGGGGAGAAAGAGGGGGGGGGGAAATCCGCTTTACTTGTTCCTACTGTAAGTCTGAAGGGGTAAAAAAGGCAACTTTGTTCTATAAGAAGAGGCTTGCTTTAAGGACTAATAAGCGTAAAAAGGACTTCATCATTATAAAGAACCCTATTCGTCTCAGCAACAGCTCACTTAATAAAGACTGGATGATAGAAAAACCAGTGATGCTTTCTCCAAATAGCAAGTAAGCTAATTAGGAGCATGGTAACAGGTATCTTTTACCAAAAGGAAAAAGAAAAAGAAAAAGGACAGCCTTAAACCAGCTTGCAGCAAATGCTTAAGAACATTGTAGCAGCTGTACAGTAGTTATTGTATCCTCTTCAAGGCTGTTACAGCTGCCACAGTTTCATAAGCTTATGCACCTCAAACCCCTTACAGAGGCTAAGAATAGGCTTTCATGGAAGGAAGAAAAACACAAGGCAGCCACAGAGACAGAGAACTTTAGGGGCCTCAGACCAAAGGCAGCGTTCAAGGGTGGGGAGAATTATGGTGCAGCTATTTGGAGGGAAATGGGAGCAAGCATTAAAAAAGCAGAGCATAACCTTTGGCCTGGCATGGAGAGGGAACAATGACGATCATGAATGCCACCTTCGTAATATTACCCACCTCAGGCATTTTTAATGGTACTGTGAAGGTTAGTGGATTTGACCTGAAGGCAGAAAGTCTAAACACCCACCCACACTCTTTTGTACTTTAATTACACACTGTCCATTATATATAGAAGGAGTGTGAGAAGGAACCAGTTGCCAACTATAGAAGGATTTGGGGGGACAGGACAACTGATCAGAAGGTCACATTGGGGCCTTCAGAGCCAAGTAGCTTCAGAGGCAAGTATGCGGCAGAAGACGTCTTGGCAGCAAGAGACAATGCCAATATTTCTTTTATTCAGAATTCAAATTTCTTTGGCATTTTAAAAAAAACACCATATAAAATGAAAAATCTTTATTGCTGTAGCTGAGCTCTCCTCCCTTACTTATTATAATCTATTTACATTGTTTATTTACCCTGCCCTTTGACATCTGATGTGCATGTGATACACCCACCCACCCACCCACCCCTGTTTTTTTTTATTGTATTTTTTTGACTGAGGCTGTGCACACGTGACATTTTTTTCTAGAATCAATGCTGTGTGTGTGTGTGTGTGTGTGTGTGTGTGTTCGACACTCAATTTTGAACTATTGGACATATTTTTTTTGCCCCTGAAAAGCACTTTTTGATAAACTGGTTTCATAAAATAAAAAATAAAATAAAAATATTATTGCAGTGTGTCCGTTTGAAAAAAAAGATTAAAACAGGTGGAGGCAGTCCTAGCAATTGGACTCATCTGTGCATTGTGGTCAGCTGTACACCAAGGTCACAGTCATTGCTTTCTTCATTCACATGGGGGATGTGCAATGAAAAAAAAGTGGGTGATAACTCAGTCAAGTGAGGGGTTACCCTTAACACACACACCCTTGTAGACAACAGGATCAGCAATCAATCTATATGGAAACAGTACGCTGCCCAAACGGTCCACCTGCTGCCTCCCCCCCCCAGCTGTAGGACGGCTGAGTGGGAGGAGGCAGGCAGGCTCCAGAGGCCCTGTGGTGCACCCAGCCCCTATGGCAGCTCGCCCCGCTGCTGGGCGTGCCACCACAGGCACCTGATCGGCTTCCTCTGTCACTGGATGGAAAGCAGCGTGTTGAGGATAACCATAAACGATTTTGAATTGAATTTTTTTGACACAAGGGATCAGTGTGCACACAATGTGAATTGAATATATTTCTATATTGTTGTAAACCATCCTGTGTTTTTATGGTGCGGGCTGGGTAAGAAATCCAATTATTATCTCTGTGGCTGATCTGTGGCTGTGTCTATGTCACCAGGGTACTGATATGAACAGCACCCCTTTGCAACCACTGCCTAGTACTGATGCAGCAACAGAAGTCACACCTTACAGATAATGGTCATACCATAGATTTCTATAATGCCATTATGATATTGCCAGGTTCCTTTCCTAACGATCCCTAGCATAGAATTTGCCTTTTTCACAGCTGCCACACACTAGGCCAAACATCTTCATAAAGCTATCCAATATGACCACAAGGTCTCGTTCCTGGTCAGTCACTGCCAGTACAGATCCCACTACATGAATTCAAACACTGTTTCATTTACAGAAGCTAGAAAAATTAGAATCCAAGCCAATGGGTTGTATTCAGAGAAAGTTAGAGGCCAGTTAAATCAATGAAGCAACACATTGCCTGACTTTCTCTGTGTTTGCCCATAAAGGCTGAATCTGCAAGTACTTTTAGATTGCTTAAAAAGCCACTATGGTACAGTCATTAGATTGCCATATTAGGACCAGGGAGATCCAGGTCCACCCACACTCAGTCATGATGCCCATGGAATGTATTTGGGCCATTCACTATTGCTTAGCCTAGCATCACTCACAAGGTTGTTGTGTAAGTAAAAAGGGAGTGGGCAATTCACGTACACTGTCTTGACCCCTCTGAAGGAAAGATGGATTGTAAATCAAATTAAGTATAAACATAAGTGGGGGGGGGGGGAATCAGGTCTCCATGTTATCTTTATTAATTCAGCAATGTTATGCATGCTAAATAGTCTAAAACCAAAAAAAGTGTATGGAAGTAAGATGACTTTTAAAAGTGAAAAATTCAGGAATTCAGCAAATATGGAAGTTGGGATTACTCGGGGAAGAGTGGAGGGGGAGAAAAGAGATGTAATATGCATGTGTGTGTGTGCCCACACTCAGCAGTCAGTGTAAACACTGAGCAAAAAAGAATTCTCTTGTTAGTTCATGGAATAAGAGCTGCTGACCTCAAACACCACACACTGGGATTTCTAAATCTCCTGCACGTCTTATTGAAAATATATCATTCAACAATAATAGGGCACATTTTATAGGCTAACTAGGAAAACCAATATGTTTGCTAGAGCCAAAATATATGTAGACAATCCTAGCCATAGTCCAAATAGTGCTTTTTGATTGATGTATCACACTCTTAGAGTTTTCGCTATTCAGTTTCAAAATATTGATTTAAAGTGATTTACATATTTTGATTCAGCATTTAATGTATTCCAAGCATTGGATAATGCTTAGAAACGCTTATTCCCACCAGGGACCCTTGAAAATGGCATTTTCAATGGCCTCTGGCTCAATCTATTAAGCAGAGAAGCATTGGCTCAATTCTACTTTCCAGGATCCTTGATGAAATGGACATGTTGCATGGACCTGTTCTGAATAATTGAGTATTTTAAATATGAAATCAGACAAGTTACTCCATACAAGTTAACTTTGCCTCCTCCCCTGCATCATGGGAGTAAGTTTTGGATAGAAGGAAGTCTAATGGGGATGGATCACTGGTGGCAGGAAATGTAGGTGGTGGGGTGGACCCTTGTGTATCAAGTGTGAACCCCTTTGAGGCTCAGTTCCTAATGGATCATTGTTTTCCAAACTTGCCCCATTTAGAAAACCAGTTTATGTGCATGAAGTCCTATCACTTGCACCCATTAGCTCTGAATTTCAGTGCCACAACAATGTACATAAGAACATAAACGGAGTCCTTCTGGATCAGACCAAAGGCTTATCTTGTTCAGGACCCTATTTAATCCACCTCCCAAGCAGGACCCTCTCCTCCTATTGTTTCTTAACAACTGGTATTCAAAGGCAAGATTAGTGGAGGCAGCGTGTAAATGACTTAGCTCTTCAGTGAATGGGTCTCCCTTATCCAATATGCACAATTCAAGACAAAAATCAAAACTCATGAAAATTCAGTTCATCTCTAAGACCATTGAGGGGAAAGGGCATCCATTCTTTTCTAGGCCGATTGACATCCAAGCCAATGAACCATTCACAAGGAGGTTTCCCTCTCCTCCCACGTACGGAAGGTTGGCCAGGTAATGGGGGGGGGGGGAGGGCTACAGTCCTACAGCCTATCTGCAGACTAGCAATGCCCACTAGTACAAGTCCAACAGAAGGGGAAATCAGGTAGATATGCAGTAAGCAAAAAGCAGGTTGTCTCCTGAAAGAAAGACATTACCTGAGAAAAACAGGCTCTGACACACTTTGCATCTTTCTTTTAGATGTACTTCATGCTAGGTTTGCCACACTTGGGTGGCTATTGTTGCTGCTGCTGCTGCTGCTATTGATAATAATAATAATAATAAATTTTATTTATATCCCGCCCTCCCCAGCCAAAGCCGGGCTCAGGGCGGCTAACAACAATAAAACAGTATAAAAGTATAGCATAAACAACACTCTAAAATCATTCATTATAAAATTAATTAATTCAGGCCACTGGCAACTATTGGGCCAGAGCTCCGCGAAGATTGCCGAGGGAGGGAGTCAGGCTGTGCCCTGGCCAAAGGCCTGGTGGAACAACTCTGTCTTGCAGGCCCTGCGGAAAGATGTCAAATCCCGCAGGGCCCTGGTCTCTTGTGACAGAGCGTTCCACCAAATCGGAGCCACAGCCGAAAAAGCCCTGGCTCTAGTTGAGGCCAGCCTAACTTCTCTGTGGCCTGGGACCTTCAAGATGTTTTTATTTGAAGACCGTAAGTTTCTCTGTGGGGCATACCAGGAGAGGCGGTCCCGTAGGTACGAGGGTCCTAGGCCGTATAGGGCTTTAAAGGTTAAAACCAGCACCTTAAACCTGATCCTGTACTCCACCGGGAGCCAGTGCAGCTGGTGTAGCACCGGGTGAATGTGATCTCGCAGCGAAGACCCCGTAAGGAGTCTCGCTGCAGCATTCTGCACCCGCTGGAGTTTCTGGGTCAGTCTCAAGGGCAGCCCCACGTAGAGCGAGTTACAATAATCCAGTCTGGAGGTGACCGTCGCGTGGATCACAGTGGCTAGGTCAGGGCGAGAGAGGTAAGGAGCCAACTGCTCCTTGATGATGGTTGTGTCTCTGGAATGACAAAATTTGCATAGCTATGAGGCTCTTTATTTTTTAGCTTGCTCTCTGCATGACTTAACATTTTTAATGCTATCCTTTTGCACATTTATCATGCCAGGTATGCCTTATATTAGTTTCCTTTTGCTCTCATAGCTAGAACTTTATTTCTGGTCTCTATATCCCAGGTATAGCAACCCTTCTTATGTTTATCCCTTTAACATCTTGTCCTTTTCAGTTGTAAGAGATGCTGTACAATATGGTATTACCAGTGCTTTTTTATTAAAAAAAATGTTTAGGGGTACTCTCATTTGACTCAAGAAAACCACCATTTTGTAGCTCAAATTGGGGAAAATAAATACAGTAAATGGACAAAAGTACAAAGATTCACAAAATGTTTAGGGGTGTGTGTACCCCCAGAAAAAAAGCACTGGGTATTACGCTTTGTCATTTATTTATTCCTTGCCTTCCAGACACATTTCTCAAGGCAATGTACAAAATGGAATAAAACATCTTTAAAAAGAAGTTTTAAAAAACACAAAAAGTCACAGTCCATGAATTTAAAAATAATACCATTTAGACAACCATGGTAGAGAGCTATTCATCCAACAGAGAAAGCTTGTCTTTGACATGAAGAGTTGTTTACTTCCAAAATTAGCAGTTGTAGAATGGATCACAGCTCATTTTTCCTACATTTGGTTTTAGTGGCCATCCCTGCAAGAGCCATGCCCCAGAGGTTGCTTCAGGACTGCTATTAAGAGCACCATTTGTGGTGGCGAGTTTCATCTCCCATCCAACTATTTGTTGATAAAGTCAAAACAGGAGTTTGAACATGTTTGCTTGCTTCTAATTGTGACATCAACAGCAGCAATAATAATAATAATAATAATAATAATAATAATAATAATAATAATAGAGCCCTTTTGTCAAACACCATAAAGGATTGCACGAACATTTAAAGTTTGGTTCCGCAGCATCTCAGGACTTAGGTCTGATTCAAGATGAGAAGGAAAAGGAGGATTAGAAGCTTAAAGAGAAGATAAAAATAAGTTTGAAACAAGCTTACCGACAGGAAGGGAAACGAGTTTGTCATGACCTTGCCATGGGGAAAAGAAGCGGTTTACCAAAGGTTTCCAGCAAAGCAAAGACAAAGGACATTTTGAAACTGTGATCCAGTTACCACTTTACCCTGCCACTATTTCAGATGTGTCAGGCATTGCTAAAGTATTTAGAAAGAGCGAGCTTTGATTTCTCCCTTAAAAGTGCCAAAGTGCCATCTGTCCTTAAAACAAATACTGGGAAACACACACACACACACACACACACACACACACACACACACAAGCAATATGGCACACTTAACTTTATAGTAGCTGCAGTTGCATGGCTCTGTGATGTATAACCACAATAAAAAGCAGGAAATATCAATATTCTACATTACTGCAAGCCAGACCTTAAGAAAATAGCCAAGGCAAAAGGGAGAAGGGAGAAGACGTCTCATTCATGTTATTATGCTGTTGGCTGAGGTTTCTGTTGACTTAGATTAATCAGCTACAGTTGTTGTATAAACGCCAAAATGGGAACAGTCTTTCTGACTAGACTTCCCCACTCATCTTGCGATAACCACGGTAAGCTGCTTTGCCAGGAGTAAGAACAAATAAGGTCTAGGGTTTTACCGCCTCCTCTTATGGTGACATAAGAAAACAAAACAAAACCTTGACAGGGAGCACTGCATTTCCTGACTCACACTTGAACTTGGGTTCAATTTGAATCTCTTCATAGGTTATAGGGGGTTTTTTATATCTATATAAAAGTTGCCACTAACCTTTCCCCCTGTCTTCTTATTCCCCTCAGTTCTACTTAAATAGTACATGAGAGGCCTCCACCAGTGGCAGCTGTGATGTGGAGTGGGAGAGGGGAAATGTGCAAAATGCGCAAAATGACACAACAAAGTGCAATTCTGCTTGCTAGAGGAGAAAGGAGTAACAGTTGACATGGTGATGCCCTAGTTATCAAATAGTTCTTTAGTCTGCTCAGAGCACTTTTCATATGTCACAGCCCCCCTCTGCCCTGTACATTTAACACAGTGTCGTCCCACTTTAAACCGTCACGGCTTCCCCCAAAGAATCCTGGGAACTGACATTTGTCAAGGGTGCTGAGAGTTGCTAGGAGACCCTCTATTCCTTTCCCAGAGCTACAATTCCCATAATTCCCTTGAGAAAGGGGATTGGTTGTTAAACCACTCTGGGACCTGTAGCTCAGTGAGGGGAATAGGGGTCTCCTAACAACTTTAGCAGCCTTAACAAACTACAGCTCCCAGGATTCTTTGGGGGAAGTCACAACCATTTAAAGTGGCATGATCCTGGTTTAAATGTATAAGGTTGATGGGGCCGCAGTCCTATGCAAGTCTTGCTTCTTGTAGGGCAGAACTGAGGATATACCAGAGCTTTTGCTCCTGCCCCTGCTATTAAGTCGTTTTCCTTTAACTACCTTGCATTATGCCCGATTGTGTGAATACAAAGGCCAGCGTGCAAGCTCCTGCTCATGCATAAGGGGGGCCATGTGATCAGGACATATGCACAACCAGGTGTTCCAATTATGCAAAGCCACTGCATGCAAGGAGGACCCCACACATTGGCCTTTCTAAATAGCAGGGGTGACTCACCTGCAACCTTCCAGATGCTTCTGAAATACAACTCCCTGACCACTGGTCATGCTAGCTGGGGCTGATGAAAGTTGTACTACAGCAACATGTGCAGTGCCACATGCTCGCCATCCCTGCTGTATAGACAACTGTGCCCAGTGCACAGTTTATAAAGAAAGAAGTCCTCATGTTGGTGGTGAGGGGCAGGGACAAAGTTATCGAGCATAGAAGCCAACGCCAGAGGGCTGTGGGTACTTAAAAAGGTAAAGGGACCCCTGACCATTAGGTTCAGTTGTGACCGACTCTGGGGTTGCGGCGCTCTTCTCACTTTATTGGCCGAGGGCGCCGGCGTACAGCTTCTGGGTCATGTGGCCAGCAGGACTAAGCCACTTCTGGCAAACCAGAGCAGTGCACAGAAACGCCGTTTACCTTCCCGCCGGAGTGGTGCCTATTTATCTACTTGCACTTTGACGTGCTTTTGAACTGCTAGGTTGGCAGGAGCAGGGACCGAGGAACGGGAGCTCACCCCGTCGTGGGGATTCGAACCCCCGACCTTCTGATCGGCAAGTCCTAGGCTCTGTGGTTTAACCCACAGTGCCACCCACATCCCAACAGCACCACCCACGTCCCAGTGGGTACTTAGGCACCCACAATAATATAATTGTGGGGGCCGGGCATCCACAAAGTCAATGAAGAAAGCTGGCATGGAGGAAAGCAGTTCAGCTCCATCCTCCACAGCCAGCCAGCGAGGCATCCTTTTCCGGGGATGAGGGTGGGGCTCGGGCACAGAGGCAGAGTCTCTTTGCCTCCAAATCCAAGTCTGAGTCCCTCACCACAAAAAAGGGTGCCTCGCTGGCTGTGTGACGTCACACACATGCAGGCATCAGTGTGTAACATCGCACGTCCGCATGTGGCAGTGGGCAGCCCACAATCTTGAGGACAAGATGGCACCCCTGTTCTCGAGCACATTCCAGTCTGCACTGTCATGCCCTACATGTAAATAGCACACAAAATAGGTGTCATGTTAACCATGCAATCTCAGTCAGTTTCAGTGCTATTTTTCTAGAAAAAGAGGTGCTGGAGCTCAACATGAACTTCTTAGAATGGCAATGGTGCCCACCTGAGAGGCGCTGGAACTGAGCTTCAACTCGGGGTGGGGGGGGCGCCCTGGTCAGTATTATTGTCCCCATATTACAGAGTGAATGGAAAAATAATTTTTAAAAAAGACACATCGTATAAAAAAATACCTACAGTTGTTGATTGCATCACTATTGTCAAAAGTTATGAAGCCGTCTCTGTTGTGTAACCCGGGATGTGACAGCACCAAAATTTAGGCCACAGCCCTTCCAGACATTTTCTCTAACGATTAACATAATCTTAACTTGTGATATCAATAGGAGAATCTAATTAGAAGGATCATTCTTTGGGGAAGCACTATCCATGATGATATATCTCCACTACAATTCCCTAGCCATTTCCTTTTTACTAGCTTCTTGAGCAGAGGTGGGCAGGAATCTTCATGCATGTTTGAATCGATTACATTAGTGCAATGTACAAGGTCCTTGTAAACTGTCTGTTCATACAGAGGCTGAGGTGAATTAATACATTATTTAACAGTAATACACAACCTTTGGATCACATATTTCAGATCGTGTGTGTGTATGTGTGTATCCACACCAGAGAATTCTTTTCTTGCTTTTTGCCTTCTGTCTGTTAACATTTTGGTTTTCTTTGGTCCAGAAATAGTATGAAAGAAAGCATAAGTAATGGTAATTTATTGTAATTATATGGGCAGATTCATAAACAGTTACAAGAGATGCTGGAGAGCTTGGAGAAATATTGTATGTAGATGTCTAAACCAAATGATTTCTTCATGACCAGCTGACTATAAAACCAGGTGCAAAATAGGATTTTTGAAGACTGTTGCTTCAAACTTCCGTACTATAGCACCTGCAATCTCTTTTATTGTTTGCACCTATATCCAAGAAAACTGTTCAGAAGAATCTAGCTTCTTATTCCCTACTTTTCTGGCCAGCAGTGGAAAAGAAATAACTGCCCCGAATCCTTGATGTTGAAGCTTAAATTTGGTCCGATCTAGCATGTTTCTACTGACAAAAAAAAAAACATATTTCACAAAAGCTTAACAAAAAATTAAACCATACATTATGGAAACAATAAGCATAATTGAAATGTCTAAATTTACAGCAAATAAATGACCTCATATATCACCTTTCAAGTAGTGGGTGATTACACTTCTTCAGAAGCTAATAAACCCTTCCTAAATTCAACAGCACTTTCAAGCTTACAAAAGTATGTTTTATCAGGAAACTAAGAAGAGCTTTTAACAGTGTGCATAATTAACCTGTGGAACTCATCGTGTCAAGGTATTATTAAGACCAAGAGCTTAGCAGGTTTTGTAAAATGGTTAAGACGTTTATATGGGAACATCTGAAGTTACATTAAATAGGATAAAAAACATTAACAGGGATAAAAGCATAAGCCAAAAGCTAACTGACTGCAGTGACAATGAAACATCTCCTATATGCCATGTCTGTTCTGTCTACTTCAGAATTTTTCAAAAGGCTCTTTACAAGCGGTTGAGTATCCACCAAGAGAAAATATCAGCCACATTGTTTTGGAGCAAGGGATAAGCAACCAGCCCTCCAGAAGTTGTTCATCTGGCCCACCTGTATTGTCAATAGTCGGAGGTAGTAAGAGATGTAGGTTAACATCCTGAGGGCCTTTGTTTCCCCATCCCTGTCTTACAGGCTCTTCTTATGTAGTGTTTTGGATTCTTGGTGGCCTTATGGTAAAAGCCACTGATGATATTATGAGAGCCAGTGTGGTGGCCTTGGACCTAGGAGATGAGGGTTCAAATCCCCACTTTATCGTGAAGCTCACTGGGTGACTTTGGGTCAGTTGCTGTCTCTCTGCCTAAGCTGCCTCACTGGGTTGTTGTGGAGATTAAATGGTGTGAGGGAAAGCCATGTGCCAGCAAAATGATGCATGCTGCCTCCATCAGTGTTAAAATGTGCTTGAGTATTGCCACACTGCAGAAAACAGCCTATTGCTAGGAGCACAGAAGCTGCCTTTCACCAAGTCAAGAGTCCTAACCCATTTAGATCAGTATTGTCAACACTCAGGGACAGCAGCTCTCTGCAGTTTCAAGCAGTATTAACTCCCAGCCCTACCTTGAAATGTCAGGTATTTAACCTTGCATCTTTTGTATGCCAAACATGTGGTCTACCACAAATCTATGGCCCTTTCCTTTCCGCACAGAAACTTCATGGAGGTTCTGGAACTGGGTTTCGCTTGTAGTCACCAGTGGGTGGACTGTGTCATATTTTCATTGCTTTAAAACAAGCAACCAGCTTGTGCAAAATCTCACAGAGGAGTGTATTTTTCAGGCCTAGGTTCACATAGACCAGT
The DNA here is from genome assembly GCF_964106645.2 of Podarcis pityusensis. NCBI lineage: Eukaryota > Metazoa > Chordata > Lepidosauria > Squamata > Lacertidae > Podarcis > Podarcis pityusensis. The sequence goes on along the minus strand of NC_138031.1, from coordinate 30,968,025 downwards.
AGGCAATTTTCAAGGGAATGCAGATGTTAGCGGTGGACAGGGCCAGAAGCAGATAGGATGCTCATGGCAGTTAGCCATTGCCTTGGAGATGACAAGGGGCACTGGCCACCAAGGTACAGCCTTATGCATTGTTAGACAGCTAAACCACACTGACATGTACCTATAGTCCTGTAGAATAGAAAGATGGGCAGGACATATGTTCAATAAATATAAGAACAAGAAGGAAAAATTGGGATTGTACTTGTAGTGCCTGGTCCTTTGCTCAGAGCATTCAAATTGAATAAGCCTACTCACAAGTTGTTAGCATGTAGAATCTGCATGCGTAATCAAGACTAGATCATGACAGAATGGAGAAAACCTTTATATGTGCAGTCAGGGATGCAATAATGGAGCCAAAGTACAGTTGCAATTAAAACGTCATATTTGCATTTACTAGCTTCTGCAACTTTAGTATCATTCCTAATGTTATATTAGTAGAGTGCTTGCTTTATTATCATTGTATAAATTGATAATATACAATTGTTTTATATCTGTCTGATACATGGTGGTAAGATGCATTACATTAAGAATTCATGGGCCTGGAAATAATGCATTGTAAAAATGAGGGGGGAGGTAGCATAGGGGGCCCAAATAGACTCATCCGCTGCCACGCATCTCTAGATATTGCTGGTCTCAGATCAATCCAGTTTCGCATCCTTCACTACAATACCATATATTTAACATCATGTAGCGTTTGGAAATGTAGATTGGTTTCAAATAACCAGCCAATAATGTTGAGTACAATTTGCAAATTCTCCTTCATACCCTCTCTCATCAATAGGGCCCAGTCTCTCATAGGAAACTACCATGTACTGATTAAGATCATTGATCCATCCAACTCATTGCTGTCTACACTGACTGGCAGAGGCTCCCAGCCCTACCTGGAGGCGCTGGGACTTTCTGCATGCAAATCAAATGCCCTAACACTGAGCTACAGTCCTTCCCTTCCATTATTCCCCAAGCTGCTTTTTCTCTCCAGCCTCCCATTTGACTTTTCCATGGAGCTGTCTTCCCAGCCCCCTAACTCTAGAGTGTCCCCACACCCTTCTACCCTTAGACCCAGTGTGAGGTCTGGAAAAACAACAACAGCTTTTTCCATCATATTTTCTGCATTTAGTTAATGACCATTTCTCCACAGCAATTAGGACTCCCTGTGAATTGAAAAACAATCCCTGGAGGGCCCTAAGAGATTTCTGAAATAATAGAGAGCTGGAAGATGGAGGGGAAAGTTTGAGCCATTCCCAAGCCTTCCACACTGCCTGAATGGATATTTCTGGTCCCATGTCAGCTGGTGCATGTCTTATGTACATTCCAACTTTCTGAAGGTCTCCAGTAAATACTACAAATGATGAAAGACATGGGGATGATGTGCAGTAAATAAGCTGATGAAAAGCCAAGCAGAAGGATTGCGATTCAGCAGGTGGTCAGCTGCCCTACAGAAGGTTTATGTCAGTAGGCCTTGTTACCAATCAGAGTAATAGAAAGATGACATATAAAAGAAAAGATTCCTGTGTGAAAATTGCTTGGGGGAGAGTTCCAGCTTTGTGGCCCTTTGCTACGTAACTGCCTAGGCAGCAGGTGAGGCTTGCAAGCAAGGCAATATTGAGGCAACCATCACAGATTATGAGACAGACTGAGATGTTTCACAATACAGAAGTGGCTTTTGTGGTCCTACCCATTTCACACTTCTTGATGTCCTGGGTTGTCCTAAGTTATTCCAGCATGAACCAGGATGAAACACAGAAACCAAATGATTTAGTCAACCACATTAGGTTCCTATAGACACAACTGTGTGTCAGATACGTACATTCATTCTGCCCATAATAAAATGCTTGAAAGGGGCTGTGATTTTCTCCAAAATTCCATGTAAATTGACTATTGCTTGTCGAAAGGTTTGTGGGATAAAAACATCACCAGTGTGTGTGTGTGCGCGCACACACACGTTTTGGGCTCCAGATGCCATGGACTTCCACAGAAACCCTAATACAGGCAACAGCTGACCGATTGGAAGCGGTTTTCAACAGGTACTTGGCTTTCCGTCTATTAATTTGCTACAGGTTCACTTTCAGTGTGACAAATCTAGCCTAGTTTTCCTGTCGCACTCACTAAATCTAGGTCAGAAATAAAAGGTCTAAGTGACTCTGAAAGAAGAAAAAAAGCAGGTGGTGATTTTTCAAGCAGTTAATCGAAATCCGGTTAATTGTCTCTATTGTGCTCTCAGGGAAGGAGCTGGGTAAAATGAGAAGCAAACTACTTAATAGTACCAGTGTGTATAAAGCCATTTCCTCAGCAGTTTGCCCTGACACTAAGGAAGGAGGGGGTACCCTTATCACTGTTTGGAAGGCTACACTGGTTTCAGCCATTAGGTAGTTCTCCGGATTGTATAAATGCATGGGTTTGAATTCCGTCCACTGCTTAGACAAGTAGAGAATTGACTCTAAGGGGGTTGTTTTGCATCCTTCCTACCTATGTAACTGAACTTCTTGCCATTTAAAATGTGCCTTATTCATCATACTCTGAAATCCTCCTTCAATAATGTGACCAAGGAGCAGGAGGAAGATACCCTCTAACTAAGATATTCTGCTGTGTTAATTCAAAGCCTTTGCCTGCTAAAGCTTCCATGCCCATGATGGGTAACCCAATAATTTATTTGGGCCACATTAATACAGGGCATGGCTATGCATTATTGCTAGTGCCAACTGGGTGCACACCAGGGTTGAAGACAAGAACTATGGATGAGTCATAATGGCCTCTCCAGCTTTGCAACTATGGCACCAATAAGCAGTGAAAAATAGTAAACAGGATGTTTGTGTGGAAGGTAAATACTGCATGTGAAAGAGAGGGGGAGCTTTCAGGAAATTTGGGGGGTTTCCAAAGTTTCCTTTTGCACCCAAAGTGTTTGTTTAAGAATGCTGATATATTCTAGTGGGAGGAGCTGAGAAGAGAAAAAATGGTGGAGAACTGTTCTCTGGATGGATGTCATTACCTGGGCCTTCTCCAGGACTATCTCCAGGACCATCATAAGTGATCAGATTTGTTCATAAGGTCCCCTGAAGAATTGTTCAAATAAGGAACCCTCTGGAAGGCTGCAAGCAGGACAGAGAAGTTGGGAAGAATAAGAAATGTCTCCTCCATGGGACCCTGCCCCTTTTCTTGTTAGAAGTAGTCTCCTCTATGGGTCAAATAGAAAGGTTTCCCACATTCTTCTGCAAATCTCAGGCAAACAATTACAGAAGATTAAGCAATGCAGCATGGCCGTTGGTCATGGGAGCTGTGGTCCAAAACACTTGGAGAGTACTAGAAGAAGAAAAAGAGTTTGGATTTGATATCCCGCTCTATCACTCCCCTTCAGGAGTCTCAAAGCGGCTAGTATTCTCCTTTCCCTTCCTCCCCCACAACAAACACTCTGTGAGGTGAGTGGGGCTGAGAGACTTCAAAGAAGTGTGACTGGCCCAAGGTCACCCAGCAGCTGGAGGAGCGGAGACGCGAACCCGGTTCCCCAGATTACAAGACTACCGCTCTTAACCACTACACCACACTGGCTCTCTAGATTAGGGAAGGCTGTTGAAGGATAGATGTGAAGCTAAATTGATGCTCAAAGCTCTTAGATGAATGGTGCAACTCAAATATAATAAAGAACATAAATAAACATTTCAAGCTACTATTGAAACTAAGGCCTTAGTTTTTGCATTCAATACTGTTTTATTTTAGCTGCTATTTTAAATGCATTTAAATGTACCTGCTGTTTTATTAATTTGATTCCTGATTTCTAAACACATTTCATTTAAGTTTCATTGTTTATTTTTATTGATTTTTTGACAGCTACTTTGGGGCTTTTGTGTTAAATGGTGGGGCATACATTTTCTAAAATTAATGAAATTTAAATTTTGTTAAGTATGAATCCTCATTAAGCTTCCTTCTGCTAGCTGCTTTTCATACCCGATCCTGCCTTGTTTTACAAAAAACATAAAGCATGATAAATGATTAAGAATAGATGATGCACAATCATATTGCTATTTGACCAGTCTTATTCAACCACCATTAAATGAAGAGCACGTAACAAAATGAGGTACTTGCTATGTATCATTCTTCCCCTCAGCGTCTATCATTTTCATCCAGAAGGTCTGCTCTACTTGTAGTCCAATCCTTAAACTTTCAGGAGAAAGTAAATAATGAATTCAATTAAATGCATAAATGAAATAATATTCCATTTATTTTAGCATGAAACAAATTACTAAATTTAAGACTTCAGTGTATGCAGAGCAATATATTAGGAAAGGTGACAGAGGAAGGCAAAACAAAAGTTTGGGAGGGAGAGAAATACTGTATTTTAAAAGTACCATAGCAATGCATTCACCCAGGATGTTACAAATAATGCTTTTTATTTGTGGGGGGTTGAAGGGAGGACGGGTTACAGAAACAGGTCATTTTTTAAAAAATGTATTAGGCTTATGCTTATATATATGCATATATATATATATCTATATACACACACACAAGTAAGGAATACAGAACAGTCAATGTACTAAGAAAAACACAGAATAAATATTCAACATGTCACAATCCCCAGCTTAGCTTTGTTTTTGGTTCTGCCTCTCCCAAACAAATATAGACATTTGTTGTCCCAATTAGCAAACTTGCCGTAGGATACCTTTTAAAAGTCCATATTATCCAGGATCTGGAGATCTTTCTTGAAGCATTTAAATGCGTGTGTTGTGGGGAGAATGTAAGAATAGCATCATTTCAATAAAATCCTCATAGACCCTGTTATTTTACATATGCCAGAGTAGTCTCTCATTCTTCTGTCAATCTGCTTGCTATAGTTAACAATTAGTTTGATACACACGCTCCTTGAGGACAAAAGGCAGAGGGGGCTGCCAATTTTCTGTACGGTTGGTAGATCATTCATAGCCTCAGGCTAATGAGTGGTCGTTTATTTCTTTGACCTCTTCCTGAAATGCCAGTAATAGTGTTTCAAGTGAGGGTCTAGGGTTGCCGTCATCCATCCCCGATTTCACATTTCTAATTAGGCCAGATGTATTTCTATCAAAATGAAAGAAATGTGGAAATATTCTGGTCAGAGAAGAGTGGCCACAACCCAGTTCGATCAAAAATGATGCAAACATAATAGTAATGATGCTGAAAATGGAATTCTGCTTTCCAAGAAAAATCCCAGTAGGCTCCTGTTTGTGAGTTGGTAAATAAATAAATCTGGCTACCTCACTAAGAAGGCTAACTGGAATGTGAACAATAAGTAGACTCTCATTATGGCATGAAGAATGTTTGAAAAATCTGTGCTAAATTACACTGATGCTGCATTGTTAACATGTCTGGCAGAGCCATTTACTAAAAAAGTTACCCGACAACCCCTTAAAAGGCAGACCTCTGAAACAACTTTTATTTATTTACTTCTCAAAACATTTCTGTCCTGCTGTTTGGCCTACATGGGGCTGCTCAGGGCAGCTTACCACCACAGATTAAAAAGAAAAGAAAAAGCTAAAAAGTAGGGCCAGATAAAACACACTCATCCAGCAGCCAGGGAGAAAGCTCAAATCGAAAACAAAAGTTGGCAAAAACAATTTTTAAGAGTAAAAAAAGCTTCACAGCTTGCCAAAAAGTCACTAAAGAGGGAACTACTCAGACCTCCTGAGGGAGAATTGTTCATCAAGGTGGACTCAACCAAGGAAGACACTTCAGCAAGTAGATGTGGATACATGTATGATCTTAAAACATTATTCAGATGGTTGAGGTGATGTGTGTGCTTGGTAAGGTAAAGGTAAAGGGACCCCTGACCATTAGGTCCAGTCATGACCGACTCTGGGGTTGCAGTGCTCATCTCGCTTTATTGGCCGAGCAAGCCAGTGTACAGCTTCCGGGTCATGTGGCCAGCATGACTAAGCCATTTCTGGCGAACCAGAGCAGTGCATGGAAACGCTGTTTACCTTCCCGCTGGAGCAGTACCTATTCATCTACTTGCACTTTGACGTGCTTTCGAACTGCTAGGTTGGCAGGAGCAGGGACCGAGCAACGGGAGCTCACCCCATTGTGGGGATTCGAACTGGTGACCTTCTGATCGGCAAGTCCTAGGCTCTGTGGTTTAACCCACAGCGCCACACATACATACATACATACATACATACATAGGAACATAGGAAGCTTCCTTATCAGACCATTAGTCCATCTAGCTTAGTATTGTCTACCCTGACTAGCAGTTGTTCTCCAGGGTTTCAAACAGGGGTCTCTCCTAGCCCCACTTGGAGATGATGGAGATTGAACCAGGGTCCATCTGTGTGCAAAGCATTCTGTTTAACATTGAGCTATGCCCCTGCGTTAGCTGCACTGGGCCACAGTGAGATGGGCATGCAGAACTGTGGTCCAGTAATCAGAGACACCAGCTTGTCAGGGTGGGACCGACGTCGTGCATGTGAAATTGCAACATCATGACATTGTGTGTGTGACATCAGGAAGTCCAGGTGGAGCCAAACGCAGTGGCCGTGTGGCTCAATGGCCGGTGCCTCCGCCTCCTCTTGGCACTGCCAACCACAGAAGCCACTGGAGCTATGCCCTGCTCGGCTCTGCACTTCGCCTCAAGCCTGAGCAGACCACCATAGCTGTCAACTTTTCCCTTTTCTTGCGAGGAATCTTATTCGGAATAAGGGAATTTCCCTTTAAAAAGGTAAAAGTTGACAGCTATGCAGACCACGCAAGAGACTATAGCACCATGGATAATAATTAAGGCAAGCACCTAACTATAGGAGGTATCCGTAGTGGTTTCTACTTTGGTCTGATGATAAAATCTCAGGTAGAACGTTCATAAATATTTCTCAGATACAGGACCGTACATGTGTTAACATTCATTATACAATTTCATGCTACCTCATTACTTGGCTGCGCAAAGGAAACAAAAACTACTTGAAACAAGTGGTATATGTAGATATATACGAAATTTTACTTCCACAATGACAATTTAATTCTTGTTAGCAGCTTTCAGTCCCATGGGAGACCAGAGAATGGATCCAAGTTCAGAGGTGTGGATTCTGAGGAATTTCTAGACAAGAAATATACAAAAAGACTCTTCCATTTATTACCCTTAGGCCAATTGGAAAATAGAATGTTTTAATCAAGTTTTAAAAACCATTTGCAAGGTTCTGACCTTGAAGGAAAGCCCTGGAAATAATTTGCTATAGATACTTTTGCAGAACTATCAAGCAAGACAGTATGTCTGAAACCAGATGTGTTTGGCAAGACTCTTGTATGAGAGATACAAAAGAGAAAATCAGAGAGCAGTGCTGGGTATTTTTGAAGGAGACATCCCTAAAGAAACAGAATAATCTTGAATATTACACAGAAGTTGATGCAATAATACTGAACATTTTCTGGATATGCAGTATGAACTGTTCTAGCCGTGTCAGTCCTAAGATTAAGAACAAGTTCAGGATCCTGCCATGTTCCTCACAGTTCCTCACCTACATCCAGGAAGCCCCCAAACAGGTCTTGAATGTAATATCCAGTTCTGAATGTTAACCCACACAAACATCAGCAACTGCGATTCAGAACACACTGTCTCTGAACATGGAGTTTCTATTTCAGTCCTCTCCAGACTCATGCCTTCCAGGTGTTGTTGAACGCCAGCTCCCATCATCCCTAGCCAGCATGGCCAATGGCCAATGATGACGGGATCTGAAATTCAACAACTTCTGGAGGGCCCCAAGTATTGGGAAGCCTGTTCTATTTAATAATAATTGCTGTTGAAAGACATATCGTGATTGCATGGTTGCTCAGATAGAGGCAATATTTTTATTTATTTTTTGTATACACTTGGCCTGTCCTAAAATCTAAACACTTGCTCCTGTCATAATTCTATCATTTCATCTGTATATTGAAAGCCTGAGGGCTCCACCATCTTAGTCAACCTGATAACACTATTCTGAAGATAAAAAATTGTCCAGTAGCACCTTTTAGACCAACTACCGTATTTTTCGCCCTATAGGACGCACTTTTCCCCCTCCAAAAATGAAGGGGAAATCTGTGTGCGTCCTATGGGGCGAATACAGGCTTTCGCTGAAGCCTGGAGAGCGAGAGGGGTCGGTGCGCACCGACCCCTCTCGCTCTCCAGGCTTCAGGAAGCTCTGCGCAACCCTCCGGAGCCCGGTGCAACTCCGGAGGGTTGCGCAGAGCTGCCTGCGCTCCTGGGCTCCGCGCAGCTCTGTGCAACCCTCGGGAGCCCAGCGGGAAGCTGCGCCGATCTCCCAAAGGTTGTGCAGAGCTGCCTGCATTCCGAAGCCTCGGGCGCGCTGAAGAGCGCACCCGGGCTTCGCGCAGCTCTCCACAAACCTGGGGAGACCAGCACAGCTCCCTGGGCTTGCGGATAGCAGGCTGTTCTGGGGGCTGGGGTTGGGGGAAGCTCGGGCTTCCCCCGCGCCAGCCCCATGCCTGGGGGAGAAATAATTTTTTTTCTTTGTTTCCCCCCAAGAAACCTAGGTGCGTCCTATAGGGCGGTGCGTCCTATGGGGCGAAAAATACGGCAAATTTGTTGCAGTTTTTAATACCAGTATAAGTTTTTGTATGCATGTTTGATTGTGTTCTCAGATCTGTTGGAAGCCACCTAGAGTGGCTGGGGCAACCCAGTCAGGTGGGCAGGGTACAATTATAATTTTTTAATTTTATTTTATTTTATTTTTTATTTTTTGTTTTGTTTTGTTTTGTTTTGTTTATTTGTTGTTGTTGTTGTTGTTCTTATATTAACTGACACGGCTAGTATTGGCAAAACCTATTTGGTGTTTCACAACTTTCTGACTAGTTGCAAGACCTTAGCCAGACCTAGCAGAGTACACGCACAATCCATGGAAGCAATTGGCAACTTGGCTGCAGACAGGATAGACGAAGCAGGAACCAGGAACTTGTAGTTAGGTGTTTATTATATACAGTGGACTATTTACAGGAACAGAACACGAATCTTTTGCTAGCTCTCTCTGACACGACTCACAACTCCTACACTGACACACTGAACCACTGAACACTGAACTCCAGAACTAACACATTCCAGTTAGTAGGCCATTAATTATCACTCCCTTGAGAGAGCTTGACCAATCAGGGAGCTGTCTCCATGTCTCTGTTATCACCAGGCAGACTTACTCCTTCAGATTGCCTTCTGGCTGGCTGCCAAACCTTAATTGACTGTGTGAGTAGCTGCACGTATTCAGATTCCCAACAGCTAGAACAGTTCATACTACATATCCAGAAGATGTTCAGTATTATTGCATCAACTTCAGTGTAATATTTGAGATTATTCTGTTTCTTTAGGGATGTCTCCTTCAAAAATACCCAGCATTGCTCTCTGATATTCTCTTTTGTATCTCTCATACAAGAGTCTTGCCAAACGCATCTGGTTTCATACATAGATGAGGGAGGACCAAAGCACTATCTCCACTCACCCTTAACACTTCCATGACCTGGAGGAATAACCCCTGCTGTGGGAAGCCTTTTACACTGGGACATAATAAGCTGGCTTACACTGTGTCAAAACCTTGGTCCATGTAGCTCAGTATTGCTTACACTGACTGGCTTTCAGGCAGGGACTCTCCTAGCCCTACCTGGGGGATGCAGGACATTGAACATGAGATCTTCTGCATGCAAAGCAGACGCTGCCCAACTGAGCAATGGTCCTGCCCCACTATAGATCCTGATTTTCTTATGTTCTGAATTGCATGGGGAGCCTACGCTCCCTACTTCAAGTTATCCCTTATTCTCATGGAAGGTGAGAGCTAGTGTGTTCATCCTGACTCTTCACTAACATAGCCTTAACGTGAACCCCCTCAACGGCTATTTTTTTCAGCTGGAACTCACAGGAACTCATTTCCAGCACCTCTCAGGTGGGCGCCATTGCCATTCTGAGAGAACAAGGGAGTGCCTATTCATGGTGAATTCTGGCACCTCTTTTTCTTGAAAAATAGCACTGCCCCTAAATATCTCTGTAATTGTTATCTTTTAAACTCACCAAAAGTTTACTTTGTTGAGAGTGCTCAGAGAGGTTGATTTAACTTTTCCTTTGTGCTAGTAAAGGTAAAGGGACCCCTGAACATTAGGTCTAGTCATGGCCGACTCTGGGGTTGCAGTGCTCATCTCGCTTTATTGGCCAAGGGAGCCGGCATACTGCTTCCAGTTCATGTGGCCAGCTTGACTAAGCCGCTTCTGGCGAACTAGAGCAACACACAGAAACGCCATTTACCTTCCCGCAGGAGCGGTACCTATTTATCTACTTGCACTTTGACGGGCTTTTGTACTGCTAGGTTGGCCGGAGCAGGGACCGAGCAACGGGAGCTCACCCCATCGCGGGGATTCGAACCGCCAACCTTCTGATCGGCAAGTCCTAGGCTCTGTGGTTTAACCCACAGCACCACTCTGTTAAAGTCATGCCCTGCGGCAGTTTCTGAGCATGTAATCTAATTTACCTGTTGTTTTCTATAGGCTTTGGGTGGTGTCTCTTTGTCTTTCTTGATTGCAGGGTGCTTTTTACAACTGCCCTATTTACTATTGTAGGCAAAGGCATTAAAAATTCCAGCACATCTTCCTTGCCCTCCCCCAGCCCAGCTATCTATGGTAGGACAGTCACTGGCTTCTCTGCTGTTTCTGTATTTGGCTTTGCAGCTACAGCTGGGTTCGCAGGAACTGCCTGTGGAGTTGATAAGAAATCTGCTGATGAGCTACCTTTTCCTGAGTGCAATTTTCCTGTGAATGACTGTTGATTGGGAGGCATTTCCTTTCCTTTTTATTTTCAAGACAAAGGTCTTCTGCAAGTGTCTCCTTAGATCTATCTGCCAGCCACTCTGTATTTAGGAGGAAGGTACATTTCCCTAATATGCACGCTGCTTTGATATGCAAATGGAACTTTGTTGCCCTCTCCAGCAACCCTTCTCCATATGGATGATCCCCATGCCCCAACCCAATACAGTAAGTTTGTTCTGGAACTAGGTAAAAAAATATACAGATTCAGTCCACATATCTGAATATCTGTAAATCATACTGATTGTTTCCCAAAGCAAAGGATCTGCTTTAGTTAGGCGTTCATGAATGTAAAGAACATATTCATGTCAGGATATAACATAAAAGAATATCTTGCATGCATGTAATCATAATGAGCATCGCTCATCTTCAATCATGGTTGTCTTGGATCCTTGTCAATCCAATGGTTGTCAATCCATAATGTCTTGGATCCTTAGATAAGTTTTCAGATATTCACAGAAAGAAAATTCTCGTCCCTTCCTTCCCCTTGCAGCCAACTGTGTCCCCTGCTCCCCGAAACACATTCTCTGGAGTGTCAGGAACTCTTCTGAACAATGTAGGATGGGGTGTAAGTGAGAGCTGCTGAGACAGAAGGAAATGGTACAAACTTGGGAGGACCTCTGCACAATATGACACCTTTCCCCTCTCTCATGTCCCATCCCAAATTGTTCAGAAGCACACATACACATACACTTGGGTGCAGGTGATGGGAGGGAGGGATCAGAGGTCAAGAAACCTTCCTTCTGTGAACTTCTTTCTACACATTAACCTTATGGTCCAATATTGTTACAATGATGATTTGGTAGGAAATACTAGGTGGGATTCACTGAACATCAGTGGACGACACCCTGAACAAGGACTTCTGCTTACGCAATAAAACTCCCTGCCTCTCACCCCCCCACCCGCTCCCTGAAATTGACTTGGGAGAATTCCCAGGACAGTGTGCAGAAGGAGGGAGAAGGGAATCATTCTGTCTTGCAAGCTGAAAATTCTTCCCACTATTTGGTATGTTAGCTTCCAATATTAGACTCTGCTGTTTCATAGGCGAGGCTTGACACATGAAACAAACATTAAGAATTAAGCCCCAGTAAGATATTTTAGTGTGTGTTTTATTTTTATTCTTTTATTAACCACATCCATTGATATTTTATGTTCAGAAAACAACACACTAAAGTTACTGACGAGATGAAAAACTTCTCTTTTTCTAGCAGCAGAATAGAAGGTGGTAGCATTATGCATTCCACATACACATGAAGAGTGATGTCTGCACCTGGGAATTAATTTAGCAACATAATAACTAAAACTGTATATAATTGCAATCCACATTCCACCTGCCTCTTATGTAAACACCTGTGGCGGTCTGGATTTGTCCTTTGCATTGATGCAGAGAAGCTGTTCACATGCAGCACAGGTGCATCTGCTATTTATTAGCAAATCAAGTCCATTACAGTTTCAAGAGGGGCACTCTTGACCAGCGGCAGGATATAAACTGGGGAAAGCTTTCATTCATAAATCTTTATGGAAGCCGAATGATGAAAACGTGGTCTTCTGGGCATTGCTGGACTACAGCTCCCATCTTCTATAAGAAGAGTTTGGATTTGATATCCCGCTTTATCACTACCCAAAGGAGTCTCAAAGCGGCTAACATTCTCCTTTCCCTTCCTCCCCCACAACAAACACTCTGTGAGGTGAGTGAGGCTGAGAGACTTAAGAGAAGTGTGACTAGCCCAAGGTCACCCAGCAGCTGCATGTGGAGGAGCGAGGAATCGAACCCGGTTCACCAGATTACGAGTCTGCCACTCTTAACCACTACACCACACTAACCATACTGGCTGGGACTGATAGGAATTGAAATCCAGAAGCATCTGAAGTGTCATGGGTTAGCTACCTCTGTTTTGTAGATTTCCCTATTCCAGCCACCCCCAAAACAGATTTTTCTGTGAAATGAATACAATTCCAGTCATGGGTAAAGTTTAAACCTAAACAGGCAGGTATTTATTTACTCAGTCATTTGGAATTATAATTGTTGTTGTTGTTGTTTTATTTATACCCCACCCATCTGGTTGGGTTTCCCCAGTGACTTTAGGTGGCTTTCAATACATATAAAAACAGTAAAACATCAAACGCTAAAAACTTCCCGAATATTTTCACCCTGTCTTTCTATATTTGGTGGGAGGGAAGAAACCCTAAGGTGGCCTCCAAACAGAATGGATAAGATAAAATGTCATCATAACGTTAGCAATTCCAAATACAAATTCAATAAAAACAGCAGATCAATAAAACCAGCATAAAACAACAATAACATTACTGTAAAACCGTATGGCAGATAAAATTCAGTAGCTGCAGTAAAAAAATCATAAACAATCATTAAAGGCATCAGCACATAAAATAGTTTTAACTTGGTGTTTGAAGCCTAATAAGGCTGGTGTCAGCAAATGTCCCCAGGGAAAATGTGGCATAGCTGGGACTCCTTCAGAGAAAAGACACTCTCCTCATTCACATCTGACAACATTCAAGGGTTGGGGAACTTGGAAAAGGGCCTTTGAGGCTGATCTTGAAAACTTAGCAGGTTCCTAGATTTCCTTCCTATTCATTCTTACCTGTAGCTGAATCTCTGTGTGGGTAGTTGTGATGGGTTTAATTTGTTCATGGACACTCAGTGGTTTTTCTGGAGAAAGTTCATCTTTGGATGTTGTAGTTCATGGGTGAAAGCTTTCCCCAGGCTTTATTTACTAGTGATTCATTAAGACTATCACAAGCTGACCAGCAACTTGGTTGTGCGGTGAAGTACAGTGGACGCTCGGGTTGCGAACGTGATCCATGCGGGATGCACGTTCGCAACCCGCAGTGTTTCCAACCCGCAGCAGCATATCTGCGCACGTGCGGCTTGCGATTCAGTGCTTCTGCACATGCATGATCCCCGAAACCCAGAAGTAACTCGTTCTGGTACTTCTGGGTTTCGGCGGGTCCATAACCCAAAAAAACGCAACCTGGAGCATCTGTAACCCGAGGTATGGCTGTACAGTGGTACCTCAGGTTACATACGCTTCAGGTTACATAGGCTTCAGGTTACAGATTCCGCTAACCCAGAAATAGTACCTCGGGTTAAGAACTTTGCTTCAGGAGGAGAACAGAAATCGTGTAGTGGTGGCGCAGCGGCAGCAGGAGGCCCCATTAGCTAAAGTGGTCTTCAGGTTAAGAACAGTTTCAGGTTAAGAACAGACCTCCGGAACGAATTAAGTACTTAACCCGAGGTACCACTGTAATTCAAAGATCACTAGAACTGAGCCAAAATTTCAGAGAAGACGTTTTCCTGAAAATGTTAAGGTTTTCTCTCTCTTTGCAACAGCTTCAATCATTGGTGGGTCAGTTCAGCTGCATCTGGGACCACAAAGAATCTACAGAGCTGTCAGGAGCTTGAGGAGAGTCAGGGTTGTGTAGAGGTACAAGTTGTATGGACTAGTACTTCCGTACAAGTAGGGATGGAGGAGAAAGTCAATTGACCCACATTTTAATGTGAAACAATGTAACAATGAGTTGAAACATCTATCAGTTGGATACACACATCTCCAAATCTTACAATACAGTTTTGGTTTTTTTAAAAATGCATATTTTAGGGTATACAAAATTATGCCGCTTAGAGGAAGAATGCAAACAACATGTCTATAGAATTCATACAAAATGTGATATATGTCTTTTAATCTGCCAAAAAGTGGTGGAACAGACTTATGGATGAGCACACATGAAACAAAAGTAGACTGATGCACCTAACCCAATTTAGCAGGTGGGTCACTGGCTGCTGTGATTTTCATGATTGCTCCTCCCATGGGGAATTACTTGGGGTATATGAAGTGTTGACCTAGTCAAACATGCATTGTGTCTTGCACATTCTCCCACATGAAAATGTTTGTGTGGAGCATCCTACAATGTGTTAGATCCTAGCTTCAATTTGAACAAACTCTCCCCCTAGCTAGTACCTCGAGTTTTGCCCTGCATGCTGATTGAGGAGGAATCCAGCAGGATGCCAATATTGACTACACAGTCTACACGGGAGAATTACTTTCAAGAGCTAAGCCTTCCCCAGCTTGGTGCCTTCCAGATGTTCCTGAATCACAAGTCCTATCGCCCCTTACCAATGACCAAGTTGTCTGGGACTGATGGGAGTTGTAGTCCACAACTTCTGGAAGACAATAGGTTGGGGTCTAAATAAAAGTGCTCTTGTGCTCAGGTCCTGCTTGCAGGTTTCCCACAGTCATCTGGTTGGCTACTGTGAGAACAGGATGCTTGACTAGGTCATTGGTCTAATCCTGCAGGGTCTTATGTTCTCTTTCTCTCTTTCTCAAAATCATTTCCACCTCTCTCCCTCTCTCCCTCTCTCTCTCTCTCGTGGGAGGTGGTGAGGATCTTAACTTAGGATGTAAGAACTGGGAGTTCTTCAGTACATAATATACAAAGCATCTCTCTAAGTTATAGCATGCCCTTTGGTAAGCTAAAGAACTGGGCTGCTGTCATGAAAGAATCATTTTATATCTAATGGGTGACACTGAAAAAAATAGCACCCCATAACCAGCAGGATAGGGGGTATGTCTTACGAGTGTGGAGCTGTGTTATCCTATTAATGTATTATGCCACAGTAGCATATGAGAATTTATGATAAATTGCAAAACAGCCACGGCCTTTGAACTCCAGATGCGGGCTCTTGCTTTTTATGGGTTGTGGGAAATCTTGGGATTGTGACTGGAATAACCACAGGGGAAAAAACCCACATGTGTCTCCTTCATTTACAACTGAAATGCAAATCTGAGCTTTCACTGCTAGCTGTGTAAAAATAGCACATAGATATTCCCTTAAGTTCAGGACATAGCGTTCTTTTTCATGTCGTTTTAAAGACCAAAAAAAGAGAGACAAAGGCAAAAGAAAACAGTTTTGAAAGAAAGAAAGAAAACCCACCAACTACATTCTTTAAAAATTTAAAAGAGGACTCTAGCGTTCTCTCTGTGTGTTGTGTGTTTAAAAATTTGAGAATGCTGCCTGTTTAAAAGAGAGCAGAAAAGAAGGGGGGGAGAAAAGAGAGAGAAAGGAAGGGGAGGCAAGGCTTTTGTGATTTCTTGAACACATACAGGGGCAAAACAGGAATCAAAATATTTGGTAATTAATATGAAAGATATCTGGCTCCTGGCATTTTCTTTGTGGTTTTTTTGGTAAAAGATGTAGGGAAATAGTTTTAGAAATAAATCGCTACAGGCTTTTGTTCAAACTGATATTATGCAGATTGCTGCAGAACTGAATGTCCAGCAGCTGTATTAAAAGGGTAGAGAGAGAAATGTAGTCATTTTGGCATGAGCTTTATATGCATAGCGTTGTTTTACAGCAAGCACTTGCATGCAGGCAGCCAAACACCACACACCGCTCTCATGACTAGCCTTAGAAAAATGTAAGAATTGGTTTACTATTTTCTGCTCTGCATTCTCTGTGTTGTTCCCTCTCCCCTTGCCTCCCTCCTCCCTCCTTTTTTATAGGCCAGCTCATTTCTTCAGCACTGTGAAATACCTTAAAAGGTAACGTAGCATTCTGACTCGGGCAATAATTTATTACACCAGTTAATCTTGTAAAATTGCCCTCTGGATGTAATAATTTGTTATTCTTTTATTAGGCCTTCTTCTGCATACCATGTTTATCATAAAGATGTCACCATTGTGATGCCTGGCAACCAGTACAATTTTCTGGAGGTGTTTGCATACATTTTCCTGAGGGAGAGATCCGCTCCGTCCCTGCTTGGGAGAGCTGTCAGTGTATTCTGATGTATGAGGGATAAAAGGAGCCCCTGCTGCAGACTCCAATAAGCTGAAGTCACAGGCCTGAAAGCAGTGACTTGGGCATCACTATCCTGAGTTAGAAAATGTGTCAATTATCAGATGGACTGCCTAAGGGGATCGCCTGGGTCCAGGTCATAAAACCATCAGGACTGAGGGGGGAAGAATTGATGAGGAAGTAAGTTGAATTAATTGATAACAAGTAGGATTCTGTGTGAAATATTCAGTATAAGCAGCAGCTCGACATTCTCTCTCAGAGGCTTTATTTCTTTCAACACGTATTAAAAAAAAATCCTATGCAAAATAGCATTCTCCTTCTTATCCCCCACCCTCCACAACCCCATCCCCACGCAAGACATGAACCGCTCTTTGACACTTTAGTCATTTCCTCAAAATTGGTTGTCGTCAGGCTAGTCGGGGAAAGAGTCGGGTGAAAATGGAATCATGCTAATATTTTACAGCTATTTGCCTATTATTGCAGTTCTTAATATACTGTGCAACTGTTTGTGTGTGCAAATGCAGTGGGGACCACTTAAGCGTGTAGCCTGAGGCCTGATTCATAAAAGCTTTATATGCCATTTATGTAGGTTTCTGTGGAGTTTACTCAGAAAAGGGAAGGGATACATATTTTCATTGTTGAGTGTAATCCTGTGTTGTCTTTGCCACGTACATACAGATCCAGCTCTTAGCCTAGCAGAAATAGAGGAGCTCTCAAGAGAGCTTTGATTAGGTTAAGATGGATAATAATTGCAATAATACATTGTTTTTATAATTTAGTAGCAGAATAAAGGACATGCAGCTTCTACATGTCTCAAAAGGCTTGCCTACCCTGAAACATTTTAAGGAGGTGTTGAAAATAATATAGCAAAGGAGCCGCCTTGATGTGAATAGTTAGGGAGTTTCAAAGCACAGGTGCTGCCACACTAAAAGACTGATTTTTTGGGGGGGAGGGGGGAAGAAGTGTAGAATATTATGTGGTACCTGTAACTGTGCCAGTTCTGCAGATCGAAGCAGTCAAGTAGGCATATATGAGGTAACGTGATTCCACAAGTAAACAGGCTCCAAGCCGTTAAGGACTTTATATACCAAAAGCAACACACTGAACTTGGCCCGGTAGCATATTTAGGATTGCAGCCTCAACAACACAGCTGCCTGACTAAAAGCAAGCTAACTGTGATGTAATCCACAAGATGCTAGTACAAAGTTTACTTTCACTCTCTCTCTCTCTTTTTTACTTAAAGAATTTGATATGAATTGTCTAAGCCACAATCACAATGTAATAACTGGTAAATATGGTTGCTATTTTATAAAATATCAGTTTCTTTGACTTAAATTTACAGGAATTCTTTGAATTTTCTATCAGGGGCTAAATTTATAATAGAAAATGATGTTTGATGGTGTTTAAATGCAAAGTGTGTCACTTTATAAAGCATGGGGCTCTTTTAAGTTGGGGGGTTTTTTTGCTTTTTTTTACTTCTTGACATGTGTCACAATTTGGAATTCTGCTCTCATGGGATAAATGCCAGATTACATGGTGTAGTATTTTTATCCTCTGTACTTTCACTGTAGAAGCATACAACATCAAAGAAGAAGCAGATCACTCACATCAGCAGAAAATGGAATAGGACTATAATATGCTTGCTTTGATCTTTCCTTCTAATAATTATCTTGGCTACATGCATACATTGAAAGTAAGATTTGAATTAATAAGGCCAAGAGACCCCAGCAAATGTAAGAAGGATCTTTGAATACTAACACGGACTATCTTTAACAAGATAAACTGCAATTGAGCTTACAAACTTGCAGATTGTTCTTTTAAAGGCAGTAATCTTGAAATGTTATTCTTCCACAAACTTCTTGGTTACTGTCTTCAGTAAATGCAATCTATGGGTATAGGAAATTGTTGCTTCAAAGTCCACCTGTAGTATAAGGGAGTATTTAGCTAGCATTCATTTGATTTAGCTATGATCACTCAGTAGAAATTCCATATCAGGAAGCAGTATACCTCAGAATACCTGGCTGCTTGTGTGCTTCCCTGAGGCATTTTTGGAAATGGTATGCTGGCTGGATGAGATGGACCATTGGTCTTGATCCAACAGAGCCCTTTTTATAACTTCATATAGATTTTCAAGAAGGGTAGCTTTAGGTCTGGGGAAAAAAATATTACATCTCTTTTTAAAGATGTAATCACTTTGCACTCTGTTCTATCATTCATACCTATTCTGATATTACCCTAAGAAAGATATTGCTTTTGAGATGAAAAGTAAATCAAACGATCCCCATCTGTGTAAGATTTATATGCAAAGGGGGGAAAACATATTGCATTCTGAGCTCATTCCCCCCCTCCCCCCTGGCTTTATGGTGCTTATTGCTATATTGTGTTGTTCAGGCAATCAAATCTTTACCCCTTATGCACATAGAAATGAAAATATAAACAAGGTGGACATGTCTGAAAACATCACATGATTAATACAGCCTGGAATAGAAAAGTGTAGGGTGGTATATTGGTCTCAGGGTAGGAACATTTATTATCCTTTTGTTTCATAACTGGTCGTCATCCTTACAGGCCAGTTGTACCATGAAGATTGCTAGAAAATCTGGAAATTATTCTGTGATAAGCTGCAGTGATACATTGTTGGCTCTATCATAATAAGATCACTCAGGGGGGGAAACTGTACATAAGAGAAATGTGCATTCCACTAGCCAGATTGACTCAGAAGACAGCATGAATTAAAGAAGTGTCTTCTCTTAATACAATGAATGCAAGTCTTTTAAAAAAAACTAAAAACCTGAACAGGCCCTCCCTATCAAAACAGCAGATGCTGCCATTTCCCTTAGTATTCCAGCCAAAGGTTAAGAAATGCTCCTTTAATATGAGGTTACCAGGGAATGAATGTAACAGACCCAGCATGCAGAAAGAGCTTTGAAAAAATGCTCTCCACATTGACAAGAAGCTCTCTCTCTTTAATCTTCTGAACTTACCTGTCAGTGGACAGGGAGTTGTAAGAAAGAAAGGGTTGAATCAGAGAGAAAGCGAGAAACAGCTTTGTTAAGTAGTCTTCACTTCTAATTGAAGCAAAAGGTAGAACTAAACACTCCATGCATTTCAGTGTTTGACCAGACAAGAGGAGCCAAAGGAAGAATGTTTGGGCAGTGGTGGGGGAGGTTGTGCAGGTGTACAAGCAGCAGCAGAAATAGTCTGACAAAGAGCACATGTTGTACTAAAAGTCTGATATTTACAGAGACATAAAAAATGTGCCTCGGCAATCCTAATTGGCCTTCTGCCCTGTTTTTCAAATGCTCACAGTAGCTTACAGACTTGCCAACCCAAATTCAAACTCTGGAGGGATTTCCTCCCCCCAACCCCTGGCTAGTCAAGTTCCTTATAGCCGTAAGTGAAGAAGAATAAGGTCACTGGAGTTAAAGTCCTTGACTGGGATATCTTCTCATATAAGCAGCAGCAGCAGCAGCAGCAGCAGCAGCAGCAGCAGCAGCAGCAACACACGCAATTTCAATCCAGTTGTTGCACATTCACTTTTTCTTGCTAAACAGCATCTAGCAGGGGTAGGCACACGTTTAGGTTCTTGCCAAGTAGCTTCAACAAAGATAACAGAACGAGGTAAGGGGTGATTTAGGGTTGCTGTGTATCAGACTGGAAAGTTTACTTGCACCGTTTGGCTTTAGGAGGTAATTGGTCTTAAGTGAACCTTCTGCAAAGTAGAATTTAAAAGTCCCAGATTTCTGAACAGCTCCTCTGAATTACTGCATTACCATTATCAGGAGGCAATGTAAGATAGGCAAAAAGAAAAAGAAAAAAGCTGGGGATCAGAAAAGGCTTCCACTCAAACTTAGGCAAACTTCAGTAATATCAAATACACTGGAAATTATCCTGGGCTAATCTATTACCCTGGGCTAATCTATTTCCCAGTAGTGGTGTATGGAAGTGAGAGCTGGACCATAAAGAAGGCTGATCACCGAATAATTGATACTTTTGAATTATGGTATTGGAGGAGACTCTTGAGAGTCCCATGGACTGCAAGAAGATCAAACCTCTCCATTCTTAAGGAAATCAGCCCTGAGTGCTCACTGGAAGGACAGATCCTGAAGCTGAGGCTCCAATACTTTGGCCACCTCATGAGAAGAGAAGACTCCCTGGAAAAGACCCTGATGTTGGGAAAGACTGAGGGCACAAGGAGAAGGGGACGACAGAGGACGAGATGGTTGGACAGTGTTCTCGAAGCTACCAGCACGAGTTTGACCAAACTGCGGGAGGCAGTGGAAGACAGAAGTGCCTGGCGTGCAATGGTCCATGGGGTCACAAAGAGTTGGACACGACTAAATGACTAAACAACAACAACAATCTATTGCGTTGTGAAGTGAAGGCGTGGAACAAATTGCTTCTTTATATGTGAACCCACAATAGATCTGACTATAACAATAGGAGCGGATGGCACCTAAGGAGAAGACATAGATTTATCTTGCATTATATGTTGTGCAATATATTATGCTTTCTGTTGTCTTGTGCATGTATGCCTGGGTTCTAAGATGCTCAACATATGTATTTCCTGTATAAATTAGAAGGCTTGCCTCCTTTTCCTATGTTAGTAGATCTCACCCAATTCTTGAGAAATCTTGTGGAGCGTGTGAAATCTCCCAAGGTTTCAATGAGATCCTGCTGGAAATCCACAGTGATGTGGCAAAACAGGACATGCTGCCACTGGTCTAAGGGGCTGAACTCCTCACTTACCAGAGCTGGACCACGGGGGATGGGGGGGAGGAGCTGGGGAAGGCAGCAACATCTAACACAGCTGCTCCTTCCACTCAGGGCTGTGACTGTGTTGCTGCCCCTATTGTTCTTCCCAACTGCAGCATCGCAAATGGAAGCTAAACAAGGGGCAGAGCCAAGCAAGACTGAGCCCAAACTAAATGGCAACAAAGAGCGCTCGCTCTCTCTCTCTCTCTCTCTCTCTCTCTCTCTCTGGAATCAGCAAAGGAAGATAGATCCTAAATGGGAGTCAGCTTCTTTCTCTCCTGGTGAAGATAAGAAGAGGTGGAAGCCCATTACCACCTCCTCTATCTTTTCCCGCACAAACTGGGTGACATCTGTGGTGGTTCCTGATGTTTGGAGGCAGCCTACAGAACCAGAGTCCTGAACCTGAAAGCAACTAGGCCAGATAGAGAGATATTTATTTATTATCAGCCACCAGTTTTTGCAATTTGAATATAAAATGCAAACCTGTACAAACAGCTAAGCAGGTAAAACTACCAAACTAAATTAAAGCACCAGCAGTTAAGATTTCTGTGCAAATATAAATGTAAGAACACCATTAAGCAGATAAAATTGCCATCTGAATTAGAATTTAAAAATCGGTTCTAATTAAGCCTTGTTCCAGTGAAGGAACTGGAACAAGTTCTTTCCTTTCCTTGAATTAATCTAACCTTACCTGTTACTTATTCTACTTGGTCTATGTGGCTTAGACCTGTTGTTTGCAAAATATTTCTTGTATTATTTATAGCTGTCCTTCTAAACTGGCGTTAAAGGAAAGCCTTGTCAGGGTAACAGCAGCCATAAAAGTTTCAAGGCACATGTAAAGTGCTAACACCTATAGACAACTTGTCTATATGATAACTTGTCTATAGCATTCTTTATGATAACCCCATAGCCACGTTTCCAGAGCCTTGACCCTTCTAAGACTATATACAAAAAAATGTTTTTAACCAACGTAGAAATTATGTCTTCAATAATGTTTGTATGTCTTTGAGAGCCAGTGTGGTGTAGTGGTTAAGAGCAGTAGATTTGTAATCTGGTGAACTGGGTTTGCTTCCCCCCTCCTCCACATGCAGCTGCTGGGTGACCTTGGGCTAGTCACACGTCTCTGAAGTCTCTCAGCCCCACTCACCTCACAGAGTGTTTGTTGTGGGGGAGGAAGGAAAAGGAGATTGTTAGCCGCTTTGAGACTCCTTCGGGTAGTGATAAAGCGGGAAATCCAAACTCTTCTTCTTCTTTGTATTTTTCATATGTGTCTGGGAAGTGTGAGGCTGGGTGAGAATAGGGGTGCCTTTTCAATCCCATTGACCATGAGCTGGGGAAGGTACAGTCCTAGGGAGAGACAATTTCATTATAAGAGTTTGGATGTCATGCGCTTGCACAGTTACCTTTTCAGTTTTCTCCCTGGAGACTCAAGTTCCTGGTTGCTCTACCACCAAAACCTCCTTCCATCTGACTGTTCTGTTACTGAATGCCAGGTCTAATTGTACCAAGATCTCACTCATCTACAATTTGATGGTGGGCAAGGGAGCTGGTCTGGCATTTATCACCCAAACCAGGCTAGGCAAGCTTGGAGGAGTGGTTCTTACCCAGCTTTGCAGCACCACTCCATATGGGGTGGGAAGGGTTTGCCTTGGTCCTTAAGCCTTCTGTTCTACATACCAGGAGACCTCTCCATTTGGGGGTTGTCCTCAGTGTCAGGCCAAAGAGACAGACTGGAGATGCTACTGGTCTAATGGTCATCCTGTTCTCCAGTGATCTCTGTGACCAACATGGTGGAGTAGTGTTAGAGAACCCTAGAACCATTGTCCTAGGGGACTTCAATGTCCATGCTGTGGCTGCTTTCACTGCTATAGCTTAGGACTACATGTCTTCCATGGCAACCATGGGGCTGTCTCAAGTGGTCATCAGTCCTGCACATAGTGTGATTGGTTTGGGTTTTGCCCCTGGTGATAAGGTTGAGGGTCTGGAAATGGAGGATTTGTGACCAATCCTCTCTTGTAGGAGTTGGGAACCAGTTAGGATGTTCCATTCTTGGAGACTCATTGATTTTAATGGATTCCTTAATAGAGTGGTAGTCCTGCCAAGGTCCTTGTCTTGCTGTAGAGCTGCAAGATGCCAAGAGCCACAGATAGTATTGCTCCTGAGCTCTCTCGGAGGCATATGACTGTCCAGCCTCTGTTTAAATACCTCCAATAAAAGGCAGTCCACCACCTCCCAAGGGAGTCCAATCCACTGTCAAACAGCTCTTACTGTCAGGAAGTACTTCCTGGTGTTTAGTCAGAATATCCTTTCTTGTAACTTGAATCCGTTGGTTGAAGTCCTACCCTCAGGAGCAGGAGAAAACAATTCATCTTCTATGTGACAGCCCTTTCGATATTTGAAGATGGCTATCGTATCTCCTCTCAGTCTCTTCTTCTCCAGGCTACCTCAGACGGTGATGGAATCACCTTCATTTTAAACAGAGGTTGGATGGCCACATGTCAGGGATTGTTTAGCTGAGATTTCTGCCTTGCAAGGGTTAGACATGATGACTTTTGGGGTCTCTTCCAACTCTACAAATCTAGGACTCTTATTTTTTTTCCCATTCCTCCTCCTTTCCTGCTGAAGTTTGACTTGAGGAACGTGATGCATTTGGCCTCTTCTTGTTACAGTTAAATGCCACCTTTTTAATTTTCATTCTGACTGAAGATATGTGACAAATGACATAGTAATTTTCCTCTTTCTTCATGTTCATAAAACATTGATAATATGATTTTTACTTTCCCTTTCTTCTCAATTAAATGAAATGTGCAGATACAATTAATGTGCTCTTTGCAATTTAGCTTTTCTTTAGAGGTTTCTCTTGTCTCTGATTAACAGCGTTGCCTACCTATTCAGAGAACCCCTCCCCCTCCCCAACTGCTATTCAGAATGTTTCATTATGCCTGCCAGCTATAAATACAATTGTGAACCAATACCATTTTAATTGTTTCACTAATAACTTGTTTTAAATGATTCAACAGTCATCAGGAAAGATAAGTGCTCTTGTACCCTGCAGGCTTGTAGGGATGATGGCATGAGGCAATGTAACAGAGTGCTGTATCAGAATAATGAAACCGTATGTGCAAGATAATGACAAAGCACTTACATTGCTGTAAAGATAAATGAAAACAGTAGATCTTCTTTTTACTGTAATATAACATCCATTTCTATCTCCCATTTCAATCATTAGGCCTTCCGCATTGATTATTGAGCAAATACGTGTATACAATGTGTCCCATCGTAATAACCGGATGCCCCTATCTCTCCAGAAGGACGGTGAATGATGGGCTTAATGAGCTTTACAAATGCTCTTGTTAATTAACAAAAATTGTTACTTTCCTATTTAGAGGGAGATGCTTATAAATTAGACTTAATTACACGAGGTAATTGCAACTGATGGCTTGTGCGCAAATGTTCTTGCGTTCTTTAGTTTCCTTTTCCATTTTTTTTTTCCAATGGCAAATCAACAATTGCAACCTTTGCCTATTTATGTAGACAAATTTAATAAGCAAACAGCCCTTTTATGTTAATGGTTTACTGGCATCCATGGGTTTGGCAGGAGAAATGTGCTGGGGGAGGGTTTGCTAATGGCAGCACATAATCACATTAATTAAAATATAACTGCCATTTAAAGATTTGTAGTGTGGAATTAGAGCATGTTGGGAACTGAGAAAATCAAGCTAGAGTGCATATTAGCACCATTACTCTGTGCTCCCTGCACAGCAGTCAATAACCTCATGTGTCATAAATGTAATTTATGAGTACTGTTTTCTTTGAAATATATGTTTTTAGCCCCTTCATTAGAATGTAAAGTTTTGCAATGTCTGCTTCAGAAGGTTCAGAATAAATTTACTAAAAGCTGAGACCCACAATCTGGTTTTAACAAATCCCCCAACAATGAATTTTTTATTACTTGCGTAATTTCTTACAATCAAACCATGTATCCCTTCCTTTTGAAGAGAGGCTCCATGCTTTATTGCAGATGGAAGTCACGATTTTGCTATAAATTCTCCCTCTTAGTTACTCCTATAATTCAGTATAATTTTTATTAGATTTCTATTAAATACGTGACTTAATTTGATCACTTTGGTTCTGGAAATATTGGTGGGAACGTTAATGGTGTCGGAGTAAGTCTCGTGGCCCTTCCTTAGTGACTGCCAGAGACCCTTTACCCCCCTTCAAGGTATGATTCAGTTTATAACAGCTTTTATCCACAATTTATAACTCATGCACTTGTTTAATCTTCATCACCGTGCGAAGCATCCCAAAAGACAGTGACGCTATAGGCTGGCTCACTCCACTACATCTCCCTAGCGCCACAGCCAATCCTCAGCTGCACTATGGCCTGCGATGGTGGTGCAAACCAGGCTGACTGCAGATAAACCCAACAGCAAAGTGTACCTCTTTGCCTTCTATGCACAGCACAAATTGTGGCTGCATACACACATCCGAAGCACATTCCCCCCCCCTCAAAGAATTCTGGACCCTGCCATTTGTTAAGGCTTGTTGCTAGGAATTGTAACTCTGTGAGAAGTAAACTACAGCGCCCAGAATTCTTGGAAGAAAAGGATTTGCTTCGAATGTGCTTGAAAGTTGTAGTGTGCACACAGTCAGTGAGAGGGGCGAAAGGTTATGAAAGCCACACAAGGTGGGACTAACTGCCTCTCCATACTTATTGTGTGCTTTGTACCCTGGGAAGACAAACAAAGTCCACTATTAAACATAAAGGGGCACACTGTCAGAACAGAAATATTCAAGCTATCATAAAGTAGGGTTACCAGACGTCCCCATTTCCTGGGGACAGTCCACGAATTCCTGGACAAATTCCATCCTTGGAATGTCCCCGGAATTCATCTCATGTCCCCGGGAAACAGGGCAGTCTCAGCTGTGGAGCAGTTGGCTCTGGCTGACTTCAGGAGCTGCTCAGAAGTCCCCATACGATGGTGGTGCAGGGGCTCTAAGATGCAGCTTCCGGGCTGCCTCCACCTTCCCTGACCCCAGCAACTAAGCTGTGAAGGGAGGCTTCATGCTGCCTGTTGGAGCAGCCTCCCAACTCCTACTTGCATGCAAGCAGGAACGGGGCGGGGATCTCTCAGCTGTGAAGGGTTCCCCGCTGCCTATCAGAGCTTGCATGCAAGCAGGAGGGGGCAGGGATCTCTCAGGCAACGGGAAGCCTCCCTTTCCAGCTGAGGGATCCCTGCCCCCTCCTGCTTGCACGCAAGTAGGAATGGGATTGGGGCTGCTTTGATGGGAAGGGAGGCATCGTGCTGCCCGAGCCTTGCCACCGCTGCCGCTCTCGGTCCTCCTTCTCTGGGTTCCATGCCTGACCCACTACCACCACTGAAGCTGTCCAGGTTCATGGAGAAAGGAGATAGAGGCCTCGGAGGAAGGGGAAATGTGGCGGTTGAGGTCAAGGCCGTCCATCTGCCACCACCATCACTGCAGCATCAACATCCCAAACGTTGTATGTATGTATGTATGTATGTATGTATGTATGCATTAAATTAAAGTGTCCCCAGATTCATTGAAAAAAATCTGGTAACCTTATCATAAAGAGATACATCTAGCTTTCCTCTTAGTGACAACTTCATACACAATACCCTGCAAGCTGCAAGGGTGGCTCTGCTGGTGTGGCTGCCAGTGGGTGCTGCTCGGCTGGCATTGCCCCTTCTAGGTGGTGGCTCCTTGTCTACAGAATGTCCTCCCTGGTGAGGGGCTTCTGCCTCCTTCATCACCACCTTTCAGGAGGGAATTCCAAACATTCCTGTTTACCTAGACATCTGGTGGCTGATGCTGTTCTTGGTAGCCTTGAAATTATCAGGTGTAGGAGCATGGGGCTGTATTTAAGTAAGTTTTGTATTTTATTTTTAATTCTATAGTTTTACCACTTTGGTATTGGCCACACCATCCAGCACTCCAAATCATTAGATGCCAGCGTTGGTGGAGTGGGAGAATGTAGACTCTGGGATATCAGGATATTGGGTAGGTTTTACAAGGCATGATTGTGGGGAGAAGAGATTAATGTGGTTGACATTTTCAGTCATTAATGTGACATCTAGCTTGGCGCCAACATGGCTAAGCCAATGGACTTGAACGTGATGGCTTTGCATTGTTCTGAGAAAAATGTGACATGGAGATTTTTTGCGTGTGTGTGTGTGTGTGTGTGTGTGTGTGTGCGTGCCTATGAAAGAAGCCGGACATCCCTTAAGCATACAAATGGGCTGGGGAAATATGAACAGATCATATTAAAATAAGTCACCACTCTTCTCCAAGCACATTATCAGAGATCAAATTCACAAGCAGAACACTAGCTCCACAAATATGCACTAACAAGCTAATTAGCAGAGAGAAATCCTGACATTTCTTCTTCTTTTCCTCTAAAAAGAAAAAGTCTCCAGTTCACGAACATAGAGGGGAGTGTTAACAGAGGAAGCTCTGCAAGGTACAATGGTTTTGAAATGACCTGCATCAATGCAGAGTACTGGAGATATATATATATCCTTAACTTTTGGTTCAAAATGTTAAGTACACTTTAATGAAAAGGATTCTAGAGCAATGGCAAAAAAATTAGCCAACCCTACAGCCATCCATTTGGTTGGCTTCTGGGAGCCTGTTTTTAATTGCATGTATGCCCCCTGATACTAATACTATTTTTTGAAAGGTCATCAGTGCTTCTAAAGCTAAATTTTCACTTGAATAAATATTTGTGGCTACCTCTTTAGCAACTTTAGTGTAGTTCAGGAGGCTGGCAGGTCACAACCCGTTGTCCTTTTTAATTTTTCCTCCTGCTCCCTCTTCTGTGGAAGCTATTACTATATGGCGGGAAGGCTCTTAAAACCATGACTGGCAGATAAAACCACAGTGGAAATGTTTACAAATGAAGAAAAGGGAAGTGCTTGCAGAGTGGCCAGTCATTTGATTAAGGTCTTCTGGGAAGTAATTGAAGTTACTTCCCTACAGAAACTTTAAAAGCTGGAAGCAGAGGCAGGCACCACCGTTGAGAGACATCAAGATGAGGACACAAACAAATTAAAAATTTTATTTTGGCTCATTAATTGTCTGGATTTTAAAAGATAGCATCAGCATCTTGAGGCATGAAAAGATGTGGGTACCTGTACAAATGGGAAAATGTCAGGTGCCAAAATTAACAAATTCACCTATTTCTAGTTGAACTACAGATGCGAACATGACTGGGAGTCTCTCTCTCTCCCGTCTTTGGGTTATCAGTTGCATTTAATTTATATTACTGCAACTTCACTAGTTTCTTGTTTTATCATTTAACTTTCAGGCTTCCTTGAACAGGATTGTACAAAGCAGTACAGAAATAATTTTATTTATAACCTCAACCACAGGGGATGAAGTAATCTGGATCAGGATAACACCATGGAGAAGGCAGGTTAGCCCTTGACCACTGAGCCATTTTGGTGCTGAAGACTCAATACATACACATTTCTATTTATCCACAACCATGCTGTAGCTTAGCAGGTGTACATATGAGTGGCACCTGAATGAACAATTACCGTATTTTTTGCTCTATAAGACTCACTTTTTCCTACCTAAAAAGTAAGGGGAAATGTGTGTGCGTCTTATGGAGCAAATGCAGGCTGCGCAGCTATCCCAGAAGCCAGAACAGCAAGAGGGTTTGCTGCTTTCACTGCGCAGCGATCCCTCTTGCTGTTCTGGCTTCTGAGATTCAGAATTTTTTCTCTCTTGTTTTCCTCCTCCAAAAACTAGGTGCGTCTTGCGGTCTGGTGCGTCTTATAAAGCGAAAAATACGGTACTTGTGAACCCACAGATGCCACTTTTAGCTCCATGGAAGGAAAGCAAGCTTTAAATACAATGAAAGAAGCAAACAAACAGCAAAACAGGCCGCAGAGTGGTGAGTCATGAAGATATTTTTTTTATTAGGTATTTTGTGTTTTATATTGTGATTTTACGCTGTGAACCACACTGAGACATGTGGGTATAGGGTGGTACACAATGGTTGTTGTTGTTGTTTCTTCTTCATGTCCTAGTTACCACTATCTGCTTCTCCAATTTCTTTGTGTGTGTTCTTTTTGCATAATTCATATCCGTCGCCCACATAACTCCCTGGGATGGATGCAGACTTAATCACACTTGGAGAAGTCCCATTGAAATTAATGAAACTTAAAGTTATGCGTGCTTAACCTGTAACCCTTCAGATGTTGTTAGATCCCAGCTCCCATTACCCTCAGCCAGCATGGTCAATAGCCAGGTATGATAGGAGCTGGAGTTGAACAGCATCTGAAAGGCCACAGGTTTGCCGCCCCATGACTTCAGTTATTGATTTCAAGGGGCCTGTTCTATGCATGAGTTAAGTAAGGAGCCAAAAACAAACAAACCCCACAACAAAGTCAAAATGCAGCAGGAGCATTAACAAACTGGAAGGAAATGCACTGTGTTCCTCTCAAATGCCCACAGTGCTCCCATTCTGGCATTTTACCCAGTTTTCCTCCAGGAATTCTTCCACTTCATTTTCCTGGCGTTTTGCCTGCTGTACCATGGGGGACACTAGAGGATTCTAGTCAGAGTTAAAATGCTGGCATGATGACTACTGTGGCGCAGATTAAAATGAAAGCTGCAGTTAAGCTGTTTATTTCTCTGTAGAGGGCTGCAGAGAATAAACTGGTAATTCCCTTTCACAAACATACATTGATACAACTCCCCGACATACCAATGCTAGCCGAAATGTGAGATTTCTTTCTTTAAAAACAGAAGAAAAGAACATCCCATAATGGGCACAGACTGCTGGGGAATTCTCTTGGGGAAACCCTTTTGAAATGAACCACTGTGTAGGCCTACGCTCTTGCTCAGTCCAGTTTCTAGAGGATCGTGCCCACTGATAACAGCAAAATATTGAATACCAACAGCTGAAAAACAAACAATGTTGACTTTAAAAACCATTAATGAATTTGGTTTAAAATCCTTGTACTTTATTAGCCGTAAATAGAAATAATAATTCAGTGAGCAAATAAACATCCCTTCCCTGCTTTCAGGAGAACATAAAAGCCATCAAGAGAATCGTTGCTTTGCATTCACTTCTGCACCATCCATTATCTCTGTTACTGCAAATACCAATTATATAGAATTTCAACTAAATACTGTAACACTTCCCCCCCCCCCACCTCTTGCATTTAACATTAACCAAAAAACATTTAAAAATACTTAGAGGAGTACATTTCCAATTATTTATCTCTAAACACTCTCTAAGTTATTTCCCAGTGCATCCTGTTTACTGCTCACATTAGTGCCACATACGTAGTCTTGTTGATGTACTCTAATCTTCTTACTGGATATTTCAAAATCTCTCTTCCCTAATTTTCGAATTTTGGTGGAACGCAACGTAAGGGATATATTAATGATTTAATATAAAAGGCTACGCTGGAAATATAGAGCTGCTATAACTGTGTGCATTTCATGATTCTCAGCAAGTAAAAACAAAAACCCTGATATTGGCATCCTGAAAATCTCAGCTGGGGAAATTAATCTATTATACATAGAAAGGGGTGAGATAAGTTTCCCTCCCTCCTAATATTAGGCTCATCCAGAGAAAGTGACTGGCAGAAGATCTAAGTCAGACAAAAGAGAGTAATTCTTTCCATGATGCATAATTAATTCATGGAATTTGCAGCCACAAGATGTGTTGATGGTCACTAACTTAGATAGTATAGCAAGGAAACGGACCCTGTATGTAGCAGTAGCAGTTCCATCTGAAAGCGCTAGATCTGAGCTCAGGGTTTTTACAGGGCTCATTCTGCCACAAGTTGCCTTTCTGTTCAGCTGGTGGGAAGCTCAGGCAACTGAGTGGTACCCTTGAAGCCTAAAACTCATTCCAGCAAGCTTGCAGTAAGTGCCAGCTAGAGCCGAACTGCTGTCAGTTTTGGTTGGAGACTGCCTCTCCCCGGGCACCTTAGACTGAGCAAGCAGTGTTGTTTCTGTACACACACATAGCCTGGCACCTTGAAAAATGCAGGTTTCCCAATCACACAGAAATAAGCTTTCACGTATACATGCAAAGGCTCTGTTCCAATGATTGTATGGATGT
Organism: Podarcis pityusensis; assembly: GCF_964106645.2. Classification (NCBI taxonomy): domain Eukaryota; kingdom Metazoa; phylum Chordata; class Lepidosauria; order Squamata; family Lacertidae; genus Podarcis; species Podarcis pityusensis. The sequence continues at coordinate 30,936,533 of NC_138031.1, read as the reverse complement.
TGGAATCAGTGTATGTATTTAATGCATTTAGTACCCCTAGAATGGAAACATTGCTGAATACAAGGTCAAACATGGAGCAGGAGGAGTGGGGAGCATTGGGGGTATGTGTGGCATTGGCTGCCCTGCACCCCTACACAGGTTGGCTTTCCCTATTCAGACATGATGCTACAACAGGGCTCATGTGAGCAGTACTAAGGCTGCACTACTGAGTTGAAGACTGAGATCCTCACAGCCCAGGGAGCCCACCAAGAGCTCCAAAAGCTCCTCAGTGACCCGATTGTGGTGATGCAACAGGAAGTGAACAGCTGTGCTGACATCTGAGCTTTCAGCTTCTTTCCAAAGTGGCAGCAAGCTCACCAGGTTCTCTCTTGGCCAAGGGATGAATCAGAACAGTGAGGGGGTAGATCAAGGGCTCTTGTCCTCATTCTCTTGCCACTCGGAAACTCTCATTGACCCAGCAACCCCAAAGGTGGCATCTGATTGGCCAAGCTACATTAACACTAACAGAATTATCCCTTAGCTTACATAGTGAATGATCTCTGCTGTGGCAATTCCAACACGGAGGAGGGTGGAATATTAGCCATAATAAGAAATGGTGACTCCTCTCTACCCCCTCTGCACCCCACTGCAATCTGAAACAGATCCCCTACTAAAGTGCTTTTCTTTATCATCATCTGGGGGTCTGTGGCTAACTGAAGAACAGGTGGCTAAGGGTGTGTGGAAGTCTGTTTGCAAAATGTTTATCATTCAAGCTCTTTCTTTTCTGTATGCCATAACAGACAATGCTATGTGCTGACACAGCACTTAGGGAGGCTACAACAACAAAGCTAAATATCCTTGCACTTCATTTATCAAAGTGCTTGCTGTTTGTACTTTTAGGCAAGCAAAATGGTAATATATAATAAGCAAAGCAGCTTAATTGGTATACAGAGTGTTCCATGAAATAAACTTTTTTTTAAAAAAAGGTAATAACAGGGAGAAGCCTATTGAATCATACGTTTAATGGGGAACAAGATGCAGACTAAAGGCACATTTAATTGAACTGGTCGCTGAGGTTGGATCTTCAGCTTTCCTTCTTAGGTACAAAAAAGTCATTGTTCTTCTTTCTCTTCTCCTCATGCCACTATTAGAAATAAAAAGAATATCTTCAATTTATAGCAGGAGTGGAAATCTTTTTTCAGCCCAAGCTCTACATTCTGCTGTGGGCAATTAGTGGAAGAGTTATGTCGCACAACACCACAGTCTTTTTGTTTTAAGCCATGCTCACCCCCAGCGACCATTTTGTAGCCGGTGTCCATGGAAGTTTTGCTAAATTCCAAATGTGCCCATTGGCCCCAAAAGTTTGGCAACCCCTGCTTTAGGCACTGGACATAATGGTCTCAGAGGGGCACCCTTAGATGGTAACATGCATAATTTCATTTTACTTCATATGATAGTAATTTCCCCTTTCTTTTCCCTAGATGGTGCTGGAGGAGACTCTTGAGTCCCATGGACTGCAGGAAGATCAAACCTATCCATTCTTAAGGAAATCAGCCCTGAGTGCTCACTGGAAGGACAGATCCTGAAGCTGAGGCTCCAATATTTTGGCCACCTCATGAGAAGAGAAGACTCCCTGGAAAAGACCCTGATGTTGGGCAAGATTGAGGGCAAAAGGAGAAGGGGATGGCAGAGGATGAGATGGTTAGACAGTGTGCTCGAAGCTACTAATATGAGTTTGACCAAACTGCAAGAGGCAGTGGAAGACTGGAGTGCCTGGCGTGCTCTGGTCCATGGGGTCACGAAGAGTCAGACATGACTAAACGATTAAACAACAACAAATGCTTCATAACTGGTATTTCCTTATATGAAAGGTTGGCAACCTTGATAAAGAGAACCAAAAATACTGATCACGTGCTGAGTTTAATGTTTTTAAGCTCATCCATCTTCTGTGCCCTTAGTTTACTCCCAACTGCTGTTTACATAGGGAGGTTGGGCTCTAGATATACTTCCACTGTCACCGCAAGCTCTGATTATGGGTTTTTTGTTTTCTTTTTCTTCCACATCTATAGCATAGATTGAATTCTTTTGGTTTTTCAGAGTCACTGTGCCACCCCCCGCCAGGTGAATCCAGTGCTTTGGTCATTTCAAATCATCAACATAAGTGCATTCCTTCCTTATGTGAAAAACAATTCCAGTTCATGAATTGAGGGTGTCTGCTTCATTACTTTGGGGGAGCAGTTTCTCAAGCATTTAACCAATCTGAGGGATGCTAAATTCTCCATTGTGACTGCCATTTCCCAATTCTATATGCTTTCAGTGACTGTGGAATAGAACCGAGGCAGCAATAAGAACTATTTAGAAAAAGAAAAAGAAAAGAAAATATAGCTAAGTGAGGCATCACAGCCCATGAGCTGAGCAAAGGCTTTTGGCAGAGATTTTGTTTATACAGTGTTTCATGTTTCCCCCCATAAGGATCTTTAGGTGGCATACATGGTTCTCAGTGACCACTCCCCACTTTTTATCCTCACAACAACCCATTGAGGAAGATGAGCCTGAGAAATAGTGACTGACCCACACTCACTCTGTAAGGGTTTCATGGCTGAGTAGAGATTTGAGTTCAGCGGCTCAGCAGCTCATTAGGGTAGACTATCAGCCTTATATTACACCCCTCCTGAAAGAATTGAGGTGTTTGCCAATTTGATACGGGGCTAAATTAAAGATGCTGATATGGTAGTGGTGTATAAAGCACTATGCGACTTGGCACCAGGGTACGCAAAACATCATATCACCCTTTATCTACCCAGTCAATCACAACACTCTTCAGGAGAAGACATCCTGCAGATACCATCTTATCAAGAGGGTGTACAATATAGAAACTGGGCCTTTAGCATGGTGACATCTGCCCTTTGAAACTTTCCCCCCTTACATATCAGACAGGCACCATCTCTATGTCATGTCAGCATCTACCTGAGTTCTTCAATGGGTCTTTCAAGTTGTTGTTTAGTTGTTTAGTCGTGTCCGACTCTTTGTGACCCCATGGACCAGAGCACGCCAGGCACTCCTGTCTTCCACTGCCTCCCACAGTTTGGTCAAACTTGTGCTGGTAGCTTCGAGAACACTGTCCAACCATCTCATCCTCTGTTGTCCCCTTCTCCTTGTGCCCTCAATCTTTCATTATTCTAGTATCTAGGGGTACTGAATTTGAATTTTTTATATATAGTGTATACAAAATTACTTTAATTGTTTTCAATATATCAAATAGTTTCAACTGTGCATACCAAAATAACATTTTACTCTGTCCTTTTGCCAATTTATGGGTTGATATTTCAGCCAAGGCTAACTGTCAGACCTTGCCATATCAGTGACTTTGCGTCTTTTAGGTCCCACAAGAATCAAGTGATAAGATAGGCAGGCCTTTAGAAATATGCCATTTTAATTCTTTCCCAGCACCTGAAATCAAAATGATGCCTGTCTAAATCTAGAATTGCTCTCCCAACCCTGCTTTCATCCCTAAGGTGCAGCGGCACAATCAGCATTCGTACATCTGGCATCCAAAGGAGCTGCTCCTGCACTACCAGGTCTTCCATGTGTGGGAAAGGAAGTCCATCTCCACCACTGCTCATCCCTGCTGTTGTTGTTTTTTAACACTACCTCCTGGAAGAGACAAATAGCTCGCTTCTAGTAGCCCTGAGCTGCTGCCAACTGCGCTTCTGGAAGTACACAAGAGCAGGCTGTAAGGGACAGAAAGTGGTGGTTTCATGCTATTGGAGCAGCAGTCTGAGCATATGCAAGTTCTAGAACACCTTCTCTTCACCTTTCCCATGAAGCAGCTGCCCTGTGAAAGCCACTTTGGAAAGGGAGGAGGCGATGTTGACATTTCCATTCCACCTTAAGGAACAGACATGGGATTGTTACGTGTCACATGTCTGTTTACATTCCAGCCCAGCTTGCTGGGAACTTCCGTTGTATATAGCTTTTGCTTTTGCTGTTCTCTCTGAGATGACATGAGAGAGAGACGACATGTTTCTTTGTCCTGATTTATGATTAATAAATCTGTAGTTGTAGTATGCTTCCACAAGCCTCACACCTATTCGGTGTGCTCAGTTCGACCTGCTGATAGTGAGCCCTGGCTGCGAAGCCCGGGTCGCTGGTTTATGTGGGAGCAGAGGAGATGGTCTTCGCAGCAGGACGGCTGGAAGGGAACGGCCCAGCCGGGGCTGGCCAGCTAGCCTCCCAGCCCTCTGCATGCCAACAGGCAGCACAACGACATTGCCCGTGCCAGTCCATGCATGTGCCTATGCCCTGCTTATTTCTGCAGTGCCTATGACCTGACACTGGCTCTGGGAATCTTTGGGGGTAATGTGGCTCCCTGGACTTCAGCCCTGAAATGCTCTGGTAAAGGCACCATTGCCTGCAATGTTCCACCTCCACTGTCAGAGGCAGTAATTGCTGGGAATCACAAGTGGGCAGTGTGTTGCTGCATTCATGTCCTGTTGCAGGCTTCCTACAGGCATCTGGCTGTCCACTGTGAGAACAGGATGCTGGACTAGATGGGCCATTGGCCTGATCCAGCAGGTTCTTCTTGTTTTCTTATATTCTCAGTGTCATACATGAGAAACTCCTCAGTGTATTTTGGGTCTTCGCTCAACCCTACTGACTCTGTTTATGAGGAGAGCACCCCAAGGAATAGATCACAACATGCAAAGTAGTATGAGCACAAAAAGGTATAAAAACTTGGCAGCCCCACACCAAACCACACCTGGAGAGACTTAGCTTGAAAAAATGAATCTGAATTGGGATTATTTGGCTACATTGTGCATAACTACAGAAACCTGCTAGTTAGTTAATGTAGCAGCTGTCAAACTGCATGGGATTTACACTCCTGAGAACCCTTTCTGGTAGCAGCAGCAGAACACAGCTGAACAATATGCCCAAAGCATACGGCACATAAGCTGACCTATTTTCCAAGGTTTTAAAAAGCCTTTTACAATAGGATCACCCCATTTTTCTTTGTCTTACAATTAATCGTTCATAAAAAACAACAATGACGAAGGGAGTTGGAATAACTGGATTCTGGGATGCTGGCCAGAGGATACTTGAGGGAGGGGGGAGTGAGAGAAGGAACAGGGAGACAATGATGGGAAACAGCACAAAGTACCAACACCACCCACACAAAAAAAAACCCCAGTCTGAAATATGATATGGCCAAAGGAGGCCATTTAGAACCACACTGCTTGAGCCATAGATTTCTTTTTTTAACCACTGACATTTTACAATAAACATCAAATGCAAGCATTGTTGACAACTTTCAATGCAGAGTAATTTTGTTATTTTAAGATCCGCTTTGCTTGTTTTTAGGAACCGGGAGGTTCAGGGAGCTCAAAGAATTTCATAGGATGGTTCATCTAAGGAAATGCCAAAGGGCATTGACTTCTGCAGAGCATGATTATCATGCAGGAAAGGAGGAATAAAGGCAGGAATTGGGGTGGGTGGGGGAGTGTTGTAATTTGAATGAGCCCTGTTAGGAGTTTTAGGAACTGTCAAAATACACCCCCCCCCCAACTGCAGAAGAAAGTCTAAGGCAAGAGAAAGAAACCTCTTTTTTCAGCTCTTGGAATGCATCCCCCCATCAGCAATCATTTTGGGAGTAGGTACGTTCTAGTGGTGGGTGGGACCAGAGAAAAAGGAATTGAGAAGGGTGCAGCACAGGGGGCTGTGAGGTGCATGGCTTGAAGAGATGCTGTTGGAAAGATACTGTAGACACGTAAGCATTGCTGTTTTACACATAGGGAGCACTTTAAAAAAAATAAGAATCTTATTTTGGTTCAGAAATTTCTTCTCTGTTGGGAGAAAAGTTTTGTGGCCTCCACCCACTCTGAAGAGGGTGTCAGATGGCAGTGGTGGTTGCTTGTGAGTAACCAGTCAGGACTCAGACCTGTCTTTTACAGGTTTTATTTTGGGGCAAAACTATTTACAGTGCAGAGCCACAAGTTCATGTCTGCCTCAATCGCTAGCAGAATCCAGGAGTGGTTGTTTCCGGGTCCTCTGCCAACATAAGAGCTTCATCACCCCCAGCCTTTTCCATCCTTCTGTGCATTTTACACCTCTGCACAGGGTGGGCAACGGAAGAGGCGTGCTTCCCTCCTGGCCAGCTTGGCCAGGAGTGCTGCTAAGGCTCCCAGCAGCATCCTCTGGTCCTTTCCCCCCTTCCCCACTGGAGGTGTGGCTTTCCTCACCACAGGAAGAGGAATTGCTTTGCAAGATTTTCGGAGGTTCCCTGTAACCCAACTGCTCCTCTGTTTCCCTACCCTGTTCCAGTGGCAGTACCCTGACACTGGGCTTAGTGAGCTGGGAGGGTCTGTGGCAGAGACAAGTCCAGAATCAGAGGCAGAAGGTGAAGCAGGAGGGTGGTAGGAGAGGCCAAGCAGCAGAGATGAATTAGGCTGGTGAAGAATCACAACTGTCTCCTCCTCCTCCCGTGTCAAGCTTCTCTCTCCCCTTGTCTCTCAGAAGCAGAAGAGGCACGCAAAGTGTGGAGGAGAGATTAGTGACATGCTGATGCAGCCTCTGATTGCTTGGGGGGGGGACCCTGGGGAAGAGGGGACTTAGGCAGCTGTGGGAAGGCAGGGACCTTCAGTCACGGCAACTGCTTCATGGGGGCAATGAGTTGCTGTGCTCATTAGGCCTGACACTGCAGTGCAGATCCTGTTTTTGCTAATAAAGAGTTAACTCCAACTTGCTTGGTGTGATTTACTGCTGGCTTGCTTCTGACAGCTAGTGAAGATGCACAGACAGCCAACATTCTAAATCATGCATAGGATTGCAATAGCATTTCAGGGGCTGCAGTCCTATCTGCTAAGACTATACCAACGAAAGCTACCAACTGCTGCTTATGTACCTATTATGTATATACACTGCTGGGGGGGTGCCAGTTTTAAGCAACTGCAGATTTGAATAAAGCAGGGAGGGAGAACCACTGAGAGGAAAAAAGTGATTTTAAACAATGGCAGAGGTTTGAATACAGCAAATGGTGGGTGGCACTGAGGGGTTGGTTGAAAGTGGCAATTTCAAGCAAGGGTTGAGTACAGTGAGAAGGGAGTTTGGAAAGACACTGTTGTAACTTTTCGGTGTAAGCAGAAATAGGTACAACACGGAAGCTATTTCTCCTTATTAAAAACTGACCAAATAACTCAACAACCCCTCACTGCCTCATCATCCCTGCTTTAGACAAACTTGTGCTGTTGCTTTTTTTAAACCTCAGTGTCTTAATCAGAGATACATACTTGCCCTGCTTATCCTGAACTTTTACCCTGCATTTGTATCCAAGGCTGTTTTTGGTTGCTTTCAGCTCTAAGTGGGCAAGATTTAAGTGGGCAAGATATCACAAGCAACATTCCAGGGCACTCTAATGCCAAGGTCTTCTACAGGGAAGGGATCATAGAAAGAAAGACCTAAAAATAACTAATAACATTCTCAGTCAGATTGCATTATTGATAATATAGGGCCCCATGAGATGCAGAAATGCAGACATAGGCCTATCTTTCCAAATATCTGGCCATATAAGGCTTGCTTTAGAAGCTCATCTCTTCCTTCTAAATGCAACAATATTTTCCTCATAGAATAGCTATTGTCTTTTAAAACCTCACCTTATTATATTCCTTTCATATTGCGTAGGTTTGCAGCTATGGTATTTACATTTTTATGGGTCTTTTGGCATTTCAGCCGATGGGCCTCTCTGATTACAGTTTTCACTCTTAACAACTCTTTATTTATATCTTCCCTGACTTCTAATGTCTTTCAGGCCTGACCTAAGTACATTTTACCACATGGGCATGGAATTTCATTTACTCTTGAGAGTCCTGATGACTCATTAGCCAAGATGGATCCCTAACTCTCATTAATGTACTTCTTACTGTAATTTGCAGACGATTAGATAAGTGTCTTTCCCTCCTTTCTTCCAGAGCCCACGCAGTCCTGTGATGAGTCTGGAATGATTATAACAGTTGGATGTTTTAAATAATCCTTTCCTTCCACCCTGCTCATTTTTATGTGCAGTTCTTTTGCCTTTCTCTCCCTTTTCCTCCCCCCCCCCCCTTTTTAAAAAAGAAATCTAATGTGGTTACTTTTTAAGTGGGTAATCATTTCTCACCATGGTGCCTCTAGCTTATACAAAATGCTGTCTCTAATTCCTTTAATACTCTGAGACTCACAACACATTTCAGGATTCACTAAACTTTCTGCGCAGGAGCCCACTTATAGGAGTAGCTCAGGAACAATGTATTTTCTGTTTGAGAAATCAAAATATGCATTCCGCTTCACCATCCCTGATTTCTGGGCCTGTTTTTGATTACTGATTGAAAATCCCTTCTGTTCTTCGTTAAAGTCTGAGATTCTTTTAAAATGCTTATTTACGGTGGCAGTCTTAAGGGATTGGCCATGCATTTAACTGCCTACAGCTCCAAATTTCTTTCAACATCAGGACCAGCCTCTCTACATTGGGTCAGTTGATGAGTGAGCAGTTGCCACATTCTGGCCCTGCCTATGCTTAGTTAGCTCCTAAACCATCATTAAGGATAATGAGCTTTACATGTACTGAGCAAGGAAAGGAGACGGGGGGGGGGGGGGAACCTCCTCAAATGCAATGCTTTTTTTAAAAAAAAGGGTTTTGTTGCTGGCTTTAGATAACCTTTACAGAGCCAAATCTGGATGGCAACAGGTTTAGCCAGCGAGCAGAAAATATACACTGTAGTCAAGGCAGCAGAAACTTCATGTGCCTCAAACTATGGAGCCACATAAACTGACATAGGGGACTCCCCAGCTGCCATAGACTGGCTACCTTTGCCTGAAGCAAACAGTTCTGTAAATCGGCCATAGGCTACATAGGCTCAGTCACTGCAGGCCCCCCTATGTACAAGGCACATTCCTTATTGTATTATATGAGTCATCAGGAGCTGCCGGGACTCGAACTGATAATCTTTGGATCCATGAGCCAATGTGTTGGGCAATGAACAGTAGGTTGCAGATTCTACCTCTATCTCCTCTATCTCTAACTCTATCTGTTGATGGACGGCCAACCTGACTCGGCCCCAGACACACTGATCAGATGTTTGGAAGCTGTGGCTGGATGATTATGTGGGAGCCGGTTGAAGTTAAATCCTTTGAAGACAGAGGTCCTTTGTCTGGGTCAGCATGATATGGGATTGGGGGGGCAACTCCCATCTCTTGCGGGGACGCAATTAGTGCCAGCACCCTCCGTTAAGAGTTTGGGTGTAATCTTCGACACCTCCCTTTCCATGGAGGCGCAGATTGCAGCTATAACAAAGGCGGCATTTTTTCATCTCCGCCAAGCTAAGCAGTTGGCTCCTTACCTCTCTTGCCCTGACCTAGCCACTGTGATCCACGCAACGGTCACCTCCAGATTTATGTGTTCTGGATGAGCCTTACCTGAGCAACACATAGTGAGGAATTGAACTGAAAGTTCTGGAGCCTAGTCACTGAACCAAATACCGTACTTTTCTGTGTCTAAGACGAGGGTTTTTTTAATAAAGAAATTGTGTTAAAATCGTCATACACGGATAGTGCATAGTGGGGATGTGGGATTGGTTGGTGCCACGAGCCGGAGATTGTCAGCGGCTATTGGGTGTGTTTTTGGTGGCTGCGGCAAGGGCTGTTGTTGATTGGCTGTCACCGTCAATTGGGCGGGAGATTGGTGGCTATGGCTGGCGAGGGGACAGGTGATAGGATTTTGCGATGAGTGCGAGTGGCAGCGTAGGTCAGGCTGGTGAGCGAATTTTGTCAATCCCCCTAAAGAAAGCTCAACAACTCTGGACAATCTCCCCCCATTTTCTTAATTTGGAGTCCCCCAAAATAGGGGGTGTCATACACAGGGGCATGTTATACATGGAAAAATATGTCATTTTGTGACACACACACACATACACACATGCCCTCTGGTTTACAGGCCTTTGTCCTGGAGTAAGACCTCTAACACCCGATGTCAGGTTAACAGGCAAGCAAAACTCTGGTGGTAATGAAGGGCAAGTTGGCAGGACACAGAAAGTAGCAGAACAGGACATGCAGAAGAAGCTACTTCATGGAGCGCAGCCACAAGGATATAAGAAGGCATCCTTCTCCATTCAGCCCTCTATTTGTCACATGCAGAGGTGTTTCCATTCCACTGCAGTTCATGTTCTCCCAAAAATTATTTGTTTTGTCTGCTGTGGCAAAATTGTGTAACTTACATAATTACATAATTAATTATGTAACATGCATAAGTTACGTAAATTACATTGTCATTACTTACATACCCTCCAATATTTCTCCGAAGAAAATAGGGATGTCCCATTCCATAATGATATTTTTACTATTTATACCCATACATCTTACTGGGTTGCCCCAGCCACTCTGCACAGCTTCCAACATATATAAAAACATAGTAAAACATTAAACATTTTTTTTAAAAATCCCTATACAGGATTGCCTTCAGACAGCTCAGGGATTCGATAACTCCATACCCACCAACATTTCTCCAATGAAAATAGGGTCATCCTAAGGAAAAGTGGGACATTCTGGGATCAAATCAGAAACCGGGACTGCTTCTCTAAATCAGGGATGTCCCTGGAAAATAGGGATACTTGGAAGGTCTGTACTTATTTCATCCCATTAATTTCAGAGCAAATGAAATTTCATGACAACGGATCGGGAGATGTAAGCAATTACAGATCATTTGTGGACTGAAAGCAATAAAAGTGAATACTGATCATATTTGCTGGACTGATTTCCATTCCTGACACAGGGCAGATAAGTGAGCATTCCATTTCCACCAGGATTCTCCTACATCCCTAATCTTGAGCAGGAGTTGTGGACCAGTAGCTTTTCTCTGTTTCTTTTAAAATCTATATACATGGACTACTAGGAGGCTGCAGGCAACAAATGAGTTTGCATTCCAAGACAGCGATGGGTTGAGGAATTTTCCCTGCCCCCCAGCAATAAGACATGAGTTAAATCAGTGAATTTGCATGGCTCTAATCTGCCTCCACTGAAAACAACAGAGTCATTTGGCTGTCAACTGAGGACCAAAAGGTTCTGATCCAGCAATTTCAAGGACCCTGCCAATATTCCAGGGTCATCATGAATGGATATGCACTGAGGAAACAATACCTCTGTATTTTGCATGGGAAGCATATGAAAGGTTAATGGAAAAACAAACACTGCAAAACACAATTATGTAAGTTAATTTTCTCGTTTTTTTAATCTAAAAAAATAAATAAATGAAGTTCAGGTTCGGGGGAATCCAAGCACTATTTTAGATTATTATCGCTTTGATAAGGATTTACAATTCAAGATGCAGTGCCCAACAATGCTTGAAGGATGAGGTCATTTCTTAATTATGTTAGTGTGTAGTGGATATACATCAATCCCACATCTTCATATATTCAGAATTTACTGTGCCCCTTACTTGACCCTGACATTTTTTTCCCAGGCAGCAGAGAGAAGAGAAGAAATATTCAAAGCAGATTTTTCTCTCTGATATTCACTGGCAATTGAAATACAGATGACAGGGCTTCAGTTCAGCCTTATTTCTAGCTAGTTGCCAAGCACTGTGGTTGTAGTGGGATGTGCCCTGGAAGATGGCAATCTGCTTTCAGCCTGCAAAGGGAACAATGACCCACTTCAACCTAGGCAAAATGGAAGCCAATGGAAACAGCACAAAACAAGCTAATCAAAATAATTTATGTTCTATGTCCCATTCATCCTTGGAAAGCTCAGAACAGCTAATAAGCAGTTCCTAGAGGACTGATCAGACACTGACCTGTGCAAAGTCCACATCTGTTGAGCTTCAACAACGCTTTCAGACCCAATGATTGGGCCCATCCCCATAAGCTTCTTCCCTAGGGAGAGATAAAACATTTGTAATTTTGCAGTGCTTCCCAATCCCTGTTCTGCTAGCGCATGCTGAGTTCTTACGTGGTTTGCTTACAGTTTGTCTTACCTGAAGGCCACTGAAATAGAAATGCCAAGAGACTGCGCTTTAAGTAGATGGTACACGGGTGGTGCTGTGGTCTAAACCACAGAGCCTAGGGTTTGCTGATCAGAAGGTCGGCGGTTCGAATCTCCATGACGGGGTCAGCTTCCGTTGCTTGATCCCTGCTCCTGCCAACCTAGCAGTTTGAAAGCACGTCAAAGTGCAAGTAGATAAATAGGTACCACTCCGGCGGGAAGGTAAACGGCGTTTCCGTGCACTGCTCTGGTTCGCCAGAAACAGCTTAGTCATGCTAGCCACATGACCCGGAAACTGTACACCAGCTCCCTCAGCCAGTAAAGCGAGATGAGTGCCGCAACCCCAGAGTCGTCCGTGACTGGACCTAACAGTCAGGGGTCCCTTTACCTTTACTCTTGCTCTCAGGAACCAGCAATGACACTGCCCCCTCTGCACTGCCCCAACAACTGCTACTTAGTTCAACTTCTGCTGTTGCTTTCTACCTGTTTGTTGTGGGTTAATGATGAATGGCATCTTAATTAGACAGATCCATACCTGTTTCTGGGGATAGACTGGTTTTTATTTATTTTTTATTTGTAAAAGAACTTTCTAGGGATCTCCTGAAGGCCCTGTGACCACCTGCAACTCCCTTGGTCTTGAGCAAGGGAGAAGGGACTGCCATATTTCCACTAGCCACACTAATACCTGTGAAAAGGAACCTGGCTGCTTGCCATATCTTAAGGAATTAAAGTGCATCTTAGAGAAACATCACTCAGGTTGCTTTAGGAACTTGGGACAAGGGACATTCATAACAGAGATGGACAAAGATAGCCCCTGTCTAGGGCTTCTGTGTCATGCATGGTCAGCTTCTTTCATGCCCAGGTCAGAAATGGAAATATGGAAATTTTGAGGTTCAGGCTTTTTCTAGCAGAACTTGAAAGACTAGATGAAATGCTAGGCCAGAGAGGTAAGCACCTGAAGATGGGTGAATCTGCCTGCTTCAGTTTCTTTCCCTTTCTCGTTTTTCCATTTCACGTGTAGTTTTAAGGTAATTGTATGTCAATAATTATATGTCACTACTGAATGGCTTAGTATCCATAAAGAAAAAAATCTGCCCAAAACTTAAATGGACCTGTGCAAATTAAATCCTCTTTTCCCTGCTGTTGCCTGAGTTGTTTGCTTTGATTTGTATGCCATTAATGAAACATACTAAATACCAGATGTTGTTTGCATTCTGTAGCAAAACACAGAAATTCTGTAGCAAAACACAGAAGACACTTGCATATCTTTTTCATGTATTCATGTAATTTTGATACGGCGCACTAATCTCTCCCCCAGATCGAACCAGATGGTAAAAAGCAAAACTTACAATGCTTCCATGTTCTAGATAAACGGCCATGGCTGTCTCTGTGCAGCACATTCTGCTCCAACAGATGTCCACATTGGGTCCTTGGGACTTTGCCACATTCAAAGTACGCACAGCGGATGAAAGGCTCCAGTGTGGTTTAATCTCCTACTGTTGTGCTCCTCTAATTGATGTCATGCCACTAAGGGGAACAATGCAGCCAAACACAAGTACTTCTAACTACCATCGATCAGTTTCTTGTGGGACAAGAAAGGGACTTCTATCTTGGAAAGGTACCTCCATTCAGCGGGATTTGTAACCGGTCTTATACAAGAACAGCTGTATAGTTCGAGACATCTTGACTTGAGCATTCTGTATCTCACACAATCAAGACAATTTGCCTTACACCTGTGACATTTGGCTCAGAGAATATACCTCTTAAGGGGTATAATCATGGGAGGCTGGTCGCCAGGGCATGATCGCAAAGGACCCTACCAGCATTTTTTACTGCTGCATTGCTTAAGTCTCCATTGTGTCTTTGCAAGGGGGGAGGATGTTGTTGGGGGGGACAGAACAAACTGCCCACATCTCCCTTGGCTGCTTCAAACAGGTCCAATGGTTACCAGCCACCACAGGCAAGAATCTTGACCGATTTAATATAATAATAATAATAATAATAATAATAATAATAATAATAATAAAATAATAATAATAAATAATAAGAATAACAACTCTGTGTTTTAAGTCTAGTAGCGTAAAGACTTTGCAGTACATTTCTTCTCACCCAAAACTTTCTCCTTTTGCCATTTTAGATGGCATCAGCAATTGAGGGTGATTCCAGATATCTTTTTTCTCATTTGTTGAAAACCCATGGTGTATCCCTGTTACATCATCTCCCAAGTTTTAAACAATAAGTGCTCTCCTAACACAGGAATGATGAATCCATGGCTTTCTTGATGTTGAAGGATTGCAACTTCCATCACCCCTGGCTATTCACCATACAGGCTGGGACTGAAGACAGCTGAGCTCTAACATCACCTGGAGGGCCACAGGATCCCCATCTCTATCCTAGCAAATATAGAAATACCTGCGAAGTAGGCCTATTGACGCAAAAAATAACTGCTGGCAAATGCACCGTGTTGGATTAGCATTTTGGTTTGTATTTGTCACGACTCTTAAACCAATAGCTTTTTTTCAATCCTACAATTGAATGTAACTGTCCAATTTCAATGAGAACAAAGTCCCATTGATTTCAATGCGAGAGCATGTGCTTAATTCTTTCACTTGGAAATCAACCGTTTTACTTTTCTTGGGCTGGGCTCAAAAGACTACATACAGGAAAATCACTTTCTTCCACCTAAGATTAAGAACATCGGATGCCAGCTGGGTTTTCATCAAGAGTGGCAAGGAATCATTTCTAATCTATGGTCGGTACGGAAGGTGTTTCCAGTAACATAGAGAAGCAAAGTTCATATAGCAGTACAAGAAACGGTACATGTAAGTTGTAGCTGCACACTGTCATATTAACTAAAAAGAAAATTATTCTCAAACAATGAAAAAACTGCTGCATTCTGGGACTAGAAGAAGTATTCCTTGCCAGTATTCTGGAAGATTTTATTTCCACACAGCTCTGCCATATGACACGTTTGGATGGTGTTTAAACTTTCCCTCTGTGTATGTTCATTTAGTGTATTTTTATTGTACTTTTAATTATCTGCACATACATATTAATTCCAGAAAGTACAAACAGACGCTGCTGTCGTTCTTCTACCACACTTTATATTATAACATTGCTCATGAATGCTGGTTACAAGTTTCCAGGCAGACGTGTGGTTGATCTAAATTTGTGGGACAACAACATTTGGAATATCTGCTTTCAATTTGTGTGCATGTTTTCTCCTGTTATTTTCTTTTTATGGTGGTATTAATTGCTGCCAGACATTCCTCTGAAGCCAACCAGCAAAATACAGCAAATCAGATATTGTTGTTTTGGCTGCTGAAGTTGGAATCAACAGACCCAAGTTAATAATCTTTAGGTCCATACCTGGAGAAGAACTAACACACCAGATCTAGTTAAAGATTAAGGCTCTGACTGCATTAGGCTAAATCCATGGATCAGTTTTACACTGAACATGCTCTGATGGCAACCAGCTGTACAATCTGTGTTATGCTGTGGGTTGACTGTACATGAAATACGCATAAATGTGCAAATGAGCCACACACTGCAACATGAACAGGTGTGATTGATGGTGTGATCACTGGATCAGATCCTGCTTAGAATCAGGAGCAGCATAAGCATCACATCATTTCACACTATCTTTTTTTTGCAGATTTATGAGGTACAGTGAATGTGAGAGTTGTGTGCAAATGGCCTCTTGAAATTCTCCACACTATTTGTGGACAGATACATTTTCCGGGTAGGAGGAGAGATTTCACTAAATTAGTCCTGGGGGAGGAAGAGTTTTCCAACAGTTTCTCAGGGATGGATAAGACCATTAGAAATGACAGTAGCACAGCTGCTCCCCACCTCGCACCCCATTTCCCCCCTTTCTTTTCCCCACTGGTGCAAGTGGCAACAGCAACAGCTGTGGCACCATTTTGCATTCTCCACAATTATTTTGGGGACATTGTCATAGTGAGGGGCAGAAATGATGGCTACCACGCACCTAAAAATGGTGATGAATAGTCAAAGAATGTGGAAAAGTGGCATTTTTCAAGGAGGGATGAGAACAAGAACAATTCCAGATTTTTTCCTCAGGGCAGCGTCTTCAGAGACATTTCAGCTCAGCTCTCGAGTCCATTTTGACCATTTTTCCCACTCCTTACAGTATCAGATGTCCAGTCCCACAGGATGCAAACTCAAGCTGTGATGAAACTACCACCCAACTTTTTCACAGTCCCATTTACAGGCTACCGAAATTTCTCCTCCCCCAGAAAACTGCATTTTTGAAAAAATGCACAGATATAAATACAAGGCAGACCTTGGGGCCAATGCAGACCCCTATTATCTACTTAATTATTCATTATAATTCTTTTAAGAGCCTTCTTCAATCATACTCAGAGTGGTTTACAAAACAATAAAACAAGCGTATCCATGGAGCACCTGTATCACATATTCTGTATGCCATTTTGTGTGTGTGTGTGTGTGTGTGTGTGTGTATGCTGCTACTCTCCAACCATACAAGACATCTTAAGTGTGTGTGAGAGCCAGTTCTAAGACAGATAGGACTCTTTTTCTGAATGTAGCTATTTGGTATCGGATATTTCCACACAGTTGGGTTGTACAGCAAAATAAAACTCTCCCAATATGTGGGAAGGGAAATTTTCTCCAATTCTTTCTTTTCTTTTCTTCAGGTGTCTACTTCCCTTTCTTTAACCTTAAGATATGGCCAAGGGTTTTCTATTTAAACACCCAAATTTTTAAAATGTGTGTGGGGTTTTTTAAATAAATAAATCTCCACACCACTCTCAGTGATGTGAAGCTCTCGTTGCAGCTTCCTGCCAGCAGCACTTCCTGGGATGCCTTGGAAGCCATGACACATCATACCACATCACTCCCAGAGCATTCCAGGAAGTGCAGCCAACAGGAAGTTGTGCAAGGCAGTCTCCAAAATTTTTCTCCAGCTGCATTTCTTGGCAAAACCCAGTAGAGTTAAGCAACAACGCTCTCCCAAAAATGGTGGACAAATTTCTCACTACTACCAAGAAAGCTGCAGAAAACCAATCCCCATTTTTAAGTGGGTGGGACCAGGCCTTTTTTTTTTTTCCCCCTCTACTGGAACTCCGTTCCGGCACCTCTCAAGTGATTGCCATTCTAAGATAACAAGGGATGCATTCATGGTGGTGAAGAAGAATAAGAAGAGGAGGAGGAGGAGGAGGAGGAGGAGGAGGAGGAGGAGGAGGAGGAGTTTGGATTTGATATCCCACCTTTCACTCCCCTTAAGGAGTCTCGAAGCAGCTAACAATCTCCTTTGCCTTCCTGCCCCACAGCAAACACTCTGTGAGGTGAGTGAGGCTGAGAGACTTCAGAGAAGTGTGACTAGCCCAAGGTCACCCAGCAGCTGCATGTGGAGGAGCGGGGAAGCGAACCCGGTTCACCAGATTACCAGTCCACTGCTCTTAACCACTACACCACACTGGCTTTCTGGACTATGTTAAGAAAATGTGGGGATGAGAAGCTTGACTCAGCTTTAGATAATACTAGACCGTAGCTCATTTATAGAGCATCTGCTTTGCATGCAGAAGGTGCTAGGTTCAACCCCTGACATTTCCAAGTAGGGCTGGGAGCGAACCCTGCCTGGAATCCCTTTCTGGAGAGAGACTGCCACAATCAACGAAGGCAGTACTGAGCTAGATGGAGCAATAATCTGACTCCATATAAGGTTGCTTCCTATGTTCCTATACTGCCTAACTTTTTCTAGTAATGTTTTGTTGCAGGAATTATCAAACTGTGGCTTCATAATGTAATTCATCTCCATTAATCTAGCTCCAAGGGGAAATATATAAAAATGATATGGACGGATACACAAAAAATGAAGTGCTGAGCGCACTTCAGATTTTGGCCAAGTTTTGACCAAGCCCAGAAGGGATATGGATTATTATTTAGTTACAGCTAACGGTTTGTGGTGGGAAACTCTTTTTTTAAAGGATATTTTCCACTCAACACATTTAAGAATTTTACCATGCTCTTTGAGGCATTTCCCACTCTAAATATAGGAAATTGAACTAATGCCACTGTAAAGTTCACATTTTACAGTGCCGCCTATATAGCATATTTAAGCCTATATAGAATATTTAAGCCTGTATAGTTTCCCCCTTGAATTGTTTCAGCTCCACAATAATGTGGAAAAAAGGGAAAGTGTGTTTCTTTAAAATAGAGATAGCAAACAATAGTACGGCCAGACATCTACATCTGCTGAGCATGGGTTAACATTAAATGCGCTGTGATAGTAACAGCTTTAACCAAGCCATGCAAGGAGGAAGCTCTTTTATTTTTGTTAAAATAAATCTGAAGGAGAACGACGGCAAAGCAAACACCGCCAGTGGAACTGCAGCTTGTGGGGAAGGGAGGGAGAGAGGATCATGAATATTAATTGAGGAAGTCAAGACAGAAGATGTACAGTGCAAACTATTTACAAAAGAGGCAATAAGCCACCAAGGTGCCGCGGAGACACTTGCTGAGCAAACACAACAACGGCACAATTCAAAGATGCAAAAGAAAACAAAGTAAAGAAGAGCCTGTTTAAAAATATGATCCTCTTGTACTGCTTCCTGCAATTCCTCAGCTTCCTGCAATGTGCTATTTCAGAAAAGCTTAGATCACAGCAGATCTCTGAATGTAGATCAGGTTTTATCAAAGGCCCTTGCTTTGTCTGTATGTTGAACAGGGAGCCATATTTTAACAAATGCAGAAATAATGAGGGTTTCAGATTTCCAGCGTAAGCACAAAAAGGGACACCCCGCTCTCATCTTTCAAAGCATTAGAGTTCACAACTTATCGTGCTCCGATGCAGCGCAGAATTCCTGTATATCGTTGCCAAGGTTTGTGAAAAGTGCCATTCTTAGCCACATCTATCTTTTCCCCTCTTCCCTTCAAATGTAACATTG
This sequence comes from Podarcis pityusensis, assembly GCF_964106645.2. NCBI lineage: Eukaryota > Metazoa > Chordata > Lepidosauria > Squamata > Lacertidae > Podarcis > Podarcis pityusensis. Next base: position 30,917,622 of record NC_138031.1, on the reverse strand, counting down.
GGACACACTTTTTTTTTTTTTAATTCCCTCCGAATGTATGACAGCAGAGAGAATGTCTACATAACGTCTTTCAACTAGCCAACGGGTAGCCTTGTAAAACCCATACAAACTATATTGAGGGATTTTCAGTTTAGAATAAATGAGCTATATAAGAGATACTCCTTCTGTGACATATGGTGCTTTGGAAAAGATACCAGAGTACAAAAATGGCTCCATTTGATGACTTGTCTCCTATAAGTCACCAGTAGGGATGGAGTGAAAAGCATGAACCTGCTCATTCGCATGCCCACCAACAACAAACAGTGGAAATCCTCACTTCTGAATTTGTGATGAAGTTCTCCAGGCAAATAACGTATATAAAAGTGCATGTATCGGGGGAAAGGGTGTATAAAAATTTGTATATCAGCGCAAACACCATACAAAATGCATTATGTTAGAGCAGGGGTGTCCAACAGGTCGATCGCTATCTACTGGTCAATTGCAGGGTGTCCGTGGTTGATCACGGTCGACTTTGGCTGCCTAAAAATAGCTCAAAAACAACTTTGGTAAATCCAATGGGTAGATCGCTGCAAGTTTTTTAATAGTGGGAGTAGATTGCAGTATCTTGGAAGTTGGATATACCTGTGTCAGAGAAAATTGCTGGTCAAATACTGGTGAAATTTTTTTTGGAGGATTTAAAAAAACACACAGCAAAGTGATGTTGGAAATGTGGCAAACTGAATTTAAGACTGGAAAAATGAGACATTAAGAAAAAACAAATTGTCGCATTCAGCCATTCCTAGTCACCAGTAAATCTATACTGGTGACATCAGGCAGTACACTTTTTGCCATCTGCTGAAAACACTTTTGTTTAGGCAAGGCTATCCAGACACATAGATGTTGGCATCTCTTAATCTTCCTTCACCACACGATTGCTGATTTTCATGTTTTGAATATTTTTAATATCTACTTTTAACTGTTTCTTAATCGACAATTGTAATGTTTTATTTTATATTGTTGCGAACCACTTAGAACAGTGGTTCCCAAACTTTGGGGACTGCCACCCTCCCTTGGTTCCATAAACTGATCCCCAACACCCATTATTCAGAATAGTGGTTTGTACAACCATTAAGGAAGATAATAACTCAATTAAATTTCAAACAGTAACAATCAGTTGTACATTTATTTAAAATCAAACTAAAACTATTTGGTTTAATTATTTCAACCAAATTGATGAACTTGATCGACTGATACCAACTTTTCAAAGTCTGAAAGCTGATACCTCCAGCTTCCCTTGCTGCTCCCTTGTCTCTTAGCAACCCCTAGGTAATTCTAGCCCCACCCCCAGGGAGCGGTACCACCCACTTTGAGACCCACTGAGGAACTGATGATCCCTGGAATGAAAATGCTTTCTAATGCAGAAAGCAATGAAGTGTGGGGAAAAAGAAAGGGGGGAATTATGAAATATTCCCTCGCCAAAAAACACCCACCATTTTTACAGGCATATTGCCATATTAGCAATAGGAAGTACATTCACTCAGAAATAACTCACACTGAATTAAAAGGGATTTGCTTTGGGGTGCATATCAAAGGATGGCCATGTTCCAATTCATCTAATGCTTTGGAAAGTTTGAATTAGGCCATTAGGTACCACAAGAGAGCTAGTGTAGTAGCTAGATTATTCAGGAGACCAGAGTTAAAATCCACACTTGGTCATGAAACTCAGTGAGGGACCTTGGGCAAGGCTCTGTCCTTCAGCTTAACCTAGTTCACAGGGTTGTTGTGAGAATAAAATGAAGAGTGAGAAGAACCATGACTGCCACTTTGAGCTCCTTGGAGGAATAATAAAGAAATAACCCAATCCTTTTCTTTTTTAAAAAATGCAGGCAGGTGAACTTGATTAGTAATATCTAATATTTAATTGGGTCAACTTCTTCAAAACAGAGAGGGGAAGACACCTGGTCACATCTATGTCAAAGAACAGGACACATTCATGGGCTTGCATGTGCATCTTTATAGTTACACACTTGCAAATTTAAGTTTTATTGGTGCAACTGTTCCTTCTAAATGAGCATGACAGCTACACAGTCAATCAAGAGCTGTCCTCCAGACCACTTGAGTTTTCAGTCGGGAGCTACCTCCCACAGTGCTGGCGCTGTTGTTATTCATCTTACGCTCCACACTCTTCCAGCAACAAAGGCAACAGCTGCAGCCCAAGGCAGTCAACTTTGGCAACTGCAATACATGACAACCTCTGGCAGAGCTCTCTTCAACCGCGGCAGCAGCATCTGGAGGGCTTGACAGCCCTATCGTTTCTCTGTTGGCTAGAAGCCCTACAGACAGCTGTGGAACTGTCTCTATTGCTAGCCAGAGATTTGGATGTGGTGGGAGTGACAAGAGTTTGCCTGTCCTTTCCCTCTCCTAGTAGAGGTCTAATCAGTCGCTGCCGACCTCAGTCACATTACATTTTGTCAGCATCATGCTTTGAGCTGATTGCATATATTTTGCAGAATAATCAGTTCTTTCACCCCACTATTAGATGGGGCCACTGATGAATGTGGTCCTCTTTGATTTCTAGGAAGACTTCTGTTGCCTCTGGTAGATAAGTAAGTTCCTGCATTTCCAGCATGACCCTTAAAAGAAAAATATCATTTTTAAAGGCACAAGCATCATCTGTAGCAAACATGGAAGCCAGGAACAGGGTAGCTCATAACTGTTTTGGTATAACTACAACTTGGAGAATGAACTATCCTTGGGGCCAGTTCAAAACAGGGGGAGATGTAAAGATGTAGACAGCAATTCCACATTAAAAGCATTACTCATTAAAGCACATCCATGATCATGTAGTAATAGATGAGAAAGAGCTTTTGGAACTGACCACTGGTCCCTTGGTGGGCTATAATATTCTTGGGAGAAGGATTTAAATGTTCAAATAGAGAGATCAAGAATGGAAATCACTGTGGTTAGCTAAGCCTTATAAATCTGTTTCAACATATGTTGGGGAATGTTCCTTCAAAGTCCTGCGTAGATGGCATCATACACTTCCAGAACTTTAGTTGAATAAAGTTTGGTACACATCTCCACATTATTTGCAAAGTGACTTTTTTCTGGAAGCAAATAGGACAGAAATGAGTGCTAAACATGGACTGTATTCCACCAGTTTCCAAAACTGGATTTTACATTGTATAGAAGATCAAATATAATGCAGAATGTAACAGCGAGGGGAAATGCCCAGACATAATGGCAAGAGAGGAAGAAAATTTGGTATTAATTAATATGATTAAAGTGACACTTTGGGAACGATGAGGGGGAAATTAAAGAAAGAATAGTAGTAGTTATAAAAAAAAAGGTAGAAAAGTGAATATTGTAAAGCAATAAAAGATAAGCAGAATTATATTAATACATTTTAATATAAAACAGGGGGAAAGGGAATTGAGTTTTGCAAACTGTAATAATAATTTAGACGAACTGGCATGTAGCATTAAAATCACACAGCTTTTACTGAGTAGTGAATTACTGCATGTTATGATACTTGCTGCACTGCCATTCTAATATTTTATATTTGTACAGGATTTAGATTTTCATTCTAAGTATAGTTGCACTCAGACTATAGCAAAGGTTCCAACTTCTAGGTGAAGGTCAAGAATTCTCAAAACAGGTGAAGACACTCAAGCTGTATTTGGGCAAAATAAAAAATTCCTTCCAGTAGCACCTTAAGAGACCAACTAAGTTTGTTATTGGTACGAGCCTTCATGTGCATGCACACTTCTTCAGATACACTGTATTTGGGCCCTCAGCTTTTGAGCAGAAGAAGCAGGGACAACCCCCACCACCTCCACCCTCCAACTAATGGAGGAAGAAAGCCTGAAGTGGGAATCCTCATGTATGGTAGAGGCTCCTTGTATGATTAGAATCCTGAATATGATCGAATCACATGGTGAACCTCCACCAGTAGAGAAATTTCACTTCTTTGGGCCTTTGATTTTCACCCACAGAGGGGTGAAGCTTGGCATGTTCATCCCAGCTTTCTCTGCTTGCATGCAGATTTTACATGTGATCAAAATGCCCAGATAGGGTATGACTTTCCCTAAGCCAAGAAATAAAGAGTTTAAGGCTCCACAAGTGGAAGCAAATTGTGTAATGGCATAATCTGAATGTCTCATATTATGTGAGGACTAAAGCTAGGGGTCCCCCCCCCCCTTCCTTAACTTTTCTTCTCCTGCATTGGGTTCACCAACTAGTAATTAGTTTCATATTGAATCCAAGCCTTCAGATTAACTCCCATTCCTGGCCAGATACTTACTATACATAGGGAGAGAGAGTTCAAATATTCTGGGATCTCTCCTACATTCAAACCAGGTCAAAAAGTACACAGTAAGCATTAAAAATGTTGTGTTCCTTGTAATTATATTTCCTTTGTGGAAATGTTAATGCCCATAATCAAAACTATACGTAATTGCCAGTTAGTGCCTTAAGCATATTGATTTGTGTTTTTTATATGGAGACACCAGTCCCTTTATAGTGCAGCTGCCCTTGGGAGACTCCATAAATACCACATTAAAAAAATAACACTTTTCCTGACTAGATGATCCACATACATACAAATGTTAAGTTTTAGTGGGATTCTGTGTGTGCGCTCTCTCTCTTTCTGGTTAAATGCAGCGTTTATCCACATGATTGCTCACATAAGTTGAAATTCTAGGGGTTTTGACCGAGGGTGTGACTGAACACAGAGACTGTTATTAAGCCCTGTTAAGGGCTTTATATCACTTCCTGGATACTTCTGGGCCAAAAGCCTGAAAGCCACTGTGCTCTGTTGAGGGCTGGATTGCCCATTGCACTAAGTACGCTATAAAACAGCACTGCAGTCACACTGGAGGGCATTTTACAATATAATTACCAGTGTATGTGCTTCTCCCATCTATATACAAGTCTTATTCAAAACCCCTACAGTGCATTTCTGGGTAGCTCTTCATGTACAAATGACGGGAGACTGTGGTCTTGTTCCCAGCAGCAAAGAACGTAATCTACTGGCAGCCTGCCCATCATGACTGAGCAGGATGAGTACGATCTGGTGAATGGTGCCTGACTCTAACACAAGGTATATGATGCAACTATTCTGGCATGGATGCACTAGCTACCTAATAGTTCCTGGCCTAAATTCAAAAAGCTGATTGTTACCTTTCAGACCCTGTAAAACCTAGGTTCAGCATAGTTTATGGAATATACAAAGTCTCATAAGAATTATTCCATTCCCTCATGTGATCTGGCATGGTTTGCTCTATGTTTCTTCCATTTGCTGGGGTTGGAGCACTGCCTTTTTGGTGGGGGCTCCTACTCTGTCAAGTGATCTCTTCAAGGAAGTCTGCCAAGCACCATCATTGGCTGATTTCCATCATCCATTTAAAACTTTCATTGCCAGGGGAATGGAAGCATGAGTCTTGGACCACAGTTAATGGATCTTTGTCTCCATCCAACCTTTGTTGTTGTTGTTTAGTCGTTTAGTCATGTCCGACTCTTCATGACCCCATGGACCAGAGCACGCCAGGCACTTCTGTCTTCCACTGCCTCCCGCAGTTTGGTCAGACTCATGTCTGTAGCTTCGAGAACACTGTCCAACCATCTCGTCCTCTGTCGTCCCCTTCTCCTTGTGCCCTCCATCTTTCCCAACATCAGGGTCTTTTCCAGGGAGTCTTCTCTTCTCATGAGGTGACCAAAGTATTGGAGCCTCAGCTTCAGGATCTGTCCTTCCAGTGAGCACTCAGGGCTAATTTCCTTAAGAATGGATGCGTTTGATCTTCTTGCAGTCCATGCAGTCCTCCAGCACCATAATTCAAAAGCATCAATTCTTCGGTGATCAGCCTTCTTTATGGTCCAGCTCTCACTTCCATACATCACTACTGGGAAAACCATGGCTTTAACTATATGGACCTTTGTTGGCAAGGTGATGTCTCTGCTTTTTAAGATGCTGTCTAGGTTTGCCATCGCCTTTCTCCCAAGGAGCAAAAGTCTTTTAATTTCGTGATTGCTGTCACCATCTGCAGTGATCATGGAGCCCAGGAAAGTAAAATCTCTCACTGTCTCCATTTCTTCCCCTTCTATTTGCCAGGAGGTGATGGGCCCAGTGGCCATGATCTTCGTTTTTTTGATGTTGAGCTTCAGACCATATTTTGGCTCTCCTCTTTCACCCTCATTAAAAGGTTCTTTAATTCCTCCTCACTTTCTGCCATCAAGGTTGTGTCATCTGCATATCTGAGGTTGTTGATATTTCTTCCGGCAATCTTAATTCCGGCTTGGGATTCATCCAGCCCAGCCTTTCGCATGATGAATTCTGCACATAAGTTAAATAAGCAGGGAGACAATATACAGCCTTGTCGTACTCCTTTCCCAATTTTGAACCAATCAGTTGTTCCATATCCAGTTCTAACTGTAGCTTCTTGTCCCACATAGAGATTTCTCAGGAGACAGATGAGGTGATCAGGCACTCCCATTTCTTTAAGAACTTGCCATAGTTTGCTGTGGTCGACACAGTCAAAGGCTTTTGCATAGTCAATGAAGCAGAAGTAGATGTCTTTCTGGAACTCTCTAGCTTTCTCCATAATCCAGCGCATGTTTGCAATTTGGTCTCTGGTCCCTCTGCCTCTTCTAAATCCAGCTTGCACTTCTGGGAATTGTTGGTCCACATACTGCTTGAGCCTTCCTTGTAGAATTTTAAGCCTAACCTTGCTAGCGTGTGAAATGAGTGCAATTGTATGGTAGTTGGAGCATTCTTTGGCACTGCCCTTCTTTGGGATTGGGATGTAGACTGATCTTCTCCAATCCTCTGGCCACTGCTGAGTTTTCCAAACTTGCTGGCATATTGAGTGTAGCACCTTAACAGCATCATCTTTTAAAATTTTAAATAGTTCATCTGGAATACCATCATTTCCACTGGCCTTGTTATTTGCAGTGCTTTCTAAGGCCCATTTGACTTCACTCTCCAGGATGTCTGGCTCAAAGTCAGCAACCACACTACCTGGGGTGTACGAGCCATCCATATCTTTCTGGTATAATTCCTCTGTGTATTCTTGCCACCTCTTCTTGATGTCTTCTGCTTCTGTTAGGTCCTTACCACTTTTGTCCTTTATTATGGTAATCTTTGTACGAAATGTTCCTTTCATATATCCAATTTTCTTGAACAGCTCTCTGGTTCTTCCCTTTCTGTTGTTTTCCTCTATTTCTTTGCATTGCTCGTTTAAGAAGGCCTTCTTGTCTCTCCTTGCTATTTTTTGGAAATCTGCATTCAATTTCCTGTATCTTTCACTATCTCCCTCGCATTTTGCTTGCCTTCTCTCCCCCGCTATTTGTAAGGCCTCGTTGGACAGCCACTTGGCTTTCTTGCATTTCCTTTTCAGTGGGATGGTTTTAGTTGCTGCCTCCTGTATAATGTTGCGAGCCTCCATCCATAGTTCTTCAGGCACTCTGTCCACCAAATCTAAATTCTTAAACCTGTTCCTCACTTCTACTGTGTATTCATAAGGGATTTGACTTAGATTGTACCTTACCGGCCCAGTGGTTTTTCCTACTTTCTTCAGTTTAAGATTGAATTTTGCTATAAGAAGCTGATGATCTGAGCCACAGTCAGCTCCAGGTCTTGTTTTTGCTGACTGTATAGAGCTTCTCCATCTTTGGCTGCAGAGAATATAATCAATCTGATTTCGATGCTGCCCATCTGGTGATGTCCATGTGTAGAGTCGTCTCTTGTGTTTTTGGAAAAGAGTGTTTGTGATGACCAGCTTGTTCTCTTGGCAGAACTCTATTAGCCTTTGCCCTGCTTCATTTTGAACTCCAAGGCCAAACTTGCCAGTTGTTCCTTTTATCTCTTGACTCCCTACTTTAGCATTCCAATCCCCTATAATGAGAAGAACATCCTTCTTTGGTGTCAATTCTATAAGGTGTTGTAAGTCTTCATAGAATTGGTCAATTTCAGTTTCTTCAGCACCAGTGGTTGTTGCATAAACTTGGATTATTATGATGTTAAAAGGTCTGCCTTGGATTCGTATTGAGATCATTCTGTCATTTTTGAGATTGCATCCCAGTACAGCTTTTGCCACTCTTTTGTTGACTATGAGGGCCACTCCATTTCTTTTACGGGATTCTTGCCCACAGTAGTAGATGTGAAGGTCATCCGAACTGAATTCACCCATTCCCATCCATTTTAGTTCACTGATGCCCAGGATGTCAATATTTATTCTTGTCATCTCATTTTTGACCACATCCAACTTACCAAGGTTCATGGTTCTTACATTCCAGGTTCCTATGCAATATTTTTCTTTACAGCATTGGACTTTCCTTTTGCTTCCAGGCATATCCGCAACTGAGCGTCCTTTCGGCTTTGGCCCAGCCGCTTCATCAGCTCTGAATCTACTTGTACTTGTCCTCTGCTCTTCCTCAGTAGCATGTTGGACGCCTTCCAACCTGAGGGGCTCATCTTCCAGCGTCATAACTTTTATATGCCTGTTGTCTTTGTCCATGGAGTTTTCTTGGCAGGGATACTGGAGTGGCTTGCTGGTTCCTGCTCCAGTTGGATCACGTTTGGTCAAAACTCTCCACTATGACCTGTCCATCTTGGGTGGCCCTGCACGGCATAGCTCATAGCTTCTCTGAGTTATTCAAGCCCCTTCGCCACAGCAAGGCAGTGATCCATGAAGGAGCCATCCAACCTAGGAAGCTTGAAGCAGGTAGCATTGTTTTTTAGTGATGTCTTCCTCAGGAATAGTTCACACCTATCACCAATCTGGACACAGAGGGCACACACTAGAACAATGAGTGTGCGCTATGATCTGTGCATCTGCTGTGACCTGTGTGATGTAGCTTCACAGAGATTTGCATGTGTATACAAAATCAATCCCTCAAATTCATTTCTAACCATAGAGGATGCATTATGTAATTATGGAACCCTGGACAAACAACTGCATCACAGATTAAATGTGTCCATGGTGGTAAATGCACCAATTTATTTTATTTTAGGTTATATCCCATTCTTCGATGGCTCCCAGAACAGTTTTAAAAATAAGGCTGTTTATGAAGAGGAGAAAGATCCCCAGTTCCTGAAAGTTTTCAGAAAATGTGCTGTTATATTTTTCTTTGGGGGGATGTTATTGTTTTGTATTGTACTTTGGTTTTGAATAATATTGTACTGTTGTTTTTCATTTTTAGTGTGTGTTTGTGTGTGTGTTGTTATTTTTGTAAGCCATTAGAGAGTGTTTTAGTATTAAGAGCTATTTTTATTTATATGAAATAAATAGGTAAAGGTAAAGGACCGCTGGATGGTTAAGTCCAGTCAAAGGCGACTATGGAGTTGCGGCGCTCATCTTGCCTTTCACGTTGAGGGAGCCGGCATTTGTCTACAGTGCAGACAGCTTTCCAGGTCAAGTGGCCAGCATGACTAAACCACTTCTGGTGCAACCAGACACCATGACAGAAGCCAGAACACACAGAAATGCCATTTACCTTCCCACTGCAGAGGTACCTATTTATCTACTTGCACTGGTATGCTTTGGAACTCCTAGGTTGGCAAAAGCTGGTACAGAGCAATCGGAGCTCACCCCGCTGCGTGGATTTGAACTGTCGACCTTCTGATCGGCAAGCCCAAGAGGCTCAGTGGTTTAGACCACAGTGCCACCCACTCCCACATGACAAACATATGTATTTAAAATGTAAGTGCTACTTTACCACCCCAAAGGGCTTTCAAAGCAGCATGTAAAACAATAAAAATCGCTTTCAAAAATTCAGTGCAATAAAAGCAACCAACAGTAAAACAAAATCACTATATAAAAAAACCACACCAGAATAGCACAACACAAAGAAACAAATACCAGCAACAGAGCCAGCATAATCAACAATGATGACAGCTGGCCAATACTGAAGGCCACTGGTCCCAACTAAAACACTTGCCTTTCTTCCATAGGAGAGAATGACAACCATTCACTTGTATAAGAAAAATTAAACAGATGCTCAGCCTTGGATACCATTTGAATAGGGGGATAAAGCCCACTGATCACAGCTAGTAAGTGGTATTCAGCTGAGAGTAGACCCATTAGCATTACCAACCATAAATTAGTCATGTCCATTCATGTCAATGGGTCTACTCCAAGTAGGGCTAGTTTTGAATGCCACCCTGAGAACTTACCTGGTTCAGAATACAAATCTGGCACATCTAGAGGAGATCGCAGATCTCTTTTGCAGATGGCAAAGGTGCTTGTAAAGCACAACCATCTGCCCCTTTTCACTTTAGATCTACAATCCCTTCTCTGTGCATTCAGTAAAATATGCACAATCAGAAACTTTACATCCCCTTCCATGGAGTGACTGTCAACCATTTACTTATGCATAACTGAAGGACAGCATTGGAGGACAGTACTAGCATAATCCTGCCTTCTGTCCCAGTTGTTCTATCCATTGAGAATCTGTTCTTACATAGCACTGTACCTTCATTTGCATAGCTGCATCCTGCATTTTTCTTTTTTGGTTATATCCAGGTATGAGAGAATGTTGGAAGCTGGTCAGTTCAACCATCCATCTGTCTGTCTGCCTGCCTAAGACTCAGTGACTGACTCTAGCCAAAACACATTCACAGCCTCAGTCCTCTTTCTGTAAAATGGAAACAGCATTGTTGTAAGGATAAATGAGACAGGAATTGTGGCAGCCCTCCAGACACATCGGAGGTCCTTTGTAAAACTGAAACAAACAGGATGCCGATTTCTTCACACTCATCCCATTTATTAATATTAGAATTTACACCTTGTATGACTCGAGAAAGGCCACATGAGTAAATATTGCTGTCAAGCTGATAGAGACAAACACAGGCTGAGAAATCCATTTACAAAACAAAGGAATATTTACTTTCTGCCTCATAAAATAAGTCAAGAGGCTCACTTGTTATACCAGTTTTTGAGCTATAAAGAAGAATATTTAGAATAGAGCCCATAGTGGGATGATTAACATTTAAATCTTCATACATGCATGCACATATACAAAACAAGGAAGACAAAAAAGGTACAATTTCTCCTCCCCTCTCCCCAGCATTTCTTCTAAGACCGGGGGGGGGGGGGCGTATATAGCATTAATGCATCATTTTTATTGCTGAGCCTTAAATAACAATTCTACAGGCATTGGTGTGCAGCCCCGTGAGAAGTGCTTGTTTATCACTCTATACTAAACCTTGAGTTAAAAATAAAGCTCTCTTAGAGAGACATTGAAGTAACCCTAAACCAAGCTGCAAACAAGATTATAATGAGCATATATTAAACTGTCTTCTTTGACATTAACAAGGCAAGCATTGTTAGATTTTACTCTGATCATCAATGTATAAACCATTGTGGCTTTGCGAAATCAGTCGCTACCTCCTACAGTCTAAAACATACAATCATGCATATGACTTAAGTTGTATCAACGAGGTTGTTCGTGGCATGTCACAGTAGGACTCTTAATGATCTTCTACAAGGATTCTGTTTGTCTAAGTCGCCTATTCTCTGCCTTGTGATGTGTAGATGTGAACTATGCTGAAAATAATATGAGGCTAATTACCAGCCTTGTCAATGGCAATTCTCATATAATGATAAACCATATTTCTTTTATTTTTAAATCTCCCAATGATAATGACACTCCAACTAGAGAGGATTTCAGACTCGGTGGAGTTTCTTTGTTCCCAACAGCATTGCTCTTTTTCTCCCCTCTAGGCATGTGTCAGTGCGGATGAAATTAAAATACGGGAAAGTCAGAACCTAGTCATTAAAAAAAGACTTGATGGAGTCCAACTTTATGCACACCAAAAATTTCTTGGCAGAGAGTTGAGCTGCAATTTCGGGGTCAAAAAGCACACCATTCTTTAATGGCTAATGTCCCCTCCATTCTGTTGAACAAAATAAACCCAATTCCACTCTAGTCATGGGCAACTGGTTGCACAAAGAAAATCAGGACTAGAGTTAAATGGGTCTGGACATGTTTCTGATGCACATTGATCCTCATACTCATGAAAAATGCATCCAATCAGTTTAATGGGTCCCCACAGGAGCATCAAGATGCAGATGGAGCTGCCCATTCAGATACCTGCCTGCATCCATATTCACTTTGCTTGTGGAAGGCCGATTCTGTGGGCAGATCTCCCTTTCTACCCATCAGAAGAAAAGACACCCATGTTTCTCCACCACTCTGTCCTCTATACTCTTGCCTCTTGGGCTCTGAACGTTTTCCCAGTCAGCTTGGGTTACATCTGCACCACACATTTAATGCCCTCTCCTACTGCTTCAAGAAACACGGCTTCCTCCCATGAATCCCAAGAAGTCTAGTTTGTTAAGGTACTGGGGGTTGCGAGGAGATCCTTCCCAGCACCCTTTAACTACTGTCCCCAGGTTTCTGTGGGAAAAGCAGTTGAAGTGGTTTAAGAGTGCTTTTAAATGTATTCCTCTTTAGTTCATTTCTCAGAAAAGAACAGGGAGGAAAAACAAAACCAAGGGCAATAGAGCTACTTGGGTGTTTGGGCACTTCCTAATCCACCCAGACATACCTTGTTAATGGGGCAATCTGACTCAGCAATGTAAAAAAAGGCCACCCTGAATCACCCCAATTCACCTTATTATTTTGAAGTAAACACAGAGATGATGCACCACAGCAGAAGATTGTGCATCCTGTTACCTTAGAGGTCATGCTACCTTAGTACATCTCACCCAGAACAAATACAAAAATGGACACAGTTTTAGTGCACAGGATGAATTTGGTTGCCTTTATTGAATTAACAAGGAGGGAGGGAATCAATGGAAGTTCACACATCCATTTCACCATGGTAGGGTCATGCACGCTGTAAGAAAGGAAAATCCCGCAAAACAAGGGGTAAAACAGTCAGCGAATTTGGAAATTATGGTTCTTAGAACAAGATGAGCTCACTCCATCACTCGCCTCCCAGAAATGTCCCATGTTGCTCTGTGAAGCATTTGAACCTCTTTCTGAAATTACAGTACAGCCAGTTTAAACCTGACTTGTTCCTGCTTGTTATCCTGGAATTTACGAATATTCTCAACATCAACTAACTGTGGGCTGGTTGTCAGGCTGCATTGCTGGTGAGACATGGAAACATGGCTGCAAGATCTGTCATTTCCCCAGTCCATCCATTAAAACTTCTGGGTGACACATCCTCCCTTATTATTTAGCAGTAAGAGCTTCACATTTACTGAACACATGAAGTCATTTAAAGAGCACATGAGATCACTTAGCATCAGCAAGGCTTTCCCATTCATGGATCACATAAGGCAGCATGAAATCATCAACTGTAGGGGCTTCTCTGAACAGGCATCTTGGCAGTCGGCCTTGCTGTAATGTTCAGCCACAGCATGCCAAACCAAACATACAAACAGAAGCCTGGGTGTATCAGTCAGGTGTAGTCTGCCATGGTAAGCATTTGGGAAAGGCTCCGTGTGATTTTGCTCCATGCGTACCATGGTCCACAGAATGCTTCTGAAAGATGCCTTGGCTGTTGCAGAGTGCTGGAAGGAGAAGAAATGGAGGTGTATGGTCCACTCCTTCAGCATGGCTGGGACAACTTATTTGGCTTCACCTCTCAGCCAGAATGGCCTTCAGACAGTCCTTTCATCCAAAAGTACCAGAGAAAGATGTGAGACTGCGTGGCCATAAGCTACTGTTTGGCCCCATCTTTTCCAGAACCATCTCCCTTAGTGGCCACCTGGTCATTAAACATGTGTTTAACTGATATTTGGTTGGAGTGTGCATTGGCTCTTGGTGTGCCCAAAATTACAAGGTGACTCAGTGTGTTTTGGTGTTTTTGTTTTCCACATCAGAGTGCACAGTTAACAAGGCACCCCAAAATAGATCTGGGAATCCCAATTTTTTGTAGTTGCTCTGTGGTAATAGCTATTATAAAAGGGGGGGGGGGGAATGTGCCTGAAGCTCAATAGCAGAGCGGAACGTTTGCTCTGACAAACAGATCTAGCTTTTCATCACAGGGATTATTTTTTTCAGGGCAAGCTAATCACAGTGACTTCAAGGAGAGAGATTTTTTTTCCACATGAATATATGCCTTGGCCTATGTAAGTCAATGGACAGACCTCCATTGTATACATAGAGGGTCATAAACTCACCACCACCATCACCCACTGAGGTAATAGGGAAGTGATATTTCTCCCAATCCAGTATTTCCTGTGGATCCAGTTTCTTTTTTCTCACGTGACCCCCTTATGTCTCCTGTTGTACTCATTCCAAGAGTATAATCTGTTGAGGCATGTGCAGAGTGTCCATTCAACATGCCAACAGACTGTGCAAATGGAAAACCCAGAATAGGGTTGTCAAAAACACCAGACAGTTCCTTTACTGAAAGGTAGCCCAAAGTACAATGCTTAACAGTTTCATACAGTTGCAGCATAAAGTCATCCTACCTCAGTCCATCCCAAAAAACATCATACAGCAAAAGTAACAAAAGGTATTTCCAACAACATGTCCTCCTTGCTGCGTTCCAACACAGATTAGGTTCTAGCCAAGAGGCGGCAGGCCGATGCAAACTTGATACAAACACAAGGGTATTTATGCTTTCGACTGTGCTGAGTCACTCTCTGACTCACTCTCACAAGTTTGCTGACTCACACTTAACCAGCTGCAGGTGCAGGACAAGCACACCTAAATTAACCCTTTCTTGTCCCTTTTCTCTGCATGCATAAACCCACATACACTAACAAAGTCTGGAGAACCTTGTTGGAGAACCACTGCAGCCATCGGTCTGAGATTGGGCAGGGTTCGTTTCCTCAGCGGTTGTGACCATGGCTGTGAATAGCATGCAATTCCGGAAGAGCAAGAAAAAATAATACCCTTGCACCCACAGAAGGGTTATTGATTTAGCAGAGGTAATTAGTAATGAAAAAACAGAGGGAGGGCGTTTTTGGCCTGCATTTTCCCACCTCAGCACCCCTAAAATCAGCTCCAGAGACTTAGCTGTCTTTTCAGAACAGGCTAGGAGATGGCAAAGAGGGGAAGGCTGCAAAAAGACAGGGTAATGACCAAAAAAGTCTCCTTTCTTCTTCCATTAGCAGATAGCTCTATGTAGCAAGAGTCATTCCATGAATGCCGGGCACCTATGTTCAGGCTTATTCAGTGAGACACTCAACGGCCCAAGCACCCTCCTACATAAGGAAGGACCTGGTTCAAAGGTAGAACATCTTCTTTGTATCTAGAAGGTCCAAGGTCGGGCTGGTAATTTCCCTGAAATCCTGGAGAGCCACTGCCAGTCAGTGAGGACAATATTGAGATAGATAGAGACTAATGGTCTGACTCACTTTAAGACAGCATCCTATGTTCCTATGTACAAATAGGTACATGCAATGTTAGCATGTGGATATTGGATGGACGTACAGTCATATATCTCACAGACGTACTACAATAGTAATACTTTAGAAAACTCTGTATCTCATGAAGCATG
Organism: Podarcis pityusensis; assembly: GCF_964106645.2. NCBI lineage: Eukaryota > Metazoa > Chordata > Lepidosauria > Squamata > Lacertidae > Podarcis > Podarcis pityusensis. Next base: position 30,902,183 of record NC_138031.1, on the reverse strand, counting down.
GCAGAATGCTGTGTTAATTCCATCAAACCATTTTGTTTGCTCTGGAATACATTACACACAAACAGCTGTATTACAGCTATTAGAGAAAGTGCCTCCTTGATATTCGATTGAATTAAAGCAGCTGCTTTTATAGCCAACGCCTCTGTAGTATAAGCGAGTTTGGTGACAAAACAAAAATGAGGGCTAGAGCAATTGAAGCAGATGTTCCATGAAACTCTTCCTATAAAGAACACAAGGGTCTGGTGTATAGCTCATCAGTAAAACATGAGGAATCTACTTGAGTAGAAAAATCACAATCTGGTACCCACAGGCAATTGCCTGCATCTCATGTAAACTAATAAATTAAAGATGCGGCACCATTTTTCCTTGTCTTTCCTTTGTCAAATGCAATCATTTAAACATGCATTTTAGTGTGGCTGAATGTATGAAATAAAAACATACTAGCACACACCTCTTTTATATGCACAGCTTTCTTCCTGCATTATAATTTTCTTATCAACTCTCTGTGTGCGTGTGTTTAGACCTAGAATAATACTGTTTATTTTGCCCTGAGGGTTTTCGCTGGGGGAAAAGAAGAAGAAGCAAGTTTCAAAGTCTGACTGCTCTCAACTCCCCGTAGCAAAATATATTCCACTGTGTTTAAAAAAAAGAAAAGAAAAAGGATCCTTTGTGGTCATTTTGTAAGAAGATATTTGTTTTGGATCAGCTTTTATGAATCTTTCTTCAGATATCATCTTAAATATTACACACACACACACACACACACACACCCTGTTCCATCGGACATTAAATCTGAACACAAGAAGTCCAAGTGGGAAAAGGATATGATTATATCACATATTCTAAGCAGTATTGGGGAGGCCAAAGTAATCAAATAAAGGAAGCTACTAATCCTTAGACATTCTGACAGACTAGAAAACAATATAGTGAAAGCAGATATAAGGTTAATAACAATGCATGAATGACAATTTATGTTTTTAAATGTTTAGATTGTATTCAAATTTACAATATCACACAAAATTGGACACTTTTAGGATTCCTCTGTGTTGATAGGGGTCAACCTTAACAGGCATAGAGATGAGGAGAAGAGAATAGGCTTAATGTGGCCAATGTTGCATATAGCAATATAAATTCTAGACACCGTTTCTTCTTAACCAATTGATCCGCATTGTTTTCCTTCCACCTTCTATCCCCCTCCGCCCCTGAATTTTAACTATCATGCAAGTGTTTTAATGAAAATTTAATAAACTTTCTTTCCCAGTGTAAGGCAATTTGATGCTAAGTGGGGCAAAATGCAAACAGAGCATTTCTCAATAAAATTTTAATGCCACATCCCAATTTTCTAATGGAGGTATCAGAATTGCAAAGCAGCACAACTCCACTCAAAGTAATAATAAATCAGGTGCTAAGAGCAGCACCTCCTTCAAATGGTGGACTCCAGCCAAGCAATGGGAGACTTACAAGGACAATTGGTCCCTTTCATTTAAGAGCAGAGCGCTCTCCTCCCAAAATGGCTGATGAATGGCTGGGACACAAGGTTTCCATAGTGTACCTTACATTGTGCATTACAGTTTGTGGCAGGATTTAAATTTGCCCACTTTTAATAGTTGACTAAAATTAGAATCCATTGCTATCAGGCTCCTTCAATATAAATAAAGATGACATTCAAGATATATGACATGATTTAAATTGATGTAATCCTAATCTATGTCTTCTGGTTGCTGTTTCTTTATGGGCACTGCTTGTGAGGTTATTGAAATATGATACTGAAAGTCATGGATTTGCTTACATAAATAAGACTATGGTAGCTCAAGTCCGTAAAGCAATTGATCAAAATATTCCCATTTTGAGTAGGCAAAGTATGGATTGTGGACTGTATTTCCTAACTCTTGATCTACTATTGTAATCTAGCTATTTTATGGACGTAGCTGTATATGATACCAAGAAAAAAATGCCCATTCATACAATCCAAGCTTTTTGTTCATGTGCTTTTACTCAAAATAAACCTTAAGAATTAAAGCAAATGTGCTTTTTATTACTGTTTAATGTAACTTTACTTGTTTGGTAGCTAAACTTATCAGTTGTACGTTTTGTGAATATTACACAACCATGGGAACTGAATGATACCAGAAAACTTATTTGTAATAATCTAAAGAGCCGGTGAGGCATGTTTTGGAATAGACAGAGAGATCTGCTTCTGACCTAGGGTGTGGGAGATAACTGTGTGTGCTACCTTGAGTTCTTGAATGATAAGATTGCCATTGGTTCTCTCATTGTTCCATTCACCTTATGGTATGGGGGGGGCCTGAATGGGGAACCTGTGACCTCTCAGATGTTGTTGGACTCAACTCCCATCAGCCTCAGTCAGGGACAATGGGCGCTATAGGACTTCAGGTTCTCCATCCTTGCTTTATGGTGATTTATCACCTACTGTGGCCAGCACGTAGGTTGCCATGGAAATGTGGACAATAGGCCCAAGAAGAAGAATGTGGGAGTAACTGACTTGCTGGTGCTTTAGAGGAAGATTATTTTAAAAGATTATGCCTGGTGTCTTGTTGCAAAGTAAGAGTTCTACATAAGATGACATCTCGTTTTTTCCACATGTTTTATATCACTGCATAGGAGAGAGGCAGGTTAGTTGATCAAGCAGCAGTGAAGTAAACTGAAAATGGGATGTGCATTTTTTTGCATTTAGATAGATTTGAGGAACATTTTGAATGAATCCTGTAACCTGAGAACATTCCATGCAACACTGTGTCTATCCCCATGGCTATCCCATCTCAGGTCAAATCCCCAGCATCTCTAGGTAGGGCTGGGAATATCCATTGTGTGAAACCCTGGAGATCAACTACCAGTCAATGTAGACAATACAGAGATAGATGGACCAATGGTCTAACTCAATATAAGCCAGCTTTCTAGGTTCCTAAGATATTTCGCTGCCTGAAGCAAGGGATGAAATGCTTTCCTCCACCAGTTCCATAAGAAGAATTTAACCAGACTTTCAGCTAAATGTTATTTCAATACTGGTAGCCTCCACCACCCTTGGGGGAAGCAGGGATCACAGGGCAGGCTGTGGCAAACACAGCTCTGTCCTCCAACACCTCACCCCCAGTATCTGCTGCCTGAGGTGGCCTCACTCTGCCTAATGATAGGGCTGCCCCTGTTTAATCCATCCTACAGGTGAAGCATTTTTTTGCAACTCAACTTTGAGGACCATTCATGAGAGAAGAAACCATCACATTTACCTTGAATTGCAAGGTAGGCAAAAATTGACTGACCTTTCAAGTACTATATTAGAACAAACGTATAGTCTCCAAAGACTTGCGATTAAATTGCATCTTGGGCACAACTGAAAAATGAGTTTTTCTGCCTTGTGTTAGCTGTCAGACATCCATTTTTCAACACTACCCCCATTTAAAACGGGGTGTCATCTTCTCTAAACACCCATAACCGACAGAAAAGAGGCGCTGCAGGTCAGATCTGAGACATATTGAAAGAGATGTGCGAAGGAGCTGTCCTTCACTTTCATAAGCATTAAATTCACTCAAGATTTTTTAATAATAAAAAATGCAGGGTTGTCTGACAACATTCATATTTTTTTCATGAACCTGTCTTTTCAAATTCTCCAACTAATGCTACACGTAGTGACAAAGTCAGTGTCACTCACAACAGCGCGTACCTGCATTGCAACAATCTGAGCCATCAGTCAGACGACTGCAGTTGACAAACTGCCCTTTTAAAAACAAATGTATGTACAAGCCTAAGGATGAGAAGATAGATATACATACGTAAATATAAGGACACCTCAGGATCATTGGGGACAGAGAGATCAAACAGCATCGTGGCAATCCAGAACACATTTCATATCATCTGAAAAACTGAGGAGGCTGTTCGCAGCAAGCATTTGACTGCAGCAATAAGTAAGGAGTTCCAAATTGTAGTGATGACCAAGAGCATTTTCCAGCAATCCCCACCTATTGAGAAGACTACACCCCTTCCTTTCATTTAGGGAGAACCTACGGCCATCATTGATGTCCCCACAATCAGGGAATTATGCCACAGCAATACACTCTTCTTGCCTTTGGTGGCATAACATCTGAGAAGATGTGGCTGGGACAGAATGCACTTGCAGCTCTAGAAATGTCTTCAAGACTCTGGTTGTCTAACATGTTTTTGAACCTTGTTTGGTTTTTTATTTTTATGACAGAACTCTAAAATCTTTGTGGGCCCTTCTTTAGGTCCCAAGCCAATTAAAAGCAGAATTATGTATCTGTGTATGTTCCTAAACCTGAAGGTGGTGTCTGCTTCTGCTTCTAAACCCATTTTAAGTTGTTTTTTGTACTGTTTTAAAAACCATTAACAGCTGTTTTTATGGTATATTTCTATAAATTACCTTGAGACATATGTTGTAGAAGTAGTAGTAATAATAATAATAATAATAGCCAGCTCTATGTAGTCATGCTGAGCATTTGAGGGCAAAAACAGGTTTGTGTCCCTAGGTCAAAACCCTGTTGGCCGGCACACTGGCCACTGACCTCTGCACATTCAGGTCAAAGGGGTCTTTCCTTTGGGCATTGCCGCTGTACAGTAGTACCTTGGAAGTCAAACGGAATCCATTCCGGAAGTCCGTTCGACTTCCAAAACATTCAGAAACCAAGGCGCAGCTTCTGATTGGCTGCAGGAAGTTCCTGCAGCCAATTGGAAGCAATGGAAGCCGCATCGGACGTTTGGGTTCCAAAGAACGTTGGCAAACCTGAACACTCACTTCCAGGTTTGCGGCATTTGGGAGCCAAAATGTTCAATTCACAAGGCATTCGGGATCCAACATACAGCTGTACATGAATAAGGCCTTTCAAGAAAATTAGTATCCAGTGTGATCACAATTTCATATCTGTCTGTCATAAAGTAGCACTTTATGTGTGAAGTCCAGTCATGCTTTGAAAGCATAGGCACTCTTTTCAGATCATCTACCAAATGTGTGAATCTGGGATATGGCTGGCACACCCGGTTGCCTCAACAATGAATCATAGAATTGTAAATTTGGAAGGGATCTCAAGGGTCCTCTAGCTCAACCCCCTGCAGTGCAGGAATAGAGGGGGTCTTGTATCTTCCACCGGAGAGTAAATAGATTTTTCCTCCACAATGGGAGAAACAACTAATGGTGTAAGCAGAAAAGGATACACAATTTGGGGTACACTAGATTAGGGGTTCTCAAAAGGTGGTCCATTCAGGTGGCCTTCAGCATGTCTGTGGATTTGTACTTGAAGATGGAAGATGGCACATCCATCACATGAAATATTCATATTAATTTTTAATTGTCTATTTAATACTTCTTTTCTTACATTGTATTTTACTGTATTGCAATTTGAATTCTATGGAATCAAATTGCACCACAGCAAAGTACAATATATAGCAAAAAGAAGAAGCAATAAAAATATAATTAAAAGCCATACAGCATCTAGCACAGCACATTACAATTCCTACCACAGGCAGAAAAATCATTAAATGGTCCGTAAAGATCCTCAGCAATTTTCAAGTGGTCGGTGGCAAATAAAAGGTTTGGGAACTTTTATACGCGATTGGTTGATTATTTATTTATTGTTTTTATATGCTGCTTTTCAGGGCAAATTCCTCCCAAGGCAGCTTACAAAAGATACTTAGCTTCATAGCAGGATGATGTAACTTTTATTTATTTATTTATTTATTTAGTAAATTTGTATACTGCCCTTCATCTGAAGATCCCAGGGCGAATGAAAACAAACAAATAACACACACATGAAAAAAATACACATTTAAAAGAAGATAGAATGTTTCATACACTTCATATACACAGCTGGGATAATATGCTTCCAAATGATTGATTGATCCATTGCAATGCAACACATGGTTCAGCTATGGAACTCACTTGTGCAGGAGTCAGTGATGGTCACCAACTTGGATGGCTTTAAAAGAGAATTAGAGGAATTCATGAAGGCAATCAATAGCTACTATCCATCATGGCTGTGTTCCACCTCCATGGTTGGAGGCAGTAATACCAACTGCTGGAAACCGCAGGTTGGGAGAATGGTATTGTGCTCAAATCCTGCTTGCTGGTTTCCCACAGGGATCTGGGTGGCAACTGTGAGAACAGGATGCTGGACTAGATGGGCCATGAACTGATCCAGCAGGCTCTTAAGTGCTACTTTATGACAGACAGACAGAAAGAGTAGGTGAGAAAGAGTCCTAAAATATGAGGGCCCCACACCTGCAGCCACAGTCAAAAACTACCTGCTCTGTTTAATTGTGCAGCAGATGCTCTAGAAGTGTGGCCGAGCCCTCAAATCATCCATGGTTTAAAATAAAAACCTAGAGCAGAAATTGAGGGAATCCATTTAAAAACTATAAGATACATTTCATAAAGATCCCACAGATGGAACTGATGTTCCTAGACAAGGATTCAAAGCTTGTTTGTAAGAAAAGTATAATGACTATTTTTCCTAATTATTATTTTTATTTATTTCTTTATCTTTTGCAAAGTGTGGCAATCCTTGTTGAGATCTTAACATCCAATCCACTCACAACGAACTGTTCAAGTGAAACTTCATAATATGCTGGTAATATGTCTAAATTAAACTGACATGTTTTTTGGAGCATTCATATTCACTGTAAGTTGCTACTTGCTTCATTGTGTTACGTTATACACAGACCCATTATTCATGGCTGGACTTACATACATTATCCTTTGTTAATATCCTCCCCCACCCCCTCAAATAAAGCCAGGTTGTTCAGTTCTGTGAAGTTTTTGATTTATTTATATTTAATAGAACTGAACTTGGTTCGCTCAAAAATGCTTTGCGTCTCACAAAGAAAGAGAAGGCGATGTGTTGAACGTTGCAACAAGGTCTGCTTGTCTTTTTGTGCGCGATAGAGCATGTGTTCTTTGAGGTGAGACTTCAAAGAAGGGTATGAGGTTGCACCAACTGCAAGGAGACATGGCTTTGGAGATGACAGGCCTTGCACGCAGGTTACCGCCTGCGTTCTTTCATATCCCTTCGCTGGATCACATGCTCTCTCTGACTCAGAATTGCAGTGTGGCCTTCAAGTGTCAAATGTTCTCAGGCACTATCAAGCAAAGCAACTCACCACATGAATGCAGAGCATGAACAAGTCTTTTCCTTTAGAAGACGTTCCTTTAGAAGCACTGCCCCTGACTTTCACACAAGGGGACTTTCCAGACAATAAGAATCTTGTGGAGCATCACTTGCAAAAATAAAAATATAAAAATATTAATAAGTAAGGCTGCATGAATCAGGCCATTGATTAATTTTCCAAAATTCTAGTACCTAACAAGAGCTAGGCAATGCCCTGGCTAGTATCCAGGAAATATTTATTTGTTTACAGTGGTACCTCGGGTTACAGTCACGTCAGGTTACAGACACAGCTAACCCAGAAATAGTACCTCGGGTTAAGAACTTTGCTTCAGGATGAGAACAGAAATCGCACCGCTGCAGCGGGAGACCCCATTAGCTAAAGTGGTACCTCAGGTTAAGAACAGTTTCAGGTTAAGAACGGACCTCCAGAATGAATTAAGTTCTTAACCCGAGGTACCACTGCATTTACAAAGGGCTTCCTATGAGGCACCCAGAAAAAAATCTTCAGTACAGTGGTACCTCGGGTTACGTATCCCTCTGGATATGTAATCTTTGGGTTGTGAATGTGGCAAACCCAGAAGTGTATACTTCCAGGTTTTGCTGTGTGCACATGCACAGCAGTGCTCAATCGCGCAGCGTGCATGCGCAGAAGGGCACCTCCATTTACAGACTTTTCAGGGTATGGTTGGTCCTCCAGAACGGATCCCGTCTGTAACCGGCGGTACCACTGTATAATCAAAATAGTTAAAACAATTTCATATAAAACTGTTTTTGAAAACAATATAGATGAATAGAAACTGTTTATGACAACAATGGTACATAACATAAAATCAATGGAAATCCAGTACTGATACCAGCTAGCAAAAAGATCTCCATCTGGAAGGTTTCTTGAAAGAGGGATGTGTTTAGCATGTGCTGAAAAAAGAGGAGGCTGCTGGCTTAGGCCAATGGCCCATATACAGCATCTCACAGATGCCTGTGGGAGACCCGTGAGCAGGATCCAAACAAAAGAGCACTCTCCCCTCCTGCAACTGTAGCCCAGAAACTTTATTGCATCTGACTGTAGATATGGTTTCTGTCTAATACAGGCAACTCCTAGTTTAGGCATGTCCAAATAATGTGAGATCTCACATATGCGTACAATGGATCCTACCTTTCAATGACAAAGCATGCTTCCCCTTGGTGCTGCAGTCTAGGGTCAATTGTAATTGAGATATCTTTGGCAAGGGAAGCCTCGCATCCAAGCTCTGATCCAGACGCACACCTGTTTACCTTCAGCAATGTGGCTGGTTCAGGTGCCTTCCAGCCAAGCTGTTTCAATACCCTCCAACATTTCTCCAATGAAAATAGGGATGCCCCATGCCATCATGATAATTTTACTGTTCATAGCCCACACAACTTACTGGGTTGTCCCAGCCACTCTAGGCAGCTTCCAACATATATAATAACATAATAAAACATTAATCATTTTTTAAAATTCCCATACAGGATTGCCTTCAGATGCTCGGGGGTTGGATAACTCCACACCCTCCAACATTTCTCCAATGAAAATAGGGACATCCTAAGGAAAAGTGGGACATCCCAGGATCCAGTCAGAAACCAGGATGGCTTCTTTAAATCAGGGACATTCCTGGAAAATAGCGACTCTTGGAGGGTCTTTGCTTCCCCCCTTGCCATGTAATACATTGTGAAAGTTTAGATCCATTGCACCCAACCTAGTTGGTCAGTGTTTTCATGCCCTCTATAACTTGTTTCTTAAAATGTTAAATATTTTTCAGTTACTATCTACATCCCCCCTCCTGCCAAAAATGATTGTCACAGAAAACTGAGAATCAATAGACCTACAAGGGAATTCATTTCTACAGAACCGAGGTTTTGTGAAATCTTTTTCATCAAATGTTGTAACCTTGTGAAGAGGCCAAGTTTGACGTCAGTACAAACTCGGCAACCTTCTGTGAAACAATCCCCTTCATCAGTCTTCTATGAAACAGTGAAAACTTTAAAGATAAGTGTTTGAAAAATGTTGTGTGAAGCTATTTGACATTCTGTAAAGGCCTACCTGTTGCTTTTGAGGGACTTTGCTTTCTCCTCCCCCCCTTTTTTCCCAGAAAGAAGTACCAATAATAAACTACCTCAGTCAGAAATAAACTGGAATAAAATATAAATGATAGCATGTATGTTTTTATTTATTTTTTACTCTTCCTTTCCCCACCCAAAAAACCCCTGTGCATTAGATTCTGCCTTTAAGGCTACTAGTCATCCAAGTCTGAAATTAGCCTATGTATTACTTGTCCATCTCTCCTCTCACATACTTTTAATAGCTTGTCAGCCTCTGGGACTGTTCCTTAAGGCCTCTCTAATTGTCACCTGAAACTTCATTAAGTTTAAAGCATGAACACATGTATAGAAGATATAATTCTACTTAGCATACCTTTGCATAAAAGGGCATCTTCTTGCCATTCCAACTCCTTCACCAGTTAATCATTCATAATTGGGAAAGACTGATAGGTTTACAGGTAATAGGCCAATTATTATTTTATGGACATGCCAAATTGTTTTCTTGTACTTACTTATGTTCAAAATAACAAGCATTCATTAATTTCCTCATTGACAGTCATGCTTATTCCCATGCTTTATCATGGCTCTAACACACATATTAACCTAATTTATTCATTTTTATCGCTCATGGGCACTAAACTGATATTTCACCAATGTAACAAACCCAAACTATTATTTCAATTTCAATGAGCTGATTTACCTGAAACTTTTTACAACTCATCAATATTTAAAGCTATTTCCTGTTGTATATTCCATTTAAAAACCAAAACAAAAAAACACCGGCATTTCAAACCTTTGTTTTGCCCCACTTTTGATTTTTCTCCCAAGAAAATGGTAGCTTGTATGTGGACCCATTTGCTCACTGTGTGACACCAGGGAGCTGCCCTGAATAATACCATAAATGCTTTCAAAAACACCCTTCCTGGGGCCTCTAGGTTCACTCAGCGAGGAACCAGAAATGCACCACCTGGTTTGTACAGCCAATCCAAACTGTCCAGCATTTAATTAATTTTGAATGTTTTGTGGTATATTTCTATTGTTATCCCATGATGCACCAGCCTAGAAATATTGGCTAAAATGATATTTGAATCCTAATAATTAATAATAATAATATCAACTTATTCATTTGTGATCTGCAGTGGTGTGGTCACTTGTGCAGTGTAGGAATTTGTGCAGTGTAGGAATTCGTCCTGTCAGCCTCTATAGACACATGCCCAGAGAAAGTTCATAGTCCTGTTCCCAAGCAAATGCAGGCAGCTGTGTTGACCCAGTATATGGAAGAAGAAGAAGAAGAAGAAGAAGAAGAAGAAGAAGAAGAAGAAGAAGAAGAAGAGTAGTAGTAGTAGTAGTAGTTTGGATTTGATATCCCGCTTTATCACTACCTGAAAGAGTCTCAAAGTGGCTAACATTCTCCTTTCCCTTCCTCCCCCACAACAAACACTCTGTGAGGTGAGTGAGGCTGAGAGACTTCAGAGAAGTGTGACTGGCCTAAGGTCACCCAGCAGCTGCATGTGGAGGAGCAGGGACACGAACCCGGTTCCCCAGATTACGAGTCTACCGCTCTTAACCACTACACCACATGGGCTCTAGAAAAGACAATGAGCAAAAAACATTTCAGCTTAATGTTGTGTTAAGGGCTTTCCATGTTCTCTTAAGTGCCAAAATACCAAGAGATTCCTACATTGCAAGGGGCTTGTACTAGCTGACCCTCACAGTCCCTTCCAACTCTACAGTTCTCTGATTCTATGATTCAGTCTTTTGGAGTCTGAAGTGGCTAATGTTATTATTATTATATTTATTCAATTTATATACCACTCTCCATTCCAAGATGTTGGGGCTGCTACATTCAAGTGCTTTGAATAAAGTTGAAAGACAAGTCCTCCTGGGAATGATGAAGCAGGAACATGTTCTATCACTCTCAGAGGGAATTGTACCATCAGAATGTGGCTCACTCATGGCCTCAGAGTGGCTAGATGACTTCTGTAGAAGTCATCTGACAATCACTGAACCGCTGCGTACAGGAATCTTCTGGACTGCAGATTCTAAAGTGGACTCACGCTGTAATCTAGGTCAAGATGACGATGGGACTGGCTCAGTTATATCCACTTTATAATCTGAGTTCTGCAGATTCCTTCCCCTTCTCTTCATGTACATTAAATTGGGGTGGACAACCTGATCCTATGCAAACCTAGGTGCTCCTGAGCCAGTTGAAATCAGTGGGCTTGAGCACTTTTAACTGAGCACAGGTTTGGGCAGCAAATATAGATGCCTAACCCAGCAATCTCCCATGAAAACAAACTGACCCCTCATCTCAAGTCAACAAGCTGTGGCAGGGTTTCTTTGTGTGAGAGAGCAGGCCCTATATCCAGCAAAAGACCTCTTTGTTTTAAGAAACTGTAAGAAATCAGAGAATAAGTAGTTTTCTCACATACTTGAACCTGGTTCTGACAAACTGAAAGCTCATTTACAGAAAGGCTGCTAATGAAATCATAAGGAAAATATGTTGGCTTGAAAGCAAAAATAAAGACAAATGACCAAGGAATTGTTGTTTTCCATAAGTTCTTGCTGCATGTGCTAATTACAGGGTATGAGGGTGATTCAAGTATCTTTTAATCTATCATCTCTCTCACTGCCAGGAATTTTACAAAGGGTGTGAAGATAGAAAGGACTGGGAGTAATTTCATTTATGATTGAAAGAAAATAATCAGAGTAGCCAGCATATAATATCTGGAGCTGGATGATCCCATTTGCACGGCTTTGAAGGACAAATACATTATTATCAGTGATGTTAATGAAAGGGAAGATGGGATCTCAAGCAGATGTATTTATTTATATCTAGACACAAAATAGTATCATCAGAGGAAAAAACTGACACAGGAAAGAAACCCACTGGGATATGAGCAGATAGTCATTCTGTTATAAACTATCACAGTTATTCAGATGGGACAAAACCAGGACTTTGTAGCCATTAAGGTAGGTCAGATATTTGATGCACAGACTATGGATACGGGATGGTTTCCAAATGCAGGTCAGTTGCCTGACTTTTAAAAACAAAAACAGAAAAGAAGAAGGAAATGTGCTTTGGCGACGTTAATTATTGCAATGTGCAAAATATCACGGATTGGAATCTCCTACTGTACTTTTTATCAGACAGATCCTTAGCGTCCTAATAGCTGATAGAAATATATTGAAAATTAGGCCTTCTAATTTTGGTGGCAAAAAGGCAAAAAACCAGCCCCACCTTTGGGAAATGGAAAACTGAAGTTAAATACAAGTTCTGTGTTGCCCATATCCATGGGATAAGATCCACATCCATGTTGCAATAGCTTTAAAAAGATGCCATTTGTTTTGAAATGTTCCTGGCCCCTGGTGACTGATAAGATGTGAGCTGCCGGTATTTACCAGTAGGATATTATCCCACAGAATCTAATTTTGTGGAGCTGCTTCTTGGATAGGTTTCTGTATCAATTTCTCTCAGTTCAGAGTGCTGCAGCCGGAGCTCTCAATTGTCTCGGTATTAGCTTTTCTTAGCGCATCACTCTTGCACTCTGGTTTCTGCCCTGGGTACCCATTAAATCTGGCATTACATATGGAATTGCATGGCCGACCTTCAAAGCAATGCTTCAGTTTAGTCCTGCTTAACTTGCAGACCTCCAATCTAACTATTTGCTTAGTCATGCCCTGAGGTCCTACCCTGCTGGTCTCCTGTCAACTCCGACTTTTAAGGTGAAAGCCTTTTGTTCCCAGGCTTTTCAGTTTCTGTGCCCCTTACACTTGGACTTCTTTGTGACTAAAGAATTGGAAATCACTACACTCCTTATTTGGCTCCTTTCTTTTTTTAAAAAAACACACACACCATGCTTTAAACTCTTGTCTTCTCTCTCTATCTCTTAGTTTTCACTCGGGAAGCTATGACAGAGATGCTGTAGGGTTTGCATTCCCTACTTTGAACTAGCGATCGCTAGGATTTATTTTTAAATACAAATAGCCCTCTGAATGCTGGAGGTGGCGAGACAGGAAGGAGGCTGACTTTGCTACCATCTTGGCATTGTTCCCAAATCACTTTCAAAGCTGTCCTGTTCACTCAAGGAGACGATCACCTCAGGAAGCGCGGAGGCTAACACAATTCCCTCTGCAACATTTCTCCTCCTCGCCAATCTAACAGGAAAGTGGGCAGTTAATTTCTAACTCCCTCTACAAGCCTTCACATGCTTCATTTGATAGGTGTTCAGTAGGGAAAACGTGGTGGCATCTGCCGGCTTCCATTGGCCCTGCCTCCGCCACCATGGTATGCTCATCGTAACTTGCGAAAGGGCTTATATCCACACAAACTGCAATCATCTGGGCTCTGTATGAGTAACTGGGAATCCAGCCTGTTCAACAGTCCCCATGCATGTTTACAGAGGCTACATACATGCAGTACAGTGGTACCTCTGGTTACGTACTTAATTCGTTCCGGAGGTCCGTTCTTAACCTGAAACCATTCTTAACCTGAGGCACCACTTTAGCCAATGGGGTCTTCCGCTGCAGCCATGCCGCCACCACACAGTTTCTGTTCTCATCCTGAGGTAAAGTTCTTAACCCGAGGTACTGCTTCTGGGTTAGCGGAGTCTGTAACCCGAAGTGTTTGTAACCCAAGGTACCACTGTACATGCCAAATACACATTGGGAAAGAGCTCGGCCAACAGACAGAACCCCCCCACACACACACCCGGTGCATTCTTTGTAGCACACAAAAGGTCCAAAGTTATTCAGTACAACCTTGCAGCGGCTGTAAATAAACAATAAAATAGCATAAAGCTATGTCCAGAAAGCCATCTTGTTATGAAGCTACCAAGTATGAGATGCCCACAGTGCCATTTCGCTAGAAAAATAAGTGCCGGAACTCACCATGAGCGCCTTTCTTGTTCTCTTATAATGTATTTCTTATCAATAAAAGATCTGATGTGGCATGAGCAAATTTTTATTCTGAAAGTGTGGCCCAGAGGAAAAAGTTTGAGAACCACTGATGCAGAGTCACCTTTGCAAACAGGTTTATCTCCTCCTAGCCGAGGGCTGCAATGAGCAGAAGAGGAAATGCTGTCTCTTGGTCTTCGTGGATCATGCCACAAAAATCAAAATGCAGCATTTGCTCTTCTCTAACCCACTTGTTGCCGGGCTGTGTGTGAGGGGAAAAGTGCGAAAGAGAGCACACACATGCAAGAGTTGTGGCTGTGTGTGAGAGGGAGTGAGAGCAAGACAGAAGGCTGTGTGCCTACATATGTGGGGAATGTGTGTGCTTATGTGTGCTGTCAGTAATAGTGAGAGAGAGGGAAGGAAGGAAGAAAAAGAGGGAAGACAGAGCAAGAGCAAATCGGGAGACATAACCCTTCCTTTTGCTCTGTGTGGGTGCCCCTACCCCCACTGTGATTCATGCTGTGATTTGATTTTGCTCACACCTGTGGGAAAGGTTGCCACAGGTATTACCTTCAGAAAGATCCAATTAGACCAACAACTAATGTTGCAGAAGGCAAAGTAAATGCCCTAGCTGCCATCCTGCCCAAGCACAGGAACCATTTCCATCATACGACTCGGCCTGAGTTAAAGGTGGAGGAGCCGCCTTCGCTAAGCCAATTCTAGTGCTTGCTTCCACCTTAACAAATAAACATTTATAAATGAATGCAAGCATGTGTGGGTGGAGCTCATTTTCTAGACATGTGATTCTTGATGAAAAACATCTGATTTATGCTGGCACATGTGGGAATGCTTTTAGAAAGCCCCCATTTTCATGTGGAAATTAAATATAGGCAATGGGAAAACACTTTCTGTATATACAAATCTTGGCTGCATGGTTAACATCTGGAATACATTCCGTTTCTGTAAACTATACTTGCCTCCCTTTCTACCACATTTCTAGAGCAGCAAGCAGCAAAGATGTACAGGGATATTAAGCATGCTTTCGACGAGCTTCTTCCCATTTTAGACAATCTGCCATATGCCAATGGGATGTTACTGGGCATGATGTAATTCAAATCTCCCTAGGAAATCTGAAAGCACTCTTTTTACTAGGAATCAGGCCTCACAAACAACTTGGACTTTAAATCCTCCTTGCTGGGTTAAGTAAATATGATCTGGGTCATCTTCTCCAAAGTGGCCTTTGGCACACAATTATAGTAGCCACAACTGGTTTTACAGCTGCATGGCCTAATGCACATCTGACATCCAGCAGGCAGGGGTTAGATCTTTGCCTCTTACCAAAGCCCCCAGAATCTCCATGAATGCCCAGAATGGAAATGTAGAGTTAGGCTGCCAATGGTTGTGCTTTGATCTTGTAAACTTACATCTGGGATAGTTTCTCTGCATCATTCTTAAACTTGAATATGACATTCATAGAAAGGGAAGTTTAGAGGACACACACATGCACACATTATCATCTGAGGTGTGATGGCCTGGGACTGGGCTCAGACTCAGAACCACAGGAGTCTCAGTCCGCACTGGATCCTTTGCCTCTGGTGGCATCTGAACCAAGTCTGGGGCCTGATTCTGAACAGCCCCAGTCTGCACAGGTTCCCCAGCAACAAGCACCAGCTGGGCCGAGTCAGGGGCCTGAGCCTGCCCTGGCTCCAGATGCGGGGATGACCTCCTTGCCTTCAGCTGGGCAATCACTTGTAGCTGCTCCACTACCAGTTGGGTTAGAAGAGGCTGAGGCAGCCTCTGGGTCTAGTAACCCACCAACATCTCCCAAGCTGCAGAGATTAAGGTTGGAGAGAAGGAGAGACCTAAATACTCGCAGGAGGAGTGCTCGCCTTCGGGCGAGACAGGGAGGTGAGTCACCAGGGGATCAAGACTGGCTGTTACCCCGACAAAGATAAAAGGTTGTCAGACCCCGGCCCAGGTTGTGGGAGCAACATTGCTGTTTGCTAGAACCTGCCTGAGACCCTGCGCCCGACCCTGCCTGGTTTCCTGCCTTGGCCCTGTTGGACCGACTCTTCGCGGTACCCTTGGATTTGGGACCAGACCTGGACTGCATCGCTCGGGTTACCCCCGGGGCCCAGCAAATGAGGATAGAGAAGAGTTGTGGGTTTGGGTGAGCTATCTCATGCCACTGATATGTCTAGCTACTGATATACCTGTTAACCTTACCACAGCTGAGAACTAAACTCTAGAAGGCTTCTTCCATTGACTGCTATATTCTGAATTGGCTTTTGGTCTGTTTATAAAATTGCACCCCACTAACTGAATGTACTTGATCTTCTTCCCCACCTAATTTTATTTCTCTGCCCAGCTCTTGCACTCGATACTACTTCTAGGCTATAGATCCTATGTCTACTTTCTTCCTGTGCTACTTCAACTCCAGCCTATAACAACATCGAAAGCAACAGTTGACCAGAACCAGCCCTACCATTAGGCAGAGTGAAGCAACCACCTCATGTGGCAGATGCTGAGGAGGACAGCAACAGCAGCCCCCAGCTGCCCCTCTTGAGTCCCCCGTCCCACAACCATTCTGCTATCTTATCACACAGCCTGTCCTGAGGCTCCTAATCTGGGCTGCTGCCTCAGGTGAGGTGGGGGATACTGTCGTGTCACCAGCATTAAAGTAGAGCTCAGCTGCCGTTCCAATTGGCTTCTATACATGAAACGGGGAGGGCTCACCATCTTGTCTTTCGCCTCAGGCAGCAAAATGTTTTGGGTTGGCACTGACAACAGTGAAAATGGATAATGTATGGCTACACTGAAAACAAGACAGCCAGCTTTATAAAACAAACGGGTTTGCCTCAGGATACGAGGGTTGGCTCCCAGTCCTGTGGGACAGGGGTGCACAGGAAAATTAACATCGAAACATGACCTATGTTGTCATGCCTACCCTCACAAACAAGGAAGCTGTTAAAACACATTTGCAAACAACAGCGCCTAAGTCCATGACACACAAAAAAGAATCCTTCATAAAATGTTTCAGTGTTTCCTTCTTGCAGCTGTTCCAGCCTGGGGTCAAATTTTGAACAAGGGCCTGGTCCTTTGTCTAAGAAAAAGCAGGGTGGAGAAGTATTACAGAACTTTTTTTATGACACAAAATGAAAAAGTAAAAGCGAGAAGCAAGCTTCCTGAAACATGAGTAATTTATAAGAATGCAGTAAATGTCTTCAAGAGGTATTATCTGGCTCACCACCATCACCACAAAATTAAGGCACTGCCGTTAGCTGTGCCGAGAGAACTTGCTGAACTCTTGAGGCGCTCCTCCAAAAACAAACCATCCCCTTCTGAGGCAATCAACTCAAACTGAAACAGCAACAAAGGTTTTGAGCCGCAAATGGAGGAGCCACAGTCTGCTGCAAGGCTTGTCATAAAATTTGCTTGAGGAAAACTCAAGGGGTCATGCGGCGGTACGGAAATAATGGATAAGCCCTGCTGCTTCTAAAGCATGCCTGCACAACTTGTAGGGTAACCAACAAACCAGAAAGCAACTGGATCGGCAGAGCAGCTTGGGGGTGCCCTCTACCTCCATTTCCAAAATGGGAGGGGAGAAACTGAGATTCCTGCCCTTGTCTAGTTTTCCTGATTTAATTGCTTTTTAGTTTTTATTTTGCTTATGTCCAGGTTTTTCAATTGCTTTGTTGTGAGAAATGTGTACTGCTGCAGCATTATCCCAAGGCCTGGACCACCCCAGGGAGCAGACTTGAGTGCGGCAGTCTTCACTCAGGTCCACTCCCGCCCCATATAATATGGCCGACACTGCCCTCGGCAGCACTTTTGACCAGGAGCATCAGAGAAGAAGGAAGAAATTCAGGGCATATATCAGGGGAGAGGAATCTGTGGCCCTCCAGATGCTGTTGGACTCAAAGTCCCATCAGCCCCAGCCAACATGGCCAATTGTCAGGGATGGTCGGAGGTGTCATCTTACAATATCTGGAGGGCACCACATTTGCTATCCCTAGCATTAAATATTTCAAAAAAGATACTAAAAACCAATTTTGATAGCCTTCCAGGTACTTTGCTGAAACTACCATCGTTCTTAAGCATCATATCTCTGAAGCGGAACTTTTTCTTTTTTCTTTTTATAAAGATATTTGTTTTGTGGGTCACTTCACAGCAGATCACACCGAATAATTTCTTGTTCTGCTCAGTATAGCAGATTCTTATATTTCGGGCGGGGGGAATACACAACCACAGTAGGATGTGTTTTTCAATAGTTACCATGCCCTTGGGTGGCTGGTCATGTAATCATTCCAGTGTTTGTGGTAGTGCATGTGTTATTGATCAGACCAGAAGTGGCTTAGTCAGGGGCATGCAAGCTTGGAATTCATGCTGTTCGGCCGCACAAGTGACTGCAATGTGTTTACAATGAAATGTGAACATATGCTGCCCTCCTATACCATGTGAGCTGTAGCATAGATAGTTCCACTTTAATAACTGCTCCTTCACATGCCATGCCAAGCCTCACAACAGGGGGTAATTTGAAAAGGAGACAGTAGGAGGCAATCTGGATTGAGAGAGGCAAAAGCGTAGGCAGCCGGAAGTTTGGGGAAGGGGAAATGTCATGTGGACAATGGATAATTAGTGGAGGTACAGGTGTCAGGGACTAAGCAGAGGAGGAATGGTGGAGACCGCCTCCCCATCCTGACCTCTCCAGGGAGAAGGAAGAGGAAGACAGTACTGTGGTACCTCGGGTTACAGACGCTTCAGGTTACAGACTCCGCTAGCCCAGAAATAGTACCTTGGCTTAAGAACTTTGCTTCAGGTTGAGCCAGAAATCGTGCTCCGGCAGCGCAGCAGCAGCAGGAAACCCCATTAGCTAAAGTGGTGCTTCAGGTTAAGAACAGTTTCAGGTTAAGTTTGGACCTCCAGAACGAATTAAGTTCTTAACCCAAGGTACCACTGTATAGGATTACAACAGTGGTTTGTGGGAGGTCACAGCTAAGAGGCAGATGAGGGGGAAAGTTGGGAAATAATGGGAGAGGAGGAGGCACAAATGGAGTGACAGCTGGCTAACACGGTATCTTTAGAAAGCATTTCAGACCCCCATCTCCCAGAATCCAACGAGCCTTAAAAGTAGCACAGTAAAGAGCTCAAAGACAGAGGGCACGTAGCAGCACCTGTAGAAGTGACAAATGAGGACATGGGAGAGTCGGGGTGGAGATTCACTTGGGACAACACCATTATCGATGAATGTGGGTTCTATAGCCTCTCTCTGTAATATTGAAATAAAAAAGGACGGTAAGAAACTTTTCCTTGTCTTTATATTTTCCTGGGCAACCAGCCGGGAGCCTCTGACAGCATCCTGACAACAGGAAGGTTACCAGATTAAGCAACAGCATGGCCCTACGGTATTTGGTTAATAAACTACTGAAGACTGAAGAACTAATTGACAGAAAAGAATCTGCTCCCTTCTTGAGCTAACGTGTAATTAGATGGTGAAGGGCATGGCATTATAAACCATAAACATAAAACTGGTCATCTAAATGCTGTAAAACAAAGCAAAACAAAACAATAGCCAGACACATAGATATGCTTATATCTCTTGATCCTAAATTAGCCTTCCCCAACCTGATGCTCTCCCCACCTTCCATCAGTCTGAGTCAGCAGAGTCGCTGGTCAGGGGTGATGGGAGTCTGGGAATACCAACATATGGAGGGCAGCAGCCTGGGGGATGCTATCATAGTTGTAGCACTTTAACGTCTGGTGGTATGGTCATGTATTTCAATGCTGAAATGCTACATTTGATGCTGGGCACCCATTCCCAACTTCTTCACCCTAAAACCTTGTAAAACCTTTATTTTATCGTAAATATCAGAAAATCAATAGGAGGAACAACAGCAATTGCAAATATGAAATTCAAAGTAATGACAAAATATTTCCTTTCACAGCGCAATTGATGTAATGTGCATTCCAGAGCTCAATAAAATACTTCAATCTGTTGAAAGAAAACCTTCTCTGCATTCCACTTTCTCTCCAATTGACATAATAGTCTAGTTTACACATATCTATATCATCTCCTATACTTCGTTAGACTGTATTTAACCTTCCAGAAATGCCTTTATATCATCTATTCTGTCCACCTCCTTACCACAAAAATATTCTGCAGGAGTTAACATATTGCTAATGAATTTTTTTGACATGGTCATATATATATATATATATATATATATATATATATATATAGCAACAATATAACTGTGGGATCTTGGAAAGTGTAAAGTTATGAGGGAGGGATGGAAAACCCGTGGCTTTCAGAAGTTCCTGGGCTCCAGCTCCCATCAGTCCCAGAAAGCATGCCCAACTTTCAGGGATAATGGAAGCCGTAGTCCAACAGTATCAGGAGGACCACAGGTTCCTTACTCCTGCTATAGATGAGTTTTGAATCAGTGGCCTCTGTATCCTGGTGCTATGGCTGGTGATGAGCTACATGAAAGGTCTGAAGCACAAAACCTAGTCAGGCATTCTTTGAAAGCCTGTGGAAATAAATGTAGTGGGTGAGCAGAGCTATGTTTTCTGTTGCCATCTGCCAACATCCCTGTCTCCACTAGTTCCAACCCCAACCTTTGTATATTGAGTGGTACGGTCTGAAATGGAAGGTTAGAATGGGAATCCATTGTGTACTTAGAATCGTTCTTGTGATCATTAATCCCTTCAGACTTTCCCTCTCAACACGCAGGATTAAAAAGTGAAGCTGGTTGGGTAGTTAGGGATGAGACAGGTATACACAACCCTGCTCCCCCTCCACATTTATTATCCCAAGGCATAGGCATCCATTGTGATGCCCTCAAGATGTTTCGGACTACAACTTCCATCTACCATAGACAGCATGGTCAATAGTCAGGGATTATGGGAACTATAATACAAAACATCTAGAGACCACCACATTAGCTAGCTCTTCCCTATGCTTTCAGTGAATGCATGAATAGGACTACTGTGCTCTGCAGACCTGTCTTCTGTTCCAAATAAAGTCTCACCTCGGTGCAAAGACATCTAGATCACTGTTGGGTGGGTGACAGTTCTCCTCTTGCTCCTGGCATGCAGACTGACTCATCCTGATCTGAGCCTTAACCAATCCTGACCTATGCTTCCGCTTGCTGATTCCACTCATTCCCATCTTCTGACCTTCTGACTTGATCCTTACCTAGACTCATGTTAAATTTTGCCTCTCAGAAACAATTCACATTTGCTGTTATCAGTGCCAAGCTCAGGGATCAGTAAAGTAAGACAAAAGCTTAAAATTGTACAAAAGTGGGGGAAAGGGTTTTGGTTGTTTCGTTTTCAAAACTGAGATGGAAAACACAAATGTGTGGTTGGGAGGCTGAAGGTAGAGAGAAATACTCCTTAGTTTGAAAGTCACCAATCATGCAGCAAGTCTTGAAAAAAACATGTTGGTGAGATGCTTTCTTCTGCATTGTATACTTAATTGCTGAAGATCTGTGATGTTATTTCCCACATGGTTTTAATGCAGTAGCAGTTTAAATTCTCATTAAGGGGGGAAAAACAAAGCCTGATTCAGTAATCTAATTTAAAGGTGTAGCAGAACAACATCTCCTTCATCTCGCTCTTAACCTTCACATTGGGAAGCATTCCATATGTTCAAAGTGTCCTTGATATAAATGAATAATTCCCTTCTCTCACAACATAATGTACTGGCTTGCAACCTACTTCCTTTAGAGCAATCCCATGGACTCTGGTGCACTTTTAAAGAGCAGAATGTGCAGAGATTGCAGTCTGCTCTGGTTAAATGTAAGATGGGGTAGGAGAAGCAGTAACCAAACCTCTGAAGCTAAGATGTCTTCTTGATTGTCCCATTTCAAACTCATATATAGCCTTTAAGAAACATACTTCAATGATTTGCATATGATTTTGTATGGTGGTCAGTAGAAGAAAAAAAAACACAGGGCTTTTCAGGGACACCTAATCTTAATAAAGTGGTTATTTCAAACATCTAGTTTTGTTTATGGAAACACATCATTTAAAAATAAAAAGTGGCTTGAGGTTTTGATCTTCTGTTTCAAAGGAGGGGAAAAAAGAGAGAGAGAAATTCAATGGAATTAGTAACACTTGCAGCATATCAGCCCACTCACTTAAAGAAATGCAATTTAGCAAAATGAGTGTGGTTGGAAAAGCAGGCCAGAATAACAAACTACTTACTTCAGATCCACCCAAGACTTGTAAGGGGGCCATGGCAATTAACATAATAGTCGTGTTAGTTGGGATGTGAGGTCTTTGTGCTTGAGATGCTTCCCAATTAAAGCGCTCTGTTTGAAGTGGGAATTAGTTTTAACATTTGCAATGTCAGAGTATTTATTTCCAGAGATTGTTCTTATTTCAAGTGATGCCAGCACTACATTTTCAACTCAGTAGTGCTATCACCAATTTTCTCCACTGTTTTTATTTACGGAAAGTGAGTGACAGAAGAATGGTACTAAGCCAAAAAAGAGAAAGAGAGCAAATTTCCCCCCAAGTTTTAACCCTAAATAATATAGGCCTTCTGGGATGTAGATTTGTTCCAGGCGAAAAGACCCATTATCTTTATTGAGACTTCCTTGGGAAAGGACTAGGGCTGTGTATACAAGGGCTGTGTACATGCAAAGCCTTTGAAATGCACAGGAATCATTTTTCACAGTGCACTTTAGCACATAGTGGTCTGCAACTGTACACTGAAAGATTTTAATGTTTGATTTCTCACTTTTTTTATGTTAACAGAGTGGTTGGGGCAACCGAGTCATGATGGCATGGTATAAGTAATAAATTGTTGTTGTTGTTTTTATTGCATAGCGTTGCATGATAAGATCATCTGAAGCAACAACTGCCATATGTCCAGTATTTGTCTGTTGGAAATAGCGTCTGGGTGGAATACCAAAAATCAGTAAAAATGGGAAAACCCGGGTGTACAGTGGTACCTCGGGTTAAGTACTTAATTCGTTCCAGAGGTCTGTTCTTAACCTGAAACTGTTCTTAACCTGAAACACCACTTTAGCTAATGGGGCCTCCTGCTGCTGCTGCGCTGCTGGAGCACAATTTCTGTTCTCATCCTGAAGCAAAGTTCTTAACCTGAGGTACTATTTCTGGGTTAGCGGAGTCTGTAACCTGAAGCGTATGTAACCTGAAGCGTATGTAACCCGAGGTACCACTGTATGTCAACACATGTCGGAAGTGTTGATTTTTTGGTAAATTTCCTTAGAAATAGCTGGAAAACTTCATATTTTGGGGGGGAGATTTTGCAAAAAAAAGATCAGCAACAGAGATGGGCATGTTTTCAAACTAATCCACTGTGGTGTTTTCTTTTCTGCTCCCCTCACAGAGAGTCAAAATAGAGAGTCTAAAAATTGGTGTCTTAGTATACTGATATACAGAAGATATATACATATTTATATATAGATATACAGAGGTAACTAGGTTATTGTATTGCTTCCTGTTCTGCCTAATTCATTCAGAAACAAGTTAAACGTGATGAAGGGGAGGGGCACAGCCCTGAAGCACCAGGAGGTCTACCCCAAAGGGAGCCCAACCTGAGAAAGGGCTCTCTACGTACACATGGATGCAGCAAGCACTTGAGAAGTCCATTCCCAGCACAAAACTGATTGCAAGCATTTCAGCAAAATGTGCTTTAGATGTGCAAATAGTGTGGGACAGGGACAGCATGGAAATGACATTGTTTGTAAGGCTCCCTCCCCAAAAGGCACCTGTATCCAGTGCTGAATGCACATTATCACACAGTGTGTACATACCCAAGGTCATCTTGTTTGTCTTTGTGGTGTCATCAGATACCAAAATCTGATTAGCTGCATTATGTCATGGGGAATCTGATTTAGAGTGAGGTGCTTTCTGCCCTTGCTTTGCTTTGGCTGTGTGATAAGGGATGATGTAATATTATCACCTTGCCTATGTGATGCCCGATTGGCTAGAATTGCCTCGGGAAAATCCCCCGGGGAGGGGGCTTAGAGTACTGCAAAAGAGTGCAGAAAATGGACCTGGAAACAGCAAGTTAGCAGCACAAGAATAAGAAAAGCAAAGGGGTTCCTGTGAAATTCCCCCTCCACAGTTTGTGTCTCTACCTTAATCAACATCAGTATAACACCACTGAATTTAAAAGGACAGTTGAAGCCCTAAAAATTCTCAACCCATATTTATTTCTACTTGATGGGATGAATAAAATACGTATTCATACATACCAGATGGGTGGAGTATAAAAAATATAATTATTACTACATATACATACATATTATATTTTTTCTATTCTCAGAGGCACCTGATGTAAAAAAATGATATTAATGTCTGAGTAAGAATAGTTAAACTGAAGGTAGAATGCTGTCTATATTTCTATAATTTAACTAAAAGCATTTAACGAAAGCAGGGGTCTTCAACCTGTTCCCTTGAGCACCAATGACTTTATTTAACCACACTTATCTTGTAATGCTAGGGACACGGATGGCGCTGTGGGTTAAACCACAGAGCCTAGGACTTGCCGATCAGAAGGTCAGTGGTTCAAATCCCCATGATGGGGTGAGCTCCTGTTGCTCAGTCCCTGCTCCTGCCAACCTAGCAGTTTGAAAGCACAAAGTGCAAGTAGATAAATAGGTACCGCTCTGGCGGGAAGGTAAACAGCGTTTCCGTGCGCTGTTCTGGTTCACCAGAAGCGGCTTAGTCATGCTGGCCACATGACCCGGAAGCTGTACGCCGGCTCCCCCAGCCAATAAAGCGAGATGAGCGCTGCAACCCCAGGGTCGGCCACAGCTGGACCTAATGGTCACGGGTCCTTTTACCTTTTTACCTTGTAATGCTACCGTTGTTAAGGGCTGAGGTCTCTCAAGCTTCTCATCTCAGCTTGGGAAGCCAAACGATAACACCATTTTCTCTATGGGTCTTTGATGAAAGAGGGCCAGTGTGACAAGAAATCAAAGGAAAGCCCCTTGACACTCCCTGTCAAGTAGTGCAAACAAAGGTTGGTGGATTTTCTCTTCAGGTGGTTGCAGTAGTTTGAGTAACAGAGCTTGCTTGCCTTTAAATGGAGTCACCCATGGATAAGATAGCTCTGTTGGATAGAGCATGGTGCTGATAACACCAAGGTTGCAGTTTCAATCCCTGTATGGGACAGCTGCACATTCCTGCATTGTAGGAGGTTGGACTAGATGATCCTCAGGGTCCCTTCTACAACTCTGCAATTCTGTTATTCTATGTACAGTATTACTAAAACTGTATGTGGTTATGTCCATTTTCACATACATATATGCAGAAACCTAAAATTTCATCACACATGCAAATTCATTCAGGGACTAAATCAGCTAAAAGTTTTGTCTTAACGTGAAAAATGAAAGCTAAATTCTGGAAAAGAATTTGAAGAACAGGCAGGAATATGTATGGCTCTTGAACTAGAACAAACAGAACTGTCAGTCTGTCTCCTTTGCCAAGCACTTCAAAGGGTGTGTGTGTGTGTGTGTGTGTGTGTGAGAGAGAGAGAGAGAGAGAGAGAGAGAGAGAGAGAGAGAGAGACATAATGCTCTCAGGACAAGCTGAACATGATGCCACTTCAGTTAACACAAAAGTGACAAGATATTGCTAGATGGTTGCTAATGCACTTGCATTTCTGCTTGAGAATATGGGAAAATGAACAGCCTTGAATTTAACTGGATTGTATTAATGGACCCAAACACAGAAACTTCACAGCATTTACATAAACATCAGGGGATAAGAGTTAAAAACAAAGACTGTTCAAATGTATTACTTCTCCTGTTTGGTTGTGGGGTTTTTTTTTTTCCTTTTCCCTTAACACTCAAGATAGAATACTTAGTTCGTTTTCTTGCACCTCGTGATAGTAAGAGTAAAGAGGTGTGAAACTAATATAGTAGTGTGCTTCCCAAAAAATTAAAAAAAAAAAATGTGTTCCAGCGGTTTCCTGTCTGGTTCAGTATAGGTTCAAAGTTTGCACCAAGGACTGATGCTGGCTTTTGGCACAGTGTTGTCAAAGAGCAAGAAACTGTATACACAAACATAGCTGCCGAGAAATCATATGTTGGTTCCAGGATACTGTAAAGAGTTATAGAGGTGGTGGAAAACCTGTGGCCCTCCAGCCAGCTAGCAAATGGTCAGTTTTGGGATGTGAGATTAATCATAACAGAGTTCCAGCACCTCTTCTTTTGCTGCCTACAGCAGCCAAATTGTAATAACAACTACATATCCTCCAACTGTCCTGAGAAAACCGGGACATCCCCTTTTTCCTCATGAGAGCACAGTGGCCATTTTGGGCACTGTGATCTCATGTGATTTCACACCACAATTTGCCCTCGAATAATTGCTTTTTACAGGTACAGTATCCCCAAACATGTGTATCGGGCCACAGCATGAGATTGCGGTCCTGGGGGGGGGGAATATTTTTCAGGGGAAATCATCACATGAAATCATGCAAGATCACAATGCCCAAAATGGCTGCCATGGTCTCACAAGAACAAATGGGAAGATGCACCCCAGAAGATGGCATCCTTGTTTTTCGCTTTCATATGTTGGAGGGTATGTAACCACAGCACTTTTATCAATATATGTGTAACAGCACCTTTTCTTTTCTTTTTTACAAAAAAGAAGCCTGGAGGGTCACAGTTTGCTCAGCCCCGATTTATGGGTTCCATTCTTATTGAAACCAATCAGATAATGCAAGCAAAGCTTTAGGAACCTGACTCAAAGTTAATTCTATTTTTTTTATATATATATAATATTTTTATTCAATTTTTCCAATACAAAATTTATACAGTTCATACATCTTTTTTTTATCTCTATTCTCTTTTTGACTTCTCTCAACTTGACTGATACTCCTTCCCTTCTTAATTTCTTACACATTTCTAAAATCTTACTTCCATTGTTTTTATAAATTAGTTCTTATTTTTGCTCACTTACTAACGTTTCTTCTCATAGAGCTTCATTAAAGCTTACAAACGTTATTTGGTTATCACTTAATTTATGCATATATTCTATAAACCTTTCTGTGAATCTCTGATCTCATCGATTTCAGATCCTTCCCTTCAATCTATCAAGTTCTGCATAGTCCATCATCTTCATTCTCCATTCTTCTAACATAGGTAGCTCCTCTTGCTTCCATTTCTGGGCCATCAATATTCTTGCTGCAGTCACTGCATATAAAAATAACTTCCTTTCTTTCTTATTTATCTCATTCCCTGTAATACCAAGTAAAAACGCTTCTGGTTTCTTGACAAATGTATATTTAAACATTTTCTTCAATTCATTATATATCATTTCCCAAAAGCTTCCAACTTTCTTACACTCCCACCACATATGATAAAATGTACCTTCTTTTTCTTTACATTTCCAACATTTATTACATCCCTTGTACATCCTTGCTAACTTCACTGGTGTTACATACCATCGATACATCATTTTCATCACATTTTCTTTAATTGTTATACATGCAGTGAATCTTAAACCTTCTTTCCATAATTTCTCCTAATCCTCCATCTGTATATTATATCCAAAATCTTTGGCCCAGACTCAAAGTTAATTCTAGACAAGAGTATTGGAAATATCAATTGCTGTCACATGGCTAACATGGAATCCATGGTGCAAGAGTAATTTAATTAAATTAAGGTATGTATGGTATCCAAACTCACAAAAATTGTATGTTTACAGTTGGGAGGCAGAAACAAGAACAACTTGAAACCTTTCAGTTGCCCTCAACTAATTACATAAAGAGCGCGCGTGCACACACACACACACACACATATATATAACAATTTAACGCTTTCTCATTGTTGAAATAACATAATAGTAGTACATAAAATTACTTAGGATAAGTTGGATTGTAAATATGGGGAAAGTTGTGCATGCTTTGTTTTGCATTTACACACATATAGAGAGAGTACACTGAAAAAATGAGGTTTGATTCCAAAGTATAGGATCATCTCACCCTAATTCACAGTGATTTCTGAAGAGGGCAAAGACACACAGTAAAGTGATATACTGAGCTGGTTTTGAGATAGTCTTTACCATCCTGTTTGTTATTATTATTCTTTATCATTTATGAAATTTGTATATGACCCTTCATCCCAGGATCACAGGGTGGTTCACAACATAAAAATACAAAATGAGAACACAAAAATACCATCTTTGGCCAGCATTTTGAGTTGCTATGCTTTAGCAAATGTCCAACCCATAATTGCAACTGCTTTGACTGATTGAAATCAATGAGCTCAGGTAAGGGATGGAGGAGCAATTCAATTCAGTACACATTTAAAGCCAGCTCTATCCAATTTGAAATTTCTAAAATGGTATATGAACCAAAATGCAGTTATCTTTCAAATTCTCACTTATCCAAATTTTACAATACAGAACTCCCAACTAAACAATGTTTATAAAATGCATATGTTAAAGGGAAATGTGGATAAAAATGAATATATTAGTGAAAATAATGTACAAAATGCATTATATTAGTTGAAAATGCTTGCAAAAATGTGTGCATTGGTCAAAAAAGTCAGGTTTTCTTGAGCTGTGACTCCTGCATTGCAAGAGATTAAACTAGATGACCCTCGGTGTATCTTCCAACTCTACAATTCTATGATTTTATTATATTCACAGTTAATTGCTGGTGAATTTTTATTTAGAAAATTCACAAACTGCTGCAAAATTCCTAGCTCAGATGCACTCAACACTACGTTGGCCTCACACTTCAGAGGATAATGTCTTCTTATCCATCTTGAGTCAATGGCCTTGCTCACATAGCACAGATCACAATAAGCCAGAGCATTAATAATAGTATTGATTAATTTTATTTCCTGCCTTTCATCCCAAAGGAGCCCAGGGCACCCAACATCAAAATAGTAAAACAATATGATTTAAGAGAAAATAAAAACATATTATAATTTTAAAAGAAAATTTTAAAACCATCTAAACCATTTAAAATCTTTTAGAACATCTAAATATATATATATAAGTAGAGCTTACCATGACCTGCTTTGCTTATCCAAATGTACTGGCTCCTGCTTTGCTCATCCCTGAGCTTTTTAGGCCAGCACCGGATGGCAGCAAAGCAAAGGGTTGGTTTAGCTGTTCAACTGAACCTGGGGGCATGGTCAAGGTCTTTCCTCCTTAACCTATAACCCTAGGACTGGAATCATAATTTGGACAACTTGCTAAGTCAGACCTCAGCACAGCTGCCACACCACACTGACCAAAAAAGCCCAGGTAGGCACGATGTCACAAGGCTTAATGTGATGTGCGGATTCAGCCACAGTAATTTCCTTATCGGAAGGTGTGAAGGAGTATTCCAATGGGATTGTGCCTCTCCGTATATAAGCAACTGCAGAAAATGTGACCTAACAAAAGATGAAATAAATAAAATAAATACAGTGGTACCTCAGGTTAAGTACTTAATTCGTTCCAGAGGTCCATACTTAACATGAAACTGTTCTTAACCTGAAGCACCACTTTAGCTAATGGGGCTTCCTCATGCTGCCACCGCGCCACCGGAGCACAATTTCTGTTCTCATCCTGAAGCAAAGTTCTTAACGTGAAGCACTGTTTCTGGATTAGCGGAGTCTGTAACCTGAAGCGTATGTAACCTGAGGTACCACTGTAAATAAATTGTCCAGTAGCACCTTAGAGACCAACGAAGTCTCTAAGGTGCTACTGGACAATTTTTTTATTTATTTCGACTGCATCAGACCAACCCGGCTACCTACCTGAATGTAACAAAGGATGCCTCTGATGCTGAGTAGGGGCCTTCCAGCCCTGAGTATAGAAAGCATTGTCCTGCCCCACCCCCAAAAAATGATGCAGCCACCATTAAAAAAATAAAATTCAAAATGGTGTATAATAACAAAAAAAATAAATCTGTATTTTCTTAATTTCTACTCCATTACCATGGTTCTGCCAAGACCCCCTGGGCATGTGGGAGCTGATTACAGTGGCACCTAGCGGTGGCGGTTCCATCAACTGAAGGCTTGCTGCAGCTTGGCCGAGCTGCTAACTTTCATTGTTCCAGAAGGCATGCTGCAGTTTGTCTCCTCTTATTATGCAGCCCGCAAGGAGGCTTGTAAGATTACTCTCTGAAGATGCAAGAATTGGTTAATTTTGCACCGTTTCTCCCTGTCATTATAATCTTTGCCACAAGAATAGCTCCATTCTGTGAAATGTTCTGTTCTCAGCGCAGCCATTGTCATGTGAATGAGCTATCATTGAAGCCTAATGCCCGAGATGCTTTCTTCTCACATTCATGACATTTGTATTTCAGTGACAAAGATTACAGGGTGGGGCGGGGGAGAGAAGGAAGGAGGATCGGAGTGAAAGAAATTTAATCCGAGCTCTTGATCATTTTTAAATTCTAATTTTATGGTCTATTCTTCCTCTTGATGCAGAAGCACTTTCCTTCATTTACTTAAGAAAAAAATAAAAAAGAGAAGAATTGAACACATGAAACTAAGCCTTGGGATGTTTGCGTTCTAATGGTCTCTGCATTACAGTTGCCATATCAGTGTAAATTGCTAGTGGGGAGAGACTAAAAGCCATGACATTCTAATTTTCACATATATGACATGTGCTTTATTGGCGCTCTGATAGGAGCAGAGCAGGATGGTTTGTGTATTGTATTATGATCGTGTGTGTGTTTGTGTGTGTGTGTGTGTTTTCTGATGGATGCATCAGAATTCCATGTGCACCAGAGATTCAAGGATCAATTATATAGGAAAATATTTTGATGTATTTTTTTCCCCCTGAAGTGGGACAAAACAGCAGCACTAGAACACCTGCTTTTCATGGAAAAGGTCCCAGATTCAGTCCCTAGTATCTTCAATTAGGGCTGGGAAAGAGTCCTGTCTGAAATCCTGGAGAACCCCTGCCACTGAGTGTAGATACTCTGGCTCTTGGACAACAACATTTCTCACAACCAGAGAAAAGGCTAAGGTAGGCAAGCCTTCTTATGTTACCTGGAATCCCACATGGTGTGGTTACCAAGCAAGAAACCCAGGTCCTTATTCAGGGGCACCAGCTCCTGAGAGCTAAGCCCTTTTGGCCCTCAACCCCCCCCCCCATATTTTTTTTGGGGGGCAGACTCTCCCCACGTCAAAAAAGCGTGGAGGCAAGGCATGGAGCTGAGTGTGACACAGCTGCAGTGGCTGCCTCCTTCTTCTCTTCCTCCTGATGTGGAGCGGAAGGAGGGTCAAAGCAGCCTCCCACTGGAGATGGCGCAAGGCGGAGGAGGAGTCACCAGCCATTGAAGCCTCATGGCTGCAGCGTTCGGCTCTGCCCCAGCTCCTCCTAACATTGTGACATCACGCACAACATCGGGTCTCCCCAATCACCCTCACAAGCTGGTGCCTCTGTTTTATTGACCCCTCCCAGTTTAGAGAAAAAGTAGACAACATTGGTTTAGTGGGTGAGTGTGAGGTTTTGTGTTCCCTCTGTTCTTAACTAAGACTGGAAAAATAACATACGTGGACAGGAAACAAAGGTACAGGGCTGGAGGCAGCAAGAAAGAGAGAACCCAGAGGCGTAGGGTGGGGGGCGCGGGCCACCCCGGGTGTCATGACTGAGGGGGGTGACAAAGTGGCAGGCGAGTGGACCCGGCGGCAGCAGCTCTTCTGACCCAGTGGCAGAGAGCAGCCCTCCTCAGCCATGGTGACGCTCACCCAACCGCAGCAGCTCCGCGTCCAGGTCATGTCTGACCTGGCTGCAGAGAGCAGGAGGAGAGTGACCAGCAGCTTCCCCGCCCCTCTCCTACCGTGAGGGTACCATCTGCGCCCCGCGCCCCTCGAGAATGCACCCGCCCTGGGCAGTGCAGGCATATGCTCCACTGCTGAAAGAACCAGCTAGAGTTTTCACATTCCTGGTGGGCAGAAGACCCCTGAAGGTGGACAAGAACTGAACAAGTGGTCACTGTATTCCTTTCATATGCAATTATTATTATTACTATTTATTATGTTAATTAAATTTGCATATCATCCTTTATTCGAAGATCGCAGAGTGGTTGACAACATAAAAAGACAAAACAAGGACACAAAATATATAAAAACAAAAACAAAGAAATCCCCCCCACACACAAACACATTTACAAGGACATAGAATAGTTACAGGTAGGTAGCCGTGTTGGTCTGCCGTAGTCAAAACAAAATAAAAAAAAATTCCTTCCAGTAGCACCTTAGAGACCATGCACACGAAAGCTCATACCAGTAACAAACTTAGCTGGTCTCTAAGGTGCTACTGGAAGGAATTTTTTTATTTTGTAAGGACATCGAACGTTCATCAGTCCAAGGCCTGGTTAAAGAGTAATATTTTTGCCTGGCACCTGAAGATATGTAGTGAAGGTGTCAGGTGAGCCTCCCTGAAGAGAGCATTCCACAAACAGTGAGCCTCCATAGAAAATACCCATTCTCGCATTGCCACCCTCTGGACCTCTCATGGAGGAGGCATATGAAGAAGTGTCCCAGATGGTTGTCACAGCATCTGGGTTGGTTTGTATGGGGAGAGGCGGTTCTTGACTAAACGTGTGCTTCCTTGGCTGGGCCTTTGAGAAAGGTTGAGGTTGTGAAGATTGTACAGCTGGAAGGTACCATAGGCTGCTTTCAGAAATTGTTTTGATCTTCCTTGTGAAAGTTTCAGAGTGTATGCTTTTTATATTTGATGTTATACTGTTTTGCCTATGCACCTTACCCTAGGACTATTTGCAAAGGACATATGTTATAAATACTGCAAGTAAGTATTTTTTAAAAAATGCACAACTTCTTGGACACAAGTGGTTCATTGTTAGGCTACAATCCTATACACAATTACCTGGGAGTAAGTCCCATTGAACTCAGTGGGCATAGGCTTCAACTGTTAGGAGGCAACATGTACTAAATTGAAATTATTGGCAAATAGATAGTTTTGTGGTAGTAATCAATGGCATGGCACTACAGCCTTTTAAATGTGTCTGTAGGAAGGAGTGTTATTGCTTTGCTGTTTTGTTTTACTTATTTACTTGTTTTTATCCTGTATTTTATTCTGTGAACCGCCCTGAGTTCTTTTGATAAATCTAATAAATAAAATAAATAAATAAAGACCTCTCCAAACCAGATTGCACCACTTTTAAAGTGGCTTCTATGCAGCACATCACACTTCTGACAGTCCACCTACATTTCATTTCTCCCTCAGCCTCCCCATCTCAAATACAGCTTAAGCTTACCTTGCTATTCTATGAGCCCTGGAGTTCCTTCTATTTTAGCAGGTAATTTCATGGGGAGGGGGTGTTTCAAGATGCACATCAAGGGGTAAATTATTACGGCATGGCAAGCAAAACATTCCTATCTGAGACATTTTATTTGCAGTGATTTTTTGTTCCTGACCAAGGATTCAAAATAATTGTTTTTTTGATGATCTTTCATGCAGTGTGACTGTAAAGAGAAATCTGAACTGTCAGAATGATATCTGGATAGCTGACAGGGATCCACTATGCAGTCACATTCAGAGATTTTAATTGCATTCAAACAGCATACTATATGTCAAAAAGGCCACCCCCTCCAATCCCAATTCATTGTGTAAAGAAACTTTTAAAAATATTTTTTCCTACAAGCTAGATAATACTGAACATTGTAATCCAAATGAACGTCACATATTATCAGTCTCGTTCGCTCTCTTTAAATAAATGTTTGCAGATTCCACTTTTGATACCCTGAATAGCAAGTCCTCATTATTTTCTACGGGTTAGAGAGTTCTAATGTCAAAACGTAATCTTTGAGATAGTTTCATTTGCCTAGCCTAACCTCTTTGATCAAATGAGCACCGTTTCTACTTTTCAAAATACTACACTCAGGATCCATGCATTCTCTTAATCATTGCTCAATTTCTTTTATCTGCGCTCCTTCCCTCCCCCCCTGCACTCATAACAAGACCTGCAAGATCTGAACTCTAGTCCATATTTTTAATGTTACAGTTCTATAGATAATGTATTTTTTTGATTTAGTTCACAGGTAACCTACTTAAAGATATCTAGATATGTATCTCAGAATTCTTAGATAAAATGTTCAAGTAGTTGATTCCCACTTTTGACAACAAAGACTTTTTTCCCCTAAAAAAAAGAGGGGGGGGGAGAAATCCATAGGGACCTACCTAATAAGTACATGGCTTTACTTTTTCTCCCTATATCACAGGATTTCCTTTCAGGGTCCCCTTATTTTTCTACACTTGCTTTGGTTTCCTTTTTGCTGTTTGCTTTTAGAGTGCTACAGAAAAATAAAACCCTCTAATAACTAGATAGTAGCTGTAAGATGGGCTTTCTTTGAAACTGGGGTAGATGTTCACAAGATGCAATAATTGAGGTGAAATGCAGCAACACATAAAGCTGCCTTATACCACGTCAGGCTATTGGTCCACCTACAGCATTGCACACTGACTGGAGTCACTCTCCAGGGTTTCAAACGGAGGACATTTCAAGCCCTGCATGGAGATGCCTATATCTTCTGCATGCACAGCAAACGCAGTGTCACTGAGCTACAGCCCATTCAGATGGCCCCATTTCTCGCTGGTGCTGCTATAGTCATTGCTAAACCAGGAGCCTCCTGGAAGACTCATCTGTGGTATTTTGGTTCACTGCCCAAAATATGCCAAAAGGACAGGTGCCTTTATTTAGAACAAGAAATACCCACTTCTCCCACTGGAAGGGTTACCAGCTACAATGAGGACAAAGATCCTGTATTTTTTCATTCATAGTCGTGCAGAAGAGGAATGTCTGCAGGCCCGTCTTTGCTCACACTGACAGGGCTATGGCATGCCAAACCGCACCTGCTGAAATCCTTCTTCTATATAGCAATCCATAGCACCTGGTCAGACTGACCCAGGACCAGCATCAGTGCTTACCATGGTTGAGCACCTTGTAAGTACCTCTTCAGCCTTTTAAAAATCAGCACCTTCCCAACTTTTGAGACTCCAAGTAATCAGAGAGGGGGGGGAGGGAGAGAAAGAGTTTGTTGTCATCTGTCCATCTTGAGAGGCAATGAAGTGCACCTCCAGGGGTGAAGTCAAACCGCTGGGGAACCACAGCGCCTGCTGTGGCTGCATAGACCAGTAACTCACGACTGCTGCTTCCCATGTTGTTTTTGCTGTGTTAGCAGCACTGAAGTGACCTCTCTGGGATGCAAGCCTGGGCAATATGTCTAGAGGTCCTGCCCAGATGACAAGACACCCCTCTCGGCCCCGTTGATATGGTCCAAAGCAAAGCAGAGCAATACATTTGGCACCGCTTGGCTGCAGGAATTGCTGGAAGGAGGCATACAAGGGACTCCACTCCACATCTGAGTAGAGCAGTGTTTCCCAACCTTGGGTCTGCAGCTGTTTTCGGACTACAATACCTATCATCCCTGACCACTGGTCTTGCTAGCTAGGGATGATGGGAGTGGTAGTCCAAAAAGAGCTGGAGACCCAAAGTTGGGAAACACTGGTGTAAAGTTTCATCTTTAGCCTTTTCTTCTCCACCCCACCATGTGAGCCACTTCCTAGATGTGAAATGCCTATTAAAACCTTAGGTGTATGTGCTAGTCTAGGGTTTGTATCAATACCTCTGCTTGATAAGATAATACAGGTCTGGGTAGGGTGATCCTGTGTTCTACTTTACAGAGAACAGTCCTCTTTCAAATGGCTGTCAGGGGGCGATCCTCTCTCTTTGCGAAAATCCTATGTTTGAAGGGCTGTCCAGTCCAAATCTGAGTTTAAGATAACATTCCAGATCACCTTGAAGTCACCCATCAACAGTTAGCAAACTGAACAGGAATGTGTCACCTGTCACAATTAGGCATGGGGCAAACCAACTTTATTTGTGCTTCTTGAGCCAACATGTGAAGCAAAATGAAGTTATCCTTCAAAAATCACAGGGTTTCAGACAGGGGTCTTTTCCAACCCTATCTGGAGCTGTTGGGGGATGGCATCTGAGATCTTCTGTATGCAGAACACATGTTCTACCACTAAACATCTTCAAATGTAAAACATTCCTCTCATGCAGAAAACTAGTGTGCCAGGGAGAAGGGTTCTAGCCTAGTTTTCTCTTTGAGATACTTGCTTTCAGTGTGTGGATTCCCCTTCTTGTATGAAGGCATTCAATCCCATGTGTTTCTACTGGAATTTCGATCTGGTATACTCCAGGCACTGGTGAACTATCTCAACAGGAACTATACCTTTGGATAGTTTAATGTATGCTTTTGGTTTGTAATAATATGACTCTCCATTTCAAGAACATGTTTAAATTGAAAAGCAGATTACAAATTCTCAAATGAGACATTAAAATAAAAACCCACACTGCCTTTTTAGGCCTGTGATACATAAGAGAGGTTCCTTCCGCAGAAAACGGTAACCCTGATCACTAAGAACAGATTTATTTGCAGTATTTGGTGTGTACACTGAAAATAAAACACATAAGGCAAGGGAATAAAACAACAAATCCCTCACAGTAGGTATCAGCTGTGTTACAGGGCAGCTTTTACATATACATTTACAAATGCAACAGTCACTATTTTTGGCATTAGTTATATGTATGTTACTATGGCAACTTGCAGCATCGCATTTTGCACATGCCCCCTCTCTGTGTGGTAGGGAACACCATGAATGCCGAGAGAAAAATAGTAAGTAAACACCCATACAAAGGTGCTCTTAATGCACCATTAAAATGCTCAGGAAGTACAGTATGAAGGTAAGGTTGGTAAGGTTGAAGTAGAAGGACATGGGAAATGATAGTAAACTGGTGAAATTATCATTAATAGTATCAATGAAAAATGTAGCTCTGGCCTGCTACTATATTAGCAGCTCCCTCCTTGTCTCCCAAGTAAGTACTTAGATACATATCATTTGATTGTATCCAGGTGTCTCAAACAAAGAGAATGTTTAATGCAAGGCATATGAATTCAGTGCAAATGAACGCAACCCCTCTATACAACCAGACCATCTTTAACCTCTCAGTCTTTGTCTTGAAAGGGAACATGTCCAAAACTTTCAGAAACTGTGCTTGGGAATCTTTAACTGTGTTGGGGTTTTTAAACAATGGGTTGAATAGAGTTCACTTGGGGAGTGACTCAAAACAATCTGTTCTGCTCTACTAGTTACGCTATTGATAACTGTTTGATGTGCTGAAAGCTTGTCAGGGGAAGCAGCTTTTGCCTGAAGTTACAAAGGTGTTTTGCATTTTTGTCTCACTAACCCAAGGTGATCCCGCTAAAGGTATGTTGTCCCTCAACTCTTCATTTCACCTTCTTCACAGATATCACAGTAGCAGCTGCATCCCTATGAAATATGGCAATGCTGCTTTCATATCATTGCCCCCTTCACCATTTCCATTCATTTTTCTTTATTTACTTCTTCGTTGTTTCTTATTTGCCCCTCTTTGCTCCATTCTGCACACTTGTGGTCCACACAATCAGACTTCAGGAAGTTGGCTAGAGAATTTCTTCATGTGAGCATATGCTTGTGGGGAGGCATTTTGGTCTGCATCTTGATAAAAAGGGTGGGGGGGTTGGAGGGGGTGGTTCCTTCAGGACAAATCTACCTGTGAGTTAATGTACCAGCCTCCCATTTCAAGCAAAATCCACTTGCAAGGAGCTGATCTTTAAAGTGGCTTCTAGGGGTAACCCCTTGTGTGGCCTGACTCAAATTATGCCCTGAACAAAACAAAAAAATCCAGATTATTGCATGGACTCCAATATGAATTTAATGTGTTACCTATTCACACATTGCTTGTGACCTTTAGAGTGCCACGGGATTCCATGTGTAGCACAGTAACGAAGCTACGTTTTGTGTGTCTGTAAAAAAGCAATAGGCAAATCACCCTGGGTGACAGGAGAGCTGTGTCAAATTAAGCAAAACTGTTTCCAGCTCAGTTTAATTAAATCAATGCACCCCCACATATCAGCCTGCCATTTCCTTTTGAGTATCAAGCCTTGCTTGATGCAACTGCATTGAAATACAAAGGATCAAAGGTTTAATGTCTTAACAAAGAGTGCTCAGTGACCCTGTAGTGGTTAACTAGCTCCAGGGATGGTTGCAGCAGACTCTCTCCTGCAAATCTGTTTTTGCACGTGCTGAATCCCTTCCAAATCACGCAGGGTTCCTAATAATGTGGAATCCTATGCGTGTACACCTCTGCACATCTAGGATCCCCCTTTACAGATATGTGCTCAATGTGTGAACAAGACATATAGGGTGAACCGGGAGATGCAGTCCTGTTACTGTTCCCCACATTGGCACTCCACATTGAAGACTAGTGGCTGAAAATCCCTAAGGAAAAGCAGAGGA
This sequence comes from Podarcis pityusensis, assembly GCF_964106645.2. Classification (NCBI taxonomy): domain Eukaryota; kingdom Metazoa; phylum Chordata; class Lepidosauria; order Squamata; family Lacertidae; genus Podarcis; species Podarcis pityusensis. The sequence continues at coordinate 30,863,793 of NC_138031.1, read as the reverse complement.
TTGGTGCATTGATTATTAAAAACAGCATGTGACAAAACTTACAGTGCCATCTTATGCATTGAGAAGCAGGTTCTATTGTGTTCAGTGAGGCTCGCTTTCTGCTGAGTGTGTTTTGGACTATTGGCTAAAGAGAGAAGCAATGATAGGCAACTCTGCGTACAAAAGAAGTGTCTGTGATCTTGTAAGTTTTAGAGCAGTTCCTACGAAGTGTCAAGATTGTTTCTTCCACTGACTTTCAACAGATGTTTAGCAGATTAATCCTTTTGTTTATCAGGAACAGAAGAAAATTGTGCATGGGGAGGACAAATGAGAAATTTAGGTGGAAATCGGGATGGGGAGGAAAGACCCAGGTAAACTGGAAAGGTGAAGTAAAAGGAAATGAACAGGGAAATAAAGTCATCTGAATGAACAGAGCTTCTTCAGAGGTTGGGGGGGGGATTGTCAGAAGCCTGGGGGTTGCCTGCAGAAAGAGTAACAAAAAAGAAAGTATACAAGAGAAAGAAACTGTGGAAGAGATCGATGGCAGCTGGGATAAATATATGAGCCAGAAACTTGTGCTAATAAATGATTGCATTCTATCCACCGACTTCCCCGTTATATTTTTGCACATGGTCTGCAGTGAATTATTTTGCATCTGAAGGCAGCCCTGTTCAGGCAAGCTTTTAATGTTTGATGTTGTATTGTATTTTGATTTGTTGGAAGCGTCCAAGAGTGGCTGGGGGAACCTAGTCAGATGGACAGCATATAAGTAAATAAATAATAATAAATAATGAGAGTTCTAGACAATGGGGAAACTATTATGGAACTATGGGACTACATATAAGTCCAGCAAGTTGCGCTGGCTCTCAGTTTGTTCCCCAGGTACAATTTAAGTTGCCTGTCCAACATGCAGCCCTCAAGACCTTTTATGTTGGTCCTTGGCAAGTTTATGCTTCTCCCAAGCTGCCTTCCCAAACCTGAGTAAGCAAGGCATGAGAGCTCTGATAGGGTCCTAGATTCTTCCCATCTGCTTCCCAAAGCCTTGTTAGCACTTTCCCAGATTAGGAAAGTAGGTGGGAGGGCTCTAGGACCCTGCCACAGCCATGTGCCTCTTTCCCAAAGCCCAGTGCCTTGCTTAGCCAACTTTGGGAAGACAGCACAAGGGGGGTGTCAAATTGTGGCCTCGCTCCCTGCTCTTCTGCAACAAGGCAGCTTGTGGCCCATAGGTTCTGTGTCAAAGTACTCTTGCAACCCACTTTGTGTTAGAAGTTGGGCTGCCCTGCCCTAAATGGTCTGGGGCCATATTGTTTGAAAGTCTGTCTTCTCTCATTTAAGTCTTCTATCTTTTATTATCTCCAACAGAGGCTTTGCCGTTAGAGGCACAGTTATTTGAGATACGAGACAGGGCCATCACTAAGGTTGTGGAATGCCCTTCCTTGCAGAGCTTGGTTGGTTTGATTTATCCTTTCTGTGAACAGTCAAGACCTTCTTTTGCCAGGGTTTCAGATAATTTTAACTTCGCACCCTGCTACTGTTTCATGTAGCTCTGCTTTTTAAGCTCTCCATTCCATTCCTGTATGTTTTAGTGTGGTATTATTGTAGAGTTGTTGTAGATGCTTTTGATCTATATTTTGAGCAACCTTGGAGGCTCTTGTAGCTGAAAGGTGGTAGAGAAATCCACTAATTATTTATTTTAAAGTGTGTTTTGCAAATCCATCCATCTTCCATGTAGACATGAGAAATAGGAAATGTGGTCCTGTGACACTTCTGACTTTGACTACTCCGCATACAGATTTTGGTACAAACTTGAGTATAAGATACAAGTTTCATTACTGGGGAGTTAAGGAAGGAGGCAGAGGCAAAAACAGTAGTAGAATGTGGACTGAAATAATCATGTGAAGCTTAGACTTCCATTGTCACTATGCAACAGTAGCTACTTCACACTATTCTTGGCTTCACCATTAATTGGACCATTGCCATTATGCCTTTTTGCTCAGGAATTCTCGATTTCTGACTGCAGCTGGCTTGCGCCCTCCCTCAGTTCATTCATGGGTAGCTTTGAAAGGTGGTCTGCTTTGACATGTACATCATTAGACAGGAGAAGGGAAGCAAGGTATCAATATCAGAAATGAGCAATAGCAGGAAGAGGCATGTGGCAGGAAAAGAAAACAATTAGAAACAGTTTAGTGTCCTGAAGAAAAATCGTCAGTGCCAAGTTGGGCTGACAGAATCCTCTCTGGGGGAAATGGGGAGGCAAATCGGAACACACTCACCACTTCCCACAATGCTTCATCAAAGACATAAAATGGATGTACTTTTTGTGCACAAAATATGGCAATGCTAGGCATGGTTGCTAATGACCTACTGGGATTTGAGGGGGCTACTTTAAATCAGTCAAGTGCTTGAGACTTTCATTTGCAAGACAAACTTATTTTTGTTGTATGGTTGTGTATGATTATTATGATGATGATGATGATGATTACTACACCACACCCATCTGACTGGATTGCTTCTGATTCTGTTTGTTTGTTTCAGCCAGATTTTTGTGCTGGCATGAATTTCCAAACCCACCATACCTTGAGAACATGAAAAAGAAAATAAAAAAATGCTGAAGCCCTATTGTAAAACAGCATCAAAAATTAGATTTGGCTTGACCTGAGCTACTTGTACCTTCTTTATTGATCAGAAGATGAAATATACTTTTTCCAAGTCCTAAATGCCAGATAAGTAAACACTAAGTGAATAGTATTTATTAGGTTACATTAAGGTTGCAGGAGTTTACTCTCCTTTAACACAGTTGGACTTACTTATGAGTAAACACACACAGGATTGCACAGTTAAGAATACATTTATTCAGGCTTTATTTCACTGCAGTCTACTCAGCCAATAAGTGAGGAAACCACTGTTCTTCCTTGACCTTTTCTCTCAAACTTAACATAATTGCAAGGCAGGGTGGTTGGAGAGCAATCTAAACAGGAGGTTTCTGGTTTCTGATTCACAAACCTATGAAACTTATAATGAAGATGATAAAAAAGAGCATGGCATGGTTCTCTGCAAGCTCTCAGTCTGTTGCATAGAATTTCTTAATGCATAAATGCTTAATTTTATAAACGTTACTTCATGGAGAAAGACTGTAGCTCAGTGGTAGAGCATATGCTTTGTATTCAGAAGGTCTCAAGTTCAATCCCTGGAATCTCTCCAATTAAACAATCTCAGGTAGCTGGCTTAGAAATGCTTGCCTAGACAGATCAATGGTTTGAGTCAACAAGGGGGGGAGGAATCAGATGATGCCCCTATATGTTCCAGAAGTGTAATCTGTACAGCCGAATCCACTGTCCCCACCACTATGCATGGCAGTCAAAAGTCCTTGTCATCCGCACATTTGGCTTATATGTGATGGAGCTCTGCCAATTGGGGATGAGGGAAATTTGATGTTGTATGCATTCGAACGAGAAACTACCTAATTTGCACTTCTCAAACCAATAAGCAAACTGAAACGCAGTTATCCATCAAAATTTGCACACTTTGAATTTTGCAATGTAGTTCTCCAAGCAAATACAGTGGTACCTCGGGTTACATACACTTCAGGTTACATACGCTTCAGGTTACAGACTCCACTAACCCAGAAATAGTGCTTCAGGTTAAAAACTTAGCTTCAGGATGAGAGCAGAAATCGTCCTCCGGCGGCGCGGTGGCAGCAGGATGCCCCATTAACTAAAGTGGTCTTCAGGTTAAGAACAGTTTCAGGTTAAGAACGGACCTCCGGAACGAATTAAATACTTAACCCGAGGTACCACTGTAATGTGTACCGTACATGAACTCAATGCAAGAGGAGTGTTTGCACGAATATCCCCTAATATAAGGCAGCTTTATATAGTTGGCTGAGTATTATTTTTACTGGCTCTCAGTGGCCTTATGAGGAGCGGTTGAGGGGGTTGGTTATGTTTAGCCTGCAAAAGAGGAGACTGAGAGGAGATTTGAAAGACATCATGACAAGGAAAGAAATTCCAACTAAACATCAAGAAGAACTTTCTGACAGTAAGAGCTGGTCGCCAGTGAAACAGACTCCCTCGTGAGGTAGTGGATTCTCCTTCTTTGGAGATTTCTAAGCAGAGGTTGGATGGCCTTGTATCATGTATGATCTAGTTAAGATTCCTGCATTGCAGGGGGTTGGCCTAGATAGCACTCAGGTCCCTTCCAAATCCACAATTCTATGATAGTTTTTATTTTTGGTTGCATTGTTGGCATTTATGTTTGTTTGCTAATGTTGCAAGCCACCTTGAAAGATGATTACCCAGAAAGGCAACTAGAAATATTTAAAAATAAATAAACAGATATCAGTTACATAATATATTCATTTAAGCATTCTATATTCAAGTGGAGATTACTGTTTTGGCTGACCAAACTAATGAATTTTCAGCTACAGCAGTGCAAACAATATCTTTGACTGCAGACTTGGCAAAGTTATGTTCTGCTCCAGTGCTTTAATAAATAGTGTACTACTGTGGAATGTGGCTCAGAATCTCTACATTGTCATCACCTCTGATGCCTGTTGACAGCTCATAAGATTCTGCTTAAAAGGCCATCTTGTTGGCCATCCCCACCCCACCCACTTGCACCATACTGCTCTGCTATGCATTAAAACAGACGAACATCAATACCAGGGATGGATGCTGCACCCAGCATTTGAGCTGAGGTTTGGATCTTGACCCATAGGATCAGGGCCAGAACTATGCATTTCATTCTACCCTATCGCCACTCCTGGCACACGTACTATTTTAATGGAGGCCCACAGGAACTGGGTTGGTACATTTTGTACTTTTCTCCTTGTGTAAGAAATATATGGTGTTGTGAGTTACTCTGCGAAGTGAAAAATCCCTGGTGGATCTTGAATCTTTTTCAGGAAGGATAAGAAAAGAACAAATGGATTCATTTCAGAGAGAACCAGGAAGCTATGATGAAGATGGATGTGGCCAACTTCTGTGTTCTAGAAGGCCATTATGTCCTCCAGATTTTATGCACAGGCCACATGATGGTGCCAACAGCACCCTAGCAGTTCTTGACCTGTTTCTCAATTGGCCTCTAGTAGTGGTGACCTCCAAATATTTTTGACTGCTACTCTCATCATCCTTGGCCAGCGATCCTGGTGGCTGAGGCATGGTGAGAGCCATAGCTCAAAATACCTGGAGGGCACTAGATGGTGGGAGGCTCTTCTAGAAGTTTTTCTGGAGTCCAGAAGTATATTTTGCTGCAAAATCACCCCAAAACCTTTGCTATCCTAGATCATATACACCTGGTCTGGCCATTTCATACAAAATCCAGAGAAGAAATGTCAGATTGAATTGTGAAATTATTTTATTTTATTTTACAATGGGGGGGGGGGGATTCTGCCTGAGTGATACAGTAGTTGTTCTTTTAAAAAAATCACACTGTTGCTTTGTGGGTCATGTCTGTCTGTCTGTCTGTCTGTCTGTCTGTCTGTCTCTTTCAGAGCTGCCAACAACCACAGTACCACCTAGCTCTGTGGGTATGCAGCTATCCATCGCTGAAATCCTCTCACAACAGATTACACTCTTTAAGTGTACAGGACATATAAAGTGGATGCAATCCTGCTTGCACAAATCAATGACAAAATTAACATTAGCTGCAGTCAGATCAAGTTCAGTAAAAGCAGATAAAGTGAATTAAAATATACAGGTTAATGAGTTGATTCTAAAATTAACTTGTGTGTCTCACTAAAGATGGAAATGTCAAGCTTAGAACTAAATAGAGGTCGGTGTTTAAAGACCACACTAATCACAGGAATTAGTGCATCCTGACATTGATTTATTTACAATGAATCTTTCTGGAATGAAGAAAAAGGCTGCCTCCACAGTATTAAACTCACAAAATCTCTAGAACAAGATAGTCAGCACAAGGTCCTCCAGGTTCATGTGCCCTTCGTACAAAATGCTGTGCCCACCAACTCATGTTCACACCAATTCACATGGGTGAAAATTTGCCTCCTATTGAGCACATGGTATATTTAAAGTGTCGTAGTCTGAGGATGTGGTACAGTCTGCCAGTGCAATGCAGCTTCCTCCACAAATGCTCACATATACAAATTGTGATTTTGTGTGTGTGTGTACAACAGTTTCTCTTAGTTGGGGGAGACCAGAGGTCCACCAATGCATTTGAGGGAGATCACAAGGCCATGCAAGTTAGCCCCACCCCTAGCTAGCAAAATGTGCAACAACACATCACTAGCATGTGCATTTTGCTGGCATGGGAATACACACTAGGCAAACACTGACATCATCATCATTAACATTATTTTATTTTCACCCCACTCATCTGGCTGGGTTGCCCCAGTCACTCTGGGTGGTTTCCAGCACATAGAAAAACAAAATAAAATATCAAACATTAAAAACTTCCAGAGAAGAATGGCAAATGAAGTTGATGGATTATGCTGAAATGGCTAAATTGACCGGAAGAATTAGAAATCAGGAAGACCAAAGTTTTAATAAGGATTAGAGAACATTTATAACTTATATTAAAGACCATTGTAAACAGTTAGTAGGATTGGAATATCACTTGTTAGTAGGATTGGAATATCACATGTAGTTTAAGGGTGAATTCTGGAAACAATGGAGATGTGAAAGACTTGGATCATCATAATAGATGCAGGAGGAAATGATTAATAATAGGACCCACAAAGGGAAGGATGGAAGTCCAGGAGATTCCTTGGAATCTTGTTCTTTAATGTTTGATATATCTGTAAAAATTTAATTTGAAAAACCAAATAAATAAATTGAAAACAAACAAACAAACATAAAAAAACTTCCCAATACATCCCTACAGATGTCTTCTAAAAGTTGTGTAGTTCTTTATCTCCTTGACATCTGATAGGAGGGCGTTGCACAGGGCAGATGCCACTGTCGAGAAGGCCCTCTTCCTGGTTCCCTGTAACTTCACTTCTCGCAGTGAGAGAACTGCCAAAAAGCCCCCAGAACTGGATCTCAGTTATTCTGCTTAGATATGTACAGTGGTACCTCTGGTTATGAACTTAATTCGTTCCGGAGGTCCGTTCTTAACCTGAAACCGTTCTTAACCTGAGGTACCACTTTAGCTAATGGGGCCTCCTGCTGCTGCCGTGCCGCTGCCGCATGATTTCTGTTCTCATCCTGAAGCAAAGTTCTTAACCCGAGGTACTATTTCTGGGTTAGTGGAATCTGTGACCCGAAGTGTTTGTAACCCGAGGTACCACTGTATCTGCTTAGATTCAGTTAGAGGCCGTAATGCTTCTAAATATCAGTTGGTGGAAACCATAGGAGGGGACAGTGCTCTTGTACCCAGGTCCTGCTTGATCATTTCATACAGGCTTCTAGATCAGAGGCCAGCCTCTGGCACTTCATCTCATTTTAGAAATTAAGCACAGCCTGTACTTGTCCCCATAAGACTGACCTTAAAATTAATTAACATGGTCCCACAGGTGCCAGAATGCCTGCCAATACCTCCTGTGTCATCCTCAAAAGGTCTCCATACATGCATACTCAGAAATATACAATACATGAGAAATTGTTCTTCCTGTGCAATTACTGTTTGCACTGGTTCTAATTGAATACAACCCCTGAAACAAACAGACATTTTGTTGGATGCCAGGATTTGAGGCCCACTTTTCCATTTCTTCTGAACAGAGGAGAGGTGCAAAGATCTTCTCTGTGAGTGAGCATGGCGGTGGCTGATGTAGGTGTCTCCCCACCCCCCACTTTGATGAGGTGGCTGATGGAGCCCATGTCCACACCATTTTGTGCTCCTGTCTTTTTTCCTGTTCTTTTAGAAGTGGCAGCCATTATACGACACCCCATGTCAGCCATTTTGTAACTGATATCCACAGCACTTTCCTAAAATTCCAAATATGCCCACTGACCCTAAAAGGTTGGTGACCATAGCTAACTCTAAGTCACACAACCCTTTTGCTTTCTAGACTCATCACGTCAGCACCCAAATTGTCCTAAATCCCCAACAGTTGCATTTGTCGGCAGTGCAACCAACAGTTACACATTTAGAAACACATTTGCCCATAACCACAAGCCGAGATATTGATTATCAGATAGCATTTGACATCATTTTGAGAGAAGCGTTTAGGCCAAAGTTGCTGGTTATCACATCTGTATCGCTATACACTGCTTCGTCGCTAACAGTTGCTTGGAGAAATAGGAGAAAGAAGGAACAAGAAGGTAAGATTTTAATGCAGGCAACAGCTTTGCTTCTTCTTTTTTTAGACTTTCACATAAAGACATAAAACCCATCAAAACATCCTTCATGGAAAATTACTGAGTCCAAAATAATAAATGTCTGCTGGAATGAGTATTATAGGTCGCTTCACTGCATATTCTGAGGAGCCGTTAATGATACCTTTGTTAAGGAATTTTTAACCTGTCAGCAGTATATGTCTTTTATTCTTCAGTCCTTTAGGTTAATAAAATCAAGGCCAGAGATAGTGAAGCTATTAGATATCAGTAAAATTTAATGTACCACAGGGAGTGTGTTAAGGGGTGGGGGAAACTCACTTAACTGAGGGTTCAGGGCCAAAGCCCCCTATCCACTCACCCTCCCTTTGTAAGTGATTCTGGCTATTGAGATGTTATTATTGCCAAGGTCCTACCACAATGGTGTTATAAATGCATTCTTCCTGAAAGAGTTTTCTGAATATGCGAATGAAAAGAGGGCTGTGTGCTAAAAAGCAGTGTAGTGGGTCTTTTGTATTTTTGTCATCTTCCAGGTCATTAGAAATGAGATTATCATTAACAGGGATGCATGGGTAACAGAAGCAAATGTATGAGTCACATGAGTGGGCTTTTTCAAAATTAGAGATGTTCTCCATTTTCTGGCACGGATTCACCCTGTGCATTGATAGCTGTGGCTCAGCCTAGGAATTTAGGTTTGTATTTTCATTTATGCACTCATATCTTGGCATGGAGGAAATTAATCCCCCGATTTTGTTTGCTCTCCTTTCAATTTGCCATAACCCACTGTGAACATCTATATTTTTATAGTGCTTAAGGTGGATGAAGTGAGTGAAACAGCCAGTGATGTAACTCCAGGTAATCTCAAGATAATTGAAGCAGCCATATCAGTTGAGTTGATTTTTCTAGAGGCCTCTCTTTGACCACTGCAGTTAGGCATAACAGTTGAAAGCTATGATGCTCACTGGGTAACCTCTGGACATTCTCAACCTAATCTTCCTCAAAGGTTTTTTTACAGAGTTAAAATGAACAAAGGATATACTGTGATATGAGCTGAGCCCTTAGGAATGAGTCGGGAAGAAATCTAAATCAACTGATCAATAAGAAAAGATAAAACCCAGGGCATGATGTATATTATGGGAGATGATTATTTTGGATACTTAAGGATGTGGTTGAAAAAGAAAGAGGATCAGGGGTTCCATGGATGGAGAGCAATGACGGAAATATTATTGCAGATATTAATATTATGCAGCATGAATCAACAAGGATACATACAAAACTGACTCCTTTTGGAATAAAACTTTGTCCAGATCTATTAGATATAATTCAAAACTTTACTTGCAGAACTTGCTTCAAAACAGAACAAAAATATCAAAGATGTGTCCAAATAATTCCATACAATACCTTGTGCATGTCCAACACAGGCTCATTTTCTTATAAGAAATAAAAGATAATTCCAAACACACCACCTAAAATCAAAGGTCTCTCTCTCTCTCTCTCTCTCTCTCTGTCCTCCATTTTGCTTGGAGCTGTATTTACTCACAGAGAGGCTCATTTGCACACCCTTACTCCCAATAAGTCTGGGAACAAAAGACTAAAGGCAACTCCCTTTAAAAAAGGAGATTTGCAACCAAATACCTTCAGCAGAGAACATTCAGTTAATTTACAACTAGTTAAAGCTCAGTATGGTACCATGGAAAAACTCCAGTGTTTGCAATACACATTTAGACATTCTCCATTTCAGTGTCAATTAAACAATTATACTTAACAGATATATCTGCTGTTGGTTTTTTTAAGCCACCCTTCATAAGAACTGATCACATGATGGGACACAATACAAGCCCCCAAACCCATCAATCATATTAAAACTATCACAAACCAGGAGTCTATGAACCCCAACAGCAGGTAAAAATAACTGTGATTAAAAAAAACACATCTCCTGATACACCACAGGTTCTTTAAATAGCAAAGTGGAGTACATAATACTTTCAGCAATAAGCTCCCGGCAGAAGCATGTCTTAGCAAAGAAATATGTATTGTACTCACTTTGAGCCAAAATGGAAGAAGGGTTGATGCTCAACTAATGATGAGGAAGAAATTTGATTCTGTTCACATTTAAAGTCAAGTCTACTTAATTCACGTTTCCCAAAAAGGTATTAGAATGAAAACACAAGAGCCTTCTTCCAAAATTCACACTTATCTGAATATTGCAGTGCAGTTCTGTAGCCAAATAATATGCACAAGAATATATATAATGGGATAAAATGTGCATATGTTAGAGGAAATTTCACACTAAAAATACATTACATTAGGGAGAGTTGATTTGCAAAATGTTCATGTTAGGCAAAACTGTATATAAAATCTGTATATTAATAGAAATTCACACTAAAATGCTGATGAATTTCCAAGAGGACTTAAATTAGGCAAATAGCCTGCATACATGCTATTTGTATGCACTAATATTAAGTGCAAAGTTCAATGTGCTCTGTAGCTAAGGTGGAGCAATGGAGCTCTTAAAACTATGCTACTGATTTTGCCATGGGTATCCTGCATAAAATAGTCAACTTGCAAATTCTTAGGCTGCAATCCTACCCAAGTTTCCTTAAAAGTAAGCTCCAGTGAAATCAGTGAGACTTAGTTCTGAGTAGACATGCATAGGATGCACTGTTTGAACCCCAACCACAAAATCAGGACATTATTGGTGCATATCTCTCTCATACTGATTTTGAGAGAAAGTTCCTTAAGTGATGTGAAGAACTGAGACATTGTGGCAATAGGCACAATAGTTTGTGGGGTGGGAGCCTATAAATAAGTGCCACGAGAGAAGTGGTATTAGAATTCAAAATAAGGTATGTCAGAATGGGTAGGGGTCAGCACTGAAATAAATTTTGCTGGAGGCATTTCAATTTCAGGATAAGAGATGGTAAGGTGGTTAAGGGAAACTGATTAGATTAGTCATTTATATTCATTGGTAGAGAATGTTAGAGTGGTTAAGGGGCATCTGCAAGGGGGATGCTGTTAACTCACATGTAACTATTAATAAAAGAAGTGTCCATCATCACTGGGAAGTGAAAACACAAGACTACATTAAGTTCTCCCTCACTTTGGAGCTCATGCAATGCTCTTCCATACTTTTCACACCCCCATTTCAAATACAACCTCTCCAAATCATGCTGATACTGCTAAGTCCCCCAACCCCTCTCTTGAAAGGCAAATTTTAATGTAACATCTTTCCAGTATTATGCTTCTGTTAGGGCTTGCCCTAAATGCAAGGGTAGAAACTACTACTACTACTATTATTATTATTATTATTATTATTATTATTATTATTATAAAACTTATTTTGCTTAGGATGAAATTACAACATGTACAGGTTCCTGAAGTCACACATTTTACCCTGAAACACTGCTGACGGTTTTTTTAAATGGCAGGACACTCACTTGGCTCTACATTGTGCACAAACCATTTTTCTATGTGGTTTATGGAGGATAGTTCTGCCTGGCTTTAAAAAAAATCATTAGCTTTGCTATTAAAAAAAACCCAGAATAATTGGAGCAGCCCTGCATTCACTGTTGAAGTTGAGACTGAAGGACACAAAACCACCCCTTTAATGTGGCAGTTGGCGTGTGTGTACCAGCTCTCTCTTTCTTGTGCTAAATTTTATAAGATAACATGCAGTGCAATCAACTTTGAAGTAAGCACCATTTGTTCAATAGGGACTTACTTTCAGGTTCGTAAGTATAGCTTCATACATATAGTTCGCAGGTATGGTGCATTTTTCAGCATGAAATCAATAAGGCTTTCTTTTTGCTTATAAGAACTAAGGACAACTGAAGTTGGTGCTACTCACCTGTTTTGCTACTATATTAAGAAATATTCTGTATTACAAGATGCCAAAACTGCTGAAAAAGGAAATATCAAACATGTGTTTTTCTTTAAACAAAAGTTTTGCAAATTTTAACAGAAAATACATCCAATTTACAATATTTCCAAAAGGCTTCCTATTTGAGGTGTGTTAAAGGGAAAATTCAGAAATGATGAGCAACAAGGCTTACAAAGGTTATCTCAGATGGAAGACTTGTAGCTTCTCAGATTCCAGAGAGCATTTCCTGGTGCTTCCTCCAAGAGTTTCCTCTTGTTGTTTTAGTTTAGTCTGAAAAATGTGATTTGCCAAAAAATCTCCCATATTTTTTTCTACCATTCCCATCAATAAAAGAGAAAAGAAATTGCATCCAAAAAGTAACAAAGCAGATATGAAATTTAGGTGCAAGGCTCTTGCCATGTTTACCTTGATTTTGAAGTGTCCAATGGTGTTTGTGAGTGTCCTTTCATCCTACAAATCATCTCACTTGGCAGCCTTCTCAGGTGCTGGCATTTCAATTAAAGCCTACAGCAGGGGCATAATGAGATAACTCCTCCCACTGGGCTTTTTCAGATCAGGAACTATGGGCAAACAGGAAGCCTGCAGAATGCAGGATAAATGGAAAGAAAAACTCAAACACTGCACCTGACTACCTTGCAATGATAAGATTAATCCCCACACCCACTGGAATTCTAAAGACAGCAATAAATCACATGGAGCAAATGAAGCGAACTCTTAATTAGAAGAAACAGGAGTTTCTTCTCAGGAGTGCCAGGCCTTGCCATTTGAGGCATTGAGGAGAATAATGGTTCCCACCTTCCCACAGCTGTCTAAGTCTTCTTTCTTGGGTTTTTCCTAAGCAATCTGAGACTATGCCAGTATGCCTGCCTTTTACCCACCCTTTTCATGCCTCTTCTGGTTCTGGGAGGCCATGGGGGAGGGGAGCTTGTTGCAGCAGGAGGAGGAGACCCCTGTGCTTCTTCACCAGCCTGACCCATCTCTGACTCTTGGCCTTCTTCATCCCACTCTTCTCCTTTTGCTTCTGCACTTCTATCTCCCTCCTCACCAAGCCCTAATACCTCTTCAGCTTCTGACACCTCCTCCACCCAGTCTTCTCCCTCTGACCACTCATCGCCATCCCACCACCAATCCCATGGGGTGTGCATCAGATCTCTGTATGCCAAATAATGAGATGATTCCCCCTTTCCTGAGTCAAAGAGTCATGCCAATAACCCTCTCCCCAAGTCAAATCAGGGCCCCATAAAGCCTCATGTCACTCAGTTATTTCTACTTTTTATGACCTGAAAGCTTTATCTTTTCCTATATCTTAATGTGTCTCCCGGTCCATGGAGTTAGCAGTAAGTGAGGCTGTCCAAAATGCTGCCTGAAGTATTCTGGATTGATTGATTTGTAATTAAATCAAAGTAGCAACAAATTTTGCTTAAATCAAAAGCTTCATCTTTAGCTTTTAAAAACAAAAAAAACCCTATACATTGTACTACTTTAACAATTTAAAAAATATGTCACATCTCAAAACAGCCTTTCATTTTAAGACCTCTCCGAGGACACGAGCACCAGAAAGGAAAAGTCGGAGTGAAGCTGCAGTTTTAAAAAAAGTACGAGCAGAAATTCACACCACTCAGCCTCCTCTTAATCGTTTTAAGGTAAGGAAAACCAAGAGACAAAACCTTCATAATGGATTATGGAGCCATTTTTAGATTTCCCATTATAGTGAGTCACAAACACAGAGCTTGGTTTTATACAGAGCAGCTCAGTGGAGAGAACACAGAACAACTCAAAACAGATTTGAATCTTTTTTTAAAAAAATAAAATTGCGCAGTTGCAAGAGAAATCTTGGGGGCTTATGCAGACCCAGGGCTGTTGTGGGGGTGGGCATAATCGAAACTGCTAGGAAGCATTTTGTAAAAATGTAAAAGTATCATATTAAAAGGCATCATAATGGCATAGCAGTGCCAACAGTTATTGATGCAGTGGGGGGATTTAGCATCCATCACCAGAGCACGGGAATGATGTGTCCCTTTTGTGCCAGTAGTGATACTCTTAATATGTATTCCAGGCACTGCTGCCTCCGAATGTATCAGCATATCATTGGTATAATCTAGGAATTTAAAAATATATGAACTTCCCCATGTACTTCTTGGAGCCATTCTTTTGACTGACTTGGTTACCCAAGTTGCTGAAGACCCCCCCACAGGCACCTGCACGGCTGAAGCGGTCTGCCTTTAAAGCTCTGCAAAGCATACATAACTTGCATCTAATGGTTAGTGTTTACCATTTTTAAAATATTTTGAGCCTGCTCAGTAAAGAAGGATTTTAGCCCATTGATATGACAGTCGAGAATTCTTCTTTTTTTTAGTTCCCTTCAATGTAAGCAAAGAGGTTATGATCACTCCATTTTCTGATTGGTACAGGCACACTACATTTCAAGTACAGAGGTGTTACAAGGGAATAGGCAGTAGAAATCTTTTTGAACAATGATTTTGTATGCATAATATACACAGCAGTCTCTACACAGCCCCATACCCCCTTGAATGTTAATGAGAAACGGTGGCCACATCCTACGAACAATGTGGAGCAAAAATGAGACTGAAATAAGCTTGTCTGAGGATGTCTGTGAGGAAAAGTCACACAGGTTAAATTTCCTCAGCTGCCTAACAAGTAATATGTATGTGTCTGCATTAGAAATCGAAAGTTCCCTAGGCTAATTTCCCACCCATCCATTTGTTTATTGTCTCCGCTAAAACAAAAATTGAAATAGTGAACATTATCATCGTTATTACTACTAATATTGATACGACTAATTTCAGCCAAGAGGAATTCTGGATAAAGATAGGAAGATAGATCATCTCTTTTGATAATGGTGACATAATTAGTCATGTCTATCTTTTGTCCGCTTTGCACAAATACTCCCCCCTCCTTTTATTCATACACTTAAGGAGAAAGAAAGATTTGGCACTGAACATATTTGCTGCTATCCACACTAATAGCAATTACATGCTTAGCAGTGATGTTCCCCCCCCCCCCAATACATTGTTAGTGATGGATTTTCTTTTAAAGGTCAGGACGAATAGTGTTTTAGCCAAAGATGAGCAAACCACAGGGGGAAGAAATCTCATTTGTTACTTGGGAGTAATCAAGAGGCTAGGTTTATATAGGCTCACAAATTCTTCTATTTGGTTAATGTTAATGTTGTGTATGTGGGATGTGCCACACTTTCAGCAGTCTAAAGCTGGCCTTTTGGCTGGGACATTGGATGCTTCTCAGCTGGAACCCAGCTGAGTGGGAGGGGCTCCCCCAATCTCTTGCTTCTCCTTATGACGCCATTAATGCCATTGTTTTAGCACACACCATTCTTGCAGTGGTCTAAATTTCTGTTATATCAGTGGTTCCCAACATCCCACCACTATCACAATGGACCACTTTAAAATTGCTATTAGGCTTGGTGGACCATGTGGTGATTTTTCTGCCAGTTGTAGCAACTGAAATTTGTCATGCTGGAAACGCTTTTACGTCTTATGTTGTATTTTGTTGTATTGCCATTTGCATTCCATAAATTATAAGCTGAAATACAGTCATACCTTGAGTTGTGTTTGCTTCACATTGCGTTTTTTCTGGTTATGAATGCGGCAAACCCAGAAGTGTTTACTTCCGGGTTCGCCGCTTCACACATGTGCAGAAGCGCTCTATCGCATCACGCGCATGCACAGAAGCGGTGCTCTACTTATGGACTTTTCAGGGTGTGAATGGCACCCCAGAACAGATTGTGTCTGTAAGTAGAAATACCACTGTACATAATAAGAAATAAAATAAGCAATATGAATACAATTTAAAATAAATATGGAGATTTTATGTGTTCTTGTCACAGAGCACCTAAATTAAGCTCTCGGGCTCAGATAACAGTTTTCATTGGGAAAACTATATTAACCACATATTGATTAAATGTGCAGAAGGTCCCACTTTGATTCTTCACACAAGCTCCCTGAATTAGATCAATTCCTTCTTTGCAGCCATAGGTATCAAATATCCCCTATGCATCCTCATTTGTGGAATGTTCTCTACAGGGAGAGTTGGCCAGTGCCTTCATTATACACCTTTAGGCACCAGGCAAAAATGTTTCTTTTCAACCAGGCCTTTTGCTGATTATCATGCTTTTCAATGTGTTTGTGTGTGGTGGGGAAAGGGGCTTATTGTTCTGTTCTGTTCTTGTTTTTATTATGTATTTTGTGTTTTTTTATCTTGTACTGTTGTGTTGTGAACTGCCCTGGGATCTGCAGATGAGGGATGGTATATAAACAAATAAACATTCCCTCTTGTGTCCAGTAATGCTGTATTATAGCACAGCATGGCTCTTCCTCTCAACTTCTGGTTAATGTGCCAATATTATTCAGACGTTCAGATCATAGTCATTCAGAACCGATTAAGTTCTTATAAAAAAAAATACACAATGACTCCTGAGTTGGTTAGCTGCATCCACTACTGAGTGCTGCTCTTGGGGCTGTGGGGCAGAGCTGAGGGTGTTGGGGGTAGCATTGGGGGCATGGAGGTTGCAACGTATCATAGGGATTTCCCAGACATATCCGGAATACTTCAGTTGGCACCAGCGTCCAGGCGAAAACTAGTAAAATGTCTGGAAAAATCTGGATGTTTCTGTTGGGATTTTCACTGTTTTAAATATGGCAACCCTATAATATCAGGTGTGGGTCATACTGTCAGTCACACATTCTTGGTGCAGCTAACCACTCAGCAACCCTGTGTTGAGTTAATAATCCTCCATGCTTCTTCTGTCACCACAATCTACAAGAGTGGACACAAGAGTGTCATGTGCTCTTTCCTAGTAGCAGATGGCATTGTGGGGCACCACCATTCACCTGACCTCCATTCAGTCACATTGCTACTGCTTACCATGAGGAGAAGGGGAAGGGTGACAGGGTGAGGAGGTCAGCATGGTGAAAACAGAGCCAATTCTGGGCTCCTGCTGATGCATTTGCACTATGCCAACCTCTCCACAGCCTTGCCCTTTCCCCTCTACCTCCCAGTAATCAGCAGTGAAGCAAGCGAATTGAGATCAGGTGAGAGGCAGTGCTCTACCATCCACCACTGCTCTTTCCTCATATGGCAATGTTCAATAGAAACAGATGCTTGCAGTTTTCGGTAAAAGTAACTTATGAATCCCTGCTGTAAGTACACATACTGTATGTTGCAGACATTTTATTCATAAGACACATGCGTAAGAGAGGAAGGGTTGAGAATGGCACCCATGAAAAGTGCTGGGTTCCACAATCTGTACTAATCTTCAAATTCTGCATTCACAATTCTAATTGCTGGATAGAATTTGTACAAC
Source organism: Podarcis pityusensis (assembly GCF_964106645.2). Lineage (NCBI taxonomy): Eukaryota > Metazoa > Chordata > Lepidosauria > Squamata > Lacertidae > Podarcis > Podarcis pityusensis. The sequence goes on along the minus strand of NC_138031.1, from coordinate 30,846,362 downwards.
TGGTGTTCTGTTTTGGGACTTCGTTTCTCATGTCATTCAGATATAGATATCCCCAATTGAGATTTCAGTGTACCTTATTTAGAGAGGGAATCTGTGACTTACTCACAGCTTTAGTAGAGAAAGCACTTGAATTTTGTCAGTGATTTATAGTTCCCTTAAAATGAATCAAAAGATTTAAGCAACTGAGTGTTAAAACAAAAGCTGGACTACACATTTTTATATCTCTTATTGTTTCTTAGATTACATCATTGTTGGTAATATCAAGCTTTCTGTTATGGGTTGATTATATGCAATTTGTGCTCTCATAATCAGTACAATTGGTTGGTTTTTTTTAATCTGTGTACCCTTTGGGGGAAAGGGTCCTTGTATTCTACAACAGCAGTCAGAAATTAATTAACAGGCAAAGAATTTGTTACTGAAAGATTCAAAACCTGAGGCTGATAGTTCCCAAATGTAAGTCTTATACCAGGCCAACTAAGCTAACCAATTGCAGACTCAAGTCTTTTGAGATGACCTTATTCTCCCCGACAGCTTTGGTATGGAGAGAGCCCCTGGCTCTGCTCCTCATTATAACTGTCTCAGCTTACCAAAGAGTAGGAAGGACGAGGAAGGTGTTAATCCATAGAGCAAAATATAGAAAGATTTACACCAAAGACGAGCAGGGGAGGGGGAATGGATTGTTCTTCTTAAAACACACAAATGCACAAAATACCTGTAAGTCATTTGCTTAATAAAACACAGTTCATATGAGGAGGAGAAGTGTGTTAGAAAACCAACTGGATATATACAGAATGAAGCCTCTTTCAGGAGAGCTTGCATGATGTCAAATAGGTTACATCAGCATATTGCCCAAATTGAAACCACATTATTTTGAAAGGTTTTTTTTGTTTGTTTTTTGTTTTTTTGCTGGACGGTGGGAATGGAAAAGAAAAACATGTAAAGAGAAAAGCAATTAAGTTTTTCAAACACATAAGCAACAAAAAGTCTTTGTGTATGTTCCATATGTATTGCACATGTAAGGGGACTATTGTGCTTAATGATGATTCACATCCTGGATAGCTTAGTTGGTTAGAGTGTGGTGCTGATAATACCAAGGTTGCAGGTTTGATCCCCGTGTGGGACAGCTGCATAGACTAGATGATCCTCAGGGTCCCTTCAGATTCTCTGATTCTTTGATCTCAAATGTGAAAACAGCATTTTATACTAAGAATGCCCATTTGGTTCCGTGGTTTGGGTTTGCAGGTGGGAGGCCTCACTCAGAAGGGTGCCGAGTGATCACTGTGGCAGTGAGCAAGTCATTGTTTCTCACCTTGGGCCATCTCACTGTGTTGCTGTGATAAATGAAGTAAGAATTGTAAAGCACTTTGCACATCACCATGGTCAACAATAACGTCTATTGTGCAGGCCGCAGAAAGTACGGCGCCAAATTGGGAAAGGGAGGCAAATTCTGCCTTTAACTTCAGAAAGCCCATAAGAGCTTTGGAAAGGCCTCTCAGAACAAACATATCAAGCTGAGGCTTTGTGAAGGGGAAGTGCATGGTCTTAGTGGCACATAAACACACACTCTATATGGCAAGGTAGGTATCTTCAGGGTACCCACCGCAGAGCACAAAAATGGCTAACCTGGCTTTGAGGAGGAAGCAAATGACAGTCTCACTCTCTCTCCTTCTCTCACTCTGGCTTGTATACTTCTGTTGTTAGTGAAAAATGCAAAACAGTATTTACAAGATTCTGCACAGCGTGAAACTATTCTTATGCAGGAGGCAAAAAAACCCCAAATGCCTGTTCTCTATACAACAGCACAACCTAGTGGCCACAGAACTGAACCCTTTCCCGGAAAACTCAGGGACAGCTGCCTTTTGCTACTTTTCCAGACACTACATTTGAAAACAAGCACCTGTACATTTGCTCCCCTCCCCCTCTCCGACTTTTTTTTTTAAAAAAGTCAATTATCTCATTGGAATTTGTAGAGCGTCGTGTGTGTGTTTTTGCATGAACTCTGAAGGGCTCAGCAAAGCTTACGGAATGATAAACATGGCTTGAGGGATTGTTAGCGTCGGTGGGTGCTTGTTTGAATTATTCCCCTACAGCCTCTTCTCAGGGGGCCAGTTCTTATTTACTTGAGTGGGCTTGGTGAAATCAATAGGACTAATATGAGCAAGAATTACTCTCTTGGACAGGGGTTATAGCACCAGGCCCCCAAAGTCCTCAACAAGCATTTCTCTATCCCTTGATTTTATTTGCAGCTACCAGCGAGGCTCGCAAACGTCGCAGCAATCATGCAGAAATTTGTTTTTTCCAGGCTGGAAATACACTGTAAAGACTGCAGACAACAAAAGGGATGTGTCAATTTGGTAGTTGTGTAGCTCGTAACGTCTTGTCCATAACAGGCTGTCAATACAACCTTCCTCTTCAAAATCTTCGTTTACTTCCAGCGGGGGCTGAAACATCTCTCTCTCTTCCCCCCCCACCCACGCCACACCTCTGACCATTAACTATCCCCTTCTTAGATAAGTACGTGGGTGAGGTGTCTTCTACAAACTGATTGTCCATTAGGATGGAGATGAGAACAAAAAGCTCACTTAGTGCTGACACAATGTTTTCCAACTCAAACTAATAGAAAGGAGCAAGCAAGCTGTTTAGCCAGATCATTTGAGTCATTTGGAAAGCATTTAGAATTCTCTTTAAGGGCAATTAGGCCCCGGCTAAAAGCATCAGTGGTTCCTGTGGATGCCATCATCCTTTATTATCATTATTGCTATTAATTATTATTAATATGAAAATGGTATCTTGGAGAAGCAGGCTGTGTATGCATATTTGTGGGAGGGTGTGCGGGAAGCATCCATTTCTGCTAAAAGCTGACTGGTGTATTTGAGTGATCTGAAGGATACAGAGCTGGTGAGTGACACGAGAGATCTATGTGCTCCTTGCAGTGGTTCCTTCCTCTTTCCCTGCACAGGGATGCTCAGGGGAAGAAATCCTTCACTATACTTGTTTATACGTGACGCCGTAGTAAGAATTAAATGTAATTTACTGGGACAATAAAATCCTCTCAAGTACTGATATTCAGCACGGCGCTGCTGTGTTTGGGGTGGATTTGGAGATGATTAAATGAGTAAATCACACAGATCTGCTACATTTCCTCCCCACACCCACCCACCTCCTCCTCCCGAGATGGCATCTTGATCGTGCATGCACTGTGAGCACCAGCAGCCTATAGGTCAGCGCTGAAATTATAGCTAAACCTTAGCTCCTGAGGTACATGGGCTGTTTATATCGATGAAAATTTATGATCTCTATACCCTAAATCCCTGGCCTCTCTTTTACATTGACTTCTTTACTATTTGCTGCTTTATTTTATGATGATCCCTTGCCCTCTATAAATATATCACAGTTATTTAACCCTGGATGCAAGCCCTGGTTTTGCCTTATTTCAGAGAGGATCATTCATTGCATATTCAGCTACTTGGGATTTCATAAGGCTCTGCTTCACATGCTATTATTGTGCTGGAGTGAAAAACTTTTCCACTGTTTTCATCTCATCGTTTGCTATTTGGTTATGCAGCCAAGGACAAAAAATAAAATAAAATCCCACTGTTGTTGTTGTTTTTTAATGAAGGTTACAGTGGAGTGGAATTCTTCTTTAATCTCCTGCAGTGATAGAGTTGTTTTCTATTAAATATTTATCTCTGGAAAAAATGAATATATTTCACTTTAATAAATAATAGTTTGGCAGACTTAATTGACAGTTGTTGTTGATGATCTTAAAAGGTCCAGCCTTATATATATAAAAAAATCCTGACTTCATCCAAAACACACACACACACACCATTTAGTAATTAAAGTTTTTGGTGGAGATAGACTGCAATAATGATCTTGTTTTGACTGAACTTATTATTTCAGTCTGAAAAATAAAATTGGGAAGAGGAGAAAGGGATATAGATTTGCAGAACCTATTGTCTGAAGTTAAAATTATTAAGGGAAATATGAGTCAGGATTATGCAAATTCTGACCTAATCTAAGCAACATACTGGTAGGTAATTGTATTTTTCTTTAAAAGGGGACAGGCCCTACAATAATTATGCCTTGTTAGTGTCCACATTGCTATATCCTTGATTTATGTATTTTAGTGGGAGCTGACAGATAAGCAAGAAAAATTGACATATTATAAACTAATAAAAATAAATAATATTGGAATCTGCCTAGCAGCAGTGCACATTGGGAAACTAAATCAATGCATTAATCACACAATTTTTTGAGTAAAGTATAGTTTTTGTTAAATGAAAAAAATGACCTAGACTAAACAAGAGCTAAATATTAAGAAAAAAAATTACAAAGTGTGCTTCTATATAGGTATTTTTATAGCACCTCAGGCAAAATAATATATAAATTTGACCTATAATATTTTCCTGAATTTGCTGTTCAACATTGCAAGGTTGTCTTCCACAAATCTAATTGTAATAATGCCTTGTCTTTAATCCTGATCCTATTTTTCAGTAGGAAACCAAGATTTAAAATCTTTTCCAATGAAAAATGTTTTCAGGGTTTCATTTTTCATTTTCATTTTTTTATTCTTAGCACAGCATTTATTTCGGAGCTCTTGTTTTCTAAAGTGTTCTTCCTTTCATGTGTAATGGCATTGCCAGTTAAGCGAAGAATAAAAATATATATATGCAATTTTCAGTATATAGTAACATCTAGCGCAGGGAGTTCTGCTCTAGTGCCCCAGTGTTGTGGACAAATTGACAATATAAATATTACAGAAATGAGCTTAGGGTTTGGTGGAATCTAGCAATTGATACTGTCTAACACAAATGGCAGAAACTGATGAACTGTGAATGCCGTACCTTACTTCAAGCTGCTGCACATATAATCTCATTTTGGTGACATGCATGTAGCAGTGCTGTGCCGAATGCGGAGGCCGTAGCACTGATGTCACTGCTTAGAAGTGCAGTTGTTTATGCAGTGCGTGAACATGCCCGGCCTGGTTTCTTCTGCAGACCCAAACTCCTGGAAACAAATTCTTTGGGGGTTTTATGTCTTCCACTCCTGCAAGAACTGGGTGGTGCACATTGGAATGGTGAGGCAGGAGGTAAAGCCAGAGTCAATGACTGGCAGAGACAATTCGTTGTGTGTTGAGGTCCCCAAGCCACCCCCAAATAAATCACAATTGACACAGAAATTTTGTTTAAGGTTTTTGGCATAATTTTGGCCACAACTTTATTAAAATACATAAATGTGAGTGGTTGCTTAGGCATTGGTTACGACTATCTGTCCCCGCCCAGGGACAGAACTGACTTCCTGATTCCAGCGAAAGCCAGTAAGGGAAAACAATATTGCAGGAGTGCCTGGCATGCTCTGGTCCATGGGGTCACGAAGAGTCAGACATGACTAAACAACTAAACAACAACAACACTGGGGTGAAGGAGTCCTCTTCTATTTGTCCCCCTGTCAGTTTTAGTTTATTGGTTAGCTTTTCTAGTAAGGCCGTTTCCCATACAATTAGATACCATTGGTCCATGTTTACTCCTGACAGGTCTCTCCAGTGTCTGGCCATGAGGCTTCTGGCTGCTGAGAATAAGTGGGTTATAAACTCTGTATAATGTGAGAGGTCAGGTCCCTTCCTTGTTGAACATCTGGCACCCAGTTCAAGGCTTCTTTATTGCAGCACACACTTTATCTCTGTTGTTTTCGTTGAGCTCATTGTGCACAGCTTATAGACAAATGTAATTAAGTGGTATAAACACTGTTGGAATAACATAAAGAATAAAGAATAAAACATAACAAAAAGAATAAAACCCGGGGTTTGTTTTAGCCAGAACTCACAGGAACCAAGTTCCAGAACCTCTTTGGTGCATTCCGGCACCTCATTGTTTTTCCCCTAAAAGAAGCTCAACAACTTTGGCTCACCCTTTAAAAAGCTCATCAACTTAGGGTTGTCCATCCCCCAAAAGTGGGAGTTCCTGCACCTTTTTTGGTTCCTCATTGAAACCGCCAGATTTGCAGAAGTACAAAAACATTTAAAGGATAACCTTATGAGGAGGTGGAGAACCAATGAAATCCAGTGAGACCTGAGCATGCTCAGTCAGCACAGAATGCTGAGTGTGTGCTTGGGGGAAAATACGGAAATCAGGAGGGGGCATGGAGGAGTGAATGAAATGGTGCACCATGGAAAAAGGCATGGCTGGCTTGATCCCTGTACAGGAGCACACTTTGTTACAGGCCTCCCTTGTTCCACAAAGTAATCATCCTTCCTATGTGGAGCAATGTACTCCCAGGACTGACTAAGACTCAGCCATCCAGGAGTCAGTGTTACTGGCACAATATGCCAGTACTTATTGTTGCAGGCACGTGGTTGCAGTTCAGAAATGTCCTGACAACAGCTATGAGAAGCTTGGCCTAAGCTTTTTAATAAATCATCTTCCAGTTTTATGAGCAACACAACGAACTAATTATACTTTTTCACATTATTGTCCTGGACGAAGCTTGAGCCAGCAACTCGGGGGAGGGAGAGAATGGGAATGGAAGAAAGCCCCTGTATCATTTTTCCAACCCCTTAATCCTCCCAGTCCCCTGATGTATCATTTTAATTACAATTTTCTGTGAGGTTGTGAGGTGGGAGCAAGTAAATTGCTTGGAATGATCTTTTCACTTTTAATAATCTAGCAACGGATGAAACAAATGACTTTGGAATATTATCAACATAGTGCAGCCACATTTTATTTCCAAGCATGATAGGGTCATATAAAACACCTGCAAAACATTGCTGAGAGTGCAAATTAGGAGGCAAAGGAGTATCGAAATCACTCACATATCCCATTTAGAAATCTGCTCTCTGATTTTAATGTCCATTTCACGAATCAAGGGTCAAAATCAGTACAAATTGGGAGGATGCCCTTCAAGACAGGAATATGGAAACAAATGAAAGCTTTGAACTGCACAGAAGGGGTTAAAACTCTAAAAGAAAGAGGGCTTGGGCGGTGTAATAATCATGAGCTGCAAGCATGCCAAGGGGGGGTAGCCATACCTGTTGTCCTTCAGTAGAAGCCAGTGAGGTGGGGCAGAGCCATGGCGCCTTCCTACCAACAAGAAGACTATGACAGCTTACCTGGCTGGCAGTGGGGTAGGACGAAAGAGTGGCAGGCTCAGGGCTGCAGGGTCAGCTCCAACCTTGCTGCTGCTCATGGCCTCGTGCTCTCCAGATATGCTGCAGTGACACCAGGGTTGGGAGGTCAGCTCTGCAACCCTGTCCCACCACAGCAGCTGCTACTGTCATTTATTTGTTCTATTGTACATAGAATTTCTGTCAAAGGTCTGCAAGGCAGTGTTTGTTTTGTGTTGGGAAGGGAATGTCTGCAGTGGGGAGCCTCTTCTACTGGTCATGTATTTTTGTTGGTTTATTTATACATTTCCTTACTGAACTTACTAGTCACTCCCCCTCCCTTCCTCCCCCCCTTTTTTCTTTTTTTACAAAAAGCAACACAAAGCAACTTACAAAAAATAGAACATACATCAAAGCCAATATAAAACAAAGAGCAAGAGCTGAAAACACATTCTAAATTATAAATAGGCAGGACTAATACATCTCCCCCACTGAAGAAGGCCACATTCTATCACCTTGGCACAGAAGACTTTTGAGCATGGAGCCAGAGTATCCAGCTTTGAGAAGATGGAGCTTAAAAGACCACAAAGGTCAGAAACACTGGCATAACCACAGAGTGACATGTTTTGGGTTCCTTAAGCATTGAGGTGCTGGTTCGTTTTCATTTTCTGCCTGTGCAAATGAAATGTAATCTCACATTGACTAGAATGTATATTTTAATTTTTTTATTTTTAAAAATATCTTCATTTTCTATTTTGTAGTAGCAATGTTCCCAAGCAGGGAATTTTGGGTTTTTTTCCCAGATTCTAATTTGTTTTAAGTTCGCTTTGCCATATTAGTATATCAGTTTGTGATTCTTTTTTGTCATAAAAGTTTGTTGGTATTTTCATGCACATTATTTTAAGAGACATGTTTTTGCAAGCAATTTTGCATTTTTATATGCTATTTTCACTCATATATGCACTTTTTCAGATTTCCCACGGTTGTATACATTTTATTTTTGACAGAGAACTGCATTGCAAAATTCAGAGAAATGTGAATTTTGAAGGTTCCTGTGTTTCAGTTCATGCATGTGAATCAAACTGAATTTCTCTCCCATCCCCATGAATGATTCCAAACTGGAGGGTATTATCTCTCTCTCTCTCTCTCTCTCTCTCTCTCTCATACACACACACACACACACATTTTCTCTCTTTTGGTGAGAACTTTCTTATATTGTAAAACTAAATATCCTTACTTGGATTTCAGTTCCATTGAAATCAATGAGATTTCCATGTAAATATGTTTAGCATTGGGCCCCTGGGCTGCCAATCTGAATTTCCTGGATTTCTTTCTAAATTTTACCAAGATCCTTCCTGCTCTCATTGCTGTTGTTTTCAAGTCTCCCTCAATAACACATCTATTCTTCTGTATACGTATCTATTATTTGTGCATGTAAATTCCATAAGAATTGATACCAATGCAGACTCTGTCCCTTGTATACTAGCGGCTACCTAGCCAACTAGGTAAGGAGAGAGACATTTCCTTACTGGTTGTACATGAAAATTGGCATAATATTATTTCATTCTACAAAATTAGATCTATAAATCCATATTTATTCTCTAAATCTCAGGTGCAATTATTGCCTTCTAAGTACTATTTATATAATGTGAATAAGGATTTTTAAGGAACTGGCAGAGGAATTTGATCTCCTGATCAGCACTCTTTCTCTTCTTTAGAGACCACTGTCTGAAGAGCACTTTATCACTCAATCAGCTTGCTTTGTTTGTTTGTTTGCTTGCTTGCTTGCTTGCTTGCTTGCTTAGTTATTCAATTATATTCCACCCTTCCTTCCAAAGAAGCAGATTAGGAGATGCTGCTGCAGAGGCATCCTTCCCATGGCAGCCTGCAGACCACGGTTTAGGTCCTTGAAGTGATTCTGTAGGGCTTTGATGGAACCATGAATGAGAGCTGGTCATCTGTTCAGAGTCCTAGTCAAGTGTTCAGACTCCAGGTCACCCATGAATGGGGGAAAGCTTTCAAGCAGGAAGTTAAAGCTGATTGCCCAGAGTTCAAGGAGCCTACACATTTGGAGGAGGCTGCCCACTTCAGACTTCATGGTCCATGAATACATGGATGAAATGGGGAGGTTCAGCAGGGGATGTAGGTAGGGCCAGTGATGGTAATCATGTGAGTATGAATAGGGCTGAAGTCAGTGGGCAACATAGTGGGTGTTAGTTTAAAGTCAAAAGAGAAGTCTAGTCAATGGGTGCTCTTTTGGGGACAGACTCCATTTTTTGTCAACAATTGTTTCTCAGTATGTGTTGCTGTTGTTTAAAAAGTAAGCCACTTTAAAAATTTTATAGCAAAACCAGGATATAACTAACCAAGTAATAAGAGACTCTATTTCCTCTTTTGCATTCACATTCTAAATTACTTCACCAAAAAAACCCAAAAATTGATAGGAATTAGAGAGATAGTCAGGAGTCAACTGGATTTCATGATATCCTTCTAGAGCCATTTAGGTTCTTTTATTTTCCACAAGCTTTTGTAAAAGCCTTCAGATACAAATTATGTCCTTCCATGAGGTCTACAGAGTCATCCCGTGACAAAATAGCTGGTGGGCTGAATTTGGCAATCTCTGAAACAAAAATGCATGGAGCAGCACTTAGGCATCTTCACCAACATATTCTTGTCACCTGTGTAACCTTCCATTTCCTTGGGTTTTCTTTCTTTCATACTTTTTTTTTCAGGATTATAGGCAAAAATGGAGCCCACTTCATCTATTCAGGAAAATGGGTTGTTCAAAAGCCATTACACACAAAAAAAACCCCAGCTATATCGTGAATGCTCCCAGTGGTTTACTGTAGATTATATTATACAGAGCTGTGCATTCAGTATGATGTGTTTGTGGACTAATAGTGGATTTTTAAAAAAACAACCCTTCCCAGACGCTTGGGTTCTCTAAAATGGAAACAATAATTTAGATCAGATAATTGCTATCAAACTGCTGTTAGTTCAAGGTCAGTACTAAAAATATATGTTCTCACATACAATGTATGTTCGCGTATATTAGGCTGTATTACATCAGCGTAAAACATGACCCCCATATAAATATGATGATAACACAGAATAATGGCTGCATTTCAAAGAGTAATACACATTATCGAAGATCAGATACCAGGCATCGGGTTGGACAGAAAGTATGTTTTGTGCGCCAGCTATTCATAAAAGAACTAAGAGGGGTTATCCAGTAAATTAATATTATGGAATTATCTTTGATCAGAGACTCTCTTTTTTTCCTGCCTTCAAGACTGGCATCATTTTTCTCAGAACACATTTTAATTCTAAACATGATGCATTTTCACAGTAACAGAGCCTTGTTTTCTCAATCCATGGAACAGGGAAAAGAAAAAGGGTGTGTATGAAGGAGTTGCCAGCTGGGACAGAACAATTATCCACTTACAGAGTATTTGTTTCCAGATGTCCGACAAGCGTCTGTTCTAACCTCTACCCACTTCTTCTCTGAGCAGTGGGACATTCAGGGCAACATCATTGGAGTGATGGAGGCTTTGTTTACAGATGAATAAAAGAAGGTCAGGAAACAATAGTTAGTAAGGACTGGGATAATGTCACAGCAGCTGACAAGTTCATGGAATATGGCATCACTATTGGGGGGAAATAGGCAAAGTTTTTGAGCCAACAGACCCTGCAGATCTTGTGGGAGAGAGTTTAGAAAACTGTTCTCTTTACCTGCAGGCTTGGAGCAGCCAAGGGGGATTCTCTCACTGTTCCCCAAGCTGAGTCTGACAGAGACATTGAGGTAAAAGGTAGAACATGATGCTCCTCTCAACAAATGAAGCCAAGGATGCACAACTCCCAGACAGCATGTGGCAGTGATGAGAGAGGGGGGAGTGGGTGAGCAACAAGAGATGGGACATTAACCTTCTCAACATGTCCCTGCTAAAACAGTATGAGGCCACACAAATCAAGACTGAATCCAGTCAAATTCCAGAATTTAGCATGCTCAGCACACTAGCTGCTTTTGCTAACGCTCAGTGTTCAATACCAAACCACCCTTTGATCAGAACCACCTGGTTTCTATCAAATCCCTCAACAATGCATTTGTCTGGGCTCTATCGGCCTCACTGAGTTACTCCCCACTGTTCAGTGAACCCTGGCCTGGCAAAGTAGAACTATTCACACCGTTCACAAGGATAGTTAACATCATTTATTTGTTAAGCATATTTTTGTCAGTCGATCTGATGATGGGTTACCCCGTCAACTTACAAAACACCTTAAAACAATGTCTGAAACAACAATCCAAAGAAACTAAAACCAGGCTGATGCATAACTTGAATAAAAAATAAAATTTCCGCATGCCAATTGCCTCAGCAAGCTTTAAGAACCTATAAATGCGCCTGCAAACAGTTTAAATATGGCAATGATATTGTGTGGCCACTTAAAATCTTTGGTAAAATCTTGGGAGGGAGAAGCTCAATGCAAAATATCATCATTGGCTGCTTTGATCAACTGTGACCTTTCATATTAAAAAAAAAAAATAGTGGGAGAGGCCCTTGCTAAAGTTTCTCACCTTACGCAAAGGAAGACCTGTAGCTTGATGCAGCAGGAACGTCTTGGTCAAGGCCACAGGTGGTAGTTCCTAAAGCTTATCTCAAGTCTGTCATCATTAATTTTTTTAGTAGTAATGGGATAACTAACCTTGACTCTGTTTGAAATTCATTTAGTATCTATGAACTTGCTCAGCAACCATTCAGAAAAAGCTTAAATGTTTACTATGAGTTCTATCCCAGCTAATAATGTTGGTGGCACTGCATGCATGCACATATCATATTTCAGGGAGGCTATGACCATTCAGATGTTGTTGGACTAGCTTGGCCATGATGGATGAGGCTGATGGGAGTTGTACTCCAACAACATGTTGGATACCCCTGGCCTACACTAACAAGATGCCTGAGACTCTTGTAAAAGAAGCTCTGTTATGTTTACAGCCAGTGCTTTTTTCTGGGGGGATGCAGGGGTACGCATACCTCTAAACATTTTTGTGAATCGAAGTTTGGCCTTATTGAGGGGCAATATTTTAATATGAGTAGGAAATTGAGAGTACCCCTAAACATTTTTTTTAGAAAAGAAGCACTGTTTACAGCTATCCATGGGTGCAATTATTCCCCCAGCTATAGGCTTGAGGTTACAAAAAGAGTAGATTGGAGACTACATTTTATATGGTCTCTATGGTTTGGCATCATCATTAGAGTTGTACCTTGGTTGTCAAATGCCTTGGTACTCAGACGTTTAGGCTTCCAAACGCTGCAAACCTGGATGTGAGTGTTCCAGTTTGTGAACGTTTTTTGGAAGCCAAACATCCGACTCTGCTTCCGCTGCTTCCGATTGAGTGCAGGAAGCTACTGTAGCCAATCAGAAGCCGCACCTTTGTTTTCAAATGTTTTCGGAAGTCGAACTTCCATTCAAGAACCAAGGTACGACTGTATTGGCCATACAAAGTGCACTGTGAAGGTTAAGGCTCATCATAAATACCATACCATTTTATGCTCTCAGGAAAACACTCAGTTTTGAGTATTTGTGTGTTATGTGTATGAAATGCATTAAAATGTAAAACTTGACACAGTATTATACCCACCAGCAGCAGGTTCACTGTGGATGTTCAACTGTGCTGAGAGAAAATCTTCTGTAGACCTAGTATGCCGTTTCCTGAATTTAAAGAGAGATCATCAAGATGCACAGAGAGAGAGACTTATCATAGGAGCCAACTCCTAGGGGCTGTTGGGGCTTCAACTCTCACAATAAAATACCTGAGGGGGCCAGGCCCCCACAAAATTGATGAGCATTGCCATTCAAATGGTGTACATGCACCATGTCATGTGATCTATTATGCGGGGTGGGTCTTAACATCTGTGATACAACTCTCTCAAGTTCAATAGAGTAACAGCAAAGGAAGCATTCGAATGTAGGAAGGATTTGGCTTTCCTTCCCTAAATAAACTTTGAAACCCAACCATAAAGTTGCTCATGAGACCCTTAAACCTACATATCACATTGCTAACATAGCAATGTGACAAAAACATAACACATGTTCACAAGCATGTGGTGACATCTTCTTTCTTGGAGGTCCTTCCATCAGTTCATAGGTGAGGGAGCTTTTTCAGCCCAAGGGCCATGTTCCCTCATGGACAACCGTCTGAGGGCAATATGTTTTGCAGTTGGAGTTTGACTTCTTAAAAACCACTTAAGCCTTTTGAGAGACTTCTCCTCAGAAAAGAAGCCTGGCAAGATTTCAAATAAATAACATACTGTAGGAAGCAGAACCAAGAACCTGGGCCACCCGCCATTGCCTCACTGAATGTCATTCCCTCTGCCGAGGGTGTTGAAAATAGAATATATTTACCTTCTTTAAAAAGATGATAAATTCACACTTCTGAGTAGCTCTTTATTGCCTTACTATTTGCTTATGCCCATGTCAACACAGCTTCAAAGAATAATGGGGATAGGAAATCGGTTTTGTAACACTATATCCTCAGATACTTCTGCTTCTGGTAAATTCTATATCCTTCCTAGATAAATCTCATAGGAAGTAACCACAATATCCAGGACCAGTACTCATCCTGAAATGGGGGTGGTGGATATGATCAACTGCCTGGCTCAGCTGCTTAGCCTCATTATAATTGCTGTATAGATATATCCTGCCTTACATTATCTGTTGGGTTAGATTGATCATAAGTAGCTGCAAAACCACAGAAATTAGACATGGTAATGACATTCTGTCAGCTGTTATCTGTGTCATAGTGTTTTCTTAAAGAATAACAACCAGAATCTAGAAACATCCATTCTATATTGAATGAACTGAGAGGCATATTGTTAGCAAATTACAGGATTGTGGTTAATCACATTGTTGTAAGTTTAGCCATCTTGATCACAGTGAAATAGTTGTGGATAGCAACTTGGATTTTAAAAAACAAAACTCTTCATGGGCTTTGATGAGTGGGAAATGATTTCCCCTTCTGATGGCCTATATAGAATCCATCTCCCTTTCTTCCAGCTCATAAAGTAGCTGACCAAAGCTTCCATGGATAGAAAGATGGGATCCTGGAGGTGGGAGCTAAAATTGCCAGTTGATCATTTCCAACCAGCTGAGTAGACAACAATCTCTTTGAAAATTTAAGTCCTAAGAAAATAGCTACCATGGCAGACATTTCTCATTTGCCTTCTCTTCCTAGGTTGGATCCATCCACATTTTCTCACCCTACTCCATCCCAAGAAATTTGGTGAGGTATCAGTGGTTGAAAGCTAGATACCCTTTGCTACAGTACAGTAATTAACTCTCCTTACCTTCAACACATCTTTTCCTGTCTTTGGTCATCAAAAGCCATTCAAATAGAAACACCTTACCCTGCTCCAGGAGACACTCATAATTCACACAGACGACCAATGGCCCAGCATGAACTCTCTCAATTTGGCTTGGTCACCAGCCAAATTTAAAGGAGATTTGAGCACACATCTGGTACATTTGTATGTTACAAACACCGGTGTGCACCCTCAGACACAGACTTTGGGAAATCTCCAGGGAGAAGTGTGTTCGCCACTCCAGGGCAGCCACTGACAATGCCTAAGGCTACAATCATAATTCTATCCATGAAATCAAATGTACTTACTCCTGAGTAAATACAGTTAGTGTAAGAGCAATACATTACAGAAAAGCAGCCGCAAGTAGGGTTTTAGAGGTTTATTTCTGCTTGCCGCCTGTTCGGAACAACTTGGTTTTCCCTCTCATTTATTAATCTCATTTATTGGGGTGCTGTTTCCCTGCCCCCACTTCCTTCCTTTTGTAATGAGGAATCAGAGCTAAGCACTTTTCAGTAATTCTAGCAGCAGCAGCAGCTTTTCTTCATCTTGGCTAGCTTACAACACCTTTTATAATAAGGATCTTGTGGGCAGCAAAACACCGGATATTCAAACTCTCCCAAAGGATCTATTCTGCTATTGCTGTGCGTGCATAATGGAGGATGAAGGATATGTTCCCTTGATCTTTAGCACAGTAAAAAGAAGAAATCAATTATTATGTCTGACTTTCTACCAATGTGCTGCTATTAATTACACTTAACAGTTACAGGACTCACACGCACACGTCCCATGGAAGATATTCCCTCCCCCCCCCCACACACACCTCTTTTCTTCGTATTTTTTTTTAAAGCAGAGACTCTGGGAGCCAACATAAGCCTAAATGTTACAGCTGAATGGCAACAAGAAATCCTTTCCTAAAATAGACGTTTGCGCTAATGAGGGTATGAAAAATATGCTTAATTGACAACAAAGCTTTATTACAGCCCAACCCTCCCTCTTGAGACTCGGAAAGGAAGTGGGTTTCTTCTGTTAGGATTTTACAGTTTGTTTTCTCATTTCGCTAAGTAGTCGTAGACTAATATTAGACAGGGTCTTCTAAATAGCTTACAATGATGAAGTGTTCACTTCCCCCATTGTTTGCTGGGAAGTCATTATGGTATCATATTGTAAGCCATTGGCATTGGCATTAGTACCTAATAATTAAGCACATTTCCAGAATTATTTTAAGAAACATCTCAGCTTAAATTGTTATAAATGTATATACCCAGTTCCTCAGTTGTATGAATGACTAATTATGCCTAAGTCGGGGAGTTCTTGAATCCTGTCAGAGTGAGCCTGTCCAAACAAATGGAGCCTTCCAGGGTGTTACGGAGATGAAAAACCAGACAAGGCTCCTTCTTGTCCCAAGGTGGAAAAAAGCAGATCCAAAGGGAGTGGGGGGGGGGAGCAAAACTGCATCATCGGACAAAAACAAGACAGTAAGGTACAGAAAAGGGCAATCAAGGTGAGCAAGCGGTTGGAGCATTCTCCCTGCAAGGAAAGCTAAAAACATTTGGGATTATTTATCTTATAGAGGGAGAGACAGCTAAGGAGAACCTGTTGTTGTTTAGTTTTTTAGTCGTGTCCGACTCTTCGTGACCCCATGGACCAGAGCACGCCAGGCACACCTGTCTTCCACTGCCTCCCGCAGTTTGGTCAGACTCATGTTTGTAGCTTCGGGAACACTATCCAACCATCTCATCCTCTGTCATCCCCTTCTCCTTGTACCCTCAATCTTTCCCAACATCAGGGTCTTTTCCAGGGACTCTTCTCTTCTCATGAGGTGGCCAAAGTATTGGAGCCTCAGCTTCAGGATCTGTCCTTCCAGTGAGCACTCAGGGCTAATTTCCTTAAGAATGGATGCGTTTGATCTTCTTGCAGTCCATGGGACTCTCAAGAGTCTCCTCCAGCACCATAATTCAAAAGCATCAATTCTTCAGCGATCAGCCTTCTTTATGGTCCAGCTCTCACTTCCATACATCACTACTGGAAAAAACCATAGCTTTAACTATGCGGACCTTTGTTGGCAAGGTGATGTCTCTGCTTTTTAAGATGCGGTCTTAAAGGGGAACCTGTAGGTGTTTGCAAAATTATGCATGGTGTGGCATTCTTCTGCTTGCCCTCATTGTACTAGAAGTTGTGGTTGGCCATTGAAATGGAGTGGAAGTAGACTGGAAATCTGAAAGTGAATGGAAACATCTCAGCCATTTTTATCAGGGGGCAGAAGAATTTTTCAAACATTTTTGGGAAGGAGGGGAGGGGCTTACCAGGAAAGCATCAGTGGCATTACATGTTTTGCTACAAAAAAATCTCTCAGCCATGCCACTTTCACAGGCACGTTTTCTGAGGACATGAGAGAGGGCCTTCTCAGTGGCTGCTCCCCCTCCACGGGCGGCTAGACTGCCCCCTTCTCTACCTTCCTTTCGCCAGCAGACAAAGACTTTTGTTTTGACTGGCGTTTGGCCACTAACTGGGTCTTGTGACATGGTCTTCTGACGGTGAATGTTATAGTTCTATCTGTGTGTGTGCGCGCACATGCACACACACACGCGCGCACGCACACACACGCTTTTATAGGGTTACTTATTTAATTGTTTTTAAAATATTTCTATTGATTGTGCGTTTTTATTTGTGACTCTTGCAATGTATGTTGGGAGGAAGGTGAAAAATAAACTTAAAAATAAAAATCTTCTTTAGCAATTGCCTCAAGCAGTGACGACGCTACAACAGTTGTAGCCAGCTGGGTTGGTCAGTGGAAGCCACCATTTTACACAAACACACACACACACCCCATACACACACCATGCCTCGAATGATGTTTTGCCCTCACACAGGTGTCTTCAATAGGCAGGCTGCAGGCTGCTGATTGTTGTAGTTTTGTGGCAGTGGCGCAACTAAGTCTGAGGATGAAAACATTTGTTGAGGGAGGAAAGCCAGTCTAGTGCTTTTACCTCATAAGATATTTCTCCCTGAGAATTTTGAGAATTTCTTCCCACCTGCCTTCCCAGGCCCCTGCTTCTTCTCAGACACAGATAGATAGCATGTCCAGACAACCTGTTTATTAAGCTTTCTCTCTGATTTGCTTGCAGGAAGATTATGCGATGTTGGCTATTGAATGACCATTAAATCCTGATTTGTTTGTGGGTGGGTTAGATGACGTTGCATCAAACCAGCATTATCCCACACTTTCCACTGCATTTTCCCATCACTTTCCTCATCGTGAAAAGTCCAATCTTTTGGAGAAGTGAGTTTGTTGAACAAGAGTCTCCATCGACTATAAATGAGAAACCTGAATTTGCTGTTCCGTGATTGAATCCCATCCGAAAATAGTGACAGTCTGTAAGTGCTCATATCAATCGATCAATAAGCATTCACTCTTGAGTCAACATTATAATGATCTGATTCAATTTCCCTCATTTTTATTAATTTCTTTTTTAAATAAAACAAGGGCAACGTGAACACCAACATATATTGTTTTGCAATGCTCTTATTTTTACTTTGCTTTGCATTGCTGTTGCAAAACAGAGCCTAAATTACCCCCTATAACAGTGCTCAGCTCACAGATGCAAAGTTGGTATTTCACCATTCCACATCGCAAATGTCATTTTTTTATATTTTAAACAAAAGGATGTTCATTTAGATAACCCCATGGAAAAATCAAAACTCTGCATGTAAATTTTCTGTCCTTAACTAAATATCTGGGGATGTTCAGGGAAGAATTAATTGGTAGCAACCAAAAAGAAAAAAGAAGTACTTTCAGTGCCCCTGTGAATAATTTATAGCTGCTTCCTTTTCAACAAAAGAAAATGTTGAATGTTTTTGACAATAGCAGGTACATAATTGTTTTATGCTGGAGGCATTTACAGTAACTCATTCATTATGTCATCTTGCTAGTTTTCATGGCATTTATTCATTCTCTTAGTGGGTGTATTTGAATGACAAGTAAGAGAAATAAGCTCTCGTAAATGGAAGCTGAGAGACAGCCTGCAAAAGTGGACACTCAAGGAATGTGTGTGTGTGTGTGTGTGTGTGTGTGTGTGTGTGTTTGTGTGTGTGTGATTTCTCATAATCTTCTTTTTCTGAGTGTCCACACTTACATACTGTCTCTTGGTTTCCTTTTATAGGAGCTTTTTATTGCTTGTCATTTAAAGACACTCACGATGGACGTCTCTACACCTTGGGTTAGGTTATAATCCTCCTCTGTGCAGAAACAATGCCCTTTCATGGAGGGGGGGAGCTGTTCATAGGGCTCCACAAAGCCCTGTTTCTCCTCTCATGCACAGGGACATGCATGCAAGCAACATGCCCAGGCAGCAATGAGTGGTCTGTACATGCAGGTGGCGCTGTACATGCGGGTGGCGCTGTGGGTAAAACCTCAGTGCCTAGGGCTTGCCGATCGCATGGTCGGTGGTTCGAATCCCCGCGGCGGGGTGAGCTCCTGTCTTTCGGTCCCAGCTCCTGCCCACCTAGCAGTTTGAAAGCACCCCGAAGTGCAAGTAGATAAATAGGTACCGCTTTATAGCGGGAAGGTAAACAGCGTTTCCGTGTGCTGCACTGGTGCTTGCTTGCCAGAGCAGCTTCGTCACGCTAGCCACGTGACCCGGAAGTGTCTCCGGACAGCGCTGGCCCCCGGCCTCTTAAGTGAGATGGGCGCACAACCCTAGAGTCGGACACGACTGGCCCGTACGGGCAGGGGTACCTTTACCTTTACCTTTACCTTTACATGCCCTCCAGACCTCAACTCATGACACTTGGCTGACCAGAAGAAGCCTAGGCTGGAAGAGTTGTGTCTGGCCCTCTCCCCACACATCTGATCTCTGTAATGGTCCACTGCAGCTCAGGTATTGCATGAAAAGGTCCCATTTTCAACCCCAACCATCTCTAGGTAGGACTGGTAGAGATTCCTGCCTACCAATCAGTGTAAGCAATACTGAGCGAGAAGGACCAATGGCATAACTCTGTGTAAGGCAGCTTCATAGGTTTCTGTATGCACACTCATGCACAAGCAGTAGAGGCAGAAGAAACTTTTTGGGATCTGTGAGGATCCTTTTGCACATGACCACTATACCCACATGGGAAGGGATTGTACCAGATACTTGTTTGAGGGTAGGGGTGTATGCCTATGACATGTACCTAAAAATATACAGTAATGTGTGAATGTGAGAAACAAATGTTTGAAAGTACATTTTTGGAACAGATGTACATTTGACAAAGAGCTATAATAACCTGGCACCCACTATCAATGGTAAACTTCAGTTTGTTGCTGTGCCATGTAAGGAAATTCTTGTTCCTAAAGAAATGTTACATAGAAATTGCTAAGGCATATATCTTTGTGAGGAAGTCAGACATGGGTTGAGGCTTCCAAGGTTGCTGTGTATTTTTAATGTGTCTGCCTTGCAGGTAATACATCTTCATCAGTGAGATCTGGGGTAGCTCCATTTTCTATTAATATGCGCTCCCGGTGCTTTTAGAAAGCTCAGAGTGGCTTATATTGGGCTCCTGGTGGTCTCCCATTCAGGCACTACTACGGCATCAGGGGTTCCCCCTGTTCCTCATTAGAAAAGAAAATCATGCCCTATAACTTCATGTTAACTTGGGTTATTACAGGTCTCTTAGGGTTCTTGGGTAATGGCTTTTTATTCCACATTTGCTTGACCAAAGACTTACACTTTGTAAAGAGTAGACAGCCAGTCTCCATAACACACTGCCTCAGCCTTCATCGTTTTATTTCACGGAGTTCCTTCCCTTTAGTAGTTTTATTTCTTGCCCTTTTATAAACGGAGAAACATCTTATCTTAACAGCTTAACTCATTAGTTTTGAAGAGTTTGCTGAATGCTGATATTTGACATTAAATTTCCTGTTTCGTTAATAGCTATCAGGCTTTCCACATTTGGACATACATCAGGACAGATTCCAATTATCTCCTATTTCTTTGAATCATAATGTCCTTGTGCCTTGGCCCTTATGCAGGTTGTATTAATCTGATGCTTCTTCAAAGGTACAATCAGTCAAACAGAGTATCTGTTGTGTGCTGTTTTCTCTGATAATGAGTAATTCTGAATAGCATAGTATAAATAAAACAGAAGAATTATCCTAATGTCAACCCAGATATACAACATTCCATTTATCCCACATGTCACTTCCCTTTCTTCTCCCACTCCTAAATTGCATATTTAGGGTCCATCCGCCCTACATAGTTTTAGAATATTGATCGGCTCATTCCTCCCTGTGTACTTGGGATGAGACCACTCTTCAGACTGAGCAGGTAGACAGGCTGTTGATCCAACATACTAGGCACCACTTTGTACCTTTCTAGTTTCACTGTCTCAGTCTTGCACTTCCTGATATATTTTCTAACAGTCCAAACTGGACTCAAGGCAAGTGTGTGTGTGTGTGTGTGTGTGTGTGTGTGTGTGTGTGTTGATGCACTTGAAGGATTCAATAGAGTTCCACATGGTGCCAGGTGACCAATCTATTAGTGGCGATTATAAGATCTCTGGGTAGGGACTTCATAACTTTTGCATGCTATCTTCTTCTTCTTTCTTCTTTGGCAATCATTCGTAGCTGAGTAAAGGTTGTCTTCCATGAACATGGTCTTAACAGTGAATCCATAAGTGCCTGTGGAGGCCAATTCTGGATCCACACGTCCTTCCACAGTGGGGACATAGGTTTCCAGGCAGGAGTTGATCATGGTGAGGGTTTGCCAAATGTGCTTTCCTTTTAGCACGTTTCTCCCTTTCGTCCTGAGTTTGAGTTTGAGCATCTTCAGAGTCCATGACACCTTTGGTGGGCGGTAGGGGGTTCTATGGCACATGTTACTGCAGCACTGGTGGGCGGTAAGGTAATTTTACCATCAAGAAAGATGCATTAGTGGGCGGTAGGTATAAAAAGGTTGACGACCCCTGAACACTAAGAAGTGGCTGGTGGGGTTCCATTGCTTTCCTGTCTTTTCCACATGCTGCTGCTGCTTACCTAGAGGGGTGGGGCAAGGCAGCAGAGCCAATCTGATGCTCCACACCATGCACACATCACATGGAGCTCCTGCTGCCTGTCCTTTCTCCCTCTTGCTATATGGTAGTGTCATGTGACATTGGGAAGACAGGAGACCACTGCAGCCTCACCTGCACAGCCGTGCCAGCTGCTATTGCTAATATTGCTCCTACTCTTAATAATAATAATAAATAAGTCTCAGGTTCTCCTCCCTCCCCAGACATTCTTGTGTTACCAGGGCAGCACAGGGTGTGGCTGCAGACGAGACACAAGAATTCGGCTACAGGTGATTGTTTTTTGAGGGATGGTAAAAGTGCCGTTTTACTTAACGCAGTATTTATATATCACTTCCTAGCCCTGTGACCTACAACACCGTGAACTTAAGGCTGCTATCTTTTGTTTCGACTTAGGACTCTGCTTAGGTGTTTTTGGTTTTCCATGCTGCTCATTATTTTCCTGTTCTCATTCGCTATTTCATAATTATGAACATCCAGTCCTCCGAGCCAACAAAACAACAGACACTCGGGCACATATTAAATGTAATTTGGAAAACTAATGTAGTCTGCCCACCTCTGATTATGACAATGTTGTAAGTGTATTCTCTGAAATCCAGGTTTTAACCAGAAATGTTAGTCAGTGGTACATGGATTCAAAACTAAACATACAATGGGCTAGACAGGGATTGTCAGCCTGTCATTATACTGCGGGCTGTTAACATCCACAATTAAGGAAGAGTACATATCAATTATTATTTGTCTGGAACATGAACTTCCCGGAGCATGAAAGGAAAGGATACAGCCTGTGTTTCTGTCTCCTATCTTCAGCTAATTAGTGCTGTTTTTAATGGCTTCATCTACCCAGGATCAATTGTCTAATGGGGAATGGTTCTCTGCCAGTTAATAAGGTGGGGAACTGTATAATGTGATTATGTCTGGCTCCAAAATAGTGCTTCAAATAACACTAAAACAATCATGTGATGAAATAAATAGACGGTTGCAGCAATGTTGGCTAATTCTGGATGGAAAGGGGGCAGAGAAATGCTAGCACTTCAGTTCTGCTTCTACAGAAGTTTTTTTTTAAAAAAACAACTTCTTTATCAGAATTGTGAAACAAGGGAGCAAATGGGTTTATATCAGGGATGAGGAACCCTTTTTGGAACCATGGGTTCATTCATTCTGGAGGGTAAATGCCGGTGCAAGATGGGGCCAGAGGCCAAAATGAGTGAAACCCATAGGTGTGTCTTTTAGCTTTGTACAGTAGATTACATTCCAACTACGCATAAATCAGAGATTTCTACAAATACGAATCTCCATCCAGGCAAAGGATAAGCAAGATCACAGTTCAAGGGCACATTCCAGCTAGGAAGAAACATTTGAGAAGGGCATGGAGTGGGACAACTAAGGGTGCAACCTGGGAAGGGGACATGGTCTAGGCATGGTCTCACAGTTCATTTTGAAAACCAACGGGCTGTTTCAGCTCCCATTTGCTCCCTAAGCAAAGGAACAGTATGTATCAGAATGTGCCTCTTCTCTGCCAGCCATGCCTGAACTTCCTTCTTCCTGCTTCAGTTCATTTTTCTTTAAAGTGCTTTCTTCCCTAGCTTTAAACAAAACTTCATTTCAAAAAGCAGGAATGGTGACCCACCCAGGCCCCAGATTTTTTGGGGAGTTGTACACTGAAATGGTACTTAGAATAATGATTAATCCATATCCTCTAACATTTCTCTGATGAAAACAGGGACGTCCCACTCCATAATGATAATTTTACTATTTATACCCCACACATCTTACTAGGCAGCTTTCAACATATATAAAAACATAATAAAACATTAAACATTTTTTTAAAAAACCTTCCCAATACAGGATTGCCTTCAGATAGCTCGGGGGTCAGATAACCATACCTTCCAGTATTTCTCCAATGTTCTCCATCCTACCATATCTTCCAACATTTCTCCAATGAAAATAGGGACATCCTAAGGAAAAGTGGTACATTCCAGGATCAAATCAGAAACCAGGACGGCTTCTCTAAATCAGGGACGTCCCTGGAAAATAGGGACACTTGGAGGGTCTGTTAATCCAGCCATGGGTGTTTAACAAACCTTAGCAGGAGGAATGTGAATGGGAAGGGCTGTTCCCCACATTCTAAAAAAAATATTTCTGCAACAATAAACCAGTTTGTGGTTTCACTGCTCAAGAGACTGAACATTTTAATTTTCTATTACTAAATTGCATTTGGTACCAATGTAGAGCTGTGTCTGTACAAAACAATGGCATGTATAGTGCCATTTTTATTGCAAACAGGTATTTTTGCCTATTGTATTCCAAAAGCAAAAAAAAGAGAGATAAGCAACCTTTACTTTTTAGCGTGGGAAATAATGAGTGTAAATGGGATACAGAACTCTCATGTGGGATTTCTGGGATACAGAAATATCTATGGTTTTGTTACTGACATTATGAATGGTCCCTCAGTTGGCCCACCTGAAGAGGTTGCTGGATAATATTCTGTTACAAGGAAATAATGTGGTAATTAAAACCAGGAAACACAGTACGGGCAACTCCCTTTCAGTGTTTTTAGCCAATGGGTGAAGTAACAGCTATGATTGATTAGCGTTACAGAGAAAGATTAGAGCTACACACACAGTAGGGAAGACCTAAATGAACCAGGATGTCTAGACCATGGGATTGCTGATACCTATGTAGATACACATATCCTGAGCAAGTGTGAGAACAGTGCAGTTAGACTGATGTGAAGTGGGAAAGGACTCTATTGAGCTCAGTAGGATTCTTTGCATGTGGACACTGTGCTCATGCTTCACTGGATCAAACCTTATTGTGTATCTGCATTGCATCTTATCAGTTATATGCGAGAAGTATCAGACCCAGATATTGTTGGATTCCAACTCTTATCATCCTCAGCCCACATAGCCAATGGTGCAGAATGATGGAAATTGTAGTCAAACAACATCCGGAGAGCACCCTATTGATTACCCCTGCAATAAGTTTAAAAAACAACAAGACAGCTATTATATGTCAACTGACAGATATTTTTCAATATCATTGCATGCCAACCATCAAATCCTGTGGTATATGGTATACCACTTGATGCAAAGCTATCTTCTGAAAATACATTTGAATGCTTATGAAGGGCTCCTGAATAGAAAGAAAATAGCTGATAGGCAACTTGCCCACCACCTTTCTAGAAGTTCCCTCATTTCCCTCTGCCTCAGAGGTGAACCGCTAAAAAATACTAAATAAATATGAAAGATTGTGGTATATGCTAATTTCTAACATCATCTCATGGTTGATTTGGTTGCTTGTATTAGTCTGTCATCTTCTATGCTTCCACCATTCTGGTTGATTAATTGCACTTGCTACTTGTGAGGGGACGATGAGCTGCTTGTGTGTAAAATCCTAGTCCCTCAGAGTTTGGTCAAGTTTGCAAACCTCTGTCTGTAACGGAGCCCCTTAAACATGGCTCCGTCAGTCGCTGGCAGATTCCGACAGTGGTTGCTTTCGGAATCGCTTCCAACATAAAAGCTCCTTAACGGAAACACGTCTTCTGGACTCTCTGCGTGACAGTTTCCGGCGAGGAGTGGGTGTCCCTACAGGAGGTCCTGAAACCTCCCCACTGTTTTCGCTGGAAGTGTCTCTGAGCCATCCCTCCAGCTCCCTTTCCCTCAGCTCAGCTCCTCTCCCCCTACTGGTTCCCTCTTCAGCTGCTGAGTCTCTCCCAACCTGTGTGAGCCCTTTCACTTCCCTTCCTTCCGATGGCAGTTCCCTGACATCCACCTCCCCTCCAGGGCCCCCTTCATCCCCTCTCGCCCCCTCCTCTACGGGCGGTGAGGAGGCAAAACCCCGGAATGAACTTCCTTCATCTTCCGATGTCCCGAACACTTCTCTCCACCTGTTGCGGTTCCTGGTCTCGAAGTACTCCTCCTCCTCAGAGTCCATCTCCCCTTCCCCTTCCGATTCCGAGAATCCTTCCAACTCCTCCTCCTCATCGGTGGTCCCAAAGTATTCCCTCCGGAACCTCTCCACAGGCTGAGGTTTCCTTGGGAACCTTTGATGGAACGTTTCTATCAATACCTCGTCATTGATATCTTCTGCCATTACCCAAGTGTTTTCTGACTCCGGTTCTCCTTCCCACGCTACCAAATACTCCACCTGATCCCCCTTCCATCTGGCGTCGAGGATTTCTGCCACATGGCTGCTGCATTCCCTTTCTTCTATGACCGGTCCCCGAGTGGCCATCCCTTCTCGTCCCCCCTCATACGGTGACAGTAACGACCTGTGAAATACTGGGTGCAGTTTCATGTGGTTGGGTAACCGGAGCCTGAAAGCCACTGGGTTGACCTGTTGAATGACCTCAAAGGGACCCAATCTCCTGGGTCTTAATTTCTTACAACCTCCTTTAAACGGCAACCCTTGGGTTGACAGCCACACCCTATCTCCCACCCTTATGGTTTCACCTTCCCTTCGGTTCTTGTCTGCCTGCCTCTTGTATTCTTCCTTCGCCCTTTCTAAGTTGAGTTGGAGCTGACGATGGATTGCTTCCATTTCTTCTACAAAATGCTCGGCTGCCGGGACACCCCATCTCTCCCCTTCTCCCCCTGGGAAAGCCCTGGGATGACACCCATAATTAGCCAAGAAGGGGCTCATCCCTGTGGACACATTCTCGGCATTGTTGTAGGCAAATTCCGCCAGCGCCAACTTTTCTACCCAGTCATTCTCTCTGTCATTGACATAACACCTCAGGTATTGCTGGAGGACCCCGTTTGCTCTTTCCGCCTGCCCGTTGGTTTCAGGGTGCCGGGCAGTCGAAAAGTTGACCTCCACCTGCAGTAAGCTCATGAGCTTCCTCCAGAACCTGGAAGTAAATTGTTTTCCTCGGTCTGAGACCACCCTCAATGGCACCTCGTGCAACCTAAAAATGTGTTCTACAAATAACTTCGCTGTCTCTTCCGCCGTGACTGCATGCGAGCAGGCTACAAAGTGGCACATCTTTGTTAGTAGGTCTACCACCACCATGATGGCTGTTTTCCCCTTGGACTTCGGCAGATCAGTCATAAAATCTATCGACACTGCCTCCCAAGGTCGTTCTGGGGTTGGTAAGGGTTCTAATAGCCCCGCCGGTGCCCGCCTCTCCCCTTTGGCTCGCTGGCATTGCTCACACCCTCTTACATACTCCCGTACATCTTCCCTCACCTTAGGCCACCAAAATTCCCTGGTGACCAACCACATGGTTTTGTGTTGTCCAAAATGCCCCGCCGTGGGGCTGTCGTGCAACTGCTTGAGTACCCTCCCCCTTAAGTCTCCTTCAGGGATATACAGTGCCCCTTTGTAATACAAAGCTCCATTTCTTTCCTCGAAACCCCCTGGTTCCTCTCCCTCACCCCTAAGACCTCTGAGCTTATTCTGGGCGTATTCATCATTCTCTGTTTCCTCTACCAGTTCTCTTTGTCCCACCAATGCCGCCCCACACACCCAGCGGTCCTCTGGAATGACATGTCTCTCTTCGGGTGCTCCCTCCCCCTCCAAATATTCAGGTTTGCGTGAGAGAGCGTCCGCCCTAATGTTCTCTGGGCCTGGCACGTAACAAATCTCAAAGTTAAATTTGGAGAACTCCTGGGCCCATCTCACTTGCCGTTGGTTGAGCACTCGTGCCGTCCTCCAATACTCTAGGTTCTTGTGGTCAGTGCACACTTGCACCTTATGTTGTGCGCCAATTAGCAGGTGCCTCCATCTCCGGAACGCCTCATGAATGGCTAGTAGTTCTCGGTCATACACCGTGTAGTTCCTCTCGGATTTGTTCAGCTTTCGCGAAAAAAAGGCACACGGTCTCCACTCTGACTCCTCCTTCCCTGGCTGCAGAAGCACCGCCCCAATAGCTCTGTCTGATGCGTCAGTTTCCACTCTCATCGGTTTTTGTAAATCCACATGCAGGAGTTGTTGTTCCGAGGCGAAGGCCCTTTTTAGTTCCTCAAATGCTCGCTCCGCCTCCTCAGTCCAAACGAACTTCTTCTTACTGCTGAGACAGTCCGTAATGGGCGCCGTCAGGTGGGCAAAGTTTCGGATGAACTTACGATAGAAGTTCCCAAATCCTAGGAACCTCTGCACATCCTTCCTTGTTTTGGGTGTTTTCCATTCCAGCACCGCCTGGACCTTGCCGGGATCCATGGCCAATCCCTTGTCTGACAGGCGATACCCCAGGAATTCCACCTCCTTGGTATGAAACTGACACTTCTCCAGTTTCACCCACAGCTGGTTGGCTTGCAGCCTGCTCAACACTTCTCTGACGTCTCTCACATGCTGCTCCTCATTCTCAGAATACACCAACACGTCGTCTAAGAAGGCCACACAATTCTTGTAAAGCAAAGGCCCCAGGACGTGGTTCATAAACGATTGAAAGCACGCGGAGCCTCCTTGTAGGCCGAAGGGCATAACTAAATATTCAAATGCCCCCAAAGGGGTGAACATGGTGGTTTTCCATTCATCCCCCTTCCTTATTCGTATCAGGTTGTACGCCCCCCTTAGGTCCAGTTTAGTAAAAATCTTTCCCTTCCTGACCCTTGTCAAAATGTCGTCAATCCTGGGCATAGGGAAAGCCACTGGTTCTGACACTGCATTTAAGGCCCTGAAGTCACACACAAGCCTCGGCTTGTTCGTGTTTTTTTTATCCACAAAAAACACTGGGCTGCCCCCCACCGCCCTGGACTCTCTGATGAACCCTCTCTTCAGGTTCTTGTCAATGAACTCTCTTAGCTCCTGCATCTCTCTGTCTGACATGGCGTACAGCTTGCCTACAGGGAGCTGTGCCCCAGGGAGTAAATTGATTTGACAGTCAAAGGGTCTATGCGGGGGTAGTTGGTCAGCTTCCCTTTCGCTGAAGACGTCGCGGAGATCTGCGTATTGTCGTGGTACCTTCACGTTCTCCGTTACTTCAGTCCCTGCTAGGGTGGCTTGGGCCCCTGCCAAACCCTTTCCCTCTTTGCAGTGTTCTAAGCAATGTGCTGAACCAAAAGAAACTACTCTCTGATGCCAGCCCACCAGCGGATCATGTAACGCTAGCCAGCTCATCCCCAATATAATGGGAGCTCCTCCCAAGGTGGCCACATTAAACGCTATCAGTTCGGTGTGCCTTGCCACCTTCATTATCATTGGGACGGTCTGCAAGCTGACTTCTCCTCCCAACAGCTCCCTGCCATCGATCGTGGTCACCTGCAGGGGGTTGCTTAAAGGGATCGTCTGTATCTGGTGTTCAGCTGCAAACTCTTTGCTCATGAAATTGCAGGAGCTGCCTGAGTCCAACAGCGCCTTTATCTTTAGAGGGTGTCCGTTTGGCAGCTCTAGCGCCACTTCTATCACTAGGGCGGGTTTAGGAGGTTCTGGCGTGGGCACTTTCACTGCTCTTTGGCCTGGCTGCTGTGCCCCGACGGTGGCAGCCAGGCGTTGGCTTTTACTTGCTTCGGTATTTCTTCCTCTCTTCCCTCCACAACTCCTACCATCCCTTGCCATTCCTTCCTCTGGGGGCAGACTCTGGCAAAGTGACCTGGCTGTTGGCAGAGATAGCATTTCCGGGCGCCTTTTCCCTCCTTCTTTCCCCCCTCACTGGGCTTTGAAACTGCGCGCGCGCGCGCTGTTCCGATTTCCATCGGCTCTGCCGGCGGGAAAGTTGGCTCTGGAATGTCTGGAATGCGGAACTCCTTCCAACGTTCCCCCTTCCCTTCCCGCCTCTCCAATGCTCTCGCCTCCTGGCGCGCTCCTATGGTCAGCGCTGATTTGGTCAGCTGGTCCATAGACTCCGCCCTGGGCGCCCGGGAAAGTTCGTCTTTCACAGCCGAAGAAAGCCCTTCTTCAAAGAGCATTTGAATGGGTTCCGCCGATAGATCCCACCCCAATTTATGGATCAACATGGTGAACTCAGTCCAGTACTCACGGACAGATCGGCTCCCCTGTTTGCAAGCCATTAACTGTCTGCGGACCACTCCCTGTTCAATATCGCTGGAAAACATCAGATCCATGGCGCGAAAGAACTTCATCGTGTCCTTTAGGACGTCACTATTCGCTGCCATCAGGGGTCTAACCCAGTCTCTCGCCCCCTTTTCAAGATGCCCAATCACGAAAGCCACTCGTGATTCCTCGTCAGGGAATTCATCAAACTGCAGATTGAGGGCATATTGCATCTCTGTCCGAAAGCCATGATAGTCTTTGGGCTCCCCCCCAAACTTCTGCACCAATCCTGGTACCTTTCTGACGAGCTGGGTGTCTTTCCCCTTTTTGTCTGCATCCTGAGCCCTCCTCTCCTCAAGCCTCGCCGTCTGCAGCGCTAGCTGGACCTCCAACACCCGGTACCTTTCTTCCAGGCTTGGACCCGCTCCAGCTCCTGCTTCTCCGGTTCCGGCTGGGTTGCTCATGATGCCTTCTCCTGCACAAGCTGCTCACGAAGACTGTCGGAATGCTGTGAGGGGACGATGAGCTGCTTGTGTGTAAAATCCTAGTCCCTCAGAGTTTGGTCAAGTTTGCAAACCTCTGTCTGTAACGGAGCCCCTTAAACATGGCTCCGTCAGTCGCTGGCAGATTCCGACAGTGGTTGCTTTCGGAATCGCTTCCAACATAAAAGCTCCTTAACGGAAACACGTCTTCTGGACTCTCTGCGTGACAGTTTCCGGCGAGGAGTGGGTGTCCCTACAGGAGGTCCTGAAACCTCCCCACTGTTTTCGCTGGAAGTGTCTCTGAGCCATCCCTCCAGCTCCCTTTCCCTCAGCTCAGCTCCTCTCCCCCTACTGGTTCCCTCTTCAGCTGCTGAGTCTCTCCCAACCTGTGTGAGCCCTTTCACTTCCCTTCCTTCCGATGGCAGTTCCCTGACACTACTTAATCACAATATCTCTCTGTGGAACTTCAGCAAAGCAATGTGTAAACATATGTTAATCACAGCCTTGCATAAATCTCTCCTTCAGCTTAATGCCAGTCAGTGTTGCCCTTTCTAGCCCCAAACTACACTGGATTGTAACCTACAGGAGTCTCTGCTGACAAGAGGAGAAAGACTGCAAGCCACTTACTTTGGATCATTTATTTACAGCAGTTTCATATCTTAACTCAGTAAAATAATGTTTGATTTAGCTGGAAACCAATAGTAATGATGCTGAGATAGAGGTGGCTGCTGAAGCGAATCCCCCCAAATTCATCTGGCAGACAGGGCTGTATGTACTTTGCCACTCCCAGTGATAACACTGGTTGTAGCTGTTACGTTGTGGGTGAACATATCAGACGACACAGCAATTCTTCAAACAGCTCTTGTTTATTCACAGGCCAGAACAGAACTGAACTGAAGGGTTCAGCCAGCCTGCTTATATAGAGCCCCACTAGAACGCAACAGTAACCATTTTCTGTAACTATCCAATCACTGAATGTCACTTTCAATCCCTTATTTGCATATGTGGACCTGAGTGAAATCTATCTACAGTATCCCCCTGCTGGCCCAGGGTGAGAACTTCAGTACATAACAGTAGCCCTGGAAGGGCTGTAGCTCGGTGGTTGAGCATCTGCTTTGCATCTTTGCATACAGAAGATCCCAGGTTGAACAACCCAGCATCTGCAGGTGGGCCTATGAGAGGCCCCTGCCTCAAAACCCTATAGTGCCACTGCCAGTCAGTGAGGGCCACTCCGTATTGATAGACCAACAGTCTGACTTGGTGTTAGCTATTATTATTGCTTATTAAATTTGTATACTGTCCCTCATCCAAGATCACAGGGTGGTTCACAACATAAAAATACAAGATAAGAACAAAAATAGTGTATAACGCCGCTTGTTCATTTGTCTGAGAGGAGTAGGAGGACAAACAAGTCTCTACTCTGCACACTATTCCTATTTCCACCCCGCCCCCCAAAAAAGAAACAGTCACTTGCATGATTACTCCTTGTTTGACAGGGTTGCACAATTCATATGGTTGGATTGGGTCCAGTGCATTTTTCTAGCGTGAACTATTTGCAGTTGTCAACTACTATAAGCAGCAATCAGAGCTATTTTTATTACAACCAAGGCCCACTAATTGTTCATATGGCATATCTGATATGTCTTGCAATGAAACTTTGAACTGAAGAGCAATTTGAGACTGGAGCTATCAAGAAAGTCTAAAAAAACAATAACAAGTATACCCTTTGTTCATTCTTCAGTATTCCCAGGGCTCCCTAGAAGATCCACTTATTTTATGTAATAATCTGTTGTCCCCAAATCAAGTTTATAATCAGGGTTGATTTTTTTTCCAGCCGAAACTCACTAGATCTCAGTTCTGGAACCTCTCAGGTGGGCACCATTGCCATTATAAGAGAACAAGGAAGGCATCAATGGCAAGTTCTGGCATCTCTTTTTCTAGAAAAATAGCACTGCTTATAATGGAAGATATTACTAGGCAAATTGACATACCAGCAATTTATGACTTCAATATGTCACTTTGGTATCCTTTCCTGAAGGCAGAATATCAGCTTGAAACAATAACGTGCATTTCTAAATTGTGTCAGCTTGGGAAGATTTGTTGTGCTTCTGCATTTCCAGACCTTTCAAGAAAGACAATATGAGGGCTCTGAAAAGCCACTGCTACTGTGTCCCTACATATCTAGGTTATAATCTGCATTCTTGCATATATTCAGCATGTCACTGACCAGAAACTGGTCCAAATGCCTCAGTTTGAGTGGCATTCTGAGACTACTATTTAGTGCTCACAAGCAGACCTGCCAGACTTTGTGAGCGAACTCTGCCTCTTCCAGTTGCCACCTCACCATAGATATTTAAGCTTGACCAAATGTTGCATGTCAATAAATGCATCCCAGCATACCATGAAAGTGTAGGGGCCCTGAGGGGTAAAATCTTCAGAAACGTTGAAGCATTTGGGAAATTGCTTTCATTTTTTTCCTAGTGGAAAATAAATCATAAGAAAAAAATTAAATATATGCAGTATTGATCATCTTGTCAAATCTAAACTTACCATACTACTTTAAAAATATGTATCATGCATAACAAAACACATAAATTATAAATGGGTATATTTATTAAACGTAAGGATAAAACTATTTCATTCAAAGAAAACTTTAAAATATATCCATTTATTTATAGATATAGATTTTATAGTACTTTAGCATCTTGTCGTCGTCGTCTCCCCACCCCAGTTTACACCTATGTTTTTCTATTTGGAGCAAACAGAGGCTTCTGAAGTTAATTTTCAATGGGAAAACAATAAGAGGAGAAAATAGTTAACCCCTCTCATCCGTACCATAGTCTTGCTGGTCTGCAACACACTGAGAGAGTAGTTTCTATCTACAAAAGTTTAATCATGACGGAGATGCATTCATTCATTTATGTTGTTGCATCTAGTTTAGTAATTGTGTTTTGTAATCCGAACAAATGAGGCAGCAATGCTATCATGACTATTGTTACAATATTTTAATTGAATTACATCCAAGGAGAGACCAGTTTTGTTATCATGCTCAGTTGCAGCACTCTTTTTTTGGTGGGGGACTGTAGCTCAGTTCTAGAGCATCAGCTTTGCATGCCAAAGGTCCCAAATTTAATGTCTGGCATCTCCAGTTGCATTCAAACCCTGGAGAGCTGTTGTCAGACAGTATAGAGGACAGTGAGATAGATGGTCCAATTCAGTATAAGGCAGCTCCCTATGTTCCTTCTATGTTTCCAAAAACACCTGCATGTTCAGGACGGTGGCCAATCTGGAACATGAATGACTGTGGAGTAGGAAATTCAGTTCAAATGTTTTACTAAGCAATTGTTTCCTTCTTCAACCCTTGGTTTTTTTTTCTGGGGGACAGGTTGGTAAAGTGAGCCTAGCATGTTTTGAACAAAAGCACTAAGGAGGTGAGCATGAAAAACAAGATTTAGTTCAGGACAGCAGAGTCCATATTACATATTCGAGGACAGCAATGAAGGCAGCATCATAACTAGAAAGACATAACCAGGGATGATATTCTGATGTTTGAAAACACACAGAGAAACAGGGGGGGGGGGAGTATTTTTTCCTGACCTTTGCAGACTGGGAAAGGAGTTGTTGTTCATTAATGAATTGTCTTCTGCACACATCTGAAGGCGGTCTACAAAATTCAGAAAAAAACCAATTTAAAAGAATGCAGAAAATAACAGCAGATAAATTTAACAATGGTGTAAAGGAGACACCTATGACAGAGACCTATCCACCACATGGAGTGATGATGCAAGGATGGTCCTGAAGGCAGCCAGATGTTCATGAGCTGTGGAAGGAGAGGTGTAAGAAGCAGAAAACAAGGCTCCAAGGAGGTGTGTGGAAAAGGGAACCGTTCTGAGGGCAGACAAGAATCTTGAGGTGAGGAAGGAATGCTGGAGAATCCAGAGGAAAAGAAGTGTGTTGTAATCCTGGCTTATGGAAGCAATTAGAGACTGGGGTGTGTGCAGCTTCCCTTGCATTGGGTGGTCCTCACAAAGGTGATTACCTGGTGAATATATAAGAACTGATCACTTAACAAAGAGGGGCCCACTGATTTACAGTGTGTGGCATCAGGTACTTCTGGGAATCCCAGGTTTCTCATGGCTGATTAACAGGTGGTACCATGAGGCATGAGGAGGAATGGGGTAGAAACGCTAGTTATTTCACATTTAAAGGTGAACCTACCTAATTCACACTTCCCCAAAGAATATGTGAACCGAAATCCAGCCACCCTTCGAAATTTGCGCTTCTTCGGATTTTGCAGCACAGTTTTTCAGCCAGTTAATGCGTACAAAGATACATATATCAGGGTAAAATGAAATCCAGGGCAGCTGCTAGCAGTCAGGGTAGCCAGTACTGTGCTAAATTGACCCATGATCTGACTCAGTTTAAAGCAACTTCATACAACCGCAAGTTCTTCCTATGTTTGTCCCCAGTTAAAGAGACAGTCAGCTCTTGTCTGAGGGCAGACAAGAATCTTGAGGTGAGGAAGGAATGCTGGAGAATCCAGAAGAAATATTATATTTATAAGAAATTGAATAGTCCTACCTTTATCAAGCACTGAACACACCCTGATCTAAATTTATATGTGGATAGCAAGGCCATAAATAAGGAAAGATTTATTATCCATGTTCAGATATGTCAGAGCATTTTCTCCCTTGATAAAGCCTTGTACACTAAACTTTAAACACAAGAAGTCAACTCTTATTTTAAAAAGCCAACCTTATTAAAGAAAAAAATGGTTTCACATGAAATTGCAGACAGCCCTTGCCTACCTTCATTTCAATGGCACAAACTGTTAACAAGCATGGTCATAAGATCTCATCATTTTTCTCTCTCTTCAGCTTTCTCCCTAAGCCTTGAAAAAGCTAAGTCTTTTCCTCTGAATAACTGAAAAGTTTTTTCTGTGTTTTTGTTTTTTAAAAAAACAAAACCTTAAAAGTGCAACAGAATTTTATTCTGGTTTCCTAATGTGTTTAACATCTCATAGGTTCTCTTTGGTAGATTAAAAAACTTTGAAGAAGAAGTTGTTTTGACTTTCCTGCTGATGGTACACACCATGTTTTCCCCTTCAAATAACATCAAAAGTCAGTATGGATGCTACCTGAGTATGCAGAATGTATTTAGTGTTGCCAGTATTGTTAAGTATTTTTAATCCATGGTCTTTAGCAAAGTTTATAACACTGCAGAAAGCCAGAGTAAAAAATCTGTTCTCAGCTTCAAGAAACTGAATAATGCTTTTCCCAGATACAGGATGAAATTCTAGAGCAGGGGTTGGAAACTTCAGGCCCATGAGCCAAATGCAGCCCTTCCACATCTCTGCCTGGCCCAGGCCACAACTTCTCTCACTAAGTCATACCCTTCACTGGCCCTGCTTGGCAGCCTCCTTGACTGTTTTCTCTTGGCTGAAATGTGTCCTCGGACCTTGATCATGCCTCTTGCTTCCCTGGGTGGAGCCTACTGTACACAGGTAAACTTTACATTCATTGCTCTGCTCACAGCCAAAACTCAGATGAGAATGATGACCCACGTGAAGAACAACGTTTGTTTGCTACAACGCCCCTCCTCCAAATCACTGTGATTGGAGCGCACTGTGAAAACAATTCACTGTGGTTGAAAGCTAGACCTGGCTGTCAAAAAATAAAATGTCTCCCTGTCCTCCCCTCCCCACTCACCATTTAACTCCTGCACAAGTATTCTGGGGGCCTGACATTGCATTGCACCAGAGTTGCTGGGGTCCCAGAGGCATTTTGTGGATATTCAAGAGTTGGTGTGAACAGCAGCGCTTGCCACCTAGACCAGCTATTTTTGCTGAGCTGCCTCACACCACCAAGGTATGAGAAGGGAAGGATGCTGCCACTGATGACCCCCACCCAGGGGGCACAAAGGACCCTGCCAAATTTGGCACCAGCCCTGCCCTTGGCAGTGCCCTTTCCTTCTTCTGTTCTGAGTCATTCAGTGATGGGAAATGAAGTGATGTATGTGAATATACCAACCAGTCCCTTTTCTTCTAATGCAAATCTTGCCTCTCTGTCAGCTCTCATTTTTATCACGTCTTCTTTTTGTGAGAACTGTCATATTGACTCTTGTGTCTTTTGTGATATATCTCGTTGTGCTGTTTACTTTATGTAAACATGAAGCTGCATAGCAGAGCAACGCCAGATCAGTTTGGAAATGGTGCGCCCTGAACAGAAGACTCTGACATGCATGTAAATTCCGTGAAGGAGGCAATTTACATAGGAAAAATGTATAAAAGCCCTCAAGCATGATATTCAAATCAGAGCAAAATGAAACACTTAGCGAGGCTGGAATTCTGAACACAGAGATGAACTATAGCAAGCTAGTAAGACTCTAGAATTTATCTTTCCTAAAGAACTTGATCTTGATATGGCAGGTGATTCTCTCCTGAGGCAATAATTAATTCTGCTGCTGGGTTGGCTTGAATCTCTCCAGAGCAGAAACTTCAATTATGGCAACTATGTCCTAAATTTATGATACATCTATGACATAACAAAGCTTTATCCTGCCAAAATACCTTTACACCTCAGGCACTTACAGATAGGGAAACCAGAGAGATTGGGTAGTAAGTGCACCTCATATTGGTATGGCCAGTGGCGCTTGTGAAACATACCGGCCCATGTGAATCCTTCACATTGCAAATCTCTTGACAATGAAAAGATCTGTTCTGCCTTGAAACACTCAATGGGCCCCTGAAGTTGGAAAGAACTTACGTACATAAGTAGATTCACTGTGAAGTCTTCTCAGGTGATGATCAGTACTTCTAAGCAGACACAAGAAATAGGCTAAGTCTCTGTATGTACAAGCTTCGTGGGGGGTTGAATGAACTTTGCAAATAAGCAACCATCCAATTGGTCAGTTCAAATGAGCAAGATTGAGGTACATTTGCAACAGATCTGGTGCCAAATGAGCTTGAGAACCTTTTGGGGTACAATGGTTTGCTTTAGGACATTGTTTATCCTGCTCAGGGTTGTGTGACTGGTTTCTCCCTACCTATTTTATGCCCCAAACAGTCTTGTGAGCCTATGTGTTAGACTATGAAGGGTTTACTCTTCCAGGACCATCTTGTGAGCTTCATGGCTGAATGGGGATTTCAACCTGACTCTATCCAGCATCCGTCAAATGCTCTAACCATTAAACTAAGACTGGCTATACTAAAATTTTGTTAAACAATCACTGTGTACATCTTCATATTAGGGGGTTGGGATGACCCTCCTGCACATGTTGAAAAAACACGTGGTAGGGTGGGGAAGGAGAAACAGGACCATATAGGCTAGAACTCCCTCAACACTGACACATCCACAGAATCACAGAATTGTAGAGTTGGAGAACCCCCATGTTATCTACACATTTGGACTACATAGGAAGAGCATCTACACATTAAGAGGAGCTTTGGCCAAATCAGAGTTCCACCTTGGGTAGAAGAGAGCTATATGCATATATTGATACACACATAGACGGTAGACCTCCTTCCAACCTGCTTTGGATGGGTCACTGCTGGTAGTTAAGAGGGGGAGGTTGGCGCAGTACAAGGGCAGCAGTGGAGCCAATCCTATGCTCCCATTGCTGTTCCCGGTTCTGCACAACCACCTGCCTGCTTCACCCCTCCCTCTCTCCTTCTTGGTTACTGGCTGTGAGCTCCGCATTGAAAAGCCAGCTGTCCAGGAATTACTGCACCTAGTTCCCATGCCCTACTACATCAAAACCTAAGTAACTGTAATGGAGTAGCTACACATGACTGCCCTGTTTACTGTCTCCACTCACTTCTACTTCCTCTGTTTCCATACCATGCAAAATCATATATTGTAAGCCCTTTGGAGCAGTGACCTGTGCTTGGCACATGGATGGCGTTACACAGAAGGTTTGCTTAAGGAAGGAAGCACTTCATTTCACTGGCTGGGGCCTTAGATTGCTGTCCCATAGCCTCACATTTAGAGAACAATAAAATCGCATGGGAAATTCTGTTTGTAAAGAATTCAGAAATAAAAGTGCTGCACAGAGTCATATGCCTTGGCACATTATAGTCTAAGGAAGGTGCATTCCTTTCTAATTAGTCTTGGAATTGGAAAGAAGGCCATATTTGCTTTCTCCTTTGCAGCATGTGCGATGATGGTTTGTTGGCATGAACAATTTGCTGCTATTGACAAAAAAAAAGGTTTGTTTTCATTTCTAATGAGTAGGGCCTTCATTAATCATCATTTTGGGAGAAGGGCTCCACAGAAGGTAAGTCATGGAGTCTGGCTTGAGCACGGATTAGCATAATAGAGAGAAATAAAAATATTTCATAAGCAAAGAAGACAGGAAGTGGCAACAAATTCCTATGCTAAACCATCTCATATGAAAAACGCTATTCTTTTTTAATAGAAAGTACAGCTTCAAAAAAAAAGGAATAATGCTTTTCCCAGATGTGGGTGTGCCAGGCAGCTCATCAAATATATTCTTAACGTTTCAGTACACTATCCTTTAGGTCAAGCATAGGCAAACTCCGGCCCTCCAGATGTTTTGAGACTACAGTTCACATCATCCCTGACCACTGGTCCTGTTAGCTAGGAATGATGGGAATTGTAGTTCAAAAACATCTGGAGGCTGGAGTTTGCCTATGCCTGCTTTAGGTCAGCCGTCCTCAATCTGGTGCCTTTCAGATGTTTTGGACTAGAATCATAGAATCATAGAGTTGGAAGAGACCACAAGGGCCATCGAGTCCAACCCCCTGCCAAGCAGGAAACACCATCAGCGACACTCCTGACATATGGTTGTCAAGCCTCTGCTTAAAGACCTCCAAAGAAGGAGACTCCACCACACTCCTTGGCAGCAAATTCCACTGTCGAACAGCTCTTACTGTCAGGAAGTTCTTCCTAATGTTTAGGTGGAATCTTCTTTCTTGTAGTTTGGATCCATTGCTCTGTGTCCGCTTCTCTGGAGCAGCAGAAAACAATCTTTCTCCCTCCTCTATGTGACATCCTTTTATATATTTGAACATGGCTATCATATCACCCCTTAACCTCCTCTTCTCCAGGCTAAACATGCCCAGCTCCCTTAGCCGTTCCTCCCAAAGGCATCGTTTCCAGGCCTTTGACCATTTTGGTTGCCCTCCTCTGGACACGTTCCAGTTTGTCAGTGTCCTTCTTGAACTGTGGTGCCCAGAACTGGACACAGTACTCCAGGTGAGGTCTGACCAGAGCAGAATACAGTGGCACTATTACTTCCCTTGATCTAGATGCTATACTCCTATTGATGCAGCCCAGAATTGCATTGGCTTTTTTAGCTGCCGCGTCACACTGTTGGCTCATGTCATGTTTGTGGTCAACCAAGACTCCTAGATCCTTTTCACATGTACTGCTCTCAAGCCAGGTGTCACCCATCTTGTATTTGTGCCTCTCATTTTTTTTGCCCAAGTGCAATACTTTACATTTCTCCCTGTTAAAATTCATCTTGTTTGTTTTGGCCCAGTTCTCTAATCTGTCAAGGTCGTTTTGAAGTGTGATCCTGTCCTCTGGGGTGTTAGCCACCCCTCCCAGTTTGGTGTCATCTGCAAATTTGATCAGGATGCCCTTGAGTCCATCATCCAAGTCGTTGATAAAGATGTTGAATAAGACCGGGCCCAAGACAGAACCCTGTGGCACCCCACTAGTCACTCTTCTCCAGGATGAAGAGGAACCATTGATGAGCACCCTTTGGGTTCGGTCAGTCAGCCAGTTACAAATCCACTGAGTGGTAGCATAGTCAAGACCGCATTTTACCAGTTTCTTTACAAGAATATCATGGGGCACCTTGTCAAATGCCTTGCTGAAATCAAGGTAGGCTACATCCACTGCGTTCCCTTCATCTACCAGGCTTGTAATTCTGTCAAAAAATGAGATCAGTCTGACATGACTTATTTTTCAGAAATCCATGCTGACTATTGGTGATCACAGCATTCCTTTCTAGGTGCTCACAGACTGTTTGCTTAATGATCTGCTCCAGAATCTTCCCTGGTATTGATGTCAGACTGACTGGGCGGTAATTATTTGGGTCCTCTCTTTTCCCCTTTTTGAAAATAGGGACAACATTTGCCCTCCTCCAGTCTGCTGGGACTTCGCCTGTTCTCCAGGAATTCTCAAAGATGACTGCCAGTGGTTTTGAGATGACATCTGCCAGTTCTTTTAATACTCTTGGATGCAGTTCATCTGGCCCTGGAGACTTGAATACATCTAAACTAGCCAAGTATTCTTGTACTATCTCCTTAGTTATTCTGGGCTGTGTTTCCTCTGTTGAATCATTTGCTCCAAATTCTTCATGTCGGGCATTGTTTTCTTTATCGGAGAAGACTGGGGCAAAGAAGGCATTGAGGAGTTCAGCCCTTTCTGTGTCCCCTGTTTGCATTTCACCATCTTCTCCTCTGAGTGACCCCACTGTTTCTTTGTTCTTTCTTTTGCTACGAACATACCCATAAAAGCCTTTTTTGTTGCTTTTAACCTCTCTAGCAAGCCTGACTACAACTCCCATCATCTCTGACTGGGTAGACCTGAGGAAAATGGAAGTCCAACCACATCTGGAAGCCACCAATTTGATTAAGAATTTTGACATTCTCCAAGATTAAGCTGAGCAATCTAGGTAGGTCTTCAGAATTTACTTACTTACTTACTTACTTACTTACTTACTTACTAGTAGGATGTGCCCAGCATTCCCTGGGAGTTTACAGAAACAAAAAAAATCATAATGTGATTTTTAAATGGATACTGCATTTGGACCTGTCACATCATAAATAGAGCAAAGTCGCTCCAAAGTAATGTTTCAGACCCCTATCCTGATGCAAAATAGCAGCTGGCATCAGACATTGATAGATAACCACTGCTCCCACCTCAGGAACCCTTGTCCTGATTTTGCCAACGATATCGTGAGAGGCCTCCAAACCCATGGAGAACAGATGGAGAAAACATTTCCCAAAATATATAGTAGATTTGTTTATTTATGTATTGCATTTATCTCCCAACTTTCTTCCAAGAAGCTCAAGCTGGCATACCTTCCAATTTTATCATCCTAACAAACCCAATGAGGTCTGTTCAGTTGAGAGACTGTGACTGGCCCATGGTGACCAAGTGACTTTGAACCCTGGTCTGTCAGATCCTAGTCCAACATTCTACCCACTACACTGCAATGGCAGCTAACGTTAATGGCAGATAATGCTGAGCAGTGGTGCCCCAACTGAGTCCCCAACGCCTTGTGCTCGACAGGAACTAAACCAAGTATGCAGGTTTGCCCATTTCCGAGCCTTCCTTGCCTTCTTTTATACAAATTTCCTGCTACAGAAAATATCTACTTGCATAATTTAAACACAAAAGAATTCGCTGCATGGCTCTGCATTACATCATGTTAGCGTCAAAAAATATGCCATTTTATCTTAAGAGATGAACAAATTTGTTAAACTGCAAAATGGTATGAAAAAAATGCACAGCTTTGTCAGAGGGGTGGGAGGAGAGGTTGTTTGTAGCTCGTCTTATTTCTGCTGCTGCAGTGGAGACACGTTTTGGGTTTTCTTTGCAAAGGATCACAAGGCTCCCTTGCCCTGTTTTCCCTTTGTTCTTCAGCATTATGAGTTTTGCCCGGATGCAGATAGCCTTGCTTCGCTTTTCGTCTTTAAAATATATATTAAAAATATTATAAACGAATAAAACACCCCATTTAACCATTACTGGTGGAATTTCTTTATTCCCCTTTGTAAGTGGTTTTTCTGGCTCTGTAATACTGTTTTGGCTGCTTGTAATCTCATGAGTTATGAGTGTTATTTCCTTACAATTGCACATATTTTCCATATTTCACACAACCCAATTATTTATCACACACATATACATGTGTTTTGAATTATTTTTAAATTAGCTGCTTCTTACTCTATACATTTTTTAAAATTACACTCAGTGTTCTTCAGCCTCAAAATAAATGATACAGTCAGCACTTTATAATGGGTTTCCTATTTTCATAAGCTCACTGCCTCTTTGTTTTCAACAAATGCATGAGGTTTAGTTTGGTTGTTGCGCTTTTTTTGTACTTCAGGGAGCACTCTTGAACCTTTGTCCCACGTCTAGGGCATCCCTGATCCCCTTTTCCTGTGGTGCCAACCTTCTATACGCTAACTCTTTTCTCAACCCTATATATGTGCTTATAATTCAGTTCTGGAGATGTAAAATCTGGGGAGTGGCCCTCCAGATATTGTTGGAGTATTGGGATTTGGCCATCGGGATCTGATGGAACCTGAAGCCTAGCAATAACTGGAGGACCCACAAGATCCCCAACTCTCTTCTAAGGAATCCTGCAGTGCAGTTTCTTAATTTATAAGTAAAGGTCATCACACACACAAAGAAATACAGTGGAACCTCGGTTTTCAAACACAATTCATTCCAGAAGACCATTCAACTTCTGAAACGTTCAAAAACCAAAAACTGAAAGTGGAAGCCTCAATTCAATAGGGAAGCTCAAAATGGAAGCTGCGTTGGACGTTCGGGTTCCAAAAAATGTTCAAAAACCGGAGCATTTACTTCCGGGTTTTCAGTATTCAGGAGCCAAAACGTTAAAAAATGGAGCCATTCGAGAACCGATGTTTGACTGTACTCCATAGATACAATATTGAAGTAAACACGCCCACATGGGAAAGCATGCGGCTTGTCTCTACTCTCTCCATCATACTACGTGGGGGTTTCACACAACACGTTCCAATTGTTTTCCATAGTTCCTTGGCAAACATCCATTCTCTTCGATGGAACAACACCTTTTCATCACAAAGCAACATTCACTACATATATTCCTTGTGTATTTTCTTACACGATCCTGTTCAGTTTTACCTATGAGCAGCCTATTGTGAATTTTCATGTGTGGTCTACTTACTTTTTTAAATAAAAAATAAAAAAGCAAAACAACCAGCTACATTCAGTTGCCTGCTTATTCTGCTTACATTGTGCTGTGAGCTGAGTCTTAATTTAAGCTTTCTCTTGGGAATCACAGCCCTTTTCCACAGTGTTGCACTTTTAATATTTCTTTTTATTACAGGGTTATAGAAGGTAAATCCTGATCGCCTTATGCAGCTCCTGCTGGCGGCACTCAAAGGGAGGACTTCAGCATCTGGCTCTGTGTATCTTGATTGCTAAATTCTAATGCTGCATTCCTGAAATTCAATACTTTTCTGCTGCCATGCTTAGTAAAACCTCTTAAAACAAGACTGAGCTGGAATTCAAAAATCCCATTATCAAATAATGTCAGATCTTCCTAGTATTTTTACATTCGCAACCATTTCCTGTATATTAGGAATGTAAATTCTCCATGGCCTCTCTTTACCTTAATTTTGTGGATTTATAAATCTGCCTTCTGTGTAACTGGAGGACCTCGTGGAGGGGGAATGGCTGCTGGTTCAAGAACGCTATTCATTCTTTTAACCCTTCTTTCTTTCTGTCTTTTAAATAATATAATCTACAATAAACTAATAGACACAGATTTTGTGACATGGAGATGGTTTGTTATTTGTTTGATTTGTGTCCCACCCTTTCCTCCAAAGCAGCCGAGGCCGGAAAATACATCATGATAAAACAACTCTTCAAAAAGCATACTAAAATCAATTTTAAAAATATTATGAAAACAGTCAAAACATTCAACCGGTGATCTCAGGGCTAATTTTGCATATGCATCATTGTACTACTATGTAGAAAAGATTTACTATTTAAAATTTGCTGTTTGCTTAAGCATACCTAGAGGGTACGAAAAGAAAAAACACTTCCAAACCTATTTAAAATAGCTGAACCTTTTTTTTTTTTTTTACGGTAAAGACGCAAGCTGTAAGGTCTGTTAGGTAAGAAAAGATAGCCTGGCCCAAGGACTGTGCTATTATGAATCTTAACAATGGGGACCTTACCTAGTCCTGCACTCAATCCATCAAGCCACCTTGTAGACTTAACTGTGAAAAAGAAAGAACATTTGTGAAAAGCAAGCTCTCCAATATACAATGGGCTCCCTCTCCAGGGTAAAGTATGAGTATGATGATCCAATCATGCTTTTTGGGAGGACATGAACTACTCTCTCTGAGATCAGCTCAGTTTAAGTTCTTTAATTGTCACTGAAAGGCAGCCTGACATTGAGAAGGTGTGGGGGTTATCAGTGTCACATTGCTAATACGAGGGTGGGGGCAGAAGAATCTCAAGAACGGCCCTTGTTATGGCGGCATTCTGAGAGACTGCTCAAAGTGTAATAATATGCCAGCAAAGTGAAACCTTGTCTATTTGGAAATATGTGGTGCATATGCAACGGGAGCTTGTAAAAATCTAACATCAAGCCTGTGGTAAGGTGTAAGTTTGGAACATGTTTAACGGAACACTTTTATTTTAGCAGTGTTGAATGGTTTACAATGCAGCAATAGGTATGTTTTGGATTTAGGAAGACAGCCAAGTCCTAAAATCTACAAGGCAGGCAACCAGCTGAGGTGGAGCTGGTATTACAATGACTAGCATTTTGTACAATAAGATATATACAAAATGGGTGGGATTCGACCCATTATTGTTATTTATTTATTTATTTATACCCCACCTTTTCCCCTGATGGGATTCAAGGCGGCTTACAGATTAAAAACAAGAATCGCTAAAGCCATAGGAAAAACAATCATTAAAAAACAATCAGCCATTCATAGAATTAAAATCATATACATATACAATATTGGATAAAAAACATACATTGTTGGCATCTGTCTGTCTCAAAAGACAATGCAGTGCACCTACATTGGGGTGAAGTCAAATCTCTGGAGAATCACAGCGCCTGCTGTGGCTGCAGAGACTGGTAACTCATAACTGCTGCTTCCTGCATTGTTTTTGCTGCATTAGCAGCACTGAAGTGATGTCTCTGCAAGCCTGGGCAGTGTGTAAGGATGTCCTTGGCTGCCCAGACGACAAGACTTCCCTCA
Organism: Podarcis pityusensis; assembly: GCF_964106645.2. NCBI lineage: Eukaryota > Metazoa > Chordata > Lepidosauria > Squamata > Lacertidae > Podarcis > Podarcis pityusensis. The sequence goes on along the minus strand of NC_138031.1, from coordinate 30,801,479 downwards.
CAGCCTCGTTCATGTGGTCCAAAGGAAAGCAGAGCAACACACTTGGCACCAGCTTGGCTGCAGCAGTTGCTGGAAAGAAGCATATAAGACACCATCCAACCATCTTAGGGACTCCACTCTGGATTTGTGTAGGGCTTCTGGACATCTTCTCCTGAAGAAGTGCCACAAGACAGCGGGTATGGATTTTCCATCAGGGTTTACACCTGAATCCTTTCTCATGAATGAGAATAGCCGCAGGGCAGCAGAGGTTTAAGATCAGGTACTAAGATGGGCTACGTTCCCAGGTGGACAGTCACCAGGTGGACAGCCCTTCCTTTCCCTCAACACGTGCAGTAACCACCTTCTTGACCATTGGACCCACAATCGTTCAATCCGCCAGAGATCATCTTCACATGCAGGGGAAGTCCCTAACCGACTGAGGGTTTGAGACCCATTTGCTACCTTAGCTGGCCATTCAAATCCGTTTCCTGGGGTGTGGCCGCTGTTGCATGCTGACAGCTTCCAGGAGCCACAGGTAAGAGCTGAATGCAGGACCACATATCAATATCATCATGACCACAAATGATCATGAATATGCAATACAAAGTGCACTCCCTGCACTCATAGAGAGGGGGGTGGTGATGGAAGGAGAGAATGAAGAACAAAATCAAGCTTCTTCCTATAAAACAGATCAAATAGAAGGTGCAAGGAAACCTGGGCAGAAGAAAGTGTATCTCTGGAAATTTGCACCAGGCAAGATAAATGCCTGCATTGGGCAACACTGGTCTTTGTACTTTCCAGACAAAATGGCATCACTGACCTTAGTCAAATGTATAATTATATTGCAAACACAGCCATATACATTCACAGTTAATAGGATGGGGACACATCTGGTAATTTTGTATACTTCACAGGTGGATCAATAGCATAGTAATGAATGGCAAATGATCAGAAAATCAGCAATCAGCAATCACTCCTGCCCTGGAAAATCTGAATTATCAATAGAAATCACAGCTATTATTACCTTTCATGAAGGAGTGTTATTACTGCGATAGTTGCAAAGGACGAGAGGAACGCAGTAGATAATGATAAGATGCCTTTTATTTGAAGTTGCATCTGTTGGGTACGGTGTGCAAGCTTTCAAGCTTCACAGCACTTTAAAAGCTCCATCATATGCACAGCTTTGCTTACTGGTGTGCAATAACTCGGCTGCTCCGGCAGCTCCTGCAGCTGAGCCAACACATTGCTTACCCTCAGAGCCTAGGGTGATTTTTAAAACACACAATAACAGGAGTAGACTAACCAGTTTTATAAAGATATTATAACCGTGGAGCATAGGAACCAAGTGGGCTGAGGCTTATGTGGGCTTAGACCACAGCATCTCACAACATAGTTCAGGGTAAAATACACACTCTCGAAAAAAGGTGGAGTAGGGTGCGAGGGCAAGGTTGATTCAAAGAAAAAGAATAAAAAAGCAGATGTACAAAGAAAATAAACACGATAGCCAAACGGTAAATTGTTTAACACCTCTTTGCTGCTCCTTTGACACTATCTGCACCCTGTTTTCTCCTTGCTTGAGATCAGAGATCACAGAATGAATGTGATGTTGCCACAGCCCTGTGTAACTGGTCAGTTTAACCCCAACAACTTTTCCATTTAAGAAAAGCCCAACTGGATAACACTAGACTACACTGCGGGATTATCACACACCACTTTTCTCAACACATACACACGCACACCCCACCACAATGTTGATACAGAAACACTGGGCTGTTTTGCTCCCTCAGCCATGGTACTCTTTCCCCAACACGTATTTACATGCTCAAAGAAACCCCAAACATTTCCCCATGAAATTAAACCTGAGTTAGAAAGAGCATGGACCACCTGTCTTTGCTGCTCCCCTTTGTTTTAAATTGCCCATACTACAAACATTCCTCAGATGAAAATAGGAACATTTTTCACTCTCCACCACAACTGACCCTCCTCGACCTCCCCAAATTTTGGGTGTCCCCTCTCCCGTAGAGCATTCCTATCAGGAGAAGGGCGAGTGCCACTGCCATTAGACCAACGGGACACAGCACACACACCCTCCACCGTCCTGAGAAAACCCCTTAATCCTTCTTTCATTTTATCGTATTCTTTGGTAGATTAAAAAAAAGAAAACCACCACACACAAATAAATAAATAAATTTTAGGAAAGGGCAAAATTAAACACAGACACACAAAGCAACAAACAGATAATCAAGATTCCTTGCTCTCTGCTCCACCATTGTCCTCAGTAGCAACAACCACCTAGCTTAGGGAGCACAGGGCTGCGTCACAGCTCAGTCTGCTCTGCACCACTCAGCCTCTGCCACCTGAGCCAGCTGCCACATTCTGCCTAATGTTAGGGCTGGCCCTGATTCTTATTCCTTTCTACTCATTTTCCAGCCATATAGAGAGTCATGGTCTCTGGCTGCACAGCTAAAAAAGTAAAGGTAAAGGACCCCTGGCAGTTAAGTCCAGTTGCTGACGACTCTGGGGTTGTAGCACTCATCTCGCTTTACAGGTGTTTGTCCACAAACACTTTTCCCTGGTCATGTGGCCAGCAATAGAACACCAAAACCAGAGCAGCGCAAGGAAACACCATTTACCTTCCTGCCGGAGGTAGGAAGGTACTCTACTTGCACTTTTTGGCGTGCTTTCAAACTGCTAGGTTGGCAGGAGCTGGGCCAGAGCAACAGGAGCTCACTCCGTCATGGGGATTTGAACCGCTGACCTTCTGATCGGCAAGCCCAAGAGGCTGAGCAGTTTAGACCACAGCACCACCCACGTCCCTTGGCTGCACAGCTACTTAAAAAAACATACTTGTACCGTTCACATGATATGCAGAGGATAGCTTCGAGTCATTTTCAATGCTAAGACATGGCCCTGTGAGGCACAGCTCAGCTGTGGACACCGCGCAATATTTCGCCTTGTTTATAAATGGATTGAGATCATTTCTTCTCCACATTATTCGACCACTTGCAGTTTCTGAAATGTTGTTCATAACATGCACCACTGGAGGGCAGTGAAGCTTAATTAAACTTTAATAACGGAGAATCTAAAAAGGGACCAGGGATAATAGCATGGCAATAAAAGAAGTTGGAATAATTTTAGTAATGATGTTTTTGACTAATTAGGTCGGAAGTTATGTGTACAAGCCCTGAGGTTTCACAATACGTTTGGCGTCCGGCTTCTACGCTCGGGACGAGAGAGTTAGTAGAGCTGTTGCAAGCCATGCCGTTGCTTACAAATTAGGTCCTGCAGAATCCAATCACTGGTAAAATAAAACGCAGTAATGGTAGTTTTTCATGATTCAGTGGACATGGAGCCCATTATCAGCCACAGAATTTATTCCTTCCTCCCCGCTCTATGCTAAGTTGTAAAAAGCAGTACAAGCAGGGAAATAAGGAAACATCATATGAAAAATATTTTCCTCAAACCAAAACCACAAGTCTTGATGCTATTGAACAGAGCTGTGGTTTCACTTTGTGCCCAAAAGAAAAAGAAAAAATGCAAAACAAACACATTTAATAAATATGTTTAATAAATACATGACCTGCTCTGCATAAAATAAAAGGAACTTCTTTTCTCTCTCTCCCTCTTCTGGATATAAATGATTCCCTTTGCTGTTTCCGTTTTATAGGCTGGGCTCTAACATCACCCGCATTATAATTGCGCACCCACAGTATTATTCTGGCAGGATGTACTATATAAATAAAAGATTACCAGTCAAGAGAGAACAAAAGGGCAGCTGGTTTTTATAATCCTGTTAAAATAATATTGTTTAAAATAATATTGCTATAATTCTCTGCAAAAATACCACTCAAGAAAGGAGATGCAGAAAATGGAGGAGGGTGTTTCTTGGAGGGGAATGATGAACTAGAGCAGAGGGAAAATTCCTCAGAAGACATTTTTTTCTGATAACATTTCTGAGATGTTTCTTTACATGCCACACATACAGGAAAAGGAGACTTTGCAGAGTTTTCTCTTAATATTCTCCATCATTTTTGTGGGGTGGCCGCCATTTACACACACACACACACACACACACACACACACACCGAGGGCACAGAAAAAAGCTAAATTCAGAGAAATGCAAAATGGTTGCCAGACTGCCAAGACAGTTGCTGCTGTTGCATACCTCTCTCTCTCTCTCTCTCTCTCTCTCTCTCTGTGTGTGTGTGTGTGTGTGTTGGGTGTGTTTGGAATGTGAATGGTTAAATAAACCACCTGTGGTGCTCCTCTAAATCCACCTCTGTTCTGACAAAACACCAGGAAAAACTTTCTGACAGTAAGAGCTGCTCGAAAGTACAACCAAATCCCACTGCAACCTTTAAGACAAAAAGAGCCACTTGGACCCGTTTCCGAAGAAAAAAAAACTGGGAGCCGCAAAACCATTGCAACATTTAAAACAAATATATCTCCAGAGCCGCGATCTGACAGCGGGCGGGAAGGTGACGTCGGGACGGTGCTTGACTAATGCACGCACCGCCCCCATGCGACATCACAGCCAGTACAGCGCCTGCCACAGTGGGGAGTGTCGGGGCACACAACGCGCCTCCTCCCCTCGCTAGTATCCGCCCCGGAGCCACGGCAAAGGTGTAAAAGAGCCACATGCGGCTCCAGAGCCGCGGGTTGCTGACCCCTGGACTAGATGACCCTCAGGTCCCTTCCAACTCTACAGTTTGACGATTCTTTGATCCATGTCATGAGCTTCCTGGGGTCCTGTACTGGGGAGAAAGGGAGGATATACCGTATTTTTTGCTCTATAAGACTCACTTTTTCCCTCCTAAAAAGCAAGGAGAAATGTGTGTGCGTCTTATGGAGCGAATGCAGGCTGCACAGCTATCCCAGAAGCCAGAACAGCAAGAGGGATTGTTGCTTTCACTGCACAGCGATCCCTCTTGCTGTTCTGGCTTCTGAGATTCAGAATATTTTTTTTCTTGTTTTCCTCCTCCAAAAACCAGGTGCGTCTTGTGGTCTGGTGTGTCTTATAGAGCGAAAAATACGGTAAATAAAATAAACAATGCAAAAACATTTTTGCGAGGGTTGACATGCTGGTTTCCTGCTTGAATTAATGGTGGACATGACTGCTTGCTATATCAGGTGGCAAAGACCATAATATCTGTGATGTCTGTTCAGACATTGGGCCACTGTAAGGAAGTGAGTACCTTTTCAACCAGGCACTAATTTTTCCAAGACCAAATGCCTAAGTGAAGTCCTTACAATGGATTTTGCCTGTGATGAGGTGCAGCTTTTTTCTAATATGTGCTAGGACACAGATGGGAAAAAGCAGTAGATACACGCCCCTAAGTGCTATTGCAAACCTGGGCATTTACTAATTTTATACCCCAGCAACAATCACAACCTACCTTGCTAAAGTAGCCTTCGAGATGAGAGTGAAAAAGGTTAAAAGAAAAATTCAGCAACAACATCTGGGAAACCATCATTATTATCTACAACACTGCAGGAAAAATTCATTCCACAGAATAATGTTTGGATTCTTCCTTGCAATGAAACAAGTGATTACACTAAATTGTTTCCTAATATCATAGTCTTTGTGTAAATGAAATTCAGAGTTAGAATGTCACCTATCTGGGGGGGGAATGACTGTATGTTAGAGAAGCACTAAGGCTGAATCATATTTCTTGTCAGACACTCAAAAGCATTTTTATGTTCTTATGGAATTATATTATATCTAAAAGAAAATAAATAGGCAATTGTGTGCTGGAGAAAGATCTTGAACAACAAAGGGCGGAGGAGACTGATGAGCTGTGTTCTGCCTATGTGTTTCCTAGATCCATCCCGCTGTCATGGGCTCCATGCTAATAGGAGCTTTTGTTCTGGGGAGAAAAAGAGGAGATAAGTACAGTGGGCAAGTAGCAAGTGTGAGAGATGCAGTGGTGCACAGTGGTCAGAATGTCAAACAGGAGTGATGAAAGCAGGTTGTAACCCCCCCCCCCCATGAAGCTCCAGTCAACACCCCTACCAACCACTCGTAGGAGTGGTTATCTAGGCTGTTGTCACTCGAAGTCTCTTCCAACTCTGATTTTAAATGGTGAGAACCCTAGAGGAGAGAGTGACAGCAATTTCTCCCCTCACCAGAAACTTAGAAGGGGAGTAACAGGAGGAGAGAAACAAGAATGGTGGAGATCGCTGCAATGTTCCCCCATAAGTACCTCTCAAAAAAGTTGGGGTACCGGGTCTGCTTTTGAGGTGAGGAGCTAACCTACAGGGTTCCCTAATCTGAGGTCACACACACAAACACACTGCTAGTAGCTTGAGAAGAATTACCTCAGGTGACTAGAGAGGTATGAGTTGTTATTTCTGTCGTCTGAGATATTTAAGGGCAAGCTGACCAAAGATTATGGTTGGCCAAGCCTAAAACAAAGTTCAGTATGGTTGGCCTTTATTCTCATTAAGATTTCTTTTGGTCCTAGACAGCGCTGCCTGTAATGGCCTCAGAAGGGGTCTATTTGTTTTGTATGCTTGCTACGTTTAAGCCACATATCGCTGTAAGCCCAGTCATATGAGGTAACAGTGAAAATATCATCCTAGACTGGTGCACCTAGATTTCCTGAGGCATAGCTAAGCACTGTAAGCTCAAGAAAAAAACTTTCCGCAAGAGAATCAGAGCAGAAGCATCTCATGCAGAAACTTCCCCTTTCCAAGATGGGATTTAAAATGCAATTTCTGTTTTGCTTCAATCAGCAAGCAATAAAATAGAATTACTGAACCCGCCAAAACAGATCAATGGCCTAACCTTATTTAATAAACTATGTGAGCCTTTAAAGTCCCAAACATCTACTGCTGTATACATGCACAACTTGCATTCCTAAATGTTAACAGTCCAGCAGACCAATTGTACAGATGATTTAGTCATTATGAATAAACATGGCTTTCTGATCCATTTTGAGTCAGTGAGATTAGGGTATGTTCAGACTCCTGCAGATCACTAAGAACCCCAGGGAAATAGCATTCATATTTTTAAGCCTTGTATGTTCGACAACGACAACAAAATCCATAATTAACTCCCCTCCCCACCCAAAAAAAATGAAGAAAGGCCAAGCGGAGCTCTTTTATTTGTATCTGACTGTAAAACTAAGTAGGAACGAGTGGCTGCAGTTATTCTTCTGTATCTAGATGCATAATTCTTGAAACTAAACTCTGCAAAGAGGCTCTTAAGCTAAATTTCAATGATAGAGCAGGTACTCTGCATGTATAGAGATACAGACTCAGTTTACCCCATCTCAGCTTGCAAAGTGGTTCTTTTTTTCGCATCTTTACTGGAAAACTTGGAAGGTGACTACCAGTTGAGATACAAACAATACAGAACTAGATTGATCTGATTCAGCCACATACTATATCACATTATTGCTGCCACAAAACTGCCCTTGTCCTGTGATTGCTTTGGGTCTCAAAGATGCTTCAGATTATGTGAATATCTAAAATTACCTGGATATTTTCCACACAACTGTGTCAGTGGTTCTGGTGGAAAGGGAAAGCTTCTGTGGAAAGTGCCCACATAATCAAAGTAACCATACATTTTTGGTGTCATGAAAACCACCCACCAAATCTTGGCTTGGGCCTCAGCAAAGTATCTATTTGCCCTCTCCTCGACTCTTTCCACCTCTGTGCAGGAGACAACTGTGTGGTGGTTCTGCTAAGCAAGCAGGCTGTTTGTTCACAGGAGTGTTACTCTCCAGTGATGAGTCCATGTTGGCCCCATCAGAACGATCCATATATTGCTAAAGAGAACAACATGTAAAGTTAGAGGCACTGGGAACATAGAAACATAGAATACAGTCTTATACTAAATCAGAGCATTGGCCCATCTACTTCAGTATTGTCCACACTGATTGACAGCAGCAGCCCTTTGGGACTTGAGACAGGATTTTCTCCTAGCCCTACCTGGAAATGCCCAGGACTGGACCTGGGACCTTCTTCATGAAAAGCTTTTATTCTACCAGCAGAAACACATACTGGCTGCATTAACTTAACATGGAAGCATTATTATACTGATAACTGGAGTTGAAAAACTGCTTTATACCCAGATTCTAAATATTTAAATAGGTACATCCGCCTGCAACTCTGATGCAACATTGCTATGACACCATCGTTTTATGATGGCTTAATTGTTGACATTTGTTTGCTAAGCCCTCGTATGTTGGAATAGCACATCTTAGGATCAGACAACTAGAAACATATTTTCATCCAGCACATCCAGCATATAAGTACCCAAGAGAGAAAGTGGTTGGGTCTGCCGCAGATCACATTGCAGCTGACTTCCTCAGTATGGAAATGTGCGCCTAACTTTGCATTTTGTTTTCTCTTCTCCACATTGTCTTCCTGTTCTCTACCTATTCATTTCCAGCTATCAAATTCTTAAAACGGAGAGATACCATTTCCCTACAGAAATAAGGCTGGAGCTGCCATGAAGAGAATTATTCATAGCAGAGGGCTAGATTTCATCTACAGTTGTGTATGTATAAAGCCACTATGGAAACTGGCTCATAAAATTATTGAATACTTTACTTCCTTACTTAACGAAGCAGTTCTTTGTAGCTACTTAGCATTTTTGCCTTTTAAATATTGACATCGTCTCCACCATCCTTTCATATAGACAAGTGTAGCTATCTTATAATGTTCAGTTGATATAAATGTGGTGCCATTTGGCCATGAAGTTTTCCCCCTGCTTGGAATGGTCCTTTCTGTGCAGACCAGACCACCAACTCCAGCTCTTTAATGTTAAATGGCTAGAAGATGAGCTAGACAAGCATATTGGCAGTGGCTCAATTCTCCAAAGGGGTATGGGAGAATGTGATGCTTATGACTAACACCTAGATGAAAGTCTAGCAAGCTTGCACATTGAGCATACCACTTTATGGAAGTGAGTTGTGGACAACTTACACACACCAAGAGCAACACCTCAATGCCTTCTATATGCACTGCATCAGGAAGATTTTGGGCATCACATGGCAGGACAGAGTCTCAAACAAAGATGTGCCCTGCCAAGCCCACATTCCCAATATGTTTGCACTTCTGTCTCAGTGACGTCTACTCTGGCTTGGTCATGTACACAGAATGGAAGGTGGCAGGATCCCCAAGGATTTGCTCCGTGGGGAGCTGGCACCAGGCCTGTTGGCAGACCAACTCTGAGTTACAAAGATGTCTGCAAACATGACATGAAGGCAGGCAACATTAACCCCGCCATATGGGAATTCCTCACAGATCATCACAGTACCTAGAGGTCAGGTTGCCTATCCACAGCAGTGACCAGAGCAGGAATGACCACTGAGAGGAGTGCAGAGGGAAGGAAATGCCATTGTGCACCAGTAACGGCAAAACCATACGCCTTCATCTGCCCCAGCTGCAAAAAATATGTCTCTCCTGTATCGGTCTGTACTTCCACAGCTGGCACTGTAACTCTCTGATAGTTTGACTTCCCCTCCAAAGGAACACTCAACCAAGACAGACAGATGCCAACAACAACAGCAACAGAAGGTGATAACTGTTGAGAAATGTAGGACATTGTCTTATACTGAGCCAGCCTGCTGATCACTCTAGCATGATATTGTCTACACCATGGGTAGGGAGCCTGTGGCTCTCCAGATGATGCTAAACTACAACTCCTATCACCCCTCACCATTGCCCATGCTGGCTGGGGCTGATGGGAGTTGGAATCCAACAACATCTGGAGGAGTACAGGTTACCCATTCTGAGAATAAAAGCTGTTTGACTGTGTAATGGTCTCTCTCAGGAGGTTGTGGGCTCTCCTTCATTGGAGGTTTTAAGCAGAGGTTGGATGGCCATCTGTAATGGATGCTTTAGGTGAGATTCCTGCATTGCAAGGGGTTGGACTAGATGACCCTCGGGGTCCCTTCCAACTCTACAATTCTATGATTCTGACTGTTCTGAAAAGAAGGTTTCATTTGTGACTATGCTAATTATGTGAGCCAGTCCACTTGATCTGCACATGTATGATTTGCACATATGCTTTACAAAAAAAGAAGTACTTGGTGCGAGTTTAGTATTACCGTCATTCTTGCCCTAGCAATTTTAAAAACCTTTGGCATTATGACCCCATTTAACTTCCTGAACATTCCTTGGGAGCTTTGAAATTTGCTTCGAAAAGGCTGTTACTGAGTAAGTTGACTAGGCTGCCATTTTGTGGATCTTGCTCAAGACTCCAAATTATCCAAGCTTTGGTCCTGCCCAGCAACAGTATATTGCCCAGCAACAGTATATACTTTCTCCTAAGTCAACTCAGTTTCAGGAATGTAAGATTCCTCACCCCTGATTTAGACTGTTCCTTTATTTGATTATCTGTTAAAAGAAGCCTTTTCAAACAGCTATCCAGATGATAAATGGATATGGGTAGAATTTTGCTACACAGGTGATGTTTTTTTGTGAACAAAGAGGAGTTGCCTCCATTGCTGAGAGAGAGAAAAAATATCAGCACAGCTTTCTCAAAAAGATGACCTTCTTGATCAGGTAGCACTGCTTTCAGAGGCCTGCTGTCATTAATTCCAAGGAACACCTTGATTGGTTCCTCTGCCCTCTTTTTCTAGCCACTGCTTAGATTGCAAGCATCTGCCTCCAGCAAAGGAAGTGAATCTAAGACAATAAAATGCATACATTTTCCATTGAACTGCAGGGTTAAAAACATTAGCGTAAATGGTGGCTGAAAATCTGAGATTAAAGCATGAATCTCATTCCAGTTCACTTGTGACTCTGAGTGGGGGTGGAAATGAATTGAAGTCTCTAGACCACAGTGCCTTAATGCAATCATCCATACAGCAAATTACCTGGAATGATTAGATTGCTGAAGTGTACCCATGGGTCCTTACCCATTATGTATTGGGGTGCTGGAATCTCTGCTCTTTCAAAAGAGAAGCTAAAATTAGATGAGATATTACCATTCTGAAACAACCACTAGAAACCGTGATATATCTCCTCCACTGTTCTCCTACTCTTTCCCTTTCTTCCTTTTCCTTATCCAGCCCCCCAAATAAAGCTCCGTGTCTGAAACCATTTTACTCATTCCTTGCACAGGAAAGAAAGTAAACACAGCTGTAAGGTTTTAATGGCTTGAAGATAAGTGTACATATTTTTCTTGTTTTTGGTATCACACGCTGTTGACTGAATTTCAAAGTGAGCAATAATAGCAGAACTGTGAGCAATTGTTCCGATGCAGGGCGCATATTAATACCCAGACTGAACCTACCAATAGTGAAGCATTGCTATTGCCATCTTTCTAGGCAATGCAATCGCCACAAATTGCTAAATTGTTGAAGTACTGTACATTTCTGTTGAGGGAGAGATGGCAATTTCTGAGGTAACTGACCCACAACACAATTATGACTGCAGCAGGCCTGAAGCTTGTTTGGACTTTGTAAGACAATGCAGCCAGCGCTTGAAGTATAAAAATAAAGGGGAACACTGACTTCTGCTAAACATGGGAAAAACCTATCTAAACAAAGAGGGTGTTTGCTATGCATACACATTATCTTTCACTGTATTTTTTAGTTTAACTCAGACCCGTTGCCAAAAGAATTGTACATGCCAATAAGAAGTTAGTATGTTTCCCAGCTGAAAGGTTTTAACCTTAACTGGATAATGCACCATTTTGCAAATAGGGTGCAACATATAGGGTGCAAATAGGGTGCAACACGGGTGGTGCTGTGGGTTAAACCACAGAGCCTAGGACTTGCCGATAAGAAGGTCGGCGGTTCGAATCCCCGCGACAGGGTGAGCTCCCGTTGCTCGGTCCCTGCTTCTGCCAACCTAGCAGTTCGAAAGCACGTCAAAGTGCAAGTAGATAAATAGGTACCGCTCCGGCGGGAAGGTAAACGGCGTTTCCGTGCGCTGCTCTGGTTCGCCAGAAGCGGCTTAGTCCTGCTGGCCACATGACCCGAAAGCTGTACACCGGCTCCCTCGGCCAATAAAGCGAGATGAGCACCGCAACCCCAGAGTCGGCCACGACTGGACCTAATGGTCAGGGGTCCCTTTACCTTTACCTTTATATACCTTAATAAGTTGAGGCCAGAATCCTTAACGTTTCTCCATGAAAACACATGTGTAGAGTTTGCATGTACATGACTTGGTTCCTTGACATTTTATTGCTCAGTGCTGAGATGACTCACTGATACTTGAAGGGAAATTATATGAATGTTGTGTCCATGGTGCTCAATCTGTAATGGTTTTCTTGCATCTCAAAGTCATTTCCTGAAGATGCGGTCATGAGCGGATGTGTATGGCTTCAGGTCTGAGAAAGGCCTCAGCTCAGTGCCTCAGCTGTGGGATTACTTGGCGACAACAGCAACATGCAGTTTTGAGACTTCATTTTAAACTTCTCTTGGTGCTTTGCAATCCCATTGGAACAGATTTAAACAATGTGTCAAGGAAGCAGGGTTGTGCCAATGGAGATGGCTCGATGAAGGTCATAGTGTAATTAACCCACAGTGCATGAATGAATGGTTCTGGTTCTGCAAAATTTGTCTCCACCCTTTTCTGTGCCGTGTTAGCAATTAGACTGATGCTGTTTTTCTGGTTCTGCTTGTTTACCTTGAGCAGCAGCCTGACTCGGGAACGTTAAGCAGCTGAAGAGTTTCCTAATGTGGAGATAACTACTGGGAGGAAATTCCATTGGCTTAATTTCTAGTTAGCAACTCTAATTATTACACAGATGTTAAATATTAAGACAGGCACAGGCAAAACCCTGATTCACCATGGGGTTCAGTAGACAGCATAGCAGACTGCAGCTGTACACACATCGCAGAAATTCCTCATTAGTCTTTCATTTACTGTATGTCTTTAGACACATCGCCATCTCTTGGCCTCTGTTCAAGAGGAGGGCTGTGGCTGATGGTAGAACGCACTCCTTAGTGCAGCAGGGCTAGGAAAGACCTCTGGCTAATTCAGAGGTTGCCAAATAGAGCCCAATCACATCTCGAAGGCACCTAACTCCCATCAGCCCCAAGTCAGCATGGCCAAAACTAAAGGTTGATGGAAGTTGTCCAAGAACATCTGAAGGGCACCATGACTTTTACCTCTGCCCTAGCTAGAGAGCTACTGCCAAAGTAGGTTATGCTGGACTGGATGGAACATTGGTCTGATTCAGTATTGCCCACACTGTTTGCAAAATGCTATACAAAATGTGTCACAGCGCTGAGAAGAAGAAAGGCCACTACTATGACAAAGGTGAGGCTGGAACCAGGATTCTTAGAGATAATACCTGCTCTGAATTGACACTGATCCACTTTGGCTCCCAGTAAATTACTTCACGGTTCTACTGTACAATAAAGTAAATTAAGAGATGGTGAAGTACTAACTCTGCATACTTTAAAAAGGTGCAGAAATTAAAATAATGCTACATACGTGCGATGGCAGAGCCTGAACAACCGGGAGAGGAAACAATACGGATATAGCAGCCCTTGTGTTTTCCTAGAATATTTACCTTCCAAAGATTAATTTAAATTAATTAATTTAAATACTGTAGCTCTTTAGATTGTCCCACCTATTGCCAGACAAGGGTGCAGCTTGCCTGCTGAGATTCCTTCTGCTTCATCTTCATAAACCAACTTCCTTTCTGTAACATAATTTTGGAGGCTTTAGGAGCTAATCTGGTCTCTGGTGTCCAACTTTAAAACCGACATGCATCTGGTTGGTGATTGTTGCAGATGAGGGCAGGAGACAGGAAGAAAGTTGCGCTTGTTTCTATAGCAGGATAGGGCTTGATCTATTGGGGGTTGCTGCCACCTGCTGGAGAGCTGAGAATATTGTGAACTGCTGACGCTTCCGTGATCTACAGTTTCTGGGCCGGATCAGGCAATTTGGCCTATTGCAAACATTACCAATTACTTCGTGGAGATTGTAATATGCTAGGATAGCATCGGTACAAAATCGCTGTTTGTGCATGCAGCAAATTAGGTTTGCAACATATTACGATTTGCATACTTGCAACATTCCTATTTAATATATGAATTGGGATGTTGTATACACTGCTGTTAATTGCTGAACTCCAAAGGAAGAGCAGACTTTATCATGGACCCCCAGCCAACACATAATGGTTAAAAGACCTTCATGTCATTTCATCACCAAAGATGTGCGCCTGTCCAGCTCATAATGTCCAGCTGGATTTTAAAGTGAGTGCCAGGTTGCTGAGAGTAAATCTCAGATTATTACCAAGCTCTAGTGCCTCCACATTCATCATTAGTGCCTTCATTGTTGCAACAGCAGCACCAGTTGCTAGGGGCCTGGTACAGGGAGTTTTCACTGCATCACTTTTCGCAGCTTCGCCTAGTAAGGCAGTACAGCTGTTTCTGGATCAGGGTAGCTTGATTGCAATTGTCCATACATTCATAACCTCAAGCCTTCATTACTGTGATGCACTCTATGTGGGGCTACCCTTGAGGCTGTAACTAGGGCCCACTACCACCAACACATACACACAGGTGTAGTGGTTAAGAGTGGTAGACTTGCAATCTGGTGAACTGGGTTCGCGTCTCCGCTCCTCCACATGCAACTGCTGGGTGACCTTGGGCTAGACACACTTCTTTGAAGTCTCTCAGCCCCACTGACCTCACAGAGTGTTTGTTGTGGGGGAGGAAGAGAAGGGAGAATGTTAGCCGCTTTGAGACTCCTTAGGGTAGTGATAAAGCGGGATATCAAATCCAAACTCTTCTTCTTCTTCTTCTCCTTAGGTGGTATCCAGCCAACCTGCTCCTACAGTACTGTATAAGGAACCCATCTACTCTGTCTTTCCACACATGCCCTGTGCTTCAGAGAGGTAGGGGAAACCCAGAATAGATTTCGGCATGCCTGGGGGCAGGGGGCAGTTCCATTGTACAATTGGGAACCTATGGGATCCGCAATGGCTGTCAATCTGCTACTGAACAAGGTTTGTTAACATATAAGGCCCTATACATTCTCTCTTACATATCCAGTAGGTCACTGCCTTCTGTGGGGGCATTGGTCCTTGGTCCCTACAATCTCAGGTAGATGCGCCACAGCAACTCGAAGCAGGGCTTTCTGTGTGACAGACCATGCTGAGATACCACAGGTTGCCCACTATTTGTAGATCCCGGAAACAAATGAAGACATTTTTGTTTCGCCGTGTTTTTCTAGAAGGATTGGATCTCTGACTTGGGTGTTTGTAATAGCAGTAATAATAATAATAGACTCAAGCATCTTGGTTCCTAATTCCTGGAGCACTGTTTTAGCAGAGAAGTGTGTTGTTGTTGTTGTTGTTGTTGTTGTTGTTGTCGTCGTCATCGTCGTCATCATCATCATCATTCAACAAACCTTAGGTGCTGCTGCTTCCCAGTAAGCAAGAAGCCACACATACCCTGCTGTTCTCCTCCTCATGGTGCCATTGTGTTTGGGGAGTAGAACCAGAGTGGTTAGGGAAAAATCAGCAAAACTGGCTTTTTCCCATTTTGGAAAATTAGTTTGGTTTGCAGAGCTCCATTTCAAATCAGTCTGGGAAGGGGGGAATCACCAATTACTACTACTAAAGCACGACCCCCTAAAAGGGATCAAAGGTTTGGCATGCACACTTTCATACGTCTCGTGAGATGTGCACGTTGCATTTAAAGTTACCGTATGTTCTGTTGTATCTACGACAGTCGTACCTATGCTAATATTAGAAGATGCAGAAGCCGGGCCTTCCAGATGTTGTTAGACCCCAGCTCCCATCAGCTGGCATGGCCAATGGTCAGAAATTATGGAAATTGTAGTCCAAGGCTGAAAACATTCCCATCCCTGTCTCCAGCTGTGGCCACTACCCTTATTTTACTTACTCCAAAACAAAAGAGGCCAAGCCCTTGTATGTTTAGCGTACCTGGGTGTGTTGCAAGGAGCAAGAATTGCTATCTGAGTTGCCCAGTTAGTGCTTACTTACATGTTTGGGGGTGCAAGCTTATGCCAAAAAATAGATAAGAATTTAGCTTGTAGATTATTTGGTTGGAATTAGGGGGGATTTATGTTGGCTTGAATCAGCTCCTGATTTTATGTACATTCCTTCTATAGCCCCCATCTTTCTAAAGTTAACAGTCACAGCACAACCCATGATGGGTGTCCAATTGAATTATTTCATCTTGATGCCAATACAAAGTTCTTTGAGGAGGGAACTATCAGATTAGTTGGAATCTGATAATCTTAGGAATTCACTGAATCATAGGAATTTATTGAGTTAAGTCCTCTCAAATGTAATATTTTGTATTTTGTAACCCCATAGATATGTAGAATCTAATGTTTTCCAGCTCCGTTGCTGTTTTCAAAACTATGGATATTTGAACCAAATGCATGTTTTACATTGATTTTAAATGTAATAACATTGGATCAGAATGCGGCAAAAGGGCCAGATAAGGATGTGGAAGATAAAACATTGATGACTATTGGCATAAGTGGACCAAGCATATTTGTCTTTGTGCTGACTGTTCCTCTACGGCAGCTATCATCACACTGTTGCCTTCCAGGTGGTTTGGCCTACAACTCCCAACAGCCCCAGCCAGCATATGCTGGCAGAGGCTGATGGGAGTTGTAGTCCAAAACATCTGGAAGGCACCAGGTTGGTGATGGCTATTATCAGGGGTTTCCCACTTGGTAATTATGGCCACTGCTGTCCTTAGAATTCACATGGAATCTTGCATTCACCCCAGAGTTGCAAGGTGAGCCATATAGCTATCAGAATTAGCATAGAACATCTTGCTGGCAGCGAAATATCTTGCTGTGGACAAGCCCTGCTCACCCAAACTGGCCAGACGAGGCTATAAAAGGTTGCCTATTGGAACTAGGATCATGCCTGAGCAACAAAGCGTTCCTGGTTCTGGTGTGTTTCCATGAATTCCTCAGCCTGAACCCCTTGGCTTGGTCACTCGGCTTCCAGCTCACCTTTAACAGCTCCTTAACAATTTGAGCAAATATAGAAGTACAGGCAAGCCCTGTGTTAAGAAGCATTAAAGCAGGCATAGGCAACCTGATACCCTACAGATGTGGATACCCTGGTACTCCCATCACTTGTGACCATTGGCCATGCTAGCTGGGATTGGGGACAGTTGTAAGCCCCCCTGCTGTAGAGATGGGAACATTTCTTGCTGTTTCTCTGAAACATCCGCCAGTGGAACTTGTCATTCAAGAAACAAAATCCATCAAACTTCCTAACTGCTCCTCCTCTGCTTCCCCAACCAGCATACTGCCTCTGTTGCATCCCACTATTAGTCTACTATACCCTATTTCCTTTGGAATCAAAGGTCTTGGTATGTACAGTGGACGCTCAGGTTGCGAACGTGATCCATCTGGGATGCACGTTTGCAACCTGCAGCATCCGCAACCTGCAGCGGCACGTCTGCACACGCGTGGGTTGCAATTCGGCACTTCGGCGCATGTGCGACCGCCGAAACCCAGAAGTAACCCCTTCCAGTACTTCCAGGTTTCGGCGGTCCGTAACCCAAAAAAACGCAACCTGAAGCGTCTGTAACCTGAGGTATGACTTTAATTGGTATGTAATTCCACATTACAGGTTGAATTTTATTCATTTCCAGGAAGATAGCCATATTAGGCAGTGTACAAATGCAGTTAGGTCATTCTTTTTGCAGTTCAGATCCTAGGTGGTTTGGAGGAAAATGCATCAAAACACAGTATTTCATGAGAAGCATCAGGATAGGGAAAGGATAGAGACAGACTGGCTAATGTCGTGTGTTTACTGCTTCCCAAACCAGTGGTGGAAGCTCACTCTATGCAGAGTAAGCAGGAGTGTGTACACAGCCTTAGGATGTTGTAGCAAAAACTAAGCACTTTGTAGTACCTTAAACGCTAGAAAAATTGTCATGGCATAAGATTTCATGGATCACAGTCCATTTTATCAGATACATCTGGTGAAGTGAACTATGGTCTACGAAAGCTTATGTCATAATACGTTTTCTCATCTTTAAGGTGCCAAAGGCTCCTTGATATTACTTCAGTCACAATTATACATTTTCAAGTTCTGTATATTCAGCTATTCACAGTAAGAGATTCACTTCATAGTAAAATGAACTCATTTTTTTAAGAAGCACATATATTTAATGCGTCCTTACAAAGCAGGCAGGCATTTGTCCTGCTGCAACTTTAGATTTAACGCAGATTTCTGCTCCCCGCCCCTTTCCACATCTATGCTAATCTGGATGGAAGTTATAGCGCTGGAACTATTTGACTAATCCTGTTTATTCTGAATATTTCACAGGTAACTAAAATCATTTCTGGTTGATTTTATGGCTTTGTTAAAAAAAAAAAATGGACTTCTCGTTGCAGGATATATATAAAACCATTGTGCCCTCTCATATTTGAATCCCTAGCTGGAGCCTTCCCTCACTTAGGGACAAACCTAATAAAGGCAATTAAAGAAGAAAACTGCAGGGAAGCTGAGCTCACCACTCTGGTTACAATGGCATTCCTGCTGCTTGGACAACAGGCACACAGCAAACAAGGAACCGCTCCATAAAGACAAGGAACCTGCAAAAATAATGAGTTTTAAATTATCATAGAAGCTCTTTAAACAAAGCACAAAAAAACCACCCCTGAAGGGAGGAGATATATAAAAATTCAGCTATGGGAGACAGGAAGGTGCATCTATAAACCAATCCCTCTCTGCCTACCACACACACACAAAAATGATCCCCACCACTCTAGGAAAGGTATTATAGAACGCAGGTTGTTTGCTGCCTGGCTGTCAATGAAAATGTATTGCTGCTCCAATCCCACTGCGTCTCACGCCCCCCCTCCTTTTTTTCAAAATTAAAATGCTTTGTCTGGGGACAGTTGTTGACTGATAAGGAGGGACTGCCTGGATTTCAGTGTGACATTATTTCCTTGCAAAAGCATGGCAAAATTAATTTGGCTAAAGGGAAGGCAGCACCGATGCAAAATTGAAATGGAATGAATTAAAAGAGGCTTTCTTCTGAAAGCAGGCTGAGATGGCTTACCCCCTTCCCCCACCCACCCCTCTTCTGTTGTATCTCTACCTGTATTACCCTTCAGTTACAGGGAATGAAATATGTGTTTTTCAGAGCACTCCCGTCTGTTTTCAGATTCAAATGACTGAGAAGTAATGCAGTTGGGGGCATTAGGAGAAAGACTCTATGCATGTTTTGATTGAACATTTCACATTCACTATCCTGTTTTTAAAGAGTTTTATATGAGTTGAGTGAATATCAGCCAATACAAGATTTGTATGGAAATGGACCAATAGCCACTCCCTTTGCTGTCATTTGTGCAAAATGCCTAGGGATTGAATGGAACAGAATGCCTGCTGTATATAAAAATACTCATTTTACAATCTAATGAGATGGGACCTTTCTGGCCACCTGGAATAAGAAAGCAAACCATAAACAAAACCATTTCCCCTCTATTACATCTGACACAGGGCCTCATAGATCTAGATTTGGATGTTATTTTTTCAGCATATTTAGCTCTTGTTTTATTTCACTGAATCACAATAACCCTTGTTTGAAATATTCTTCCCATTTAAACAGTGCCCTAAATATCTATTGGAACCGAGATGTATTCTCATCATCCCTAAGTCAAAAACTACAAACTGGCAAAAAGAGCTAGGTTAAGACAACCATTCACTTCACTATTCTAAAACAGAGTGATTCTTTCCAATCAGGTGAGTGGTTCTTGGCTGTTGCTGTTTCTTTTTAAAAAAGAAAATATGCATATGGTGCCCATTTTAATAATTAACATTCAGCGTGGTGTTTGCCCATTCAGGAACAGCGCTGAGATAAATGGTGACTGTGGTCCAAATTTAACTGCTCTAATAAATTGTTGCTTTTGTCCAACTACTGTGCTTCTGTGTGGGCCTCATTATCTTGACCTATATTTTTCCAACCTTTTAATGTAGTGCTTTATATTTTATCATTTTTTTCCCATATTCTGTGTGGTACTTTAAAGAGAGCTCGAGGTTGCATCCAATGAAGTACTAAGTTCAAGACCCTTAGCTGTATGTCTTCTTCCACTGGCAAAATGTTTTGCGCCAGCAAAAATTTGTTGCACAAGAAGATGCACATCTCCCATAGGTGAAATGCGGAGGTGAACCTCTCCAGCGAATCTTAATTCTTGGGCAGGAATATATGGGTCTCAAGCATCAAGGTTTCAAACTGTTCAGGGGTCTTAATGTCATCACTCTTCAGGAAAGACTGCACCACTGCCTTTTTCAAGCCAATAGGAACCAGGAAAGGGATTGGGAGAACATGTGGCTTGACTGTTTCAGTTTGCAACTACTGAAACTGATCCAAAGAAGAAACTTGACTAGACTGTGTGCTGGACACCTTCCCAGATGAGATACTGTGGCATCAAGATTTGAGTAGAACCTCAAAGTCTTTAGCGAAGAAGAAGAAGAAGAAGAAGAAGAAGAAGAAGAAGAAGAAGAAGAAGAAGAAATAGGTGACACAGCAGGTAAGCAAAGGTTTCCAAACAACTTCCTTCCAAACATGCTTCCATTGTGCTCTTTACCTGCCACATAGTAAGCACAATGTTATCGTCTTGCTTGTGCTTGACCACATTCACTGTGTGACTTGGCCTATTTGCACTCCAGCCATCATCTGAGCTGCTTAATTGCCTGTAGACCATCTGAGAACCAGGGAGCCTTATAGGCTCTGCAGCACTGGAGAGGGTACCAGGGAGAATTTGAGTCAATCACCCTCCCTACTCTCGTCATTTCATAGTGAGACCAAAGCTTTGACAGAATCTGTCAACCAGAAAGTTCCCCAGAGTATTCAGCAATCCATTGGATCCCATAGGTGCCCCTGGGGGGCAGACAACTTAATTTGTCTCCCACCCTTCAGGGAAGGATTTCCACTGTCAATCCAAACCCAAGAAGGAAAGAGTTTGTGCTTAACAATACCTCATTTCCCCAGTGGCAGAAAACAAATGTCATGTGCTGATGATCTACTGAGGCATCCTCATGGCAGCCATAAAGTCCCAAGCAGGCCCTTCCTGGCATAGACATTGAAGTCTCCCAAAACAATAGTCCTGAGGTTCTCCAGCACAAGCTCAGAAACCACCCCAGCCAGGGAATTTGGTGGTTAGCAGGGTGGAAAACGCTATGCCCCAGCAGGATCCTTGCTGTCTCTGTGGCCCAAGACCAGGTATGAACCCTAAAGTTGGTGCCTAAGTAGATAGATCTCTTTGCAAAGGCGATGGATTCATTTTGCTGCACTATTTCCAACATAACTGTCTGATTTCAAGTAATTTAGATACACGTGCCAAGATAGTCAAATGATGTCACTTGAAACATATGCATATTCTTTGTAAAATCCTTATCTAATCTATCTATCTATCTATCTATCTATCTATCTATCTATCTGCATGTAGTACTCCAGTAAAGACATGTGTCTGTGATGTAGTATTTTGGTGGCAGTAATTGAAGCCTTTATTAGAGAGCTCCTATCTATCAGCCTTCACCCCTGTCGAAAATGCAGGAAGCCTAATGCGGGGGTGCAACCTCGGAGAGCATAATGCAGGGTGGTTCTGTAACCCTGTAAGAAAAGACGATATTGCAGCCACTCTCACTCAGCCTCTTCCTATTCTGCCATATGCAGATGTTAGCAGCAGATTGTTACATTACATTAATGGCAGGGTTATAGTACATTTCTCACTCTTCCTGCTTCACCTCATTACTCCCTGTGATATGGGCATAATATTATTCAGACTTGTCTCTCACCCATCTGAAACATGGCATCTATACTACTTGAAAGCATCTACAGGGTGTGTGAATACACACACACACACACACACACACAAGTGTGTGCGCATGTGTCCCAAGACTTGAGCGAAAGAGTATAAACTTCTCTCTTTCTTTCTTTCTACCTTCTTTGGGGTCTGCTGCTTCCAAATCACTGCAGTATCAAATTCCTGGATTTATCCATTGTCTCCTATGAAGAGGTGACATTGTTACCAATCTAATGAGAGAAAGTCAGAGCATCAAAAAGAACCAGGGAAGCTGGACTGCAGACAAAGGAATCGTCAGTCTAATAGCTTATGTTTGCTGCCACACATACAGATGTTCAGTCCTAAATCTACCCACGTGAATGCGATTTCTTAGCCTACTCTGCCACCACGAGGCCACAGTACAAAGCGCATGAAGAAATCAGGAAATATTTGGTGGGTGTGTTTTCCCCATATTGAAATATTCTGAATCTTGGACACATCTGGAAACAGGGTAAATAATGAAGGTGCCAAAAATAGGATCTATGCATATACATAACTGTAATAAATAAATGTAAATAAAACAGATTTGGGGATTGGATTCCCAAATCAATTTTCCCAAAGACTCCATTCAGGCATAACATGGCCAGCTGAGATTTATTTATTTATTTACATTTTTGCAGCACTTTTCAATGTATCAAAGTGCCGAATTACAAAACCTCTCTTACGCATCCTCACAGAATCCCCTTCAGTAGATTTAGTGTTGCATGAAACCCACTGAAGAAATGCTATTATTAATTCTCTTTCTCTGTCCCACTGAGAATCTATGGGATGGATTAACAACCAATTGGTTCCATGGGAATGTCTCTTCTGCACTGCTTTTTCATTTTCACCCTCCAAATTAAACAGCTGATTATTTGTGCATGCATTTTTGCCCACAATGAATTAAGGACTCTGAAATCTTAAAGTTGCAATTATGGGCTGCCATCCTAACCCTATTAATTTGGAAGGAAGCCAAACTGAAATCATGTACATTCACTGTCAAGTAAACATGGCGACAATGAGAAGTTGAATAGGATTTACCACAAAAGGTCTTCAAGAAGATTATTGTAGGAGGTTTGACAAGGAATTATGAAACAATAGTGAGATTGAAGCTCTCCATGGCGAGTGTGGAAAGTGTGCTTGTTGATGCCTACCCATCTCTATTATTATTATTATTATTATTATTATTATTATTATTATTTAAATTTGTATACCGTCCCCTACACCCATAGATCTCAGGGCAGTTCACCAATTAAAATTACAACATAAAAAACCTACAAAATACATAATAGAATTAAAAACAAAGACAACTCTGAAGGACATAATGCTCCCACATAAAATCTGTTGGATTATTGAGATTTTCAACTGAGGCCTTACTCTGAGTATCCTTGCAGAATTGAGGTACAGTGGTACCTCAGGTTACATACGCTTCAGGTTACAGACTCCACTAACCCAGAAATACTACCTCGGGTTAAGAACTTTCCTTCAGGATGAGAACAGAAATCGTACTCTGGCGGCGCGGCGGCAGCAGGAGGCCCCATTAGCTAAAGTGGTGCTTCAGGTTAAGAACAGTTTCAGGTTAAGAATGGACCTCCGGAACGAATTAAGTACTTAACCCAAGGTACCACTGTAGTACCTTACAGGCAGAAATGAACCTAGGCTCCCTTGCACCATGGGCCAGGAGCTAACAGTACCACCAGCCAACTGGGGAGGAGACCTCACAGGGCTGCTGCAGGGAGCCAGAATGGAAAGACACAATTTTTGCTCCCCACACCAGGCCTGGGCCCTTAGCAGGGGTCAATCCCTAGGTACACACCTGCTTACAGGGATGGGACCTTCCAATTCTGGCACTCCATTTGTGAAACTTCCTTTTCCGGCCATTAAACACCTACTTTACAAAATTAAGCAACCATTGAACAATGCAAAATAATGATACCTAGTCTTCTAAAAGGTGCCTAATAACTCTGGAGACCAGAAGCCTAAGTGGTCTCTTTTTGTTACCTGTTGACTTCATCTGCGCTCCTCTGAGCCTTTTTGACAAAGTGGAAAGAAACTTCTAGATTTGTATCTGTCTGCTAAATCGTTGGTTTAAAATCCTTGCCTCACGCCCAGCAAAATCCCAGTATATAAAACAGGATGTTTTGCTGTTTTGGGCAGCATAGAAAATGCTGCAACTCCCCACTGCCAATGACACCTCTGCCTCCCCACCCAGTCAATGACGTCAAGAAAAAGGCTGAAATGAAGGCTGGGGAGGAAGAGTCGGTATCGGGAAGAAGAAGAAGAAGAAGAAGAGGAGGAGGAGGAGGAGGAGGAGGAGGAGGAGGAGGAGGAGTGGAGGAGGAGGAGGAGGAGTTTGGACTTGATATCCTGCCTTTCACTCCCCTTAAGGAGTCTCAAAGCAGCTAACAATCTCCTTTCCCTTCCTCCCCCAAAACAAATACTCTGTGAGGTGAGTGAGGCTGAGAGACTTCAGAGAAGTGTGACTAGCCCAAGGTCACCTAGCAGCTGCATGTGGAGGAGCGGAGACGTGAACCTGGTTCACCAAATTACGAGTCCACCACTCTTAACCACTACACCACACTGGCTCTCTCGGGAGAGGAGTTGGCAGCATTGGCGGGGAGAGGAGGTGGCATTGGTGGGCAGTGACAGAGGAGGAGTTAGCAGCAGCGGGGGCAGAAGGGAAGTCAGTGGTGGCAGAGGGGAAGCGGCAGGGTGGCGAACAGCTAGCTTCCCCTGGACCCAGATCTCCTTCTCCCCCCAGCTGTACCATACTTGCTGCCCTGAGACAGCTGCCTCACTGAGCCTGATCTGAAACATAAACTAGCTTGAGAGAAGATGCACACATCCATTTTTATGCCTAGAATATGCATCTGTGAAACAAAACCTTGCAATAAAAAAGGCCTTGAATGTGGTTGAATAAGTATTGCATTTGAGTCACGAGTAATTCATGCAATTGAGGACACAAAGAGCAAAATACCAAGCGTGCTAAACTGTTCCTCCCTGATACCTCTGTGACAGAAAGGAGAAGGAAGACAAGCTTCTGCTGAACTGTGAAATCAGGCTAGTGGGAAAGGCTACAATCCTAGCCCCACTTACGAGGGAGTAAGCCTCATTGCATCAAATGTGACTTATTTCTGAGTAGACATGGCTAGAATTGCAGCCGTAGATGGCTTTGTGATGGGCCATTAGCCACTTCATTAACTTTGTCTTTAAGGTGCCACAAGACTCTGTTGTTTCTGCTGCAAAAGACTAACAGGGCTACCCAATTGGAAATTCATTAACTTTGAAAGGTAACACACAGGTAAAGTAATTGATTTGCTAATATCTGTTGATGACTGAGGTATGCTTGTCTACTGTGCACTATAATATACGTAAAAACCCATATATTTCCACATCAGCGAAGGGCGCAAGGGAAGAAAGACGTGCTCAAAATAAACCAATTGCAGAGGAATGGGAAACACCAGGCGAAAGCATGGATGATTGCCAGAATGGGATGAGGCACATTTGTAGGTATATCCTGAACATGAACACAGGCTGCAGTCTTTCGTAGCCTGTTGCCAAGCAAGCAGGGGCTGGGAGTCTATTTATTATTTGTCTTTGCCCTATTTAAATGTATACAGCGCTTTAGATTTTGTAAACTGTTTTGAATTTTATTACAATCAAGTGGTATATAAACCTTAAAGGTAAAGGGACCCCGGACCATTAAGTCCAGTCGTGGCCGACTCTGGGGTTGCGGTGCTCATCTCGCTTTATTGGCCGAGGGAGCTGGCATACAGCTTCCGGGCCATGTGGCCAGCATGACTAAGCCGCTTCTGGTGAACCAGAGCAGCGCACGGAAATGCTGTTTACCTTCCCACCGGAGGTATTTATCTACTTGCACTTTGACGTGCTTTCGAACTGCTAGGTTGGCAGGAGCAGGGACCGAGCAAACGGGAGCTCACCCTGTCCCAGGGATTTGAAGCGCCGACCTTCTGATCGGCAAGTCCTAGGCTCTGTGGTTTAACCCACAGCGCCACCTGCGTCCCCATATAAACCTTACGAAATAAATAAATAGCAACATAAGCAAAAGGGGTATTTTCTTTCCGCAAAGAGCTTCCAGTCTCCATTTCAGCCATGGGCAGAGGCCACAGAGAGAGAAGGATCAGGTGATTCCTGGGGACAAATGAGGTTCTGAGTACATTATGTCAGTTTGCTAAGGCTGCAATTCTAAGCATGCATACCTAGGAGTAAGCCCCACTAAACTCAGCTGGATTGACTTTGGGCTAGCTATGTACATGATTGCACCCTACGGGACTGGACAAGCAGACATTCCTGTGGGTAGGCCGGGTCTGCTCACATTCGGACATCCAGCAGCACTGGAACCATACCCTCCAACAGTTCTCTGATGAAAATAGGGATGTCCTATGCCTATACGTATATATAGTCCCTCACCCATCTAACTAGGTTCCCCCAGCCACTCTAGGTGACTTCCAACATATATAAAAACATAATAAAACATTAAACATTAAAACTTCCCTATACAGCGGAACCCTGGTTTTCGAGCGTCTCGGAAGCAGAATGTTTTGGAAACCAAACACCGAAAACCCGGAACTAATTGCTTCCATTTTTGAACACGCCTCAGAAGTCGAACGGCTTCTGAGACGTGTTTTTTAATTTTCGCAATGAAAATTGCCAACAGCTCTTTGCACCACAGTTGTCGAACGTTTCGGAAGTCGGTCTTCTGGAACAGATTATGTTCGACAACAGAAGTTCCACTGTTTTGGGCCCCCTTCAGATGTCTTCTGAAGGTTGCATAGTTACTTATCTCCTTGGCTGGTGGGGGGGGGGTCACTTAACTCCATATGCTCCAACATGTCTCTGATGAAAACAGGGGCCTAAGGAAAAGCAGGACATTCTGGGATCAAATCAGAAACCGGGACAGCTTCTGTAAATCCCGGACTGTCCCTGGAAAAGAGGGACACTTGGAGGGTCTGTGGAACTTCATGAGTCTCAGTCTGCTCACTGTCCAACTCATGTTCATGCCTTCTTGGTTACCAGGGCAACCTCACTGAGGTGGGTGATGGAAGACTCGATTCCCCTGCCTCTGTGGGCAGGAACGTCTCTTAGTGAACGACTTGGGGTCTACCTGCCACCTCATTCAGTAATCTTCTCCCAATTGTCCTTTGATGAATCCTGCCAGGACCTCCTTGTTTGTTCTCACTGAAACCATAACACAAACTGATGAAGATATGTAATGAATTTAAATTGCCATGCGCAAAATGAAATAAATCGGTAGAAACCAAGATTTATAAATATATTCATCCCTTCTGGAATAAGGATGCTGACCAGTTTTGTACAAATCTCAAGGTTTAGATATGTATCAGGCTGGGCAGTCCCGTGCAAGTTCTGAAATCTCTTGCTTCTGTAACTTAAAAAAAAAATAATAATCAGTAGGTAGATTTTTGTGTTCAATCGTAATGCCATTATGTAAGAGACACATTCCTATTTTAAAGACCACCACACGAGGGCAGCCTTTGAATATATTCAAATAAAACAATGTAGCTTTTCAAGCTGTTTGTATGGCCTGAATTAATAAACTATTTCAAGGTGTTTTTACAACTTGATCTCTCAAGTTCAAATGAGAGGTTTAGCACAAGATGCAAAAATGACACACTGCAAAACTACCCCCGCCTTAAGATATGGCAAGGAAGAAGTATTTCCATTCTCCTGAATTAGGTTCCTGTAACTCAAGTTTGCATTAGGAATCTGCTGTTAGGATTTGAGTTTGGATTATTATGTTTTTATTTAATTGATTGTTTGATACCTTCAGGGAAGGAGTTGCATATTTTTGTATTACCTGTTGACTTGAGAACCCTAGTTGTTGAAGATGTCAGCTATAAATGTATTAAATAAAGAAAAAGTGAGAAAGAAGCAACGAGTGGATTAGAGGAAATTGGAACGAGTGCAATACTTGCAAAACTACTCAGGAGTCAGATTAGCTCTCTGTCTGGAGCTGATAAACTGTCCTCAGTCTAAATGGCTTTGCAGGTAGGGCTGGGAATGGCTTGTGGCTGAAACCCTGGAGAGATGCTGCCAGCCAGTGTTGACAATACTGGGCTAAATGGGCCAATGGTCTGACTGGGCATGAGGCAGCTTTCTATATGAGAGATGGGGCCATTGCATTTGCCTTAAAAACGGATGCACTTTATATAAGTCATAGCTTTAGTACAGTCTTATTACTGTATTTTTTGGTTTGTAGTTTTACCATAACCGTAGTGTGGTGTTGAACTTGGATCAGTAGGTACTGCGCTTCATGTACTAGGTTTGGGCCAGAAAGGCCTAGGTACAAAATCAGTCACTGGGTGAACTTGTGCAAGCCAAGCTTACCTCAGAGGATTGCTGTAGGAGGGAAAATGGAATAAACCCATATATACTGCTTTGGCTGCCTTGGAGGATAAAAATTAACAACTAAATTAACAAATAATATAATTACTGTAGTGTAAATATCAGGACTCTGAAATGTTGCAAGGAGACGGGGGCTGCTTTTCTGCCTTTGGTGCATGTATATTTTTCTGTACAAGAGGTAGGCTTAGGTTAAGTTAATATACAATGGTACCTTGGTTCCCGAAAGGTTAAGTTGTTGAACCAATTGGCTCCTGAATGCCACAAACCCAGAAGTGTTCCGGTTTGCAAACGTTTTTCAGAAGCTGAACGTCCAACGCGGCTTACGCGGCTTTCAGTTGAGTGCAGGAAGTTCCTGCAGCCAATCGGAAGCCACACTTTGGTTTCCAAATGGTTTTGGGTGTCAAACTGACTCCCGGAATGGATTAAGTTCAAGAACCAAGGTGCCACTGTATGTACATAAGTAGCAGTTGTTTCCAATAGATCACAGGTTATGTGGGGGAAAGGGAAGTCCACATACAGTGTACCAGGCCCAGGAAATCCTGTTGGCATCCTTGCATTATACCAGCTACTTTGTATTTCTGCGTTTTATATTTTCTCAATTCTATAGTGTATGAGCTAGTCCCTAGCTTTCAGCCTTAAATATGACACTAATCCACTTACTAAGAGCATTTCTGTGTATCTTCAGTCCACCGGAGTCAGCACAACGGCACAAGAAGTCCAACTGGTTGCTTGGGATCGTAATATTTTTAGAAACACCAAGGAGGCCATAATCACACAAGCTGTGCTTTTCCCCAGGGAACTGAATCGTTGCACATCTCTTGCGTCATGAAGCACAGCCATTTTGAACATCAAAACGTCTTCCCTTAGCCCTGCAGTACCTGCAAAATAAAATGCTTCTTCAGCTACCCATCCTATTTTTAAAGATATTATCAAAGCCTTACGTGCAACCCATCTCGTCAACTCTGTGTGACCCTAGTGACCTTTGCATCCAGGGCTGTATTTCCAAACCCCATCCCTCAGTTTTAATGAGGTTTGCCACAATGAACCAACAGCACAAAATATATATTCTAGCACAAATCCTTTATAACGGTACGCAGTGGAGCGACAAAGCGCCAGACAATATCGGGACTGTCTGGGCATTCATTATATTGTCAGTGTGCTTACAATAAACACATTGTGGAGAAAACAAGAGGGCAAAGAAAGAAGAGCTCTGAAATCCGTTTTAAAGGAAATGCCTGCGAAACATGATATAGTTTGGGCAGGGTCCTGCTGGATACACGGAAGGCAAAGCAAATGATAAACTTGGTCTGAAAGCAATCAAAGGTACCAGACAGGAGGAGGAAGAAAACAAAGTCACTTGCAGTTCATAATTTTAACTGCCAAGTGCATCCTTCATAAACAGGCATCCTGGAAACCTGGACTCAAGATGTTCAGGCCACCCTTTGCTTTCAAGGGTCCTCCTCAGCCACCATTAGCCCTCCACCTCCAAAAAGAAGCCCGCATAGTTCAGGTGGAACCAGAAATGAAAAGGTAGGCACACTTGCCTATTCCTGAGCGTAGCATCACTGTTATTACATTGCCACTATTCATTTCTGCAGAGCTTCTGGTGCACCATGAACCTTAGAAGAGTTATCTATCTCATCATCAGTGATGGTAGGTAGTTGTGTAACCAAAAGTGTCAGGGTATTACAGACCTGATGGGTTTCAATGGAATTTACATGCATCATAAATAGGTGCAGAACACCATCAGCTACAATGTTTTGTCAGAAGATTTGCGACACAAGATCAAAAAGGGTACAGTGTCTTTATAGCTGAACTAGGGGCTACTCCCCTGCCGAACCTCCTGCTACTCCCCACCATGTTAGACCCCTTGAGCTTCCTCTTCCCACCCCATGCGCTAAACAGTATTTTCAACTTCACAACCCTATTTCTGAAGTAGCTTCTTTCTTCCATTTAGCAGCTCCATGATATGATACAATACGATAATCTTTATTGTCATTGTCCTATACAGAACAACGAAATTGAAAAAATCTACATCAGACATTCAAAAACCCACAAGCCTGCTATCCCAGCTATCCCAGCCTGGTTAGCCCCTAGAAACTCTGGTACCCCATAATTGAATACAATATACTCACATAAAGACTACCTTACACTTTGTTTAAAACCAAAATCGCATTTGGATAGAAACTGTTTCTCAGGCGGCTAGTCCTAGTTCCAGAAGGCAGAAGCTGAAAGAGATCATTTCCGGGGTGCACACTATCCTGCACTATCTCTGCAGCTTTCACCTCACACCCATCATCACTTTTATCCCCATGTCCATGCCTCCTCCCATTTTTTTGGCAAGCCGGCCCACCCTGCACACATACCACTCCCTAACCCACGGTAACCTCCTGCATCGTCCCACATATTGCAACACTAAGAACCTTTTTCGTTTTTCACTCAGTTACAAAGCTGCCGTCCTGTTCTGTTCTGCAGACCTTTAGTATCCCTTTCATCTTCACCCCCTATTTCCACGCCTCCTATTCCTTCATTTGGATAATCCAACTATTATTGCCTCTTAGGCACCCTTCGCTTTCCCAAACCAGCTGCTTCCAACTTGATGCCCTGCAGATCTTTTGGATAAAACCTCCATAGGGCCTGCTCACTACAGTTCTGCTGCCATGGTTGAAGAGAGCTGTCATGCAAAACATCTGCAGGGCACCAGGTTGGCAAAGGCTGGCCCAGACAGTCAAGAACACGACTGTGCTGTGTTTCTAAGTAATTGTGGCGGTAATTGGTTTCACCTAATATATCAGCTGTAGCCAGGGCTTTCTTTCAGCTGGAACTCAGTTCCAGCACCTTTCAGGTAGGTTCCAGCACTTCTTAGGTGGGCGCCATTGCCATTCTCAGAGAATGAGGGAGGGGTTCATAGTGAGTTCCACTACCTCTTTTCCTAGGAAAATAGCATTGGCTGTAGCAGTTATGGTTTGTACTCCCTTCCTCAGGTAGCTATCACTGCCTATAAGTATATTCTTGTACAGGGTCCTTCTGTTTTGGTTTACACAGACAGGCACACCTCCCCGGTCTCTAATGGCACATGCCCTGGCAGCACATGAGTTTGTCTAAAAGTGGTGTGGGACTTTGGTGGAGGGGGCAACAGAAAATGTAGGCATGCAAGTGATCCACACACCTCTTTCTTCCTTGAAGTTCAATGTCTGAATGGAGTCATCCATGCATTTCATTCAGTGGAAGGCAGAATCAATGAAAGCAATTTATATGAAAAGGCTGACAGCACTTACGGGTGATGAATAGCAACGTGAAGTGGTAGTGAAAATGTTAAGGGATGCACATCCTTAAAATATATGTGTAGCTCAGCACTATAGAGAGCAGTTAATTAACAAGTGGCCTAAGACATTCAAGACTTTGCATGCTAAAACTATATCCTTGATTGGACCCGGTAAGCTCTGGCTGCTGCATTTTGTACTAGCTGCAGTCTCAGGACCGTTTTCAAGGCCAGCTCCATGTTGAGCCAACCTGTAGTCATAGAATCATAGAACTGCAGAGTTGGAAAGGATCCCAAAGGTCATCTAGCCCAACCCCCTGCCATGCAATCATCCAGATGGGAGGTCACTAGTGGGCAAGCCGTAATTGTCCAGGAATGGCCATAGCTGGCAAACCAGCCATAGCTAGGAAAATATATTAGCCACCACTGAGGTCATGTTGGCTTCTAATGGCGGTCAAGTTGAGGAATACACCCAGATTATATATCTGATGCTTCAACCAGGAACTAATACCAGACTGTTGAAATGTCAGGTAAAAAAATTAGGCGGTAGTATATTTTTAAGAGGAAGAAAACCGCTGCTCTGCTGCAGTCAGCTGCTGAAGTACTCAGTGTTGACATGGTAGGGCACACAACTGCACACATCTGCCACAAGAGTTTCAGGGCTTAGAATCTGAGTGATTGGGTGTTACAAAACTGAATCCGTCCTTCCACCTTTCTAGACCTTTGGTACATCAGGCAATCTCTTGCGACTGATACTGTGACCACTACTACTGGTGAATCGTACAGCACAATCCTATATTACCTGCAAGTAAGCTTCATTGAACTCAGTAAGACTTACTTCAAAGCAGACATGAATAGGATTTACGCTGCTAGTCCTTGCCAACAACCATTGCAGCCGACTTGCTGTAAGCATTAGAAGATAGAGAGTTCCTTCAGATGTATCCCACCTCAAGAGATGGCAAAAATTAAGCTGACGGCAGAGAAAAAAAGTCATCGAAGTGCAGTTTTTGAACTCTATGAAAATGGTAGCAGCAGAAAGACTGTGAGAAATCAGATATACAGAATCTGAAGCAGTTGCAAATGAAGAATGTGTGGTTTCAAGCTTCACTTTCTGGTATAAAAAATTGAAGAGCTTCTGCTTCTCCTTTTGCTTGTGGGATCAGTGCTCACAGGCAGTTTCCCTTCCTGTTCCACTTTTCAGAGCATCCTCCAGCAGCAAAAGCTGCAGCTCAAGTAATGCTCATCCAATCCTAGCCAGCATATCACAGCAGTAGTGAGTTGAAATGCTGTCTTCTCAGGGCTTTGGGCTGAGATTCTACCAATCAGTTACTAGCCAGCTATGGCCGCCTTCGTTTGTTTAACGTGGCCAAGGGCATGAAAGTGCACATGGATATATATATATATATATTTTTAAAGCACAGCCTCTTGTTGCTTTTACTATCTGCTCTCCTTGACTCCCATTTTGATTGAATGGGCCCTTGAAGCACAGCTGCAGGATCTCACAAAGGAAATTCAAAAACCCTTTTCTGGCAGGAGCTTCATTTTGTTATACTGACATGGTAAAAATACGAAGTTCTAAATATAGAGCAGGTTTTGCTGCTCTTAAAAATCTAGCATATTGTTCACAGTAGCAGAAGATTATTATACTGTATCAGACTGTTTGTTAGAACAGCGTAATCTGTTCTACCCTGACTGCCAGCAGCTCCTTGGGAGAGATTTTCTAGATCTTCTTCTCTCGGATCCTTCTAACTGAAGATACCAGGGACCTTCCGAATGCAAAGTATATAGTATCCTCTACTGAGCTCTGTCCCTTCTCAGTAGCTCATAGTTTAGTATCTTCAGGGTTCTCAAACCCCATCAGGTGAAACTGGCTTAAGACTGAGATGAATACTAGTGATGATTAAGAGCTCCCAACAAGGGAAGAACTTGGATGCATCATGGGCTGAACTACTCCTTTGCCTCAGAGGTCCTCAGTGGAAGCAGTTGGCAACTGCCAACCAGCAAAGACCTGACCCGTTTATGGACTGAGCTTCATGGTTCACCTGATCAGTTCCAGTTTTCTCAAAGATCCACACCAATGAAGGCCAAGAATGAAGGCAAACAAAAGGCCATATTAACGAACTGGGCACTATGGTTCTCCCCACCCCTCATTAGATCTGCTAACCTTTTGAACTATTTAATATTTGGGAGCCTCTCAGAGCTATAAAGCAGGATGTAAGTAACAAACACTTTCAAAAATGAACAACTGAATGTTATACATAATCAAATCACATCCATTTCAAGAGAATTTACTCAAGAGAAAGGTCTCGATCAAGCACTTCAGCCTACTTGTGGGATTCGATCAAGCACTTCAGCCTACTAGTTCTATATATTTGCCATGTCAGCCTGTGATATTTTTAAAAATCTTGCCCAAGTTGCCCTTCCTTTGAACACTCTGCAGCTTTGAAGAAACAATAGATCCACCACAAATCACTAGAATCACTGGCCACAGATGTGAAGTATCTGCAGTATACACTTTACACAGAATATTTATAAGTATAAAATAAAAGTCCGAGGGGGAGAAAGAGAAGGGGGTGGGGATTACGGCAAACTTTGTTATAAATGCAATAGGCGATCAATAGAGAGAGAGAAAGCCATTGAGCGTTCTCTGCAGATGGTTCTGATGAAACATAATCTGTGTGAAGAGGCTGCATTTTTGTTTAGAAGTGCCAGCTGAATCACCATAGAAACGCATGAGGCAATGACCTTGAAGATTACAGTGCTAAAATTTCTCAAGTGAGCAAGGTGTCAGGCCTCAATACTTGCTTGGAAACTCCAGCTATGGTTGTGGGTACAGTGGTACCTCGGGTTAAGTACTTAATTCGTTCCGGAGGTCTGTACTTAACCTGAAACTGTTCTTAACCCGAAGCACTACTTTAGCTAATGGGGCCTCCTGCTGCCACCGCACCGCCGGAGCACGATTTCTGTTCTCATCCTGAAGCAAAGTTCTTAACCCGAGGGAGTATTTCTGGGTTAGCGGAGTCTGTAACCTGAAGCGTATGTAACCTGAAGCGTATGTAACCCGAGGTACCACTGTATTCTGTAGGAATATTCTGTATTCTGTAGGAAAAGGCTCTCTGAACATACTGCAAACCACTGGGTGCAGTTCAATGTCACACTCTTCCAATTGATCTCTCCGTGAAAGTATTGCAGCTTGCCAGATAGAATGATACCCCTCTCCTCACCCCACGTGTGGTTCTGAGCGTTCTCCTGACCTACCCACCTGCCATGAGCCAATTCCAGGGGGTCAGGGGCACATGGGGGAGCAGAAGGGAAGAAACCCTGCTGTGCAAGTCCTGAGCATGGCTTCTGCTGGTAAGGTGAGCCCTGCCCACTGTCTTCCTATTACTAACCGCCTATGTGCCTGGCATTGGAAAACATCTAGCCATTGTAAGCTAGGGATGGGGGACATTTTTTCAGCCCATTTCTTTATGGGTAACCTTCTGAGGGCCACATACTGACAATGTGTGGGGAGAGGTGGAAAGAGTAATATTGGTTGTGACTCTTACTTTGTATGGTAAATTATATTGTAGCCATGGAAAAATCACCTCTCCACCCCGATGAGGGGAGTTATCACAATCTGAGGATGCTTCAAGCCAGACAAAAATATTGCGTCCAGGTGGCATCTGCATAAGAGTCCTTGAAGAACTCAAAAGTGAAATTGTTGAGCTTACATACAAAAAAGTTCAATACATCCCTAAGACCAGCCTTCATAAGCCAAAATAAAAAAATTCCTTCCTGTAGCACCTTAAAGACCAACTAAGTTAGTTCTTGGTATAAGCTTTCGTGTGCATGCACACTTCTTCAGTGTATCTGAAGAAGTGTGCATGCACACGAAAGCTTATACCAAGAACTAACTTAGTTGGTCTTTAAGGTGCTACAGGAAGGAATTTTTTTATTTCGACTATGGCAGACCAACACGGCTACCCATCTGTAACTTCATAAGCCAGTGCAACATGATTTTTTAAGGGGGATCCAGGGAAATTACAGGCCAATTAGCTTAACATAATGGAAATCATTATTAAAGGAACATAACATGGATTTAAATGAACAAGCTTTACTGAAGAGGAATCAACATGGCTTCTGCAAAGGTTAAGTCCTGTCCCACTCAGCGTCAAAAAGCATGTAAATGGGGTTATCTGGGTTTGGACTTTTAAAGAGATTTGGAACACACACAAAAACATACAAAAGGTTAATGTGTAAACTTAGCCGTCAGGGGATCAGAGCATTGGTCCTTTACAGAATAGTAACTGGTTATAAAGAACAGGGAGCATAAAGTAGGTGCAAGTGGGTGGATCCTACAATGGAGGAATGTAAGAAGTGCCCCCCCCCTAAAATTTGGGGGGAATGACGTCCCCCCCCATTCACAAAAAGTCTTAAAGAGAACCTTGAGAAGCCAATTTGATGGTGACACCAAATTATTCAGGACAAGCACCCAAAAGGATTGTTCCAAACTGGGCAAATGTGCAAGAAAATGGTAAGTGCAGTTTCATGTAAGTATTTGTGGAATTATGCACATTGGGGCAAAATAACATTTTTAAACCCAAAATTTGCATATACACCGATAGGCTCTGAGCTGGCCATGACTGAATTGAAAAGTGATCGTGGGGTCGTGGTGAACAGCTGAATAAAAATACAGTGGTACCTCGGGTTAAGTACTTAATTCGTTCCGGAGGTCCGTTCTTAACCTGAAACTGTTCTTAACCTGCGCCGCCGGAGCACGATTTCTGTTCTCATCCTGAAGCAAAGTTCTTAACCTGAAGCACTATTTCTGGGTTAGCGGAGTCTGTAACCTGAAGTGTATGTAACCTGAAGCGTATGTAACCCGAGGTACCACTGTACCAACTCTTTTGGTGGGAGTTGTGAAAAATGAAAATTCAGCGCAAAGGGCCAAAAATAAGGCTACCAATAGCATAGTGGCTTTACGCAAATTACGAGTGAGATGAAGGTTACTCACGCTTAAAGCAGACCCACTGAAATTAATGGGACTAGCTCCAAGGTTCACAGTTTTGCTCTCAGCATGACTAAGCCTGGCTCTAACAAAACAGAAATGAGAAAGATCGAACAGATTTTTGCTAAAACGCTGCGGAAACCTTATTGCAAACAGTTGGGACTGCAGCAGATATCTACAGCAACCACGCGAGAGGCCTACGTAGCCTTTCCTCGAAAACGCTCTGCAGGGAGCAATCGCTTTTCCCCAAGCACTCTTGCTTCTTGCTCAGCCTGCGAACGAGGCTCAAGGATCACAAGTTCTGCATTCCACAGCTACTCCGGTTTGCAACTCGCAGGTGCAAATGGATGGATCCTGGCTAAAGCGCACAGATCATCAGCTCCTCTCCCGCCCCCTCGTAAATAGATCCTCGGGGGAGCCCGGAGAGAAGTTAAGAGGGGAGGGGAGATTTTCACGGAGCAGCCCATCAAGCATCCAAAGCCGGGGTGAAGTCTGAGGGAGGGAAGGCAGGGAATCTCCTTTGGCACGCCAAGCCTCGCCGGTTTCCCGGAGATGGAAGCTTTTAGCAATGAGAGGCGCGAAGCTTCCCCACGCCCTCATTTATCCATCCCTGCTTCATTCATCTATGGCGGTGGGGGGGGGTTGCCTTTCCACCCACCCCCGGTAAGAGCTGAATGCGGTGATCCGGAGTGGGGGAGGGAGGAAGAGGAGGAGCACGATGACTTCATGCAGCCGGAGCGCCGTGAATTTGGGATCAGCAGCTGCAGCTGCACGTTGGGGAGGCAATGACAGCGGGAGCTCCGCCCGGGCGTTTGTCCAAAGCACCCCCGGCGTAATCTTTTTCCAAAATAAAAAAGACACCCCCTCCTTTGCAAATAAACCACCACCCGCAACAACCTGCAGGGGGCGGAGAGTTGCCCAAAAGCTGAGAAGGTTCAGCCGCAGTGCGAGGGGGGAAAGAGGAGACGATGCGCTGAATCGGCCGTCGGGGAGGTGAGTAGATGTGTAAGATACAAACACACACCCTTTTCGTCGCCGCCGCCGCTGCCACTTCAGCAAAGGGAGGCGCAACACGTGCGGAACCGACGGTGTGGGCGAGAGAGCCTCGCTTGCTGGGCCGAGCGCCCCGTGGTGGGGGCTGGAGGAGCTGTTGCGGAGAGATCGGGGATGCTCCTCTGCTGGCATCCGAGCGGGGCTCCCCCCGTCCCACGCCCGCCTCTCCGCTGCTGTCGAGTGACAGCGGGGGCCCTAAGCTGCTGAGAATTGGGGTCGGAGGGGGGACTTTGACTTGGAAGGGTTGCCCGGCCCTCTGGTTTCGGGGGTCCCCCTCCCTCCTCTCCTTATGTCTTCCAAACAGGCTTGCGCGCAGAGCGAGCCGCCTCCTCGAGGGGCAGCGCTTGTTTTCTCGCCTTCCTAAAAATAGCCCGGAGTGTTTAGAGGGAGGGATGGTGGCTGGGGACGGGAGGGGGGGCCGCTGCCTCTCTCCTGCCTCTCCTCGGACCAGGACCGGCGTGACGGCGGCTCCTTTGCTTCCTCTTCTCCTCCCCAGGACGTGCGTAAAGAAGGGGCACCCGTTGGGGTTTGTGGCGCTCCGGCGGGATGGAATAAACGACGGACCTACGCGCCAGTGTGGTGGACTGCTAAGGGATGACGCCTAAACTATGGGACATGTGACAGCTCTACTTCAGTTTACTTAAAGGTAGGCCAAAATATGATGGCAGGGGTTGGGGGGTCAGGCTGGTTGGAGGGGCGGGTTGTGTGTGGTCATTTACTGCTCCTGGGTCATGGGTACTCCTGCTTCTCCCCACACAGCCCTGGGGCTTATTGGGAGCTGCTCTTAAAAGGTGCTACCATGTGTCTTCCCACCCCACCCCCAAACACAAGCAGCCATTTTAATGTTATGCACATACAGTTACACAGCTGGTAGTTGAGAAATGTCAGTAACAACAGTGAGGCCCATGAAGAACTAGTTGTGATGTGTCAAGATATGAACCAGTTCTTGTATCAGAGTCCAAAAAGAGAAGCAATCTAATATTGAGCCTGTTTTGGATCATAACCCAAAATATATGCTTTCTGTCCTTTGTGCTACTAACCCTCTTCTGTGTGAGTGTTCATTTTTTAAAAAATGGCCTAAAGGATTAGGTTCTCTGAAGGATGACATTTGCTACGTAACACCTATATGGACCCTTGATTTGAATCTCTCTTCTTCAACCACAGGAAAGGTGTCAGGCAGCAGCCCCCATATTTGCTGTTGGATGCCTTCAGTGTTTCAAGCATTTGGCTGAATAAAAACCCACAAATGGGTGGGTTGCGTAGTAATCTATCATTTCCCTCCAGTAATGGAAAATCCTTCCTGCCTGAAATGTGGGTTTTGTGCCAGAATGTGCAATGTGTTATGCCAATAGTCTGCTGAATGCCATGGAAGCATCCTTTATGTTTGCTGGAAGCGAATTCATAGTGGGCATTTTGTTCTTTTTAGAAAATGCGGAAAAGAAGGAAGTACTTGCTGTGGGCCTTTCCAAGTTCTACCCCCACATGCTACTAATTTAAGTGATAAATATAGGTTAAAATCAACACTACCGCTTGTTCAAGAGAGAGACTGCCAGCCAAGTCATCTATCTTGTTTGATTAAAATTAGGAATGATGCGTATCAAAGTGGTCGCTGCCTGCAGAAATGGGCTCAAAGTGTCCCATCCTCTCCTGTTTAGCATGGCAAACTTGGACTTTTGAAGGTTTCTGTATATAGTAGCATAGATGACCTGTTTGAAGACCCAAATACATTATTGCTATAGTTTGGCATCTTTTGCTTTCCTTGGTGTACATTCCATCTTGTGAGCAACTGAGAAACTGTTTTAAAATAGAATCTATGTTTGACAGGTGTGAATCTTGGTTAAGAGCCTAATTGTCCACAGTTCTTGGATATGTACTGCTTCTCAACTATCAGAATGATCTCGGTATTTAAGTAATCTTCCCCCCCAAGTAGATATTTTCACAGAGGGTTACATTTATGAAGCAGTTGAGAAGAACACACAACGCGTTAAGGAGATAATTGTGGCTCATTTAGTAATCGGTTTACTAAACCACTGATGACTACTAAAAATCTAAGGGAGGGGAATCAACATTTAGAATTCTCAGTTATTTTCTGATGAGGCTCTTATGGTTGTAGCTGCTGTGTGACATGCAGAAATTACTAGAGCCTCATCAGGAGGTCACTTTCCCAGAATAAGGTAACATCATTTCAGCTTCCTAGATAATTTGGGAATATCTTGGTCTTGTGACAGAGGTAAACTTTAAGCTTCACAATTTCTGGAATGAGATTTTAAAATGTATCCCTTTCAGACTTTTCTGGTAATTGACATACCCTTTTATTGTGCAGAAGGGACGCGGGTAGCACTGTGGGTTAAACCACTGTGCTGCTTGGGCTTGCCGATTGGAAGGTTGGTGATTCGAGGCCCCATGACAGCGTGAGCTCCCGTTGTTTGGTCCCAGGTTCTGCCAGCCTAGCAGTTCGAAAGCACACAGTGCAAGTAGATAAATAGGTACCGCTTCGGCGGGAAGGTAAACAGCGTTTTCGTGCGCTGCTCTGGCTTCGCCAGAAGCAGCTTAGTCATGCTGGCAACATGACCCAGAAAAACTGTTTGTGAAATTGGACAAACGCCAGCTCCCTCAGCCTGTAAAGCGAGATGAGCGCCACAACCCCAGAGTCATTCGCAACTGGACTTAATTGTCAGGGGTCCCTTTACCCTTTACCTTTTATTATGCATGTGCCCCATTCTAGCTCTGAGCACTTTGGAAGTATCTTGATTGTTGAAGGCTGGTTTAGGGAAACTGGCCTTTGAGATGTTGCCGCACTCTCAGATTCCGCCAGCACCAGCCAACATGGCCATTGATGAGGGTTTGTGCAAGTTATAAGTCTCCAGCATTTCTGATCCCTGATTTAAGGACACACTTTAATGCCCTGTTTTGAGGAAGGTCCTTCATTCACATTTTTCAAATGATTGCAGTGCCTTAGACCACAAATGTGTGTGTTTTAAGAAACTTTGGACTCTAAACTCCTTGCAAATCATCCTAGAATTTTCAATATCCAGTTAGTCAGTGATGTCAAATGCAGTGAAGAATAAGCCAATTTAAAAATTAAGAGGATAGGCCTACAAAATAGGTATCCATTGCTAAAGCATAGAAGAACTCTGCATTCAACACATGCGTGCAGCAGTACACACCTGCATACCACATTTCTTAGTTCATATTGACACAAATTCCATATGTGTTCATTCACACCAACATGTACAGACTCATTGAACATGAAAATCTCTGAAAGAAATCATGAATATAATAAACAAATGAAGCTACGTATTATTGGACAACCTTGGAGAACCACTGCCAACCAGTGTAGACAGCTCTGAGCTAGATTGACCATTCTGACTCACACCAGTGAAATTGGCTAAGATTTACAAACTGAAGATTAAGAAATGCTGGAAATGTGGAGAGGGGGATGGTGAGTTCTGTCATATGTGGTGGACATGCAGGAAAGTAAAAGGCTTTTGGGAACTGATCTACAACGAACTTAAAAAAAATTTTAAATATACTTTTCCCAAAAAGCCTGAAGCTTTCCTGCTAGGAATAGTTGGCAAGGAAATCAAAAAAGAGGACAAAAATCTGTTTCTATATGCCACAACGGCCGCTAGAACTATGTTAGCCCAAAGCTGGAAAACGGAATTAATACCTACTATGAATGACTGGCAGATTAAGATGATAAACTATGCTGAACTGGCTAGAATAACAGGAAGACTAAGAGACCAGGATGACCAGAAGTTTCATGAAAATTGGAATAAATACCTGTAGGGACTCCACTCCCATTTCGTCCTTAGCCTTCTCCTGAAGATATTCCGCAAGGCAGGGGAAGTTTAGAATCAGAGTTTTCCTGCTCCTAGAAGGGCTAACTTCCCATGTTAATGAGCTCCATCTGACCCTCATTTCCCTCTACAGCACATGCAGAAACTGCCTCCTTGACCATTGGACCTACTGTTGGTCTTATCCGCTCAATCCACCAGAGCCTGTCTTCTCATGCAGGGGATGTCCTTAACGCACCAAGAGAGACCCATCAACCACCCTAAACTGCTTCAGTCAGCCAGTCAAAGCTGTCTTGGTAGTACTATTTATGTCCCCAGCAGTGGGCAGGGGGAAATGGAGTGTGTCAGGCGAAGCCATGATCTACAGGATTCCCCCCTACATCATGGCCTTGAAAAAGATCCAAAACTATATCCATCCTGGGGCTGTCATATTAATTTTCCTTCCATTTGGAGTGGGGGCAGGAAGGGAAAGAAAAAGTTGCCCTCAGCTGGTCTAAAGGTAAAAGGACCTCTGACCATTAAGTCCAATCGCGAACGACTCTGGGGTTGCTGCACCCATCTTGTTTTACTGGCCAAGGGAACCGGCGTTTGTCCACAGACAGCTTCTGGGTCATGTGGCCAGCATGACTAAGCTGCTTCTGGCGAACCAGAGCAGCACATGGAAACGCCGTTTACCTTCTTGCCGCAGTGGTACCTGCTTGCACTTTGCCGTGCTTTCAAACTGCTAGGTTGACAGGAGGTGGGACTGAACAATGGGAGCTCACCCTATTGCGGGGATTCGAACCGCCGACCTTCTGATCGGCAAGCCCTAGGCTCTGTGGTTTAGACCACAGCGCCACCTACATCCCCATTCAGCTGGTCTACAGCTAGCCAAAAATAGTCTTGCTAGAGTAGGAGATGGACTGGAACTATGGGAGGTCCTTTCTGTTCTTCTTCTTCTGTGGTAGGCTAACTCAGCTGTTTTAGCAGCAGTCTGTGGTGGTTTTGCTGCTGTCTTTAAGCAAGGCTTGTCCTGATTTTCGTTCTGCATGAAATAATGATTTACCTCAGCCACCTATAGGTTGGTATCTTGCATTGTGCTCATGGAGCTTCAGCTTAGCAATAGCAATAGCCTTTACCATCAGTGGTGTTTTCTGCACCATCATTCCTTCTGTATCACTGCTTGGGCAACTGGCCTTGTGAGTCTATTTCTTCAGCTTGCTGGGTTCTGGAATGAGCAGAACAGGAAAACTGTTTTACTTTCAGTAGCTGTGCGGAAGAGGATTTTGGCTGGTGTAATCTGGCATTGTCATGCAGTTTTTGACAGGGTGCTTAGACTTGCACCTCCTGAAATCGCTTCTTCTATGAACTGTTAGAAGTAAGCAATCCTGATGATCCATTGCAACTGATTCAATCCTACTGGTTTGGCATTGCAAGCTTGAGAATGCCTACAGAGTTGCCATCGGGGCTGTTGTGCCTTTAAGTGGCATGGCAGCCAGAACTGGGAATGAGACATGCCAGCAAAAGCTGCATCTGTTGGATTTGCTGTCTGCTCTGCAGCTATTACAGAAGCGCCACCAGACAAAAAAGCAGCAACGTTAGCAGTAAGTTATTCATTGTGGTCTGTCTTGAGAGAGCAAATGTTGCTGTGGCTTTTATGGCAAGCTGTTTGTTGGTAGAGCTGATACCAACATGAAATGGTTTATCTCCATCTGTTGTCTGCCTTTCAACATGGAAACTAATTTATTGGGCAGAGTGGCCAAGATTCATATGAAAGTTGAGGAGGAATCCACTGAAGCCTTTGCTGTGCTTACCCGTAAACTGTATTAATTGGTTGTAAAGGAGGATGAAGGTACACCTCAGAATAGTTAAGCTACACACGTTTGCCTAGGAATTGACATATAGGGGTATATAGCTTTTAATGGCATAACCACTTGAGAGGAAAGTTAACTGGCTTTTGCCTTCCCCACCCATCCCAATTCAGGGTGAAATTCTTCTGCCTTAGAATACTGCTTCCATGGCTGCATTTTATTTTTTTAAAAAAGGAAAAGCTAAAACTGTGTGAGTTATGTAGCTTAGCCCCAAAGAAATGGGTCTCTCTAAAGAGATGAGCTGAAAGGAAGAATTGGGGGGAGTGGGGTGCTGATTTAATTCTGTTCTCATAAAAATGCTCCCACAACCTGACATGCCTCAGAGGGTAGAGTTGTCTTTTGGAAGCAGATGTTAGCGTGGGAGGCAATTACAGCCGATATGGAGAAGCTACTTCACACAGTGAGGAGGAGAAAAATATAGAGGTGTTTGTGGGAGGACAAAGAGGCAAAGTCATCTTGCATGGAAAGAAAGAGGCATTAATTAGTGCGGGAAGATAGCAACATAAGTCTTCAGCTACTCTTGCATGTCTGCCTATGTTAAATGTTAAAGCTATTCCAGACAGAGGCTGTACCCTTTGTTTTCTTCTTCCCTGTGCTGTAATGCATTTATCGCCCATTTACCCGTTACCCACCTTCCCTCCATTTAGGCAAATGGGACTTGGTGGAAAGCTTTTCCTTACCCTGCCCCATTTTTGTGGGGCCAGGGAGAGAAGGTTAGAGCTGGGAAGCACATTTGGTGCACTCCTTTGTGACTTGGCTGCTTCCATCAAGAAGTGAGTGTGCCCAGCTAAAAAGAACACCAGGCTAAGGTACCTGCTTAGTGCTCGTGAACTGGAAGATGTGAACCATGAATTGCAAGTGAGCTTTGAGTGGTTGTGCTTCAAGTCTCTGCATCAATATACATGACATAGTGCAGGATCCTGATTTCTTTTCCTTTCTCTCCAATGCTTTATCTTTCTATGGAAAACGTTCTGTTTCCTAAGTTCATATTGGAAACGATGAATGAATGCCAATTGCCAATAATATTAAGTGAGCTTGGTAGTTTCAGTGTTTTAAGCTTTATTAAATGCAAGTAAAATAGACATGCTAAATTAGGTAACAGTCTAGGGTACCAGAATTCG
The DNA here is from genome assembly GCF_964106645.2 of Podarcis pityusensis. NCBI lineage: Eukaryota > Metazoa > Chordata > Lepidosauria > Squamata > Lacertidae > Podarcis > Podarcis pityusensis. Next base: position 30,757,290 of record NC_138031.1, on the reverse strand, counting down.
TTTTGATTTAGACTGAAAAATTTCCACTGCAAATTCCCCTGTAATATACCAGGAAAAGACTCCCAATTTAAAATATATCTATCTATCTATATATGATGCTGATATGTATGTGTATAAGCGCTGAGGTTATGTCACATTGGTAGTGAAAGAAAGCAAGGAGTGTATCAAACTCTTTTTCATATATTTCTTGCATATCACGTTGCTGAACTTACAGCTACAGAGACTTTGGGGAGATGGAGTTTCTCCAGCCATAGCTGCTGGTTCCCTCTACATAGCATAGGCATATCTTGAAAGGACTTCACAAATCTTTGTGCAGTGTTTTGAGGGCTGCAGATTTTAGGGTGCCTTCCTCTCTTGCTACTGCACCTGAAACTATTGTTCTAACTTCTATAATTCAGCATCTTGTTCTAAGAGCCCCATATTTGGGGAGCTGAAACATACAGTACTTGGCTCCCAATAGTACATGCTTTTTGTAACCATGATCCTTGTGATACTCTGCTCAAAACAGCCTTGATTTAATGAACCTAAGTACAAGTTATTAACTTAGCTCTGCTGAATATTATCCACTTGTTAATCTATGCTGCTTGTTTTAAAAGGAATCTAAAAAGCAGAGGTCTGTATTGATCCGTTTTTGTCATCTTTCCCCCTCCCTCAATTTACAGTTGTCCTTGTACTAACCTTGAACATAACAGTGAGTTTTAAAACATACATTACAGTTTCAGATTGATGATTTAAGCCATGCATCTCCTCATTTTGTATGGCTAAATAGAATGGGTGATTGAATAATACTTCCTTCTCTTTCCCTCCCCACTACCATGCTGTTCACATATTCTGCATATTTAATTTTATTTTCTGCTGAGCAAAACACATTGCTGCAATACTCTTCCTTTTTTCTTTTTGTTGTGTAGGATGGCGTAAGTAGGTGCTGATGTTGACACAGCATTTTGTGCAGTCAAAGAGCTGTTTGTGTTTGCTAGAGAAAAGAAAGTAATGTTTCACAACAATGGAGATGGGAAGGGGCCTGTACTGGATATCACTTAATGAGGATTCTAGCCTAACCAAGGCATGTCTACTCTAAAGTAAGCCCCCAGTTTAGCTTGCTTCTGAGTAGACATGAATAGGGTTGTACTGTTCATTACATTTTTGTGCATGCAAGTTTGGAACCACCTAGGGTAAAAAAAGGAGGAGTGAATTTGTCACTAATGGTGATTCTCATGCATTCTGCTGATTGGAAGTACAAGATTGTATTCAATAGTGATAGAGGAGAGAGCAAGGGGTTTCAGATTGATAAACACAGAATCAATATGGTTTTACATTAACAGCAGGCTTTTGTTCCTCTAAAGATAGGTGCTTAGATCTGATCTAACTGCAGAAGCCTTAGCAACCTTAGTTCCAGGTGTTGAATGATTGGTTATGGTTCCTGTGGAATTTTTGGAATTCACTGCTGTCAAGATATGCCAGTTATCTCTAGTTTAGAAGACTTTAAAAGAGGATTACAAATTCACAAAGAATAAGTATTGTCAATGGTGCCAGTCATGATGATTTTATGAGTCATCCCTGTTTGGAGGCAACATGTCTCTGAGAATCAGTTGCTGAGGTGTGTCAGAGGGAGTGGGCTGTTGTCTTGATGCCCCACTTACGGACTTCCCAGAGGAATCTGGCTGGCCACAGTGGGAGATGCGATGCAAAAATTAAACAGACCACTGGGCATATCCAGCAGAGTTCATCCTATGTTCTCTTGCTGGGGGTCTTTCCTAGAGATGTGGAGACCTGGAAAAATGGTAGGAAATTGGTTTCTCTCCCCACCCCCCCAACTTTTCCAGTTTTTTTTCTGGGCCTTGATATCACTAGCTATGCCACATCTATCTTTTTTTTATATAAAAAAGTTCACACCTAAAATGAATATGACAAAGTTACTGAAAATAAGCTGAGCACTCATCCAAGACCAGAGGCTGTGGCTGACTATTGGATATAGGCCTGCTGCGGCGTAATATGTGAAATGGTCCTTAGTGCCAAGGTATCATCATGCAGAACACCAGCCATTGGCAGACTTGAAGGTTGCAGGTTCTAATTCATTTTTTTTACACAGCTCCAAATTCAAAATAGTCACTAGGGGTGGATGGAGTAAGATTCACACTGGGGGGGTGCGGGTTTCAGTGGGTGGAGCTAAGTATCCATGGCACTCCATGAGCTGGGTGGGCAGACTGCAGGTTTGGAAGACCTGCTTTGTTTTTTACTAGAACCCGGAGTCTTACCAACCAGAACCAAACAGTTGCTCAGATGGGAAGCTAGGAACTAAGGAACCAGGTGTCTCTGGGTTCAGGCTCTGTCCAGGAGTTTGTGATCAGTACCAGCACCAAGCTCATAATTCCTGCCACACAAAAATCCACTTATGGTTTTCCGGTGGGCAAGCTCTGTGTGTGTTGCCTTCTATTTGTTAGAAATTTGAGAGTCAGAAATCCTTGCTGATCTTCTGCAAACGACTTGGAGACCTATTGGTAGACCCCAGTCTACCATCTTCCCACCCTTGCCATGAGTCATAGCTGTAGCTGAGTAACTGAAGATCAGGGATTTTAATTGGCTAATTAAGAGGAGGGGCCCTTTTAGTTGTTGCTATTGATCAGGAAATCTTTCTAATCTACTGCAGATTACCCAGCAGAAAACCCTGGTGTTTTTTTCCAGCCCTGCTGTACACTACTATCCTGAAAAAAATTGCATCATTATCTCCAACATGTATTGCAGATTGTGCCCTGAAATTTACTGTGTGTTCGGCCCAGGAAAGTTCATTCTCAAATTAAGGTCTCTGAAAGTCAAGGGAAGGCTCTGATTAATCTCTAGCAATTCAAAAGACTGTATTCAAATAGGTGAGATTTTAAAGAGAGTCTTATTTTATATGGGGACTTTGTATTGTTCTGGAGCTTTGCATCATGAGTGGTGTGCTTAAATTGAGACCAGAGTGCACTGGAGGCAAAACTGGGTTTAGATATTAAGCACACACTTGTGGTTAGATGTGGATTTCGTTTGGGTTGGAAGCCCTCTGGTTGTATCCAAGCAACTCTGCTGGAGCTGAAGGGCTTGTTGCGTAGGAAAGAGCAAAAATGTTTCTGTGCTGCTCCAGAGGTCAGGACTATATGTCAAGGGCTCAAGGTACAGGATGGTAGATTTCAGTTGAACATGGAGGGGAAATGTCTTAACGGTAAGAGGAGTTTGAACATGGAGACGGTTGCCTAGCAGGAGATGATATTCCCTCTCTCACTAACAATATCCAGACAGAGGCTTCACAGACATCTATTGGGATGCCCTTGCTCTGGATTTCCTACATTGAACAGGAGGCTGAATTAGATGGCTTACAAGTCTTCCCCACACACTGCCCTTAGAGCTTGCAGCTAATATTATGTGGCCAACATTATCCTGATTTTTAATAATGGTCACAACTCTTCATTTCTACTAGAGTGGTTCCATTTCAGAAAGCCATGTGACTTTTATTAGATTCTGCTCCTTGTTTAGAGTACAGCTGTTTTCTTTGAACACAAAGAATATGTGAAAATAATTATGTATGTGTATATATTATTGCTGAGTATCCTTGAAATGCATCCAAATTGAATAGAAGATGGGAAATATAAGACATTTGCAAAATATTGACACTTGAAGGGGAAAAATTGTCGGCTACACTATAATACTTGTAAAATCAATCCTAAAGCTCAGATCTATGGTGCTGCTGGGAAAGACGGAAAAGAAAGGGCAAAGTCTCCCTCCTCTGAGCCCTTATCCCCCTGTGGAACCAACCATAAGTGTGATTAGTTGAGAAACTGCTGCCAACAGCGTTCCTACTGGTAGTGATAAGGATAGGCCGTTGTAATAGCACCATACATGGGTCAACTGAACCCAAAGCTGCTTGTTAACTTTGTCACTCCAGTGTTCACTGGCTGGGATTAAGATTACTCTGATGTTAGATTAATAATTTTTTAATGCCATGATGCATGACCAAAACATTAATTAGGATTTTCTCTAAATTAAATAACATTGAAGCTGTGTTCAACACCTGACATTAACCTATTGCAGGGGCCACCAGCCTTTTTTGGACCAGTGGACACATTTCAGATTTTGAGAACATTGTAGGTACCAGTCACACACACACAAGCTGTCATTTGGAGCATGCCCTAGCGCAACAGGGCTACCGCAGGGGGTGGGGCAACAGAATTACAGACAATACAGTCATTGCTGCTTCTCTTCCCACCCTACCCCCCAGAACAACCTCATGCTTACCGTAGGAAGTCAATGATGTCCTGCTGGTCCTGACTGTGCAGATATAACTGCTAAAGGCAGTGCCAACCCTAAACCCAAAGCCTGGGAGACATTCCTAAGCCTGTTTGCAAAATTTTAGCACTCTGCCTTTGCTGTTTAGAGAGGGGATTCTTTAACATCCACCTGCACTTACGTATTAGTATTAAGTATTAGTATTTGCGGAAATTAGCTTCCTAGGGAGTACTTGATCTCTGACAAGCCCACCACAGGAAAGATGCATCCTGGTTGGAAAAAGAAGATGGCGACGAGGTAAGACGCATTTGCCGGAGTTCATCTCGAATCCTCCCTAAAATTTGTGCTGTGGCTCCCAGCCTTTCAAGTTTTTGCTGAAGATTGTATCAGGGTGTTGGAGCCCATGCCAGGAGTTCACATTGCTAATAACTGTAAAGCCTGCATCGTAAATCAGCTTTAATGAGCAGATAATTGCATTCTCCGGCAGCCTTGGAAGCAGCCTTCGACTTACTGGTTTTCCGCCAGCTCACATCCAGTTGTATTTCTATTTCTACTACCTTTTATTATCTTTTAAGCACTGCTATTTTAAAAGACTCATAACGATGGGCCAAGGCAAACGCCTAAGGGATTGTGACGAGGCTCTGCCCTCCCCAAGAGCCAAACAATTAAAAATCGACCCCCCCGTGTCTGACAAACGGAGTGACCCCATTGAACTCTGCTATAGGGTGAAAACTCAGAACCGTTTCTACCCTCTAATGTCTCCAGAAACAACGTCAACACCAGAGGAATTATTTTTACCTCAGACTAAAACTGCGGACGGCAAGCTTGGAGGAAGAGGGAGTGTCCCATTGAGGGTGGTGCAGGACGCTGGAACTGAGGACTGCGCAAGACAAGAACAACATGAACATCTCCATCTTGTGGTCAGAACCCTTAATTGCATATTCAAGAAGATTGATGTGCTAGCCTCCCAGTTATGTAACCTCGAACAGAAAATGGATAACTTCTGGTCAAAGTTTAAACCAACTGTAGATACGGGGGAATTGAAGTGCCAGAGGTCCTTGCCTTCTACCAAAAAAAGAAGTGTGATCCCTAAATATAAACCAAATCCTGCACTGAAACATCAAGCATTGTCCCTGCAACCTAAGAAAATCTGCCTAAACATCGGGGCAGGGTCTCCAAGGTGGCTTACTCTGAGTGGGGTTAAAAAGCACCTAAGCAATCTCCTAAACATAGAAATCTCACAATGCGATCTCATTGCAGTATTACCTTTGAACCAGCACCTCGGGCAACAGAAAGTGATGCTTGCGTTTTACTCTCCAAGGATCCCTTCAGCTATCATCAGGCAGAAACCACTCTTGGCAAGGTACGATATCATCCCAACAAGAGTTTTTATGGATAGCATGATCCACCCCCTCCTACTTGCTGGTCACGGTACGGAGTGGACTCTGTCGGAGAGGTCGGGAGTACCTCGGGACATCGAGCCTCCTCTCCTGGAGGATATCCATCCGCACCGAAACTGGACTCACCCTACGTCCCCACGAGCTCTAAAGAAACCCACTGGCGCAAGTAATTCTCTGACCCCGCCGGAGGAAAGAGAGCTTTTAGCCACCTTTGGCGACCTTCCACCGAGAGAACAACAAGAAATAATTGATAGACTAGAAGTACTTAATCATCAGCTCATACATGTCCAGAAGAACGGAAAAGTCCTGCCCACTTTTCAGGATAACTCTGCCAGCTTTTCGGAGTCGTGGTTTAAGGAAGCAGGAAGTCTTCCATACCTTAGTCCAGCTCCTAAACCCATGCCTCCCCCACTTGTGGGCAAAACCCACCGACGCTTGGCAGACCCAGGTTTTGCCTCTCAAGTTGGCCCCTCATCCCAAGTCTTGATAAATTTTGACTCGCCCTCCAAGAGTCCCCCGCTGAGGAGTGTAACTCAGAGTTCCTTCCACCAAAACAACTCCTTACCATCTAATCCATCAATGCCGGAACTGGAGTCCTCATACTCCCCTGAGCGGCATAGACCCGACATACAAACGGTACCAGTACGCCGAACATCCCCTGTACCTTTGCCAGCATCAGGTCAGGGGAGTGTCCCACCTACATCAAAAAATGGCCCGGATTTGATTGAAGACCCGACCGGACATATAAACCAAATGGTTTCATCGGCGACCTTTAGACCTTGCGGTGGGGCAGTCTCAGCAAATCCTGTGGAGTTTCCCACTGAAGTGTCCGCCCTTGGGTTAGCCAGCGGGAGACCCGTTTTGTCGCCCCAGTCAGAATACCTCACTACCAACTTCAAGACTAGGTACCTTCAGCAGGTGCCTGCTATGCAAAGTAAAATAACTGACTTTTTCGTGGGGTCTGCCTTGCCTCCAAAGGACTCACATCCCTCCCCGAAATGACAGCGAATTGGTTACAACAGGAACTCCTCCCTATCAGTCCTCAGCTGGAACATTGCGGGCTGGAGGGGGAAAAAACTTGACCCAGAATTCTTGGAGTATATTAACCTGTTTCATATCATCTTGTTCCAAGAATCGTGGGAAGTAGAGAGAATTGATCTAAATGGCTTTGAGCTTCTAGAACTCCCTGCCTGCCCCTCCCTGAAAGGAGGCTGCCCTAAAGGGGGCCTAATAATAGGCATCTCCCTCAACTTACATTCTAAATTTACTCTAGTACAGGCCTTGCCTCCTTACGCCCTTACCGGGCTGATTGCGGGGGAAAAGATCTCACTTCTAGTTACAAATGTTTACTTGCCACCCGGGGGTTCTTCCTCCGAACTGGGCTCTAAATGGGGCTCGCTAGAAGAGCATTTGCTCTCATGCTATGTCAAGTTTCCTAACACCCCGGCCATAATAGGTGGCGATTTTAATGCCTGCACAGCAGCAAATTGGGACTCGCTGACCAAAGCCAAATGGTGGGTTACCCCAAACCTTGATAATTATGATCTGGAACATATCATGAGGAGAACTTCTAAAGACCAACGAGTTAATGAGGCTGGAGTATTCCTCTACCAAATGGCCATCCGTTTAAATCTGGTCCCCCTAAATGGCACATGCCTCCCTGATATTCCAGGGGATTTCACTCACCTGAGTGTTAAATCAAACAGCGTCCTCGATTACCTGCTGGTCTCCAGTGATCTACTTAAGTGTATTTCCACCTTTAAGATCGAGAATGTACAATCTAGTGATCATCTTCCCCTTGTAGCCAAGCTTTCCCTGAATTGGCAGTCGGAGGCCTATAGACATGCGACCCAGATGGTAACCAACGTATCTCTCCAAGTAAGAGGAATCAAATGGTCGGAGACCCAGGCTCAAAGGTATCAGGAATTCTTTCAAAAAGAAATCCTCGGGACCCATCCCTACATAGGCTCTGCCTCAGACGAGCATAGCATAGTGTTGAAACGCTTCCACCATCATACGACTGATCTTACGTCCTTCTTCAGGTTACCACCCAAAATATTAAATCGAAACGAGTATACTTACGGTGCCCCCTGGTATAACTCTCAGTGCAAACAAGCAAGACAGCGCCTTCGTGCTATATATAATGTATATAAGACCTCCGATGCATCTACTCTGCCAGCTAGTTATGCACAAGCCAAGCAAGTTTACAAACGCACACAGAAAATTGCCAAACGTGAGTGGCAACATAATCGCTGGCAGGCCTTGATTACTGCTTCAAAATCACATAGATCCAGGGAATTCTGGTCTCTGATTAACAGAAGGGTGAGGAAATACCCAAGGGCAGTCATCCCTGCACCGACATGGGAATTGTTCCTGAAGAAATGTTTCTCACAGGCAGATGCTCCCTCCGACCATCTGATGCATCTGTTTTCCCACCTACCTATTTGGCCTCCCACCGATCCTGACGAAATAGCCAAGCTAATAGCCCAGCTGAAATCGGGCAAAGCCCCAGGGCCCGACCTGATCCCTGCTGAAGCCATCAAACTACACCCAAAATGGTGGGCTGGCATCTTGGCCAAAACCTTCGACGCAATCAACGCTTCTGGTCTCATCCCCAAAATATGGAAGGAGGCCATTATAGTACCAATTCATAAAAAAGGTTCTCCAATGGAGCCGGAAAATTACCGTAACATCAGCCTCCTTTCGATCATAGGGAAAATTTATGCCAGCTTTTTGCTGACGAAACTATTGCGATGGGTAGATGAGACTAACCAGATTGGCCACGAACAAGCAGGGTTCAGAATTAAACGCTCTACAACTGATCATGCGATAGTTCTTTACCATCTGGCACGGAAGTACTCCTCCCCTCCCCGGGGCTACCTGTGTGCTGCTTTCTTAGATCTTAAGGCAGCCTTTGACAGCGTTCCTAGAAATATTCTGTGGGAGAAACTTGCGAAACAGGGCATCGATAGAAGACTCTTATGGCTTATAAGTCAGCTCCATGAAGGTACCCATGCCAGAGTGAGACTTACTCCTGCGGGCGACCTCACAAATTCGATACCAATAAACAAGGGAGTGCGCCAAGGATGTATATTGGCTCCCTGCCTATTCAATCTATTCATCAGCGACATGCGAGCACCCCTAGTCAACTCATCTCCAAGTACACATGCGCCTAGACTAGCGGATTACCGCTGTCCACTCCTTTTATATGCGGACGACGCGGTAATTCTATCTTATACACGTGTTGGACTAACCAGAGCTCTGAAGATCTTTGCCACGTATTGTCAACTCAACCAATTAACCATCAATCATGCTAAATCTAAGATTCTGATTTTCGCCAGAAGTCGGAGATTATACGAATGGAAGCTTGGTGGAGCAAAAATAGAGCAAGTCCTAAAATTTCAATACCTAGGAGTTATTTTTCAATACAATTTGGGGTGGAAAGCACATATTCAACACCTACTTAACAAGGCCAAAACTCTGTCATATGCGCTCCTCCGATTTTTCTTTTCGGATGGAGCTTTGCATGTTCCCTCGGCCCTAAAGGTGTTCAAGGCAAAAGTGGTTCCCGTGCTTGCTTATGCTGCCCCGCTCTGGGCCGTGATGACAGACCTTGCTCCTCTTGAGACTCTGCAAAACCAATTCCTACGTCGGCTCCTAATGCTCCCCCTGTGCGTAAGCAACGCAGCCATGCGACTAGAATTGAAGATCGCATCCTTAGAAACTTGCCTGTGGAAGCAAGTCTTCAACTATTGGTTATCATTGTGGCATAGATTACCAGACCATTACCTTGCCCAATGCTTATGGCGAGATGAATTCTCCAGCCTTTGGACCAGTAGAATTCATGCCAAACTCCTGAGCTATGGAATCTCTCCCTTAGATTCCCTAAAACTAGATCAAATCACTGCTCAAAGACTGATCCGCCAAAGACTGGATGACATCGATTTACAGCGAAATTATATGCTGGGGGGAGGTGTTTGTTCGCCCCAGAACATTGGTATCACTTTAACTTACTGCGTTCCATCATACCTCTCCTCCCTTTCGACTGTTGCCGATAGGCTGGCCTTCACCAAAGCGAGGTTTAATGTTTTTCCCTCCAATGTCCTGAGACATAGATTCTCAAAGGGCCAAGCCTCCGCCATGTGCGAATGTGATAAGGAGACGCCGGAGTCGCTTCAGCACATTATGTTCACTTGCCCCTTATTCAAGGTGCCACGGGCAAATTTGTTGGGATCAATCATACAGAAACTAGAGGGTACTCCACCAAAATTCCACCTTGCCCAAATCTTGCAGGATAAGGATACCCATACGACCCTGAAAGTGGCTAGGTTCCTGGTCGCTGTCCTTACCCAAAAGCGTTGCCAAGGAGCACCACAAGCTAATTAAGGCGTAGTATGCCATTCCATCTTATAGTATTTTATTGTTATAGTAGTGTTTTAGCGGCTGTTTTTTCCCACGTGCACAGGCTGTTATTTATGTCTTGTTTTTATCTGTATGGGCCTATGGCCGTAATAAATTATTATTATTATTATTATTATGCATCCTGGTTGCTAGGAAAAAGGAAGGGCAAGCCATGGGTATTCCAATGGTTACTAGAAAATAAGAGAGAAGCAGGAGAAGTGCACTAAAGGGTTTAGATATTAAGTATTAGTATTTGCGGAAATTAGCTTCCTAGGGAGTACTTGATCTCTGACAAGCCCACCACAGGAAAGATGCATCCTGGTTGCTAGGAAAAAGGAAGGGCAAGCCATGGGTATTCCAATGGTTACTAGAAAATAAGAGAGAAGCAGGAGAAGTGCACTAAAGGAAAGGGGGAAATACAAACTGTTTAGGACTCCAGGGATTCCTATTGCCTGGTTTCCAAGCAACTCGGTCATCAGTGACAGCTCTGACTTCACTCATTCGCTAAAAACACTGAAAGGCATGAGCAGTCGGGCTGCATCATTTCACAGAAATTGCTTAGAAGGGTACCTGTACATTTTGCTTCCTAACGTTATTTCTAGGAGGGCTAGGGACTTGCTTTTATATATATATACAGTATATAAAACAACGAAAGCTCAGAGTCTGGACCCGTGCCTGGGAGCACCAATGAAAGACTTGGGCGTCAAGTTGGTAACTCCAGCCTATAATAAAAAAGCTGCTGATGACATTTGTTATGGTTGCATGGTGCAACATGACATTGCATTCTCCTGGTTTGTAAATGTTCAGAATTTATTGATTCCTCAGTCAAGCATCTTTTGCTGTGATGCCTTGTTGTACTCTTTTTGGTGCCTCCTAAAAGTGCTCTTGTTTAGGCTAGCCTACCCAGACATGTGAGGGCGCGGGTGGCGCTGAGCCTAGGGCTTGCCGATCGGAAGGTTGGCAGTTCGAATCCCCGTGACAGGGTGAGCTCCCATTGTTCAGTGCCTGCTCCTGCCAACGTAGGACTTCGAAAGCACGTCAAAGTGCAAGTAGATGAATAGGTACCATTCCGGCAGGAAGGTAAATGATGTTTCCGTGCACTGCTCTGCTTTCTCCAGAAGCGGCTTAGTCATGCTGGCCACATGACCCGGAAAAACTGTCTGTGGACAAACGGCGGCTCCCAGGCCAGTAAAGCGAGATGAATGCCGCAACCCCAGAGTCGTTTGCAACTGGACTTAACTGTCAGGGGTCCTTTACCTTTACCCAGACATGTAAAGTTGACATATATTTTAATCTGCAGTTTTAGCATATGGTTTTTACTTACGCTGTATTGTAGTGATACTGTCGTCCAGAGTTTCCCCTCTCTGTCACTGCAGGGTGTTTCTATCGTCCCTTCCAAGGTTTTTAAAGCTCTTGAGATTCCCAAGGTTGCAGTTCTGTGCACAGTGGAGGATATTTATTTCCTGTCATGGTTTGGTAAAGATGCAATCCACTAAAGCTTCAAGAGCTAATTTTAATTTATCTAGACTGGTTGTCTCTCTAGGGGGAGCTTCTTGCAGAAGGAAATGCTGAATATGATTGACTTGCGTGCATACGGTTTCCACTGCTGCTGCTGCTATGAGTCTTGCTGAGGGTGGGATGGAAAGGTTCTATTGAGGCTGTCATGTTTATCGATGGCCTGTCTGCAATTCCACTTAAATAACTTAAGTCTAGTCGTGCTAAAATAAATGACAGGCGGACTATACCCCAAGTTTTCAGTTGTTTGTGATGACCATGTCTGATTACTGAACGAACTCCACTGGTTGAGCAGGAATAATTCTCTGACTTTACACACTTAACACTTGATCCAATAATGTTATAGACATTCTAATTAGACAAACCACTCTTGGTAGACGATGAAATGCATCAATATTAGTTGTCACCGTGTCAATTCTATTCATAAAGAACATTTATGGTTCATCTTATTCCACAGTAATATCAGTCACCAGTTTTTGTCGCTTGTAACACCTTTTTCTTCTAATGAGTAATGGGCTTCAAATCCTGGAAAGGAGCAAACCCTAGTTAGTGTTTACCTGTGATTAACTTTGGTGTGGTCATTCCAGATAGATGAGTCAAGCTGAAGCGGACAGAGAAGAGGGAATGTGATCCTTCAAGCCATGTCTCCTGCTCCTGTGGTGTAGCATCTGTACAAGCCAATAGAAGTGGAGGTCAGAGGCATGAAAGGGACCTTTGGGAATACTAAGAACACAAGAAGAGCCTGATGGAGCAGGCCAATGGCCCATCTAGTCCAGCATCCTGTTCTCACAGTGGCCAACCAGATGCCTAAAGCGAAGCCCACAAAGCAGGACCAGAGTGCAACAGCACTTTGCCCGCTTGTGATTCCTAGCAACTGATACTCAGCTCATGAATCTCTTAAAGCCATCCAAATTGGTGGTCATCACCACTTCTTGGGGCAGCATATTCCTTTAACTAAGCATTGTTGATGTTATGTACTGAAGTTCTCACCCTGGGCCAGCAGGGGGATACTGTAGATAGTTTTCACTCAGGTCCACATATGCAAATAAGGGATTGAAAGTGACATTAAGTGATTGGATAGTTACAGAAAATGGTTACTGTTGCGTTCTAGTGGAGCTCTATATAAGCTGGCTGGCTGAACCCTTCAGTTCAGTTCTGTTCTGGCCTGTGAATAAACAAGAGCTGTTTGAAGAATCGCTGTGTCGTCTGATATGTTCACCCACGACTTAACAGTTGAATCCTCCTATCAAAATGGCTGCTTAGTGGAAAGGTTGGCTCTGATAAGAGAACTCATCCCCTTATCCCAACCATGAACCTATGATAAGGAATTTGTATAACCCAAGTGTACACGTCTTCCTGTCTCATGACTGTATATGCCGTCAAGTAGCTGTACACTACAGTCATACCTCGGGTTGCAAACGCTGTGGGTTGCGGGTTTTCAGGTTGAGGACCATGCTGAACCCGGAAGTACTGGAATGGGCTACTTCCGGGTTTCAGTGATCGCGCATGCACAGAAGTACAAAATGACGTCATGCGCAGAAGCGCCGAATTGTATCACACACGTTCGCAGACATGGCGCTGTGGGTTGCGAACACTGTGGGTTGCAAACGTGCCTCCCGCATGGATCACGTTCACAACCCGAGGTATGACTGTATTGCCGAAACATGGTTCTACCAAAGCCACGCTGCTGTTTTCTCGGTAAGGTTTGTTCTTCTATATTCTACCGCATAACAAGTATGCAACGAAATGCTTTAGTTGAGAAATCTGTCTTTTCTTTTTGGTAATGGGGAGTTTCCCCTCACCCCTTTCTGGCCTTGTGTGGTGCACTTGCTAGATGAGAGTGGATGAGGGAAAGCTTGGCAACAGTCAAACAGAAAATAGAGCGACACTCATTAAATCATAGAAGAATTAGAGCATGTAGAAATTTCAGTCTCTCTTTGGAAGAAAAAGTGGGTTGAGAGTACACATGGAAAAAAGATTGAATGAACAACAAGCTTCGGCTCAGAATTTTAAGTAACCTCCCTTTGTAATAGTTTCTACAGGCGAGTTCTAGTGCTGGAAGTGCTTGGATGGTCAAATAGAATAACAGTAGAAAATTCCAACAAGAATATAGTGCTCTCGTATTCTGCCTCATGCTTCACAGTGACCCGTCAAAGAAATATGTTGTTCATTGTTGATAACTGTTGTCAGTGTGGGCATGTAGGATGTGAAAGCAACACGAATTACATGGGGAGGGGCAGTGTTATATTATTCTCAACACATGCTACATTACAAAGCTACATGGCATGATCAAGGGCGTGAATTATGCAGTATCATAATGTGGTGTTAATGTTAAGCAATGCAATAGCAAGAGGGCATGAAAGAGCTGCTGGTGACAAATGCAAGAAATGAGCTGGCAATGTCAGGTCTGGCAGGCACAATGGATGGGGCTGATGGGGCGCATTTGGCTTGAATGGTCACAAATGCAGGTTCAATTATTTGAAGGGAGAATGGGCGACCTACTCACTGTTAGGCAACACTGTATTTAGAAATACTTTAGCTGAAGATAAACTGCAATCATTTGTCTTCCACTATTTGTATTGTAGGCACTTATTTTATGTCATAACGTTTTGTTTTTATCTTGGAAGATCCCAGAGCCTTTACAAATGTTTCAGCTTTGGCACTTCCATTTCTGAGATGAAAGGCAACCAGTCTTTAGCACTGAGTTGAAACAAGCAACAATCAGGTTTCTGCAGATTGCCATTTGTTCTGATTTATCACTAAAGAGAGTGTTTTCTGGGGGAAAGCGGGGCAAAGGCAAAACTGCTCGGACCCATGGCCTAGAAAGCATGGGGCAAGCGGAAAACCACACAGACTCATGCTTTCTAGGCAAAGGGCAAGTGGAAGTGTGTATGAGCCCTCTAGAAAAAAATTCATTTTAAGATTAGGTGTGGGGAGGGAGACAGTATTTCCTGCATGTCATAAGTATGTCCTGCCTCAGTCCTAAGTGACGTTGGGGAGTAAGATTCATTTGCATTGTTTTCTAATTTCCATATTGTTTTTTTAGGTCTGTGGCTCTCATAACTCATCTGAACTCTGCCTATATTGGAGAGAACACCAACCCTTTGGTCACAATCCCTTTTTTTGAAAGTTCCCTATTTTAAAGATAATACTGTTCTGGAAACATTTCCTCTGGGCAAGGAATTCCCATTTGTTCACCCATAGTGCTTCAGAGGCATTATAGTGGTATGACCACTTTATTCTTGTGAGTCTTCTGGTGTACCTGACTAAATTCAACCCATGATGATGCTCATAAAGGGAAAGTCACATATTTAATCTTATGTCCAATCTGGCCTGAATGCCACATTTATCTATAGCTCTCCTTTTGGAGCAAATTGTGCCTTCCTGCGATCCCACTTAAAGGCTGTTAACTAGCCTGTGTGTGCAGCACCAAAAAATGTGTTACCATTTCATTTAATCAGAAGGGCAAATCTTCTTCCCAAGCAGATCAGTTTAATGGCAGAGTTGTATAGTGTATATGTCATAAAGGATAAAAATAGTGCTGTCATGCAAGTAGTTTTTGATTTCACATTTAGCAGCAGTATAAAAGTATGACCAGGCCCAATATTTAGTCTCGACTGCTCTCTCCTAGATATTTGTTGCATGTAAGGTCATCTCAGCAGGTTTATCTAGCTTCTCATTTGAGGGTCCGATTTCTGCTTTTTTCAGTCTTTTTTGAGAGAGGGCAATAAAACAGAGACTAAAAATAATATGGATATTAGAGTTTTTGCTGTTGGAACCTGTTCCAATGTACTGTATTGTGTAACCCTTGAGTCAGCATTCGGGACCAGGTTCAGTATCTAGAGGATATTCTTATATTACATTCTGGGACTCCAGTTTGAATGTCTATGAGTAGCAGCCTTCCCACAATACACACCCACTCATAAGCCATGTGCAAGCAGTGTTGTTTATTCAGCTAACAGTGGATCACCAAGAGATCAACAATACAGGCAGCAGCACTCATGGCAAGAGAGAACTTCAGCAGGTGGCACTGGGGTCCATTGACAGCAGGGTAACTTTAATCATCTTTGTCAGGGAACTGCCATCAGTGCCGGAGGAAGAGAGCAAAATCCAGAGGGATTCCGGAGAGCGTCCCGGGAGTGGGAGAAGCAGCCCATCTTCTGGGGAAGAGAATCAGCGTAGCACCAGTGGAGAAGGGGGGCAGATGGGGGAAGTGGCGAGGCGGTCCCATGACTCCTTGCCGGGGACCAGCGGGGAGAGTAGAGGTCCTCCGCTGCCTACGCCCTCCTTGCGCAGAAGGCTTTTGCGCAGAGAGAGTAGGAGGAGACTAGGCGTCAAAGAGCTTCTTTGCTGGAAGAAGTTTAAGAAACGCCCACTGACGGATTCTGCCAGCGATTGAGACAGCCACGGGTGAGTGGCTGTCCGGACAGGAAAGGTTCACTCAGGCAACCCAGCCAGGTGTTTGCACCAGCTTACGCACGAGCAACCCCTAGAACCACTACAATCTTCTTCTAGGTGGATTTCAGCAATAGTATTTTCAGCCTGTAGTGATCCAGCCAGTAACTCCTAGAATCCTCTAAGTGACACAACCTGCAGGGGACCAGTTCATCAGTCATCTTCCCAGGAAATACAAGCTGGGTATGGGGGAGCAGGCAGCCAACCCTTATGCACAGTGCTGGTCTTTAAGACAGCATAGCTTCTTCCTGGAAAGAAATGGTGTGTAGGGCTTGGATCTATGCAAGTCTCCAGCTGTTAAACTCAAGATCTGTTTTTCCTTTGGCTACATTCCATATGCCAGCCTCCCTACAGCCTGTGTTTGTGTTTTTAGAAGACCTTGTTCACCACAAGTGATCTTTAAAGTAGAGTGATAAGTACTGGCAACTTGAGATGCCCAAGTCTAGCTAGTATGGACTTCCCTAGCCTTTTTCTTTTTTCTATTGCCATCGTCCATTTTTAATGATGTGTCAAAGGAATTTCACTGGGATGCAGGGAGATTTTATTTGATTGAAATGTTAGTTTTATTTGTGTTACCTCAGTAACAAATATTGATCAGTTTCCAGCTGATGCTACAATCTCTATGCTATGAAAGCACACACCATTACTGTACTGAAGCCAAGCAGATCTGGCTCTTTTCGGTCCTCAAATGGGAGACCAGCTGAGCACAGCAGCCTGAGTTCCATCGTGTAAAAAAAGCTGGGTATAAATGTAATAAATGGTGGTTTGGATCCTAACTAGACACCTGCAGGCAGAAGGGCTCCTTCTATACATGGATGGGATTCAGATCCAGTGGAGTTTCACATTTCACATCCAGTGGAGTTTCTGCCGATCCTTCCACTGTCTTCCAATGCTGTTCTAGATGGGGCCATACCTTCCAGAGCAGATTGTCAGGAGTAAAAGGGCCATCAGAGGGAAGGGGGAATAGGTGAAAATTCCCTCTCCCTCTCTTTTGCCAGTGGAAATATCCCAAGAGCAGAACCGTATTCAGGGGAAGGTTGTGCAAAGATTGAGAAAGCAACCAGCCTTTACTTTAGGGCATACTGGCAGAGCAGGACTTTCTCTCTGTCCTCTCCCCACCATGCGCCCCTGCACCCTTCTCAGATCTGCCCCAGAGGGTCTGGAGAATCCCTGGGAAAGCGTACAAGGGGAGGGGAGATCATTTTGTTGGGCTTGAAGAAACGCTTGCAGTGGATCGATCCCCTTAGCGCTACATTGAACTCAACCCAATGTAATTCCATTAAACTTTGGCCTTTAGTTTTTACAGGAAAGCAGGTGTAATATTTGTCCCATTCCCCCAGCCTGCCTCCACCCCACCCAAATATATATATATATACAGAGAAACATTCCCACATCATGCTGTTCATGTGATGCTGAACTCATGTAAAGCTTAATGTATATCTTTCGGCTTGTACAAATGCCAGTTAATTCAGCAGTTGGATTTGCTGCCCTTTAAAAAGTTATGTCTACGTGGGCTTGTTTGTGTCACCCTTTTCCTTTTCTGAATGGGAGCCACTTCAAACAAAGCTGCTCTTCAAATAGTTCTGTAGTGAGGAAGTAGCATGTGTGCCAAGCAAGGTCCCATTCAGCTGTCAGTATCTTTCTTGCAATGGAAAAGCTTTTATGATGGGCGTGTGTGTGTGTTTTCCCTTCTCCTTTCCTTTTGGTGCAAGACAGAAACGATATACTCCATGAGTAAATTAATATATGAAATATACTCTAGAAGTAAATGTGTGAAATATAATGCACATGTAAATTAATGTGTGGAATACAGTTAATATTGCTCATAATTCACCCTAATGGTTGATTACTCTTTGCAGACTGATTTTTATGCATGTTTACTCAAGAGGGTCAGTGTGTTTCAGTGGTTAGAAAGTTCAACTTGGACCTTGCACATCAGGGTTCAAATCTCCACTCAGCCATGAAGCTCACTGAGTAACCTTGGACCAGTCAGTCTCTCACCTTAACCTACCTTTCAGGGTTGTTGTGAGGATAAAATGGGGAGAGGGGAGAACAACGTAAGCCATCTCGAGCTACTTAGATGAAAGGTGAGATAGAAATGTAATGATAAAGTGGGGGGAAAAGGTCACACTGATTTCAGTGGGGCTCTCAGCCAAGATTTGCATCCTCTTGTTTGCTTGCAGCTAAATGGCATTATATGTGCATCAGATATGAATCAATAGGCCTGCTTTGGTAGTTCCTGTGAATACTACAGAGAATGTTCCTGGATATAATTGTGCTTAATCACACACTTGACCACACAGCTCTGTGAGAGCTCAGCAGTGTTTGCTGTTGGAAACATTCAAGTGAAGAGAAAGAATTGATTTTCCTGCAGCTTTTGAATGCTACGGCCCTGCCATACATTTTTCAGTAGGCTAATGCAGAAAGACAGAAAGGAGCGTAGTTGAGCTGCCTCGGACCACTGGTATGTCTGGCATAGTATTGGCTAGAACTGACTAGAAGTAGCCTTTCAAAGGTTAAGACATGGGCAACTCCTAATCCTTCCTACAGATGCTGCAGATTGAACCTGGAGACTTTTGCATGCAAATCATGTACTCTGCCACTCAGCTACAGCCCCTTTCTGCATCACTGCAATGTGGGACAACAGAAGGGACAGGTGTCTCAGTATATCAAGGCAAATGTTACAAAGTGAGTTCAGTTTCATTGGAGGTGTAGCTCTGGCAGGCAGCCATGATTACGAAGGGCCAATCACTTGCGGCAGTGCATGGACGTATTTGGGTTGCAAATGAAGCAGCCCCTAACTATCCTTACTGGGCACATTCTAACGTCTATATAAGAACTGCCAGACCCTCTTATAGATGTAGCAAACAATCTCCTTCAGTGCTTCATGCACCTGATCAAAGTGGAAGTGCAGAAGGGGGTCTAGCAGCATTTCAGATCCCCCTAAAGCGAGAACCTTTTAAAGTGTATAAACAGACTTGCCTTATTTGAATGGAACCCTGCCCACCTCCTTCAGCCTCCCGGTAGCTCAATGATAACTGAGTTCTGAAAGTAGATTAGCATGGTGGGCTTTCTTGGCCTTGTCCCAAACAAAACCAAACAGTGAGGATGAGCGACTGGATTTTCAGTTCTTTATTGGCAAAGCATTTGGTTCATCAGCTCCTAACGTACAAGAATACAACAACACTGCCCCGCTAACTAGCTGCGTAGCCACCTGCAACTATGCTGGCAGCTTCTGTTTTGATGGTAGATGTTTATACACCCACCATGCCTTTTAATCCAGGCCAGCAAGGGCCATTTCAGCCAGGCAACAGCTCGCAAAGAGGGTATGGAGCAGGTCTGATGTGGCCTAAAGGGGTGGATGCATCCTTGGGGCCAGATAGAGAGGGCTACATTTGGCTCTTGAGAATGAGGTTCTCCATCCCTGGTGTAGACCATATGGAGCTTAGGTGGACCAGTGCTCTGATTCATCAGGCAGCTTCCTATGCTCTCATGCTGCCCAATACTCAGTACTTCCAGATGAGTGGTATGTGCATTACAATATTAACAACTTCCATGTGGTCCACAATGCTGTCAGAAGCATGCTTGTTCCCGAGAGGCACTGATCTTTTACTCGTAGCTTCTAAATGGGAAGATACAGTCAGTCATCCATCTTGGCAGCCAAAGTCCAATGCTGGAGGAAGGGAAAAAAAGGCCTGCCTTGGCATGCTTGCCAGAGCTCCAACAGCTGCCCTAACACTGTGCTATTCTTTCCATCTAGCAGAAGTTCCATCTTCACTGCCAGGACTTAGAAAGTAGCTCAATACAGGGACCTTTTTGATGGCAATCAAAAAAAGCAAAAGAGCCCGATGTAGCAGATGGGCAGGAATACAATATCTAGCATCAGCAGCAGATTGTGAAGACATTGGCTGTTAATTTGCAACACCATGTTATATCTGCATTATTTATTTTGAGCCCCTGACAGTGGAAGGCTAAAAATGTTCTGCACATATGAAATCGGTTTCAGGTTGATCGGTTGCGGAGTGGCATAGAGGCCAATGGGTATATCGAGCAACAAGATAAAACACCCAGGGGGGGCCACTTCTGACAAGTAGTTAGTCATATGTGAGCATGAAATAAACTCTGCATGGAAGAATCATTAGAGAAGCTGATTTGCTTCATTTTTGCCATGCTGAAATCATCCCAGAGAAAAAGATGTATTCTGACTTTCTACTCCATGCCCACGCTTAGATATATTACCTAAATAGTACAGACACGTACTGATTTTAATATTCCTTTTACGCCCTGGAAATTTGAGCTAGGTGTCTCTTAATAGAGCATTGTATCCATCCTCACAAAGCTATAGGAAGGAACTGGTCAGCAGTGTGGGGGAATTCCTGGTGATTCCATGTACCTTCCCTCATCGGCTCTGGAGCAGACTTAGAAGTATGTGGGAGGAAGGGGAATAAACAGAAATTTCCTCCCTCCCCTGTTCTGTTGGCAGATTCCTTCTGTCAGGGGACAGAAAACATGGGATACCACCCATAATTCCCAAGATTCTTGGGATGTTGCAATAGTTAAGCTGTTATAAATTCTATATATAAGCTTGCAGTATGTTGAGTCACTTACCGGAAGATAGGATGACATAATTAGGGTAAGACCAGCTGCCTTCAGTTTTTGCCTGTGTTTTTCAACTGGTACACACATATTTTCAGATGGACACCATCTGTGTCCATCACTGTGGTGGGAACTTTAATGATCCGTGTAATAATGAAGCAGTAAACTTATTTCTGCTGGAAACGGACCTAAAAAGGCTGATGAAATAATAATTGTCTTAATTAGGCTGTGTAGTTGCATAACAGCAGAAACGGAGAGGCTTAGACTTTACCCTAGCTGGTGGAAAAAAACAAAACAAAATCCCACTATCTTCAGTTATAATAGAATGTCCAGGATACAGGTGTGTAGATAAGTGACAAGCAAACTGTTTGTTCTAAAGACAAATGTTCAAGTGAGGCATAAGCCTCTCTGAGCAGGTATTCTTTATGTATTTCTTCTATCTGTACACACAGAATAAGAAGATAGGAAGCTGTCTTATGCTGAGTTGGACCATTTGTCCATCTAGCTCTGACTGGCAGCTCTTCTCTCTTTTTTTTAATCGTTTTTATTGATTTTCCAATAAAATACATCCAATTAAATATCGAGTCATAATACTTCAATGAAAATAAAGTCTCTAGGACTTTAGTCAAATTTGTTTTTCCTGCCTTGTCAGGAGATGTTGGGGATAGAACCTGTGATCTTCTGCATGCAAAGCAGTTATTCTACTTCTGGACTTAGGCTCTTCTCCCAATCAGCTTAGGCAACCCTTTGTTGGAGTCCTGCTGAATACTATCCTGGTGGTGGTAGCCCTCCTCCATACACCTGCTTTTTTGTGTTTCCGAACTGCAAGTGGGGCTTGTTACAGCAAGTGGGTAAAATGCCATTAGGGGTGGGTATAGCTTGCCTTCAGGAGATCCTAGGCTCAGTCCCTAACATCTTTTATTTCAGAAGTTCAGGTATCAGGGAATATGGTAGACCCTGGACAGGCACTGCACGTCAGAGCAGACCACACTGGACTAGTTTGACTTGGTATAAGAAAGCTCATACCAATAACAAACTTAGTTGGTCTCTAAGGTGCTACTGGAAGGAATTTTTTTATTTGGTATAAGATGTTTTCCTATGGAATCAAAAGGGGTTCTTCCCACTTTCTCAGAAAGCCCCACTTATTTTGTGTGTGTTCTTTCACCTACTGCCATAAGTTTTCTAGTATAGAAAAAGTGCTGCCCCACACTTAAAAAGGACAGCACTGGCCATGATTTTAAAAGTCTAACGACCTGTGAATCCAGAGGATTGCTGAGCTGTTAAGCTAGTTTTACAAATGTCGCCACATTTATTAGTGCCTCATTTTGAATTGTCTGCTTGCCTTCCAAATGAGTAAAATCCTCAATGTGTTTACAGTTTTGCTTTGTTTTTGTTTTTTAGTAGAGGGCAATCAATGACTCCTGGTTAAGAAGGCTTCTGATATCTGTTGCCTGCAGGCATTGCCCATGGGAGAGTAACAGTTAAGAGTGTTAAGGAGTTGTCCTCTTGGTGGGATGGAATGAGAAATGGGGAGGTACACAGCTTAGCTGTCACTAATGTCCTCATCATGCATTAATGGACCAGGTTCATTGATTTCATTTGGCAATGATGGGAATTCCTACATGTTGATGCCGTGGGGAGATGTTGCTGATACTGGGCTAGATGGACCATTTGGTGTGACAGTTCTTTTATAAGCTCAGACAGCATCCAGTCTAGCAGAACGAATATGACCTACATTCCATTGCAAGGCCAGAAGCAGCGAGCCAAGTAGGATGGTTGTGCTAATTTCAACAACAAAATGGGTGGCCCAGATAGGTTCCGTGTTTGAATATGTTTATTTAGCAAACAGAGCTTCATCTATGCCCTTGCCCTCCATGCCCATGAAACTGTATCTCCCTCAAATGTTCTCTCAGAAGCTTCAATAAAAAGGAATCTTTCTGACAGCTGTGCAATCATACTGGGTTTCATTGACTTTCCAGTGAATGAAGTTTGGGATGACAGTTCGGTTGCACATCTGGTTTAATCCTTTTATCTTTTCTCATTCCTAAATAACAAAGATTGCAGCAATGCAAATGAAAAGAGTAGAAAGTGCTGTGTTTATGGCTTCATTTGTGCACAACTGATGATTCACAACAGAACTACCTGGGATAGCTCAGTTGGTAGAGCATGGGACTGTTGATCTCAGGGTCATGGGTTTGAGACCCACATTGGATGAAAGATTCTTGCATTGTAGTGGTTTGGAATAGATTACCTTTGTGGCCCCTTCCAACTCTATAATTCTACGTCTCTCTTCCTCTGTTCTTCTTTCCAAGGTACTCTATTATAATTCTGATCATCAGTCTGTACACTCCCTTAGTTTATATTTCATGCCATTGAGTCTTTTGTGTATGTGACTGTTTTGGTTTGTTTCTGGCTATTTGGGTCCCCCCCCCCCCACTTTGCCCAGGGCCCTTTTCTAATTAATATATTCTAATTATTTTTCCTGTTAAGATCTTCCCTTTGTGTATGTGTGGTGCTGTTTTTGGTTCAGCTCTGTGAGCAGATTCAAATCAAAATGGAGCAAATCATCAGACTTGGGAGTTCTGATTATATAATTTCCTGCTTAAAATGATATTGAAAAATAATACATGAAAAATGATTGACCGCTCTGTTTATTTTCTTTTTAAATTTTAAACCAATGAGAAATAAACACAATTCAATTCATTCTAAAACTTGGTTGTTCATATGCCATTTTAGGACCAAGCAAATTAAATGAAAGCTACAGTGGGAATTCCTTGACTGTCAGCTGTTTCATTCCTTAAAGAGGAATCTTCTATATAAGGTGCATAAGCCCTTTGTTAGGGCTATCACAGATACCCTAAAGTTCTTAGGGGTATTATTCAGCTGATAGATCACGCGTTCCTGCTGAATCATTTTGCATTTCATAAAGAAGAGGCGGCAGAGATTCCCACCCCCAGAAAAATGCTGTAGGTTCTGAAACATTATTAGAGGATAATATCATTACTGTGCACATCCTCTGTTAATTTCCTGAGTACTTCCTCCATGTGAATTTATTTTGTCTCATATAAAACAGTATCGCACACGCACGCACACAACCTTGCTTAAAGGTATATTCACACTCCTTGCTTAAAACCCTATTTTGTCACTAATCATTAATTTTTTTGCCACTGCTGATAGGTCATCTGCAGAAGGCTTCAGTTTTGTAATCCTTTGAAAGCCTCTAACAGAGAGCTGAGAGCTGGGAAGGAAAATAGCTTGGAAATGATGGGTTCAGGGACAGTTTGATGACACAGAAAGGCAGGGGTAGGGAGCCATGTTTGGGCTACCATTTCCATGATTCCTGACCACCCACCATGCTAGTTGGGGCTCATTGGTTTAACAACACTTGAGCTGTCACAGGTTCCCCATCCTAGCAAAAGGGTGGGATGGAGGAGAAACAAGCTCTTTTCTTGCATTTACTAGGTCTCTTGACATACATTAATTGAGGAGCCAATCCTATGCACATTTACCAGGGAGCAAACCCGCTGGGCATAGTAAGACTTGAGTCAGAGGACTGAGCTGTAAAATGCATAACCATTGCCTGTCTGCTTTGCTTTAACTACAGTGGTACCTCGGGTTAAGTACTTAATTCGTTCTGGAGGTCCGTTCTTAACCTGAAACTGTTCTTAACCTGAAGCACCACTTTAGCTAATGGGGCCTCCTGCTGCTGCCGCACCACCGGAGCACGATTTCTGTTCTCATCCTGAAGCAAAGTTCTTAATCCGAGGTACTATTTCTGGGTTAGCGGAGTCTGTAACCTGAAGCGTATGTAACCTGAGGTACCACTGTATTTCCATGCAACGTTGTCTGATTTAATCACTTAAGGATAGATATAGTCATGTGCTGGATTGAAATTAATACCTCTATGTTTGAAAACCTCTACATAAAATTCAAATAATGTAGGGAAGAGCTCTACAGCCTCCTGTATCTTCATCCTTGATTTTATTTGAAGCTGCCTTATATTCTGTTGATCCAACTAGTGTCATATTGTTTACTCTTGACAGGAGTCCTCCAGAGCCTTGGGGCACATCAACGTCTTTCCCAGTCCTGCTTTTTAATTGTTTGTTTATATCCCTTAAGGCAGGGGTCAGCAAACTTTTTCAGCAGGGGGCCAGTCCACTGTCCCTCAGACCTTGTGGGGGACCAGACTATATTTTGAAAAGAAAAAAAGAATGAATTCCTATGCCCCACAAATCACCCAGAGATGCATTTTAAATAAAAGCACACATTCTACTCATGTAAAAACATGCTGATTCCCAGACCGTCTGCGGGCCTGATTGAGAAGGTGATTGAGCTGGATCCGGCCCCTGAGCCTTAGTTTGCCTACCAATGCCTTAAGGTAAAAGAGGTGTGTATATCCATGCAAATTAACTGTGAAAGATCCCAGGTCCTGTTCCTTGCCCATTCTTCACTTATGGCCTTGCCATCTAAGCAGTGTGTCTCACTGATTCCCCCTCTATCTCTGACTGGATTTGGGACAAAGAAATAAATCCACAAAACAAACCTCTAAATCTGGTCCAGAATATAGTATTGCATGTCATTTTAACATACATATGCAGAACAAGACAACATGTATTTAAATACACTGCAAAGTTTTGATGCAGTATCTTTGTGTGCATAACGATAGTATATAGTATGTGGCTTACCCAAATCTGACTTTTTTCATGTGACCACTTAAAGTGATAACTCATGCTTGCTTTGTCACTGAAGCATGTATATTGTTTGACAGGTACATTCATTGAGCTCTATCTGGGGCAGCTGACTTGGGACATCAAGGCAACCAAACCTTCATATGCATGTAGTAATTGAAATTACTTGTATGAGAAGCGTAGTTCTGAAAATCAGCTTGTTTGGAAACTGTGTGTTAGTATGACCTGGGTCATATTAAAGAACTAAATTGTCTTTCCACATTCTCACTAGGGTCTACTTCATATTTCTACAGGGATGCTCTCTGGAAATATTTGGAAGGCTGTTTCCTTAATGGTTCTGTTTCAAGCTTACACTGTTCAATTTCAGCTCTTTATTGCTGCTTTGAAAGCTCCTGATGTAAGAATACTTGCCATAAAGAAGCACTAATATCTGAAAATGCATCTGTTTCCTTTTGCAGATGTCATGATATCTCAGCTGGGACCAGTAAGAATGGACAAATGTTTAGTGTGTTGCACTAAAGCAAGAATTGATACAAGCATCCTTTCTTATCTGTACAGCAGGTCCCACCAGGTTCTATTTCAATAAAAGGAGAAGTGGTGATCCAAGTCAGATGATAGCAACTGCTATTTTTAAAAGAGATTGAGTAAGAAGTCAAATGATGTACCTGCTGGATCATAGTGTTGATTACTGAACCAACTCGCTGACTTTCAAGTCCTTGGGGGGGGGGGTGATTTATTTTCCTCGAATTTCAACCCAACTCCAGCAAATGAACATGTTTGTTCTTTCTTTTTAATAAGTAAATACGTTCTGCAATTTAAATGTTCAGTACAAATTAGCTGGCATGTCATGGCTCTCACCCAAATCTGCAATTTGAAGGTCTATAAAGTTTCAGTGACCCATGTTTGGCCGAAGCTCTGTTTGGGGTGGGGCATGGAATGGAGGAATTGGTCTTCTAGCTGGTAGAGGCTCACCTGAATCTCGGGCAGAAGTATTTCACAAATTTACTATGTGATCCTTTTAATGACAGGAACTGAAGCTGGGATCTTATACATATGAAGCATGTGCTCTGTGTTCCCTCCCCAGCTTGGGTCATGAAAGACATGGTATTGTACAAATTAAAGGAGTTGTGGCACTTCTAATGCTTAAACATGTTTTAGCGTACAGTATTTCCAACACAACCATAATCTTCCAAGTGCAAAGTGTTCATAATAAAATGTCTGCATGTTCTGGTTATTTTCTTAGAGATCACTTCTGCCAATGGCAGGCGAGCTTTATTTCTAGTCCAAACTCTTAAGCATATTGTTTGGTGTTTGAGACAGCCTAAGTTAGGTAAGCATAAAGGTAGAAGCAACAGCACAATTATCTATATGTCTACTCAGAGATAAGTCCCACTGAGCTCTGTGGGTCTTTCTTCCAGGAATATGGACATAGGGTTGTAGTTGAAGAAATCTCATGAATTTATAAAAGACTTGTATCTTTTTATTATATTTAAATTACATTAGTCTCCTCACACGATAATTATGTATGAGGCTTTTAGGAAACCCTAGGCAATTCACTTATTGTAAATGGTTTGTTTTTCTTTGGGGGGAAATATTTTAAAATCTAGGACTTCCAGCTAATGCAGTTACATGAAAAATTTAATGTGTTTTTATGGGATCTTCATAGATCTTAAAGGCTTTCTGTTTCCTTAGAGAAAATGAAAACTTCTAGTGAGAGGACTTGTTTCCTCATTTTCTTTCCAGGTACTGGGCTGTATTTATCTATACAGAGTGTCCTCTGCGCTTTCTTTGGCACTTCTTGGAAGTGTAGGTTATGATCTGGAAGAAGCAGAAACAACATGGCATAGGGCACCCCAAACAAAGCATACACCTTGGTTTCTAGATCTGTCAAGTTAAAGACTGAGCTGAGATTTGAACTAAGAGTTTCCCAGATCCTGCTTTTAGCTGCTGTATTACACGGGTTCTTTGCCTGGGTAGAACTAAAATGAAGTAGTCACTTCATTTTGAAACTATGGAATTTCCTAAGAGGGGGCAGTGTGCCCATCAGTACCTCCATGATGTCCATGCAAATGTCTCCATAAGTATCCCCACATCTATCAAGCAGAAGAGAGTGTTTCTTCTTCCTGTTCATTTCCTGCTTGACATCCAAGATATCTATTTTTAGGATCCACCCTATTCTTCTAATGATAAAGTGTTTTAACTGGTTTTATTTATGTATTTTTACATTGTTGTCACCCACCCTGGGACCTTATGATGATGCAGATTAATGGCAGGTACATCTAAATCATCATCCTAAAACACAGACAGCAGTGCATCCATTAACGCAGGCATCCCCAACCTTCAGACCTCCAGATGTTTTGGACTACAATTCCCATCATCCCTGACCACTGGTCCTGTTAGCTAGTGATCATGGGAGTTGTAGGCCAAAACATCTGGAGGGCCACAGGTTGGAGATGCCTGCATTAACAAAAGAGTATAATCATTAGTATAATAAAAAGGGCAAAGTTCAGAAAATAGTCTTACTAATTCTGCCATCCGCCATATACAAGTGACTCTTTAGCTTAATTGACTAAATATGACATAATGCCATCATTATCAGTCGTCCAGCAAACTTACTGCAATCAGCAGAGCAAGATGCAGTTTTCTGTGGTGCATGAGAACAGGCTTTGTAATAAGCTTTTTGCATTAACAGATTGCTGTAAGTCAGCAGCCTGGCAGGGAATAATTAGTGAACTACATTGGAGTGATGTGAAATTAGCACCAAGAGCCCAGTTATCATTTGTTTTTGAGGAGTGGCTTGCTGCAGCTGGTCTTTTGCCCAATTACTCAGAGGCTTTGCACATGAGTCTCGGAAATCATCCCTGGATAAAGGGATCAGACAAATATCAAATGGTAAATATGTTTACATGGAAGGAAGGATCAAAGTATGAAATTTTGATACAGGAAATTGTCTGATCATCGAATCCAGAGCAATTGTTCCTACAGTTGTCAGCCCAACTTTGTTTGACTTGCATTTTGTTTATTTGCAAAAGCTTTTCTCTTTCACTGCTAATTTATTTATTTTTTAAGTAGGATAAACAGAACATTAAGTTCTCACTTACCATTGTGTCTACCTTCTAGTGAGATGGCAGTCTACTATGGAACCTTTGAAAAATCTTTCCTTCCTCTTGTCCCTCTCTCTGCCACCTTGCACCTGTTATGTCCTTTCACAGTCAAATTATCTGCAGTATTTGTGTTATTATTAATAATAATATTATTATTAATATAATGTGTGTTAGTCACTTTATCTTGCCCAGGGCAACCCAAAGTGGCTTACAGCCAAACAAACAGACAACAAACCCCATATAGATACATTAAAACCAAGAGGAAAGAGAAATAGAAACAGGGAGCCACTGCAGGAAAGGGCCTGCCACACATATACTGCAGATACAGTACAGTGGTACCTCAGGTTACAGACGCTTCAGGTTACAGACTCCGCTAACCCAGAAATAGTACCTTGGGTTAAGAACTTTGCTTCAGGATGAGAACAGAAATTGTGTGGCAGCAGGAGGCCCCATTAGGTAAAGTGGTACCTCAGGTTAAAAACAGTTTCAGGTTAAGAACGGACCTCCAGAACGAATTAAGTTCATAACCCGAGGTATCACTGTATTGGGAAGAAGCTTTGAACAGCTTCAGGGTGCCACTCAAACTCCTCTCCTCTCCAGCTGCCTATCAAAGCCTCAATGAATAATTTGAGTGGGACAGAGGGCAGTTTCCCCTGTCCCTTCTAGGAAGCTTTTGTTCACTGGCTCCAAACAACATAGTTTTTCCCAGTGTTGTTTTGGCCTTGCCTGCTTCACCTATGAATCTGATAGCTTTGTAAGTCAGTGGTGTGGAAACACAGGCCCTGGGCCCCAAATGTAGACCTACTTGACCCTCAGGACACGCTCCTCAGGCTGCACTCTTTCCAGGCCTGGCTTTCCCCCCTCCGCAAGCCTTTTTTATTTTTTGCCTTGCATCATATTTCAAACTGGTGTTTTAGGGAGGCTTCCTATTGCTGTAAGTGAATTGCAGCCACGCCAGTTCATCTGCCCTTTTTCTTTCTCTTTAATAATGGCTATCCATGTAGGATGCCCCATTGGGTGAGTTCAATGGAGTTCATTGGTTCAATGGAGACGGCACTTCTTTCTTGGATCAGATGTCATTTGAAAGGAGCCAGAAGTGTGCTTTCCCCACTTTTCCTGTGCTCCCTTAGCTTCCTAGGAGGCTCTAGACAGGGATGGGGAACAGTGGTCTTCCAGTTGTTGTTGGACTCCAACTCCATCGTCTCTTGCTGGGAAAGCTGGCTGGGAGTTGCTATCCAACAATATATGGAAGGCTGCAGGTTCCCCACCCCTGCTGAAAGATGCATTCGGGTGATGGAGGGAAAGGGTTATTGGGGAGATCAGCAAGGGTCTCCCTCCTCCCTGTCACCTAGCTTTTAAAACTTTGCAAGGGACAGCATACCACTCCTTTCCCCTAAGAGGGGTTTGTAGTTTTCCAAAGGGCCACCATGTCTTTCATCATGGTGCTTTATTCCCATCCCAAATGACACTATCCAGGCCCAAGGCAGTCTGGGAAGGGGAAACAAAATGGTGGCTGGAGACACCAAAGAAGAACAACTTTGCCAGCTTGGTTATGGCCATTGCCACTTCCATAGGCAGCAGCAAAGAAGGAAGGAAGGAAGGAAGGAAGGAAGGAAGGAAGGAAGGAAAGAAAGAAAGAAAGAAAGAAAGAAAGAAAGAAAGAAAGAAAGGCCCGCTACCACCGTACTATCTCTTTCTATCATTAGCCCAAAGGTGATGAATTTAGGCACACATTAGTATGATAGTATCAGGGTATTATTTTACCTCGGCCCTAGAATGAGGTCTGTTAGCTATATGTGTTGCGGAGATGTGAGGGAAGCTAGAAATAAGTTTGTTGAGAAACGTTTTCTCTGCTGTTGTGTTAGTGTGTGTGTAGCTTTGTTTTAATGAATTTTTGAGCCTTATGTTAGATCTTGTTTACAGCATTAACGTTAGTGTATCATTGTTCGGGCTGATGGCCCTGCCGCATGCCATTCTCGGAAGTTCTGTCGGTGTGAAGCCCTGTGTGGATAAACTGCTCAGAGACATTCGATATGGCTATATTTAGCCCGTATAAAATGTTGTACCTAATCCCCTTCTGCCAGCTTCTCCAATAACTGTTCACTTGGCTCCAGGAAGGCTCATGTAACTATTTGTCTCTTGTCTGATCGAAAGGAAGACTGGGGGCCGGCGGGGGGGTGGGGAGACACAAGTAAAGAGGCTAAAAATAGGCAAATGCCTGTTGTTAGCAGGCTTATTTTAGGTGTATGATTCCGTTTGAAAGCAGGAAAGACATGGAGGCTGAGGGGGCTGGGATAGCGATGGACGTGAATCATTATTTCAGATCTCCTCATTCAACCATGAATTTGGAATTGATATAAAGGAGTCTTCCTCAACCTGGAGCCCTCCAACAGACTCCAACCAATGTTCCCTTCTTTCTAGTTGAGAACCTCGAACCTCAGGCTGGTCAGATAAACCAGACACACTGGGTAGACAATATTGTGCCTTCCAGATGTTGTGCAACTGCAGAAGCAGCTGATGCAGCACCAGTCTAATGTGCTTTGGCTGACCTATTAGCAAATGATGGACAGCCATGGCGTTTTTCACCAGCTAATGTTTCTAAACCATTTTTGATGATGTTAATTAATAGATTAACATCATTTTTAGATCAGCTTATTTTAACCTGGTGCCCTTCAGCTCCCACTACCCTTGAGCTTTGGCCATGCTAGCAGGCGCTGACAGGATCTGGTGTTCAACAAAACCTGAAGGGACACAGGTTAGCTATCCCTTCCCCAAAGCCTTCCGTGATACAAGGTGTGAAATTGTCTTACCAGTTAATCATCTAATGATTCCATATTTGTCTCCTTGCTTCATGCCCTCCTATTATCTCTAATGTAGCTTTTGATTTTCTTTGTTTTTTCTTAGGTACTGCTATGTGGATACTGGTTAGCAATGACTGATGTGGAATCTACATATGCAGATTTCATTGCTTCTGGGAGAACCGGGAGAAGAAATGCCCTTCATGATATCCTTGTGTCCTCTGCAAGTGGAAATTCTAGTGAACTATCCTTGAAGTTATCAGAACTTGATATAAACAAAACTGGTAAGTACTAATCTGAAAGGTTAAGAGAAAAATCATTAATAAGTCTGCAAGGGACATCATTTATGGAAACAACATGCTGGGCTTTAGTGGCTTTTCACATTTATTGTTATTAATTTATTTACTTTTTTAAAAAAATTAAATGTCTTACCTGCTCTTCTCCTTAAGGTTCCAAAGCAGGCTACAAAAATTTAAAATTCAGTGTTAAAAATTAGTCTTTAGCTGGTTTGTATATGAGGGCATTTTATGTACTTCTGTCTAGTGCAAGGCCATAGCAGAATAGTAGACTAGTTCATGAAATATGTTGCTGTATAAAAAGGACATCTCTGCTTTTTTGAGTTAATGCAGGCTACCACAACCCACCTACAATATGCTAACTTCCCCCTTCAAAAACAGATGGATTGTCATTTAGCCTTTTATGTGGCTGGTTAGTTTTGGCCAAGCTGGTGGGCCTATATTAGAGAAATGTATAAAAAAAATGTGCTTTGAGGAGTCCAGTTGATAACCCTGGGTTACCAGCTAAGGCTAAACCCACACCATCCATTTAAAACACTATTATACCACTTCAAACAGTACACCCATGTACAGCTTGCTAAGAGTTGTTGGGAGACCCCTATTCCTTTCACAGACCCTACAGTTCCCAAACAACTCTCAGCACTCATTACAAACTACATTTCCCAGGATTCTTTGGGGAAGCCATATCTAATAGATATGTATACGACTTTATATGTATGTTGTATACAACTAGTATACAGCTTTAATATTGTATACTAGTATTTTAAATGTATGGTGCAGTTGTGGCCTACCGCATCCCAACAGTGCAAGGATTTCTGTCTGTTATTTCCTTCCTCTCCTCTCTCCTCTCATGCTCTCTCCAGATCTGCTTTGGAGGGTTGGGAGAACCCCCAGAACAGATTTCGGGGACACACAGGGGGAGGGGTGGAGTTGCATTGCGCAAGCGGATTCCCTTGCACTGATGGAAGGAGTTAGTCGGATACCACTCAGTCTTTCCAGATTCTACGAAGGAAGTTCTCTTCCCCCACCCCAATATCTCCACAATGGACATGAGCTCTGTAATACAGAGAAAGTTTCATGGTGTTAATAAGAACCACTTAAGTCTGTCTGCTCAGCACAGGATTGGGGAAACTTGTTGTTGTGCAGAATGTCACTGATTCTTCTCATCGCTGACGACTGGCCATGTTGGCTTGAGCTGATGGGAGACGGTCTCCAACAACACCTTAGCAACTCAGAACCATCTACCACGAAGCTAACATACCCCAGGAAATCCTACCCGCAGAGCAATGATTTGGCTTTCTGGAAATTTTTGCATTGGAAATTTGCATCAGAATTTCCTTTTAGTTTTCGATTTCCTGATACCCTAGAGAGCGATCCAATTTGGCATGTTTATTTTGCTTGTATTTAGCAAACACAGCTAAAAACTGTGAAACTGCCAAGCTTCCCTAATACTGTATTTGCAGTTGGCATCCACTGATTGCTACTAATGAACTTATGAAAGAGATTTTCCTTTTTACATTTTCCATCCACATCACTGCAGCAGAGTAGCCTTGTAATTACAGTGGGGACAATACTTGTCGGGTCCTGGGTTTATTTGGCCACTTGCTCCATGGGGACTCTCTAGGTAAGAAGGCATGTACAGGGAGCAAAGGGCAAACGCCTTCCCTTTCATGCCATTCTCGCATGCCTCTGCGAGGTTTCTATACTCTTAGGTACCATAAAGAGGAATGCAGAGGTGTGAGGCAACCCTCCCCGCGCTCAAGGGACAGAGCTGCAGCAGGGAATAAAATGACATTTTATTTCTACCTGCTATTTCCCATGTGTGGGGTACAAATATTGGCTGTGTTACTGTGTCTGAAAAAACTTGTTTCTATTAAACTGACACAAGTTATGACAGCTCTACCTAAGCATGGAATTTCTTGGTGTAATAAAGGTTGTATGGGAAGTGGCTGAAACCACCTCCCAGTTCCTGGGAACAGCTTGCAGAAAGATCCACTAGTGAATATTTGCAGAGTGGTTGGAATGTGAGCGCAAAAGAGAATTCGTCCCTCCTATGGGATTCCATTTGCCATAACATAAATGCCATGTTCTTAATTTTTCTGAATGGTACTGGAAAAAAGCCAAGGGTTTTCCCATCACTCCTTTGATGCCAGGGTGGTGTAGTGGTTAAGAGTGGTGGACACGTAATCTGGTGAACCGGGTTCGCGTCTCCGCTCCTCCACATGCAGCTGCTGGGTGACCTTGGGCTAGTCACACTTCTCTGAAGTCTCTCAGCCCCGCTCACCTCACAGAGTGTTTGTTGTGGGGGAGGAAGGGAAAGGAGAATGTTAGCCGCTTTGAGACTCCTTAGGGCAGTGATAAAGCGGGATATCAAATCCAAACTCCTCCTCCTCCTCCTCTTCTTCTTCTTCTTTTAAATAATAATAATTCTAGCAGCTAAATACAATAAGCTGGATGGCACACACAGTTGCATGAGTGTATGGACCTTCACAGTTATAACATGACATAATGCTTACGTCTCAAGCAATGTACATCCAAGTGTGAAGTACATCACGCGTTTCTATATACCCCCAGAACTTCCATTCTTCTTTATGTACTCTAAATTAGCTAGTTACCAGGCACATTTCTAAAACTAATTGACTGTTGAAGCCAAACCAAACACCCATCCATGTCTTTCAGTGCCATGGAATTTGCAGGCTTAAACTAGATTGGTCTGGAGCATGAGTAGGCGAACTAAGGCCCGGGGCCTGGATCCGGCCCAATCGCCTTCTAAATCCAGCCTGTGGACGGTTCGGGAACCAGCGTGTTTTTACATGAGTAGAATGTGTCCTTTTATTTAAAATGCATCTCTGGGTTATTTGTGGGGCATAGGAATTTGTTCATCCCCCCCCCCCCAAAAATATAGTCTGGCCCCCACAAGGTCTGAGGGACAGTGGACCGGCCCCCTGCTGAAAAAGTTTGCTAGCCCCTGGTCTGGAGGGTAGGACCCGTACCAACAACTTCAAGTTTCAAGAAAGGAGATTCCAGCTGAACACCAGGAAGAACTTTGACAGCAAGAGCTGTTCAACAGTGGAACGGACTCCCTCAGGAGGTTGCGGACTCCCCTTCCTCGGAGGTTTTTAAGCAGAGGTTGGGTGGCCATCTGTCATGGATGCTTTAGCTGAGATTCCTGCATTGCAAGGGGTTGGACTAGATTACCCTTGGAGGATCCTGTCCAACTCTATGATTATGTGGTCTGGATGCTATTTCACCACTGCTTAACTTTTTCTTTCTCTTGCAGAAGGGGAAGGAGATGCACAGAGAAATCCCACTGAGCAAACTGGGGAAGCCCAGGGGGAAACAGCAAAGCAAGAAAGTTGACATCCTATTTTGACCGACAGCCGCAACTGTGGGATGTTTTCAAATCGCAAAAGCCTATTGGGGAAAAAGGTATTTTGTGAGCAAGCTGATTGAACAAAAAATGAAAATGGATGCGCCTCGTTCCTGGGAGCTGCCCGGTCCAATGCTAAAAGGGGCAAAGCAGGCTGTAGCAGCAGACAGAACTTTCTCTACCTCTGTTAGCAATGGTTGAGACTTGGTTGCTCATCTCGAGACTCTCTCAACATGGATCTCACCACAAATGACCACTTGATGAAATGCTCGTAGGAAGTAGAGCAAACTACATCGTGTAGCAAACAGCCCTCAACTCACCAGAGGCTTGAATTGCGTTGTATGACAATGGCTCCAGTGATCTTCAGAGGTTGTCTGACCTTCAGAGGGTGTTCACCTATTAAAATCACCTGTCAAGGAAGCACCGTTGGTTTGTTTTTTTAAGAACTCTGCTTCTGTGTTTTCAGCTCTATTACTTACAATGTTTTATATTGTACAGTTTAGATGCGCCACACTGCCCCTTCTCAAAATGCTTATGAAGGCAACTTCTGTGACTGTGATTTTTTTCTACCACTTGTTTTAAAAGGGCTAGGGTTTTATTTTCGCATAGTGTGGTGGGTTGTGCACATGATAAGATTATCAAATCAGCTGCTAATCTGATGAAACTGCATTCTTTCATTTATAAGAACATACAGTGTAATTAACGTATAGTCTGGTGTGTCTTGTTGTTTTCTCAGTACAGTTCGGTCACTTTGCTTGTAGATGGTTGGAAATCCAAGATTCAGACAGAATCTTTTATTTAATCTCATCCCTTAGGGAACTGGCCTTTTCCACTAAAAAGCCAAAAAACAAACATGATGTTCGTGCTGAGGTTTTAAGAGCAAACTTATCAGTACAACTTTTTTTTTAAAGGAGAAATAATATGTTGGCAGCTGATGAAACAGAAGCCCCAGAAAGTTGCTGAATACTTGTGTCCTGAAATGAAGCATAAATTTATTGTAGTGTTTAGAACTGGGGTTACCTTGTCTCTAAGCAGCTGAGATTGGAGTTAAACATGAATATTCCTGTGGCAATCAAGTGGAGCAGCAATCACAAGTCCCCCTCCCCATCCCAATTTGTTTTCTTTATTTTTATTTTTAAGTGATGTCCTGTTTTCTTCTTGTTTCAGATATTATGCACTTTTTAAAAATGTTTATAAACTTTACTAAAGGACTAGTGTAATTTTGCTTTCTAGTAAATTTGAACGTTGGTTAATGAAACAACCTTTACTGTTGTGGCCACGGCTGTTTCTACAATATATACATATTGTGGTTAGTTGTCACTTAGAGGTTTTTTTGTGTGTGAGATGTGTAAACTCTCTAATCAGTATTGAGTTCAGTAATTAGTGTTGAATAAATAACAAACCCAGCAGTATGTTTATGGCTCGTTAGCACAATTTGCTCCTGCTACACCTCTAGTTTATTTAGAAGGTCCTTTCCTTGATGCTTAACTAGCTATCAGACTCCTATTTTAATTGAAGAACAGTCCACTTATGGTTGAGGTTTGACTTTAAACATGCACAACCTAATTAGAAATGTGGTTTCCATTCTGGTGACCTGCTTCTCTTACGTTTCATTTCATCTTTACCGTCACATATGCATACATTTTTAAATAAGAACACTAATTATATTAGACAGAGATCAATAAAAGTGACAAGTCTGATACACGAGTTTGGTTTCTAGGAAAGCTTCCATGATGCATATTTGACATGGTGCATGAGTAAAGTAGGTGGAAGAGAGATCTTAGTCCGCTGGCCAATTTTTTTGAAAAATATTTCAGTGCCTGCTGGTTGCTGAGATTTTTTGCCAGGAATGCTTGACTGGGCACTTATTATATTTTTTAAGGAAATGTGCATTGTTGGGATCACTCAAGACAGATTAATTTATGCCAACTATTAAAGAGAACGTGAGTCTATAGCGTATGTGTGTATATTAAATTTATAAGCAAATCACAGATTCTAAGGTGTGGGAGCTGAGGACAATAGTGGCATGGGAGATACGGAAGGAAGAAACAACACATTCAGGCTGAGAGGTTTCTGCCCAGTAGACCTCATGTTTCTCAAAAGGCGGCAGGGGAGAAGAAGCAGTGGGCAACTTAAGAAAATCCAAGAGGTAGGATTGGTTTGACAGGAAGGGAAACAAGTCGGGTAGGTATACAATTTTGAGTATCTTTGAGCAACAGATTAAAGGAGTATGGAGTCCCAATAACATGAGTTACACATGGGTGAGAGGTTAAAGTCTCTCAGACTAGTCTGGCTATACAGACCTGGGATGCAAGTATAGGTCTCAGGCATCACACACCATTCTGAGTTCCTTCCTCTCTGTCATCTGTTAAGTCTCTCTCTTTCTAGTTCTCTCTGCAGTCTTCAAAACTCTGCAATCAGAAGACAGAGAGAGAGAGAGAGAGAGAGAGAGCGCGAGCAGCTCCTACGGGCAACATTTTGAGCAGCAGGAAGTTCTACAGCATGTTGTTGGACTGCGACTTCCATCAGCCCCAGCCAGCACGACCAATAGGGATAATACCAGTTGTAGTCCAACAACCGCCAGAGGGCCACAGGTGTGCCATCCCTGGTTTATCAGTTGTGTTGAGTTGATTGCTCTGCCAGCCTCATTTGATTTGCTCCAGAAGCATTTCCACAATTGTTTCTAAAGCAAAAAAAAAGGTGGGCAAAAGTGAGCAAGTAGAGCTTGATATAAAGGGATTTGCTCAATAGATGCACATTTTCTCAGTCTACACCTGCAAACATAGTGCATGACTTCTCTAGAGATGCAGAAAGTTGAACCAGCTGATACGGTAACTATTTGCTCTGAATATAGCATACGCGGCAAAATTGCAACTCTCCATGTACCGGAGAATATAGGAAATTTGAGTGGAGACACACAAAGCAGCCTTACACAATTTTAGCATATTGTATGGATGAACTCTC
Source organism: Podarcis pityusensis (assembly GCF_964106645.2). Lineage (NCBI taxonomy): Eukaryota > Metazoa > Chordata > Lepidosauria > Squamata > Lacertidae > Podarcis > Podarcis pityusensis. Next base: position 30,719,446 of record NC_138031.1, on the reverse strand, counting down.
ACTGGAGAACATAAGAAGAGCCTGCTGGATCAGGCCAATAGCCCATCTATTCCAGAATCCTGTTCTCATATTGGCCAACTAGATGCCCATTAGAAGCCTGCAAGCTTCTGCGCACCTACAATTCCCAGCTACTGTTTTTCAGAGGCATACTATGTCTGACGGTGGAGGTAGAATGTGGTCATCATGGAACTGAACCATTGCTTGGACCCCAAGTTCTTGCAAACTTGATACTACTTCTACCCACTCCCATTCCCTGTTAGTTTTCAGCTGTGAAGTTTAATGAATAGGCAAGTGGAAACAAAAACAGATGGAGAAATAGAAAATGTTGCAATATATTTTCCTTTTTCTATTTCATAGACGCTAATTGATCCAACTGTCTCGCTTGCAAATACTGTTCCAGGAAAACAGAACAACAGTTGCACACAAAAAACAGACTTTCTAGACAGGCCATCTAGTGTTATGAATAGTCCTTGTTCAGAGGAGATTCAGCTTGGCCTTCGCAGAAATACACTAAGCCCCATAGCTGGAATAAGGTAGATTTACCATATAATCTGATGGACCTATACTCATAGGTAGCTCCAGCTATTGCCATTGGGATTTACTTATACAATAGAAATAAATGTGTCGCTTCTCAGGAAGGTTGTAAAGTAAGTATAATACACACCATTTCATGGGAGCAAATTATATTTATTTAAGGTGTTTATATTCAGCTACTGTAACCAGAGAGCCCTCAGGCTATTTGCATTCAGAAACAAACAAAAACAATGCCCAAAATATGCAAGGGTGGTGTGCATGTGGTTTTCTTTCCACTAGAGATTTATCCAACCCTCTGCAGCCTTCCTGGCTGCTTGTGCTGCTTAATCTAGAAAAAAATCCACTGGGAGAAGTTACTTCATGATGTCTTACTCTGGGTTTTGACTGAAGCACAGGCACCTGGGAAGGCTGCTGGGTGCAGACCACTGTTGAGATTATTTGTTACAATGGAAGAAATGACACAAACTTCCCTGGGCACCTCAGAAGTTTTGTAAGCACATTGAAGCACATTCCGCCTTGAGAGTGTCAGATTCCCCCCCCCCCGGCCGCCCTGTGTTTTTTTTTTTAAATAAAACTTACTGTTTTCAATATATAGTACACAGCAGCCACATTCAAATAAGCATGTGAGTAACAATAAAAAAACAGAATGTCAGGTTGCTCACTATGTACACATATCAGCATTCAGAAAAGGAGGGGCAATACAGAAAGATCTTGGCACAGAAGTCAGTGCTACAGTACAAAGATGAGACCAACTGTTGGTGCAAAGAGTGTCTTGGTGTCTCCGTAGCCATAGGCCTTCCACTGATCCGGTTCAGACAGGCTTTGTGCCAGCCTGATGCTGTCAGTAATTTTTTCCCCCCCTGATAGAGCTATATTCCAAATGTGGTTGTACCAGCTTTCTGGAGGATAGTCACATGACTTACTCCAGGTATAGTTGTGTGTGGCTACTAAGAGCTGAGTCATCAAATCTTGGAACCCTGGAAGGCAGCGAGAAGAGCTAGCAAGGGTGATTTAGGATCCTGCTGGGCAGCAATTCCCGGTAAGATAAAAAGAAAAACCAAATTCAGCACCATAGGGACAGGGCCACCACGTATTCATTCAAGAACCCCATTTGCTGCATGCCCTGCCCTCCAACAACTGGGAGACAGATTACTATTAATACCTCTTAGGACAACAAGAGTTAAGATGTCAGCAGTACATAACTTTTACCCTTTGATAATTTTCTAATGTGGTTTCTTTTCTCATTCATTGATGGAGGATGGTAAAAATAAGAATAAAGGAGACGTTTGTGGCTCAGCATTAGCAGAGGTGCTGCAGAGAACGTGCTGTTATGGGTTGGCTTTGAAAGGCAATGTGCAGAGGCAACTCCCCTGGAGACTGTTTATTCGAGTCAAGGCCCATTTCCTTGTTTCATCATGAAGCCCCATGTCGACAACAGAAGGCACTGCCTACCACAATCCACAGAAGCTTCTCCAGGGTGGTTACCGAGTCCTCAGAGGCCTTCTGAGCTTAATGAGCATTGCGTTATTATTAACATGTTGGTTTTGTGAAGGCCCTCCCTTCCTGAACAAAGCTTTTCTTCATAGAATAAACACTGCAGTATACACACTGGTTGCTCTTTACACGCCTCATTTGTCGTTCTGTCCAACCGCAGCTATGGGCCACACAACATATGGCATTAATTGCATGTAAGCCCTTAAATGAAAAGAAACTACCCACTGCAGGGAAGGGGGCAAGCGAACAGGAGTTTCTCTGCATTGGCTAATAAGGTGGGGGGGAGTTGGGGGCTGGGGCTGTAGTGGGGGAGGGAAAATAGTTAACCACCTCTTGTGCTTCCTCCTGCTTGTCCTACTCCTAGGGCAGCAATCTCAATTTTTTGAAATGTGCCTGTTAATTGCTCACATGCAGTGAAGTTCCAATCTATTCAGGCTATATCTCAGCTTTTCCCCACCTGATACCCTCCAGGTGTTTGAGGCTACAATTCACATCATCCATGGCCATTGGTTAAGCTGACTAGGGCTGGTGGTCTTTGGGAATCCAAAACAGCTGTAAATCACCAAGAAAGGAGAGAGCCGCTTAACTTGTTCCAATCTAGAGCTCTCCATGAGCTTCAGTATTTAAAGGTATACTGTGATCACTACGAGGAAGGACTTGTCTTTCTGAAAGGGTCCTTCCATAATACATAAAGCTGTACGAATAATGAAAATATACCCTCCATTAACGAAACTTCACATTTCGCTTGATTGACTCAAAACAATTTGTATCCCATCCTTCATTGCAGTGCTATAGCGCCTTTTACTTTCATGATTAATAATAGAATCACAGAATTGTTAAGGGACCTTGAGGGTCATCCAATCCAACCCCTTGCAATGCAGTAATCTCAGCGAGAGAATCCCAGGCATATTACTTTCACTTTTAGTGCAATACCAAAGGTTTTCAACAATCCAAGCATACTGTATCAATAGATCAGCATGCCCCGAGTAGGACACTATATTTCACTAATCCCAACTGGTAATATAGGTGAAGAAAAGTTGAAAGGGTTGGATATGTTTATCCTAGAGAAAATAAAATTAACACATGATGTAACAGCCACCTTCAAATATTTGATAAGCTGCCACGTGGATGATAGTGCAAATCATCTGTTTTCTATTATTCTGCTGCTACAGAGGGCAGTAAAAAAAATCAGCCACAGAACCAGAGTTGGCAAACAAAAAATAAGACAAAAACCTTTGGGGTGCAAATATGCACATTTCCGTTATTCAAAAGATTTGCAGAGTGATGTGCGAATGTGGCAAACTAAACATAAGATAGAAAAAAATGAGAAGAGAAAAGAAAATTGACAGATAACTCCATCCCTAGATAATCAGGCTCTGTGGCACCTGAATATAGAAACTAGGGTTGGGCCAAAAATCCCCAGAAAAGAATATTCCATGAATTTTCTCCCTTCTCTCACCAAACTGTTGGAGAAATTCAGTGTACACACCACAAATGAAGAATAGTCAGTGAAATGTCCTCTCTCCAATGAGGTGGAGAATTTCATCTGCAATTGCAAGCCCACTTTTCATTTTCTTTGATAATTTTGCAATAATGTTAAAGGAAATGATATTGACCCTTATTCTAACAACATAGTTTTATTGATTCAGTATTAAATTAGGCAAAACTTTCTCAGAAGAACACTGTTGGAAAATTCTGCTGCAGGCCAGTCAACAAAATCCTCTCCCCACCTCAAATTTTGCTGTCTGCAAATAGGGTGTAGAATTTTGGGAAGCCATTTTTGCTCACATTATGTCAGTAAGGAAGATGCAGAAAATTAGAAGCTTATTTCTCATCCATAATCCTCATTCAGGCAAATCTAACAAAGCAGCACACACATGCCCCCTAGTGGTTACTATTCCTTAAAAAAATATTTTTTATTGTTTGAAATCTGCTAACAAGCAATGAAAACTTGCTTTTCACCTTATGGCTGTGTATGATATTTTCTTGCAAATTTATAAAAAGAGTTCATGTCAATATCTGACAGAACACAAATGGCATGTGCTTAATTCTTTTTACCATCAAGAAAGAACACTTGGTATGCTCTAGTAATGACTATTTCTTCTCAGAAGTGTGGCTTTTTTAGATGAAGTAACGCTATAGCTGCGTACTTCAAGTTTTCAGTTTTCCTTGCTGCTGATTGCTAGAAAATTAGAATAAATGGAATCTAAAATTAGGATGAGTTATCTTTTTGTATGACCTCACTAACTCTTAGGCTACCATCCTAATCCTAAACTGGGAGTAAACCCTATAAAATTCAATAGGATTTACCTTTGAGTAGGCATGGTTAGGATTGCTCTGTAACCACAACAGGCTATCCTTATGCATACTCTCCCATTATATATATTATTGCACACATTATTTGGCTGGATAAATGCAAAATTCAAAAGATTGATGTGCTTCAGTTTGTGCACTGTTTCAGTAAAGTGCAATTTACATCAACTCACATAAAAATTCAAATGAACATAATTTCTCCTCTGTCATTGGGGGAAACAAAGATAAGATTTCCTATTTTGATACTCAAAATGAAGAGCTAGTACTGGAAGACTATAATATCATGCTGCCATACATCCAGACATGTATGGCAGCCCATATCAGAAGTTTTTCGTGAAAAATAGAGATTTGTGAGATTTTGCCAAAAAAGGCTCAAGTACTTTGAAATCACCAACCAATGCTTAGGCCTCTGATCTTTCTAGCCTCCGATGCATTGCAATTTATCACCTCTTACAGCACCCCTTATGCTCTTAAAATGTTGCTTGTCTGCTTACTCATTTAGTTAGTGAAAGCCAAGCTTCTCACCAACTGGTGTTGTTTCTCCTTCCTACGGGTACAAATTTAACTTCACCTCTCCATCTCTCACCACCTCACCTCATGTAAATATATCTTGTCAGACTGATGTCGACCAACCCAATGTGGTCTGTCACCTCAGGAAACCAGTCTTAAGATATCATCTGAATGGCTTACGTCCTTACAATATTACAACTGACTTTGTCTGCTTACCTACTCAAATAAATGAGTAACTGACATATCCTAAGAGGAATTCTTGCTCCAAAAGGCTAAAGATCTTGAGCATCTGTGTTTTTATATGTGCTGTGCTGAAAATCTCTCCTGCATTTCCCCCCAACATTTTCTGTCAGTTAAAGGGGGGGGGAATGCATTTGAAAACATCAAAATTGAGACAAAAATTAGTGAAATTCTCTAATTTAGAGCGTCTCCACCCCCATCATTCAGCCCAGACACTGAGGTCCAGCGCCGAGGGCCTTCTGGCGGTTCCCTCACTGCGAGAAGCCAAGTTACAGGGAATCAGGCACAGTGCCTTCTCGGTAGTGGTGCCCGCCCTGTGGAACACCCTCCCACCAGATGTCAAAAGAGAAAAACAACTACCAGATTTTTAGAAGACATCTGAAGGCAGCCCTGTTTAGGGAAGCTTTTAATGTTTAACAGACCACTGTATTTTAATACTTTGTTGGAAGCCGCCCAGCGTGGCTTGGGAAACCCAGCCAGATGGGCGGGGTATAAATAAGTTGTTGTTGTTGTTGTTGTTGTTGTTGTTGTTGTTGTTGTTGTAGTGGGCAGGGTTTTATTGTGCTCACCTTACTTTTTTTGCACATAAGTTGTATATAAATCAAATCATTATTATTATTATCATTATCATAACTTCAAGGTGGCCAGGGGAGTTTGTGAGTATCCTTTCTTTCACTGTGCAATCTAGTTTTCCACAGATTGTCATTTACTCCAATTCAGCAGTAAAGAGCGGGTTTTCACAGGGAAAGCTTCAGGGAACAAAAAGAAACTTGCTCCGACCTGAGGCTTTGAAGTGTGGGCCTGTGCCTAGAAATGAGGCACAAAAGGAATCTGGATGAGCCCCATGTCAACAGAGGTCGGCACTCTGCAGTATTCCCAGGTGCCCACACTTCAATCAAAATTCAGGGTAAGACATCATAAAGTAACTCTGACCATGTGCCAAGAAGCTGCAGAGTGCTGCAGAAATGTTTACTGCAAAGAAAACCACACACACCTCCCTAACAAACCTTGGATACCTTGCAATAAAAAGTTAAGCTTCAAACTCCACATCAGTGGAGATTCTAGAGTGCCTTGGGAAGGGGCAGACAAAGCTTCTTTTCTAAAGGAAGAAAACACTCAAGGAAGTGGAGGTCACTTTTTGGCACAGTTGAAATATACCTCTGCCAAAAGACTTGAGTTTGAGGGCGAATTGACATCTTGATCTACTTTTCACCCATATGCTAAATCTGTATCTAATCCAGGCTGCAGAGAAAGGCTAGGTAGGAGCACTGAAATCCAGTTTTCTGCGAGAAGAGGTTTTTGAGTGCAGAAAAGCTTTCTGTCCTGATGGTGTGTTTCTCACACATTCTCTACATTCTGAACTGGTAAATCTGAGAAACAGGTTTGCCATCCTCATCTCTGAGAACTAAGCCTCTGTCTCCTGTAATGTTATTTCTGTGTGAGTTTTGCATTCCAGTAAGGTTCTCTGGGGAACCATAGAAAGCACTCACAGCCTACCGTATTTGTTCTGCTTGCTGAGTCGCTATAAAATATTTAGCTAACTTTCTGCAGGGCATCCTTCTCATCTCCAAAAATACTTTGGTGGAGATTGCAGGCCACAGAGCTAGGCACATTCTCAAACTATTGGCTTTGTAGTCATGCTGACTGATTGCTTTGTTTTCCCTTTGGGGACTAGTACGATTAGAAATACTGCAATAGCTTCCTATCTATTTGGCTGAAAGTACATCTACAGTAATACCAATAATTTATGTAACAGGACTATGCTTCCCAGAAACCCACTGTTGTGTAAAGAACTTGGGGTTGGGTTCAAACAGTCGCATGTTGGTGAGGGGGATAGAATGTCAGGCCCCTAAAATAGTGCACACTAGGAGGCTGTTGGTACAGGAGGTATAAAAGTAGAATTCCTGGGTGCCAAGATCCAAGTTTGGGGCAAGTACTGTTTGATTAAAGAACCTGAGCAGAGATTTAAAATCACAAAATATGCAGCAAAGTTAAGTGTGGAAATATAGGCTGTTAGAGCTTTAAAATACACCCTTCTAAGTTCCTTCCAAAGTTCCCCACTTTGCCTAGCATAGAACAAGACGACACATTTGGCAAATTAAAAATGTATTACTTACAAACTCTCCAAAGGTCAAATTCATGTGCATTCAGAAAAAGTCGTACAAGCAGCAAAACTCTGGCTTAGTTACAGTGGTGAAAGTTCCTAAAATATTGGCATAGGAACTCTAGAGAGGCTTGTTAGAGCCGTGAGTGGAAACAAAGGCTTGATTAATGCATGTTGGCTATATGAGGCTGGTTATCCCACAGATGCAACTTCTTATAACAGAACAGAGAACAATAACTAGGCTTTATTTAATAGGAAGAGGAAAAGAGAGAAGAAGGAAGAGGAAGTGAATGGGCATTTTCCCCTATACAAATTGCCAGTGCTGGGCAACCAATATGAATTAGGAACACAGCAGAGGCAAAGAGTTAAAGCCTGCTTTGCTAGGGTTGCAGTCTGGATCAGGCCCCCAATGCTCACAATTTGTTGTTGTTTTTAACCTATAGGGCACAGATATGGAGCTAATGTATTATTTCATTTAGTGAGTCTTTCTCTTCCAGTTTTACATTTCCAGTTTAAGTCAACACATGAGAAGGACAGCAGGGATAAAGCTCATACGCTGCAGAAGGTGTTGTAATGTGCTGTCAGGCTAGTCTCTCTAAGTATTGTGATGGCAAGCTACGCAATTCAGCGTGGAGACATTTTAAAACTGTCTGTGGGCAGCAGTGGGTTTATTTTCCCTGCCATACAATCTGGAAACCAGCAGAGTGAAACTGTACATTTCAAGAATACAAATGTGCTCTACTCCATGAGATGACGCAGACGCGTGACCTTGATGCTGCACAAAAGGAAATCCAAGCTTAATCTGTTTCTGTCTGTGTAATCTTCTTTGCCATGGAAATGTTAGCCTCTGTTAGCTTTGGGTGGAAAAGAAGCAATTTCCCCATGAGCCTACTTTCCAGGGACTAGGTTTTTTCCTCCACAGTCACAATAATTTTGGCTTTTTACATGAAATTTTGGCATGTAACATGAAGTTCTCAACCCCCAACTTAGTCTATGCTCCTGTATCAGCAAGACTGGGAGGAAAAGAATTTCCACTGGATAAATGGGACATTTGTCTAGATTTCTGCAACATTCTATGGGCAGTAAAATTTGGACCATAAACCAGATAATGTCTGCAGGCTACCACCTGGCTACCCCTGGCCTAGATTACCAAAGTGTCCTCTGAGATTAACAGGCAACGTTTCTGCCTCTTTACTTATAGGATGTGGCCTATTCAGCTGTAAAGTAAGCAGGTGGAACTATGGAGGAGCTCAGGAAATCAGTGGCTGCTGGTGCCCATTCAGATAGCTCCTAGAAAAGAAATGGCTTTTTCCAACCTTTTAGGTGCCAACTAAATATATAAGAGATTAGGCACCTATGCCCTCCAGATACTGTTGAACCCTTAACTCTCATTGTTAGCAGGGCTAATTTTTCATAAATGACAGTAGTTAGAGTCCCATATACATTACTTTGGCTCCCAAATATATGGTTTCTTCACATACACATCAGCCTAGAGTTGGCTCATTTCTCTCAAACCTGATGGCTAACACTTAGGAGAGAACACCAATGATCTCTTAACAGGTAGCACCTTTCAGGAAACATATATAGATTTTTTTTTCCAGTTATTAACCAACAAAGAAATAGTTTTTGTTGTTGGCATCTGTCTGTCTTAAGAGACAATGGAATGTGCCCCCCAGGTGAAGTCAAACCGCTGGAGAATCACAGTACCTGCTGTGGTTGCAGATACCAGGAACTCGTATCTGCTGCCTCCTGCATTGTTTCTGCTGTGTTACAGCACCGAAGTGACCTCTCTTGGGTAGTGTGTATGAAGGTCCTGGGCTGCCCGGACAACAAGACCCACGCCCTCTTGGCCTCGCTGATGTAGTCCAAAGGAAAACAGAGCAATACATTTGGCACCAGCTTATCTGCAGGAGCTGCTCGAATCAGGCATACAAGACGCCATCTGTCTTAGGGACTTCACTCCAGATTTGTGTATGGTTTACTCCTTCGCCTTTTCTTCTCCCAAAGATGTCCTGCAAGGCAGCAGGTACATATTTTTCCTTGGGGTTTAGTCCCAAAGCCTTTCTCGTGAATGAGTGTAGCCACAAGGCAGCAGAAATTTAGGATCAGAGTTTTCCTTCTCCTAGAGGGGCTACCTTCCCAGGTTGATGGACCTCATCTGCTCCTCATTTCCCTCTACAGCATGTGCAGAAACTGCCTTCTTGGACCCACTATTGGTCTCCTTTGCTCAATTTGCCAGAGCATGCCTTTGCATGCAGGAAAATCCCTAACTGACCTCAGGTTTGGAGACCCATCAGCTACCCTTACCTGGTTTAGCTGACCAGTTGAAGCCGTTTCCTGGAGTGTGATCGCTGCTGCATGCTGACAGTTTCCAGGAGCCGCAGGTGAGAGCTGAGTGCAGGGTGGGGACCAAAGGTGGACAAACTACCCCCAAAGAAGCATGGCATGTCTCCCACTATAGGTACTACCCCTCCCTTAGCACCCCTAACACTCCAAGATAACAGCCATAGCAATATGTTGCAGAAGGCACATTCAGGTCCCATTGATTTCAAAAGGAGATAAGCATTCTCTCTCACTCAACTCAAAAGGGAGTTCAAAAAGTTATTCGATTTGGCTGGATCCGTGTATATGCTTTGCAGCAAGAATTTGTATAAAGCGAAAGCTTGCAGCCAAAATCATTTTTCCCCCCAAAGCCAGTAGGGGGAGTACTTACACTGTATTTTAACTTTTGTAACTACAGTGCAGTACTTTAAGAGGAAAATAAAATTACTTATGGGAAAAAAACACTTGATTGCATGGAACTCTCTTGTAAGCTGAAAGGAGAAGAGGAAGTAAGCAAAATACATTCCAAGCATTAAGCAGAGAGCTAGAATTGTGAGTCCTATAAACTATCTTGGTTATTAAAATGCAGAGAGATCCAGAAAAAGGACTGCTTTATAAAGTTACCACAATGGGGAATTGTTACAGATAGGTAGCCGTGTTGGTCTGCCATAGTCAAAATAAAAAAATTCCTTCCAGTAGCACCTTAAAGACCAACTAAGTTAGTTCTTGGTATGAGCTTTCGTGTGCATGCACACTTCTTCAGATACTTCAGTGGTATCTGAAGAAGTGTGCATGCACACGAAAGCTCATACCAAGAACTAACTTAGTTGGTCTTTAAGGTGCTACTGGAAGGAATTTTTTTATTTTGACAATGGGGAATGTCTGCATTGTACAGAAATAGGTGTCTCTTCATCACTCATGTGAAAAAACATGTGGGAGCTATGTGCTCCATGCATTGGCCTATATGCATGGATGCCCAGTTCATGTGACTATTCCACACCTGGTAGTGTGGGAGAGTGATTGCACAAATATGTGTGAAGATTACAGCATGTGAGTTGTCCAGGCATGCACATTGATTCTCCACTAGATAGGATCTTTGACTCTGTAAATGTGGGAACCACAGTTAAATTTCAACATCTGAAGAAGTCCCTCCTTCCCTAGTTCTTGAGCACAATTCACCTAGAAGTTCTGCTCTACCTCCATTGAAATGAATGGAACTTGTGGAACAATTTCTTAAACCTATCAGAGTACACTAAGCCTGCAACTTACACAGGGGCTACATTCCACTGATCATGCCTAAAGCCAAAATTGTGCATAGTCAAAACACATTGGATACAGTGGTGGGTGGGATTGCTGAAGTTTTTCCCCTGGACACCTTCCCTCTTTCCACCACCTTAAATTTTTTTAATTGATGCTTGGTGCTCTGAGAAAATGACAGATTTGGCAAAGAAAGCCGAAAAACTTAGAAATATGTGTTTCCTGATTTCCCCCAGAGGTATTTGCATATTTTGAAGATGGTCCAATATCCTCTCCATCTGACCAAGCTCTTGAATTTTTGTAGACAGGTGTTGTCCAAACACCACACACAGGTGAGGCAAATGCCCCCCAGTCCTTAAAAAACACTTTCCATCCTCATTTCTAGATTTGTGGAGGTGGGAGAAAATCTGGATTAAATGGAGGGTTAGTGTGGGACAAAAGTGATTTCCAGGAAACACCATGGGAACATCAGACATTTTAAGGGGAGCAAAGCAACTTACAATGCACACTCAAGGAAGGTGTGGATGAGCCATAAGAAACCTTTGCTGATCTACTGCAAATCATCCAGAGATCTACCATACATTAGCATAAAACCTAACCTGGTGGTGCATAAAATGTAAGAAAGAATGAGAGAAGGGTCGGAAGGAAGCAAACAGCATATAGCCTCTCTTGAGGCAGACTGTTTCTCCATCAACAGATGATGGTTGCCAAAAGAAAACCTCGGAAGATGATCAGTCTGTCTTGGAATCTCAGCACCTGAGCAGCAGAACCACAATTGGAACTTTGTCTCAATCCAGTTCTTTTGGGATCTTAGCTTTAACTGTTGTCTTCTCACTTTATCGTGGAGTGTGAGAAGCCGTTTACCCTTGATACAACTCCCTTATCTCGTTAGGGTGTCCCTTTTTATCGCTAGGGTGTCCATGACAGTTCTCTTATTGCCGTGGGTGTGATATACTGTTTCTGTAGGGTGCTTAGGTTGCTGATAACGGGGGTCTGCTGACCTTCTCACACTTGCTCCATGAGCTCTTGTTCCTTCTTCAATCCATTCAAACCATTCTCCATTTCTGAAATCCCACAATGCCTCAGTTTCTTCACATCTCCTTGTCCTTGCCCACCAATTTCTCCACTTAGCAAGTCAATGACCTCTTTATTTTTTGCAGCTGCCTACCATTGTGTCTCCTGTATTCTGCTTGTCAGCTTTATGGGGAACAGGTGTTGTTGTTAATTAAATTTATATACTGTCCTATACCCAATAACGCCCCAACACATTTTAAAAGGCTGTCAATCAAATCAACCAAAGGCCTGGTTAAAGGGGAACGTTTTCGCCTGGTGCCTAAAGGTGTATAATGAAGGCATACTCTGGAGGAGTTCTGTAATCTGAGGCTGCGAGGTAATCTAAGGTACATTTACTGCAAGTTCTTCAAAAATTCCAACACTGCTTCTTGGAAAACAAATATTGAAAGTGGAATCAGATCTGTCCTGGGTTTTAAAAGCAGTGTGAAGATTCCATGGCAGGGGTGTGGAATGTTGTGTGTTTGTATACCATGCACATGTTGAGACAGAAATGTGTTGCAAGGAAATATCATTTGATCTTCCTAGGAAGAGTTGTAAGCAGGGCATGTCCTTGGTAAAGGGCTGTAAGCTTGAAATGTGTGGGATTGTTTTCAAAAGAAGAAAACTAGGGTTGCCATATTTCCAACAGTAAAAATCCGGACAAAAAAGTTGTTGAGTTGCTTAAAGTTTTAAGCTTTTTTGGGCAAAATTACAAAAAAGCCATTTTTGAGCTATTATGGAAAATCGCCCAAAATGGCACTGCTGACACAGGTCGCCATACATCCAGATTTCCCCGGACATTTCTGATTTCTGCTAGGACACTGCTGCTGAATGCAGTATTCCAGATATGTCCTACCCTAAGAAACCCAGTCTGCTAGAGCACCTTTGGATATTTTCAATGGGGGGGGGGTGTACGACTGTGTGTGTGCATATTTATGTACATGGTGCTTTACCATGAAGAAGGTGAAATCTTCCTCAAGGAGCCTATAATCTGAAACCACAAGAACAATCTAAGAGACAAAAGGAAAACAAAGTGGGAGGGAAATGGAAGGATGGATAAATGGGAAATAGTTTCAGTTACATGTATTTCAACTTAATTACTACAGAAAATGGGGATTGGGTGATAGTGGGGATGTTTCATATGCTTAATGAAAAATGAATGTAAGCTTCATGTATGAAAACACTTCATTATTCCTCTTCACAACAAACCATCTTAGATGCAGCATGCCAGCAGTGTACACACTACATTTTTGGAGGGAGGGGGAAAACATTATTTCTCTCGACAAATTCTGGGCACTGTAATCTATCCCTCAAGGAGTTACTATTTCCAGCAACCCTTAGCAAACTACGGTGCCCAGAATGCTTTGAGGAAACTGTGCTTCAGATGAGCTTTGAATGTACAGTACAGTGTGTATACAACTAGAAGTAGCATTTGACATTCTGGTTTGCCTACTCCATTTCCATCAGCCTCTTTGCTTTTTTAAAGTAAAACCAAGTGTTCTTGGCCTCATCTCTGAAAGATATGCGAGGCCATGACAAAGTTTATCCTACAGCATTACACACAGAAAATCCTAAAACCATTTTTTTCTTTAAAAAATGTTTAGGGGTACTCTTATTTTGACTCAAGAAAATCACCACTTTATAGTTCAAATTAGGAAAAATAAATACAGTAAATAGACAAAAGTACAAAGATTCACAAAATGTTTAGGAGTATGTGTACCCATGCATCCCCCCCCCCAGAAAAAAGCACTGGCTAAAACCCTGAAGACTTGTAATGATTATTTCGCTATTGCAGCAGAGGGGTGGAAAACAATTTTCAAGGCAGCCACATTCAATTGCAGGAAATATTGTGGGGCCACATGCCAGCAGCAAGCAGAGAGACAGATACAAAAGTGGGTGATGCACTGGATGTGCCTTGTTACCTTGTACATTAGACTACTTTTGAACCACACAAAGCCCACAAACCTCTCTACATCAGGGAACGCAAGAGACATTGTCATAGCCTGTAAGCAACACCTGCTGAAATTCCCTCTACTATATAACTATTAAATATGCACAAGAACCCCCGCTTTTTTCTTGCATCTGGTTTCGCCCCCCGGCAAATCTCCTTTTAACAGCCATGCACCGCACTAGTTAACTCAACAGGTGCACGTCAGCAAAAAGCTGCGGTTTTGATTTCTTTTCGCCACGATGCTGCTGCTGTCCCTTTAGCCTGCCGGCGTGGGTGGGGAAAACCTCACACTTTTCCTAATGCCCTCCACACACGCCCCTACGCGAATCACCCCTTGCAGAGAGAAAGATATTCCTGCGGAACATTCCTTGCATTTCTGCTCGTCACGCTGCTGCAAAAGGCATGGGGTGGGGTTATATGTCTTATATGACATGGGGTTAGATGTCTGCGTGTGAGAGAGAGAGACGCCTCAGGCTACCGGAAAATGTTGAGCAATAATCGTGGCGGGAGGTCGCGGGGAGGCCGCCCAAACGCCCACGGGCTGGACCGTGCTGTGAAAATCACACCCGGGCGACCTTGGAGGCAAAACCCAACGCGTCCCGGGCGTCTCCAAAGGCGGCCCATCCCATGCGCACTGCGCGCGCCGCGCCGCCCACCTCCCCACCCCTCCTTGCGCCGGGAAGCCAATGGGCGCGGGGGATGCTGGCGCCGGGGAGGCGGCCGGGTTGCTACAGCAGCGGCCACACTCGCGGCGGCGGCGGGGAGCTGGAGCCTTGAAGGGGCGGCGGCGCCATGGAAGAGCTGGACGGTAAGGGAGGGATGCGAGGAGAAGGCCCGGGGAGGAGGCCTTCTCCGCTGAGGAAAAGGCTGCAGCCGCCGCGCCGCGCGCGCGAGAGAGAGGAGGGCCGAGCCTTTGTGTGTTTCTCCGGAGCTGGGAAGAAGGGAGGTGCCGGAGGGAGGCAAGAAATGGTGGCCTCCTCCGGGAAGGCGACGGGAGAAGGTCCTTCGCCGACCCCCGAGAATGGGCCGGGAAGGTGGGCGCAAGCCGCCTGCGTAAAGCGCCCCCGCCTCGCCTTTCCCCCCCTTGGCCGTTTGGTGCGCTGCTGCTGCTGCTCCTCCCTTGCCCAGCCCTTCCTTTCCCTCTTTGCAGAACTCGTCGCCAAGGGGCAAGGCCAGTGCCAGATTTACGTCTAATGCTAAACAAGCTATAGTTTAGGGCCCCGGGGCCTCCCAAAAAATTAAAGGGGGGAAAAACCCTGGATGTACATTTCAAAAATAGAAGATAAAAAAGACATAAAATAAAACCTACATCAACAGTGTTTTGTGTTGTGTGTGGACCTATTGGGTCTCCATAAATGACCATATAGCATATATTCAACACAAAAAACAGCGGCAATTTGTTGACAAAGGACAGCTGGACATGTAAAGGGTCCCATTACCTTCAGTAGCTTAGGGCCTCATCAAACCTAAATCTGGTCCTGGGCAAGATCTGCTCCTCAGAGAGGGAGGAAGGCAGGGATGGGCTTGTTATTCTATGAAGCAAGGCTGACTTGAAGGGTCCAGTGGGTGGTTAGTCCCAGGCAGGCCGCTCTTAGGTTCTCAGGCATTTGCTTGGCAGGCTGCTGAAGCCAATAATAATAATAATAACAACAGCAGCAGCAACAGCAATGTCCCCCCCCAAAAAAAAATGTTTAGGGGTACTCTCATTTTCCTACTCATATTGAAATACTGCCCCTCAATGAAGCCAAACTTAGATTCACAAAATGTTTAGGGGTGTGCGTCCCCCCAGAAAAAAAATCACTGAACAACTGTAATAATATAAAAGAGCGACAGCAACAATGACTCTTCCTATCTAAAACTGACAAGTTTTAAGGTCCGAGCTTCTCAGTGTTATCTTCCTTACTGCATAACTGTTTTGTTGAATCTTGTTTCTTTGAAGGTGGGGGTGATGAGGTCTTTACATGCTTTTTTAAAAAATCAATGCAAGACAAGAGGGAGAGGGAAGGGTGCTTTCAGGAGCATTGGGAGGGACTGCTTGTGGCATGGAACGCATCACATGGAGGATATTGGCACAGGAAACTTGAGAGAACCATTTTTAATGCAGGTATATACTCTAGCACCCGGTGCAAGTTTTATATTTCTGTGGCAGCAGTGGGAAATGCAAGAGCGGAAGCCGGGTGGGTGGAAAGATGATTTCAGTGCCATTTGTGTGGAAAGGCCTAAAACCTTTTAGACTGGGGATGAGTCCTTTGCTGGCTTAGCATATCTCCCCCGTGGTGAAGTAGTGTTTGGCTGAGTTCTCTTGGCATGCCCATGTTTTCTCATTCCTGAGCAATGACCTTGTATGGCTAGTTTTGGCTGTGCAAGCTGAGCATTCATTGCTTTCCTAAGCCTTTAATATATCGTTTGTTTTAAAATGTTACATGTATAGTAGTTCCCTCTACTTAGCTACTCAGCATTCTTGTCACATTTAGCCAACAATATACTCATTTATTTTTGCTGTGGACAGCTGACATTCTGAGGGTGATGACAGCATTATTTTGGGCGGTTTGACATCTGTTTTATTTATTTATTTATTTCACAATTCTAACAAAGAAATTCTTATTGAAGAAATGTTTTTCTGACATTTATAATCTTTCACACTTACATGCACTGTGGAAGAGGAGGTGATAGGTTTTACTAAGAAAAACATTCAGATAACTAGAACTAAACAATCTGACCTCAGTAAAGAATTGAAAATGGTAGCCCTTTAGGACAATTTCCCATTTGGACTGCATTCCTCTGCTTAAATCCCATTAAAACTGATGCTCACTGAAAGATTCTAGTTATTGTCTTGAAGTTACTTGCAGGAGCACTTATGCATCTTAATGTCTGAAAACATGAGAGGAGGATTTTTGTATATGCCTACTTCTTGTTAAAGACAAGATGTTCCAGAATTCTTGGCTTATGCAGGTCTTCATTTGACATTTAGGGTGTGTACACTGCTGCATGCAGGTTCTGCTTGCAAACATCCCATAGACATTTGGTTAGCCAATTGGAAGACAGAGTCCTGGGTTATACGGGTCTTTGGCCTGAACCAGCAGGTGATTCTTTTGTTCTTACAATTAAAAAACCAATATTCGTAGTAAGAATAGTTGCATGGGACCAATTACTTCTCTTGTTTTTGTTCCCATGCAACTATTCTTAGCTAAAGTTGTGCTTCAGGTTAAGAACAGTTTCAGGTTAGAACAGACCTCCAGAATGAATTAAGTTCTTAACCCAAGGTACCACTGTATAGGGTAACTCAAACACTATTTTAAAGACTTCTTTTCCCTCTGCCAGCAGCAACCCTTTGACTGAACAGAGTTTGGATCTGGTGTAACTTTACACCAGCTGAATTTACACCGGCTTCTTGTGTAGAGGATTGCTACCTAAGCCCAACACAACATTACTAAACGCTAATCAGATTACCATAGTTAAAACAGTTTAGATGTACAACTAAGGCAATAGTTGCAGACCTAACATGATAAAATCAAATAACTTAAGCCATGCAAATCACAGCACATTTTGTAGTAGCATAACAAATGGTCTCCTACATTACCTACTTTCACTCTAGTGGCCTCTATTGATGTGGTAAAAGGGAGCAAAAGAGTGGCACAGCCTCTTCAGGGGCATTGAAACCGTGGCCTCTCTAGTGGGGGATAGTTTTCTCTTTCGTGTGGAAGAATGAAGTACTGCTATTATTAGAAATTTTAGTTGTTTCACGTATTCTAGGCATATGTGTACATACCCTTCAGAAAGGGAAATGTTTTGGCATTTTCAAACAATCCCCTACATCTTTTCAGGGCTGTCGCTCAGCTAAAAAAAAATAATTGTAGGTTAATTGTGAGTTTTCATCCTTTCAATTCTACTGAAATATAAAACTCAATGAAACAATGATTCCAAATAAAAATACTTCCTTTCTTTTTTTTGTTTATTAAATTTGTCAGTTCTTTTATAGTGCTCAGGAAATCCAAAGGGACTTACAGTTGAGCAGACAGACAATAAATGTCACATAGATACATTAAAACCAAGAGGAAAAAGAAATACATTTAAAAAAATCCCATCCACTTCGAAAATGCCACAAATATTTAAAAGCCAAAGGCCTGGTTATAGAGGGAGGTTTTTGCCTGGGGCCTAAAGGTAAATAATTATGCTGCCAGGTGAGCCTTCCGGGGGAGAATATTCTACAAATGGGGAGCAACCCTCTGGACCTCTCGTGGAGGGGGCACACAAAAGAGGGCCTCAGATGATGATCACGGTCTGGGTTGATTCATAAGGGGAGAGGCAGCCCTTCAAGTATTGCACCCCTGAGCCTTTTGAGTCTTTATATGTAAAAACCAGAACTTTGAATTGGGCCCACAAACTAATTGGCAGCCAGTGCAAGTCAGACTCAGACTGGTGTTATATGTTCAGGAAACCTCTCATCCATCCTATCTATGCCTCAGTCTAACCTGGATTGAGCTTCAGTTTATTGGCTCTCCAGTCCATTACTGAGGCAAGAACGATCCAGCAGATCTACTGCTACACCAGCAGATTTAAAGAAGACGTGTGCCATCAGTATAATGCTGACAAAGTACTCCAAAACTCAGTGGTTTCATGTATCACCCTCTAGAAACGACCATCCAAGTAGGACTGGAACCACCGCAAAGCAGTGGCGACCCCTCCTAACTCAGACAGCCACTCCAGAAGGATAACATGGCTGAGGTCAAGGAGCATTAACGGGCACAATTCCCCTGTCTTCCAACAGAGGTCATACAGGGTGACCAAAGCAGTTTCTGTGTCAAAACCAGGCCTAAATCCCAAAGGAAATGCATCTAGAAAATCAGTTTCCTCTTTACTGCAGTTCCACCACATATGGTAGAGATCTCCTTCTACCTCTCCACATTTCCAACATTTCTTGTTTTTCATTCTGTACATCTTTGCCAGTTTTACCGGCGTGAGGTACCACCTGTAAATCATCTGGTCAGATGGTCATCTGGTCTTGGCTTTTAGGTGATGTATGCATCTTTTGCAGCAACACCACCTTAACAGAGACCTTTCCTCCAGCATAAGAGAGAGAGAAAAGCCTGATTATATTTGATGATTCCTGCCCCCGTGGCTAAGATGAATATATTATGTGTACCGTATTTTTTGCTCCATTGGACACGCCCGACCATAGGGCGCATCTAGTTTTTAGAGGAGGAAAACAAGGAAAAAATATTCTGAATCAAATGTTGTATAAACTACTGTATTTAATAAACAACCGGTATATCAGAATCACATTACAGCCATGTAAAGTGAACAGCAGTCAACAATGGCATTAAGAACCATCATCACTGTCATTAACAAATGAAGAGAGACTTTAAGGTTTGAGTACTCTTCTAGTCTTCTGTGAACCCCAAGAACTCATCACTGCTAAAGTCAGAATTTATGAAGCTCAGTTGCTCACAGTCATTGACATCACTTTCTTCGCTATCTTCATGTAAAATACCATCTTCGTATCCATCCAAAGCATTGCTAATGCCACATTTTTTCCTCTCAATCCTCTTCCTTCCCTCTCTCAGCGAACAGCCTGCCAGCTGCTCACAAACATTCCCTTTACTTGAATTACAGTCAAGAAACAGCCAAGCAGAGCTTCTCAGCGGCAGGCTTGGGAGGCTTTCCTTTTCCCCACTTTTTTCTCCCCCCCCCCAAGCAGAACAGTCCCCTTTTCCAGCCTCCTCCTCTCCATCCCTTTCACCCAAACTCCTCAGGTGATGTCTACAATTTCTCCCCTTCACTGCTCCCTCTCCTTTGCCCTCTACCATGACTCTCCACTCACGGCAACCTATGGTACCTCATCTCCCTTCACCCAGCTTCTTGGTTCCCCTCCTCTCCGTCCTCTTACTCCCCTCTCTCAGTGAACAGCCTGCCCGCTGCTCCAAACCTTGAGGGGAAGGGCAGGCTGCTGGCAGAGCAGCACCCCCACCCCCATTCAGCAGCCCTGGAGCGTGGGGCATGGGCGCACAGCCTGCCCACTGCTCCAAACCTTGAGGGGAAGGGCAGGCTGCTGGCAGAGCAGCACCCCCAACCCCATTCAGCAGCCCTGGAGCATAGGGCATGGGCGCACAGCCCTCCCCTTGCTCCAAAACTTCCCGGGGCTGCAGGCGGCTCCACCACCACTACCAAAGACCAGTCCAAGAGTGTGCCGCACTCCGGCAATTTGGCTCCAGGGACCACACATTCGCTCCATAGGATGCACAGGCATTTCCCCTTACTTTTTAAGAGTAAAAAAGTGCGTCCAATGGTGCGAAAAATACGGTATATGTGTAAATCAGGGAAGTCGTCTTAATGAGTCAAAATACTCATGATTTAATGAAACACTGCATTCCTATCTCTTTAAGAACGTTAATGTAAAACTTCAGTTTATTGCTGCCACAACTACATTGCTCAAGTTTAGCTAAGGGTGTCCACTGACAGGGAGGCCATAAATAGTCCTTTGCTTCACATTGTCGATAAGCACATTTTTGTAGCAATATACTTTTAAGATTTCTGTAGTGGGTTGTTGCAGAAAACTGAGGATTGAAGTGTGCAGCTACAATAAAGGGTGGCCAAGTGTCTGCTTTGCATGTAGAAAGTCCAAAATTCATTATCCAGGTAGGGGTGGGAATGTTTCCTCTTTGAAACCCCAGATAGTTGCTGCTAGTGCAAACAGTTCTGAGCTATATGGTCCAATGACCTGATTGAAGATAAGGCAGCTATGTTTCTGTTCCTGTTGCAATAAAGTAAGTTATTGCAAGATTTGCATGGAGCTGTATTGGAGAGGTGGACGTAGTGATGTTAGCATTGTGGCTTCATTACAGGCTCCCAGAACGCTTTGTTGCACTGATATAAAGTGGTGTGTGCACACTCCATTGTTATCCTTGCCACCTATACTAGTCAGTTTTAAATACAGACCACACGTCATTATACAGAAAAGTGTCAGCAGCATGACTAACCACATCACACCTCAATGCACTTAAACACAGGTTAAGAGAAGGGCATGAGAAAGGACAGGGGCAACACTTGGAAAGTAAAGCCACATGGTTCTGTCACACCAGAGCATTGGCTGCTACCCTGCAGTACAGTGGTACCTCGGGTTAGGTACTTAATTCGTTCTGGAGGTCCGTTCTTAACCTGAAACTGTTCTTAACCTGAAGCACCACTTTAGCTAATGGGGCCTCCTGCTGCTGCTGCTGCTGCGCCGCTACTGCACGATTTCTGTTCTCATCCTGAAGCAAAAGTTCTTAACCTGAGGTAATATTTCTGGGTTAGCAGAGTCTGTAACCTGAAGCGTATGTAACCCGAGGTACCACTGTAGTAGTAATAACACTACCCTGGCAGTAGATAATAAGACATCTAACAGCAAATCCAACAAGTAATAGTTGGCAATAGCAAGCTACAAGGGGCATCATACAGGAGTTGTATCTTGGCAATCTTCTAGGAGTACAGCTCAGTATTCTACAATGAGCTTCTCACAGATGCCCACCTTTGCTCTTTCTTGACTTGGTTGCTCATACACATGATGACCTGTGCTTCAGTGATTCACTCTTAGAGGTTGAGCTTCTTTGCCAGAGTTACGCTGCTTAAAAAAATATTCAGACAACTAAAACACTCAGGCCACACATGTGCTGGCTATTCAGCCAAAATGTGATAGGAAAGACTGGGACATGAGAAAAGGAGACCTAGTAACATTGGACAAAATGGGATGGCGTGGACAGGAAGCAGGCGGCCCAGTAAGTGCTTTAAAAGACAAAGTACTTAATCTGTAGTGATGAATATAGTTGTTCTGGCTAGTCTAGCGTTGACTGCTCTGACTGATGGAGCATGGATCTTCTGCTTCATATTGTGCCCTAGAAAATTATTCACAAGTAGCTAATGTTAGAGAAGGGATTCTGCTATTCCTCAGTCTTTCAGCCTTTATTGACCATTGTCTGCGAATCTAGGATTAGAGAACAGTCTTAAGTACTTTTCCTTAAAAAAATGGTGCTGAAGTTTTCTGGGAATGAAATTATAATAGGCTATTTATGGAATGTGTCAAATTTTTTAGTTTTAAAAAAACTTGTGGGACTTGCCAGCTGGATAACACTTAGGTTGCAAACTCAAGCAGGGCCTCTTGATAACTAGAAATACAACTAATCTTAAAAAGATGGTAGCACAACAGAAGAAAATTTAATCCTGTTGAAGAAATGCAGGTAATTGGACTAGTGCTTTCTGCAGTAATCCGTTAAGCAGTTTTGCCATAGATCATTACTGTTTTAATGATTTATCTCATTTTATTTTTCTCCTTAGAGACTTGCTACTCTGTAGGGTATTCATGTGTGTTGAAATATAAAGCTTATCTTAATATGAGATTTGTGCAGATTCTTGGTGTTGATTCTATGAAGAGCTTATTAGGCATATTGCTTCAAACTTTTTTTTTTAAAAAAAATGCCAGTTCTTTAATATATGTCTATGTAGAATGGACTAATTAACCATGGGGAATTAAACACTGGGTGGTAAGGTCTTGTACAGTCATACCTAATGTTATGGATGCTTCAGGTTACGCATTTTCAGGCCGCGGACCATGGGAAACCCGGAAGTACCGGAACGGGTTCCTTCCGGGTTTTGCCGCATGGGCAGAAGTGCTAAATCGCGCTATGCGCAGAAACGCCAAATCACACAGACGCGGTGCTTCAGGATGTGACTGCTGCGGGTTGCAGACATGCCTCCGTTACGGATTATGTCTGCAACCTGAAGTTCCACTATAAAGGTTTCCTCAATGACCCTCCCCTTTTATTTACATCAGTGTTCATTGGAGTAAGATGACTAAAACTGATTTATCAGGGTAGCTGATAAGTCATTGCAGTGTGTGAGAAAGCAAAAATAATATGAGGAATTTATGGCACAAAATGGTGATCAAAGCAGGTTATACACAATATATATTATGTTTTAAAATTAACAAAGCAACTTTCCATCAAGAACATGGTACCCAATGGCCTCTAGGCATTGTTGGGTGGAATCTACACACATATAAAAAACGCTGTGAAAATGCTTTTTAAAAAAAACATTTTGAAAAATATATTGAATTTGCCTTGGCTTACCATCGCCATCTAGTGTCACATTTGTGTATTGCACTTTACAACACACTTAAAATCTTTTATTTGCGGCTGTATGGCTGAGTCCCTGAACTACAGTTCCCATGAGCCCTAACCATTGGCCATGCTGGGAGTGGTAATCCAAGAGCAGATGCAGGGCATCATGTGGTCCAGACTAGATGTCTCCACTTGATGCAACCAGGTGCAAAGAACAGGGCTTCTTTCATGTGTTTTTTATCTATTCGACTGTATTTGTGTTCTATTTAATTATAAATAAAATCTCCAAGCTCTTTATTTTTAATAATTCTGTAAAAGAAGAAATTGTAGTAAGTACAAATTGTTATTCAGGGGCAATAGAAAATGCATCTCTTTGCTCCAGTGTTCAAAACTCTCATTGTTCTAGGAGCATTTTGCGACTGGGAATTTCATTAGCGCAAGCAGTTTCTGAGCTCTGGCCGCAGTGCTGCGCCTAAGATTTCAGATTAAAACTGGAATGGAAGGAAAGGAGGACCTTTTTTCTGCTTCCCAGCTACTCTCTGAAGACTGGAGAAGAGACCCTCTTAATAATTTTAGGGGGTTGGGCAGAGGAAGGAGTAGAGCATGTGAAAAATGA
Source organism: Podarcis pityusensis (assembly GCF_964106645.2). NCBI lineage: Eukaryota > Metazoa > Chordata > Lepidosauria > Squamata > Lacertidae > Podarcis > Podarcis pityusensis. The sequence continues at coordinate 30,695,960 of NC_138031.1, read as the reverse complement.
ACATAATATTTTAGCTGCAGTTCATTTATTTTCAGCTTTGTATTGTTATTAAAAAAGCACGCCTAGACATTCCGTTGTTGCGCCCATAACCTATGTTTAAGGTGCCATTTAGCTCCTAGCTTGCATATCTCATTTTTTAACACTGCTTTGCTCAATTGTGAAAGTTAAATAAAAATACATTCTGCATAATTATGAAAGTTACAATACCACTGTACTTCTTTTTTCTGTCTGGTTTTCCTTGCTATCTAGGTCACTACTGTACTTGTTAAATGTCACAGTCTTTTAAGGATGTTATGGAATTGGCCTGGTTTTTTTAAAAGTGACCATCTATTCAAAGCTTTCTCAGTTTCTGACCTTCAACTTTGTCTTCTAGTACATTGCATCTCCAGTCTTTATTTATTTAACATATTTTTACCTTGTCTTTTGAACTTATTTAGCATACAACAACTACATTCAGAGCAAACTACAGCAGGGAACACAGAACCACTAACCAGCATTTTTCTGAAGTGTTGAATTGGAGTCCAATCCATATACTTATTGTAATTGGTATGCATGCTTGACATATACATGAATACAGTACTTTCCCCCCCTAAAAAATGTTTAGGTGTACTCTCATTCTGTCTGAGACTCAGGAAACGAGGCTGCCATTGGGGGTAGCAATGGGACTGACAATTCTCTGTGCTAGAGAAGAAACTTAAAATTTTAAATTTTTTAGTTTCTTCTCCCATTAGATTCACAAAATGTTTAGGGGTATGCGTACCCCTATGCCCCCTCCCCCCGAAAAAATCACTGCATGAATATATCTGAAAGGTATGTAAAGATGATAAATAAAGATGCAGGATTGAATGGCAATAGAATATTTATCATTATCCATTCCAAACAGTTTCCTTCATTATATACACAAAGGAAAGATGAGTTCCCATTAATTATATTTTCGATTACTGATAGCTGAGTCAGGAAGTGTCAGCACATATTTATTGAAAAACGCCCATGAAATCAGTACAAGGAAGCCAGCTTCCAAGTACTGATCTTTGTGTCATTCTTTGTATATTCTTTTCCAGGACTTCTTTGAGAGGTGAATTGCTTCATGTTGTAGAGACAAATATCAGCAAATGCCTTGAAGCTTACATGCATAATTAAATACCACTGATAGTTAGGGAATAGGGCCAGTGATATCTTTTCTTTCATTGATCTTGTATAGACTCACAAGCGCACGCAGTAGCAAGATTGCTGCCATTGATCCGCTACCCATGATAATCGGTTGAGCTGTTTGTAGACACACTCTCTTACTGTTACGCTGCCTCTGCAAGGCTAGATGTTGTTCCATACCTGATACATCAGTCTTGTGCGTAGTTATTATCATTTTGGTTGTGTAAGTGATGGCACTTGAATAAATGTATCAGAATTATAATATAGGGTGTTATATGATGATGATGATGATAAGTGGTGCTTTGCTATGTGAAGCAAAGGTGGATTAACAGCACTGGTGGTCTGCTGCTGTATGCAGATTGAATGTGAAGTCAAATTTCTTTGCTATTATATCTGATAATAAAGGCCTGTGAGACTTCCTGGTATGGCCAACCAGAGTCAAACCTAACCTCCATGCCCCCTTTTTCTTGGTTAAGTCTCTCAATGAAAACTTGCAGGATGTTGGATCTTACTGAATGTGTAATCCAGCCTTGTAAATAAACTCACAAAAGTTACTAGATGCAAATAATAATAATAATAATAATAATAATAATAAATAAATAAAAATACTAGAGACTCCTGCAGCACCGTGCTGTAATTCTATGCTGGGTGCAGAAGTAGAGGGTTTCCCTCCTCTGAAGCCAGCTTTTATTTCTGTGCAGGGTGTAGAGGGAGGATGCATGCAGTTCCAGGTTGTCTGTGCCTCCCAGGAAAGTGCTTAAATATAAAGTGTCATCAAGCCAACTTCAGCAGAGGATACTTTTTAAATAAAGAAGCTTATTCAAGCTTGCAAAAGTTATGGCATGAAATCTGTCTTGGCAATTTAGGACGTGGCCTTATACTGAGTCATACCATTAGTCCCTCTAAATAATAATAATAATAATAAACCTGTATTGTCACTACACCAGCTGTGTGCAGTGAAATTAAATGAGCCTCCCTCTCCCCCCACATACACTCAGTCTTGTTCATGCTCTGTGTGCTTGTCAGAAGTCAATTACACCATTTTTTTCCCATTCAACAGCCCAACAGCCCACGGATAAAAACTGTTCTTTAACCTGTTGGTGGGACTGACTATACTTCTGTATCTCCTGCCCAAAGGTAGAAGATTAAAGAAGTGCTGGCCAGGTGTGAGGCGTCCCTAAGAATTTTCCTCGTTCTCCTGAGCTGAGTATTATCTGCTACACTGACTGGCAGCAACTCTCCAGGGTTTTAGACCATCGTGGCTGTGCGTCCTAGAAGACCTGCTCCCTGCCCTGCAGGCCTTTTCCCACGTGGTCTGGGAGGGCAGGGCCTTGACTGACTCCAGCTACAAAAGCTGAGTCTGGTGAACGGACTATTGGGCTGCGGCATTATTTAGCATGTTTTGTTGGGTGGAGGTTGTTGCTGTTGTTGCTGCTGTTAATTTGTTGTATCTTGCAGTTGTATCTTATGTGAAAATTATTCAGTTTGGTTGTATACTTTTCAGTGTTTATTTATTGTTTATGGCGACTTCGTTGCACCTGTAGTTTTATGTACAGTGGTACCTCGGGTTACATACGCTTCAGGTTACAGACACTTCAGGTTACAGACTCCGCTAACCCAGAAATAGTACCTCAAGTTAAGAACTTTGCTTCAGGATGAGAACAGAAATCATGCGGCAGCGGCGTGGCGGCAGCAGGAGGCCCCATAAGCTAAAGTGGTGCTTCAGGTTAAGAACAGTTTCAGGTTGAGAACAGACCTCCAGAACGAATTAAGTTCTTAACCAAGGTACCACTGTATGTTGTGAGCCACTTTGAGCATGGTTTGGGCTTTGGAAAAGCAGCATACAAATAAAACGATTGATTGATTGATTGATTGATTGATTGATAGATTGAAACAGTTTCCATAGGGAGGAAACCCTGTGGCTGTATCTCTAGAGGGTTCTAGATTATGAGAATGTGCAACTTTTCTTTCTGATGGTCTTTTTGTTTGTATTTTTAAAACTTACTTTTTAAAAAGTCCATGCATATATGAACTTAATGGGGAAAATGAGACAATAATTGTTTCTTGTACATTTTAAAAGAGAATGACTTTTCTCTTTCTGTTGCTCAGTTGAAGTACAAAGGAAATAATTCACTTTCCTAATAGATTACTTTTTTTCCTTTTTGTAAATACAGCTGTAGTTGATTGGACATCTGCCAAGAACAGTAGTTCACTCATATAGGGAGACTGAAAAAAAAGTAGTACGGCTGCAACAATACAACACTATTTGTTGAGGGTTCGGTAGTGCTGTACATTGTCATTATGCTATTAGCACAAAACAGAATCAGCACTGACATGGGCAAGGGAGGGCAGTAGCTCCTTTGAGCCCCATTTGTAATGATTCTAACTGACATCAAATCAGGACTATATGCCAGGACCTGTCCTCCTGGCCTGGACATTGTCATTTACTCTGCGCCTGGATTTAATCTATGGGGAAGGAGTGGGGGTGGGAGATGTTCCTTATCAAGAGAAGAGAGCCAGTGCCACTGACATTGGTGAGGAGTTGCTGCTCTTGTCAGTGAGGCAATTGAGGAATTTGTAGGACCTTACATTTTTGGCAGAGTTTGACTTCCAGCAAGTATTGGGGCCGTTCAAGTCTGCCACAACTACTATGTCTCTCCTTTTTGAATGTTTGGTAATCTGCTGTAGGAAGGTATCATCCCTTTAGTCTGGTTTGGAGGTCTATAGCAGACACTCACAGTAAGGTCACTGTTGTTTCCTTCTCCTACAGTTTTTATCCCATGCACTCTCAAACTGCATTCCTTGCTCTAAGTCATGGATTTCTTCACAACTGTACACATGCATTACATATAATGCTACTTCTCCTTCTTTCCTGTTTGGGCTATTTCTTTTGAATAGGCCATATACCTCTCAATTCTTACATTCCGGTCATTAATGTCATCCCACCAGGTTTCAGTAATGCCTATTAGATCATATTTGTCACCCTCTATTGAGGGCTCAAATGCATCTTGTTTGTTTTCCATTCTCTGTGCACTGGTATAGAGACAACTGATACCATAAGTCATTCCAGTCCAGCTGCTTCCTTCTTGTAGTTTCCTGTCCTTTAAGAGGTTTCTCAGCAGAGGAACTTTTATAATATATGGTGATACAGGTATTGTGTATTGGTACAATATTTTAGTACATTGTCACAGGCAATTTTAATTGGGAATTTGGCTAATACTTGATGATGATCTAATGAGTGATTTTTTTGGGGGGGGAGTCCTCTCAGCAAAAGGATTGTCCTGTACCTAGAGTTTTGCTGGCAATCTCAATACAGAATCCATAAATGAAATGTAAAAGGAGGATGATAAGCTTTTTCTTTTTCTCTTTTTTGCTATTTATATTGTCTGGGTTGAGGTAATGAATAGTAATATTTAGACATTTGCTTGAAATACTGATGAAGGACTGTGGCCTTCTTTGCTGTCAGTATAGTTGATTTTTATGCTGCTTCATTTAAAAGGAACAAAAAGATTTGAATTCTTATCTAGTCATTGTTTTCTGCTGAACAGAAAACACGGTCTTATTCAATGTACAAAACTATGCAACACCTCATTCATAGGCCTTGTTTCTGCCCATAGTTTAATTTTTTAAAATTAGTGTATTGTCTGGTGGAGTTGTGTGCTAAAAATTATTTATTGATGTAGACAATTTCTTGCATATCTAGCCTCTTTTATTCATGTCCTCCAAAATATTACACAGCGTTCTTCAGATACTGATTGATTCTATTTTATAATGGTAGGATTTCAGTGTTAGAAACTAGGGGCACTGTCCCAATCAATAATTAGACCACTAAAGACCATAGATTTTAGCAGGTTTTCTATTCCTGCTCATGGGAGGAAAAACTTTTAATGTTCCCATGTGAGAAATGCAGATCATTTCAATCTCTGCAGGCAATGTTATGAATGACTCTTATGAGCTCTATTATAATTAAGGCCTGACTTGTAGTTTCATTTTTAGCAATTTACAGAAAACATAATTGCAGATTAAGAGTTAAGTAGGAATTGCAATGCCATAATGTATATGTGTGTTTCTTTTAAGATAACGGAAGTGTGGGACCAGCGGAAGATCTTTTACCATGCAAGATTTGTGGGAGGACTTTTTTCCCAAATGCATTAGTGAGTATAAAAGTCAGGTGACTTTAAAATATGTTCATGTCTAATCCTTCATTTAAAAGTGAAGCTATTGTGCCAATTTGAATTGTTTTATTTAATTAATTGATGGAACTTGTATACTACTTAATTGTAAATACATTTAAGCAGTTATCACTGGTTACATACATAGTTGGTTTTGTTCCTAATAATATGGGCTGCATTCAGACATGGGGTTTATTGCCCATATTATTCAGACGTGGAGTGGCTGTGTTATAGTAGTAGTAGTAGTAGTAGTAGTAATAATAAAAATAAATTGTTATTCATACCCCGCCCATCTGGCTGGGTTGTCCCAGCCACTTTGGGCAGCTTCCAACACATAAAAACATAATAAAACATCAAACATTAATAGTAACAATCCGATCCAATATAAAAGTCACAATAACTTTAAAATAAGCAACTTATATAACACAAAGCAACATTCCAACAATCCATCAGAATCTAATGGTAAACAGTTAAGTTAAACACCAGCAAATAATAATTAAGCAGTTCACACTTATCACCCACAATAAATAATTACCAATCTATAATCAAAAAACAAAACAGCAAATCACAATGCATAAAATACCATAAAACCTACAAAACCATGCAAAAAGATCAAATTGAGAAACAAAGACACACAACATAAAACTGTTTTTTAAAAAATAAAAATCCATGACCATGAAATTGCAGGAAAATTACAACACAAAATTCATGATTTTCAAAGTTAACAGGGTTGCAAATGGATTTTTTATGGAAACAATTAATATGGAAATGAGCACTGAACTTCATCTAGATTTCCAGGAAAGACTTTTGTATCATGTGAATGATCACATAAAGGTAAATAAATCTTGGGGAGACAGAGTAAAGTGCCGTATGAATGCAGCCTTGGTCAGTATTAATGAATCTATTCATAAAAGTCCTGAGTACATTATGGGATGGATTTGCATTTGAAACTTCAGCTTTGTTTTATACTATTGAGTAAGGTGGCATGGCGAAGAATACATATAAGTTTTATCCTCCCATGTCTCCCTGCTTATTTGATGGGCTGGGTAGTAGGAGGAAGGGAGGGAGGAAACCTGCTTTCGAAATATAAATGTTGCATTTCTTTCCTCTTCTACTTGTAGAAGAAGCATGTTCCCATTTGCCAAAGAGCTGCTAATAAAAAAAGAAAAGCATTTGACTCCAGCAGACAGAGAGCGGAGGGAACTGATATTTCCACCGTCAAACCTCTGAAGCCACGGGTAGGTACTGGAGCATTAGAATATTCCCTTTTTTTAGACAACTGTATGTCCATGGGCATGTAGTTCAGTTATTAGCTGTGTGTGCGTGATGACTTTGGAAGTTTATTCATAACAATCTGTGGGATATAATAAATCTAGCAGGGGTGTGGTAATTGCCTTAAGCAGCATACATCACACAATATCCTAGCCGGGATTAAATTTAAATATTTAAAAAGTACTGACTGTTAATTAATGTTGGATTTGAAATATGTGGCATGATGGAATTGGGAATAAATCAAGCTTGAGCATTATTACAGTGAAACCTCGAGTTGCGGACGTAATCCGTCCCAGAGGCACTCGAAGCATTCGCATCCAGAAGTGCCGCTTCTGCGCATGCACGAGCTGCGAAATCTGGAAGTAACCGTTCAGGTACTTCTGGGTTGCCACGGGACGCAACTTGAAAAGACATAACCTGAAGCAGACGCAACATGAGGTATGACTGTGCTTAGAAGTAATTGTTGAACGACATTTGCTTCCTCCTTAGGATCTCAGCTAGTATGGTTATTAGGAGCATTAGTAGAGCCACTTTGTAAGTTTGTAAGTTCATAACAAAAAGTTGTCTTTCTCAAAGGAGTTCCAGCAAGCATGGAAGACTAGAGCAGGGCCATATTTTACTGTGAACTTTGCATCTCTTGGCTTTGAACACAGATTCTGTGGCAAGGATTTTTTTTAAGTCAGCAAAGAGAGAGAAATTGTGTCTGTGAAAAATGCTGCATCTCAGAAGACTAGTTTTTCTTGTGTGGTATACGAAAAGAGGAAATACATCATGCGCTAGCCCAGTTTCTGTTGGTATAGAAGTCTGCAAGCTGTTTGATTATGCAGAATTTCTTCGATGCTTAAGATCAAAAGCTTGCATAGTCATACACCACCTGGAGTTTATTTTGTATAACAATATTTGGTGGAACAGACGTAACACAGCAGCTAATTACCAAACTATGAATGAAAGCAGGCGATACTAGTGATTCCCAAAGAATGGCTCTTCCTAACCAGGCCACATAGGTGATATCTACAGGGGACTGCCTTTGAATGCAACTCAGAAAGTTCTGCTGGTGCAGAATATGTCTGCTTGGGTACTCATTTGACCCAGGTTCTCAGAACATATTTTATTGATTCTGTACCAGTTCCACTAATTACTGATGCAGTACTAGGCTCAATTCAAGTACAGTCACACCTTGGGTTACAGACGCTTCAGGTTGCGCGTTTTTGGGTTGCGCACCGCGCCAAACCCGGAAGTACCAGAATGGGTTACTTCTGGGTTTTGGTGCATGTGCAGAAGCATTAAATCGCACTTCGCACATGCGCCGAATCGCGACCTGCATGTGCAAAGACGCGGTGCTGCGGGTTGCAAACACTGCAGGTTGCGAACATGCCTCCCGCACAGATCACGTTCACAACCTGAGTGTCCACTGTACTGATTTTGACTTTTAAAGCCCTAGGTGGCTGAAAGTCAGGTTATTTGAATGACTGCCTGTATGCGTCTGTCTGTGCCTTAAAATAGGTATTCAGGAGGCCCTGCTGATATCATTGGCTTTTGAGATCAGTTAGATTGGTGGGCAGAGTTATAGTATTCAAAAAGACTTTGCAAAATTTTGTTTCCATTGGTTTTACTGGTACAGGATTTTGTTTGTTTTTTGGACATGCTATTGTGACATTAGCAGTGATTTTCCATGGACCAGAAAGGTGACTTATATACATGGTATTCTTTAAATAACAACAGCAACACAGAGATAAGTAAATAATGTCAATAGGAAAATACAGCCAAAAGAGTGAAGTGGTTAACCCAGTGTATAGGACCATGGAAAAGGTGCACATTGCTTCCGCTTAGGTATACAGAGTTCTTTTTTGGAAATCACTGTCAGCAGTGTCTAATGAAATATTAAATGTATTGCTTCTATATTTGTTTCATAAGTGCTCTCACAACTTCCCTGTCAAAGGATCTAAATACAGCTTTTGTATAAACTCTGCTTATCTCCTGAAAAGCAACATTACTTCATGGTTAAGGGAAGATATGTATTTAGTGGTGTTATATATAATATTGTATGCCCAGCTGAAGAAATCACTTTTATCAAATTGCTAATTTGTGTATGCTGCTTCTGTTGTCTTCTTAGCCGGAGCCCCCAAAGAAACAATCAAACTGGAGGAGAAAGCACGAGGAACTCATAGCAGCTATACGAGCAGCCAAAGGAGTTGATCAGGTCCTTAAAGAAGGTGGAAAACTGCCACCACCACCACCACCTACTTACGATCCTGGTATGTGATGTGACGTTGTGGGCTTCAACTGCAGCATCTGTTTTGAGCAATATTGCTAATGAATGACTAGACAGACACAACCTGTGTCTCTCAAAGGGTCAGGTGTTTTGTCTGGTCATAAACAAGACTAACGTACAGTTCAAGGCATTTCATTGCCTCAAAATGGGAGGGCAAGGAATTAATCCAAAAAGCCTGCAGGCAAGGTAGACTAAGAAGGTGAGATTTACCTCTTAAATGCACAGATGAAGGGAAGGGGAAACATAATCCCCAGTGGCATCCTAAAAAGAGCAGGCATTCTCCTAGGTCATGGCAGAGCTTTCAGCTGGCAGGTTCAGGGGGTGATGGAACATAGACACAGTCATCCCCAGTGGCTGAGTGCAAACCAGTAAGTCTGCTCTTGAAATCACACTTTCAGAAGTCACACCCATTATAGTCTTAGAAATCTAAAATTTAGATATCTGTAGAAAGTGGCTCTCCAGGGGAACAAAAAGGGCAGAGATGGTGAAGCTACTTGAAAAGAGAGGCAGGATTCAGGAAGGCTGTGCTTGGCACTACAGCGTAAAAGAACACAGGCTTATTGATATTTTGTAAACTGATTTGAGCCTTTTTACAATCAAAAGGTGTAGAAATTTTATTAAATAAAACAAAACAAAACATTGTTGGTCCAGTAATAGTTTTGTGTTGTGCTGATTAGGGATGTGGGGTGTGACTCTTTTCCTGCTCAGATTGCAAAATGGACTCGCCTGATTTGATCCTGGATCAGTGGTTCACTTGAAAAATTGCAGCCCTGTGGAATCATTTGAGAGGCGGTTGGAGAGTTCTGTTCTGCCTCTGTTCTTTTAAAAAAGATTTTTTTCCTTTCTGAAAGTAGGGCACATCGCTTGCCGCAGCCTGTAATGGTTAGCACATGAGACTTTTTGCTGCTGTGCACTTTGAATGCACTTACAGCAAGTCCCCTTGTGAGGCATGGAGCTTGATGGTGTCCTGTTGCTTTAGGGAAATTATATGGCAAAAAAACATGGCTGCCCCCAGTGTTTACAGTGTGGAGGCCAAGAGGGATGGGTGTTATACTTTTAGAAGTTTAAAAGAAAAGGGGGGGGGGGAGAGAGAAACAAGCATCAAACGAGTTTTAGACTACCTTTGAAGTTCCTGTTATTATTATTTTACTATTTTTTCCCAGGTAGAAATCCATTAAATATCTATGAGTGAGAGATGTTGTCTTGTCCCTTCTGAGAACTGGGACGGACCAGACTCTCATGGGTTCATCTCTAGTCCTGATTGCATTAGGGTGGAAGGGATTATTGGCTTTTGCATGTCCTAGCAGAGCACCTAGTGTTAGGAATTCTTTCTTTTCAATTCAGTAGAGGCTGGTGACTGGCACCGTTTTCTTTAGTCACTTGACCTTGTCAGTTTTGCACTTGCAGAGAAGGTAGAGACTGAAAATAAAATGGAGGCGTGGGACGAAATGGCGGTAACTTGGCATCAACATTTCCCACTTTCCTCCAGATCAGTTTTTTTAGCCGTTATGGCTGCAAAGATAGACTTCAAAGATACTGCTTAAGTAAGCAGTGCTCATGGAAATCTCTAAAACTAGGGATGTTCCTGAATAAATGTTTTATGTATTTGGAATTACTTTAGTCCCCAGCAAAGCTGAATATCACCTTTGCATCTAGCAAAATCAAAATAAATTATACTAAGAATAAAATCACAGAATAAGCAATGCAAAATAAGTTATGCAGAATTTTAATGTTTTTTTTAGCTTGGGCGTCACACAGCCACGGATATAATATTGTTTTTTCGGTCTATTCTCCTTCCCAAAGTGCTGTGACGGAATCATTCTTGTGTCAAAAATTGCAATGCTGGAAAAAGTTACGTGTCTGTAAGAGAAAGTTCTCCAAGCTGCCATTAGATCCTCGAGTGGCTGGGGCAACCCAGCCAGATGGGTGGGGTATAAATAATAAAATTATTGTTAGGCTCTCCTCTTTGCATTTTTGACTTTGCCTTGTAGGAGTATTTCGATGGCACTCAGATATAATCTGGAAAGCTTATAGTTAACCAAAAGCTGAGTCTGCTTGCTATATTTGGTTCCCAGAATGTTTTGCTGCATCTTGTACCGGCAAAGGATGAGACAGCAGGAATAGTGCTTGGAGTGCCAGTGACAGAAAATTCCAGGAAGTCTGACAAAACACAGGCTTGAGTTAATTTGAAAGTGTACTCCTTGCCAGTGATGGCAAAACCTCCTGTGTTTCTCCTTTACTGTGATGTCTGCTGTGTTGTCTAACAGAAGGTTTCCAGTTGGTTAAAGGCCCTAAACATGGTCAGAATAGTTCCCTGTGACTTACTTGTTGTTGCTGAAGAATTTATATACGGCCCTGTACCCAGAGGTCTCAGGGCAGTTCACAAAATAAAATAAAAATATAAAACCACAAAATACATAATCAAAATAAAAATAAAAAGAACAACCCAATAATCCCGCCCCCCCAAAAAAACCCCCCACCACATTTTAAAAGGGCACAGCATGTCAATCAAATCAACCAAAGGCCTGGTTAAAAAGGAACGTTTTTGCCAGGCACTTAAAGGTGTATATTTGTTATATGTGTTGAGATTTTGCAGTCACTCAGATCTATTCCAGCTGGATTTCACATTGGCCACTGACTTTGTACAGTGGTACCTCCGGTTGCGAACGGGATTTGTTCCGGAGCTCCGGCCGCAGCCCGAGAAATTTGCTGCTGGAGGTGGCGCTTCTGCGCATGCACGCAGTACATAGAGCAATTTTGCGCATGCGCGTGTGGCGAAAACCCGGAATTATACGTCTGGGTTTGCTGCTTACGTATCCCAAAGTTTACGTAACTGGAGGGATACATAAGTGGAGGTACGGCTGTATTGGAAACATTCAGTGCATTAATCAGTTGTGTGTGTTTGCATAAATTCTAACTTTCATCATCTGAAGCTGTAGGATTATTGGAAAGGTCTAACATATTACCTGCTTGCTTGACTCCTGCCCAACCTGATACGTTAAGTCTCAACTGAAGACAAGTTGAGAGGTGATAATCTCCCTTCATTGCCTGTCCCAGTGGTTGAACTGGTGGTGAAACCTTTATAGAAAAAGCATATTCTAGGTCCCTTAGGGTTAGGAGTTATTTGTCAATCTACAACTTGATATTTTGGGATTAGGTGGTCAGGCAGGCTCCAGGTACTCCTCCTGCATTAACACTCAAAAGCTAGGCTTGTATTGTTCAGCAGACTTCTTTTAATGGTGGCCACTATCACTTGGACCTGCCTCCTTAAAAAGCAAAAACCCATTTGCTTTTGGCTTTTATGTGCATTTTTGGGGAGGGCTTTTGAATGCTGATGGCTTCAATACTCAGGAATCTTCATTGATTTTTACTGATTTGCTTTTGATTTTTAACACGTTTATAATGCTGTTTCAGATATTATAGCAGTTTTCTGTTTTTATTGTCATGCACTTTGTGGGTCTGGTCTAGAGTTAAAGTTGGGATAAAACCAGAGTGACTAAATTAATAAATAACCTGTACTGTTCTTTGTGTCTCATGAATTGCTGATGAATATAGATTATATCCAGTGCCCATATTGCCAGAGAAGATTTAATGAAAGTGCAGCTGATCGGCACATCAATTTCTGCAAAGAACAGGCAGCGCGTATTACTAATAAAGGAAAAGTGGTTACTGATTCTAAAGGGAAGCTTCCTACCCGAACGCAGGTGAATGATTATTATTTGCTCAGATGAATAATAAACCCTGCCTGAAGTGAAGTAATTCCACACTAGGGATCATCAGGAAAGGGATTAAAAATTTAAAAGCCAATAGCATCGCGCAGTTATACCAATCTATGGTGCAGTCACGCTTGGAATACTGTGTACAGTTCTGGTCACTTCCCCTCATGAAGGGAGGAAAAGCTTCAGAAAAGGGCAACCAAAATGGTCAAGAAGATGAAGCAACTCTGCTATGAGGAAGGTGACAACATTTGCAGCTTTATAACTCAGAGGAAAGGCAAGTATTGGAGGACTTGATAGAGGTGTATAAAATTATGCATGGTGTAGAGAAAGTTGGTAAAGAAAAGTTTTTCTCCCACTTTTATAATACAGTCACGCCTTGGAAGTTGAACGGAATCCGTTCCGGAAGTCCATTCGACTTCCAAAATGTTCGGAAACCAAAGCGTGGCTTCTGATTGGCTGCAGGAAGCTCCAGAAGCCGCGGAAGCCCCTTTGGATGTTCAGGTTCCAAAGAACGTTCACAGACCGGAACACTCACTTCCGGATTTGTGGTTTTCAGGAGCCAGAATGCCCGAGTACCAAGGCGTTTGAGATCCAAGGTACAACTGTACTGGAATTGATCGAAATCCGGTGAAGATGAATGTTGGAAGTGTCCGTATTGCTTCACACAAAACATAGTCAAATTATGGAATTTGCTGTTAGAGGAGATGGTGGTAACTACCACCCTGAATGTCTTTAAAAGAGAATTAGACAGATTAATAAGGGACAGGGATATCAATGGCTGCTAGCTATGATGACTGTGTTCCACCTCCACTATAAGAATCATGCCTGTGTGTACCAGGTGCTAGGAAATGCAGGTGGGGAGAGCTCTGATGCACTCAGTTTCTGCTTGCGGGCTTCCCAGGAATGTTGGGTTGGCCACTGTGAGAACAAGAGTACTGTACTGGACGATATGGGCCTTGGGCCTGATCCAGCACAGCTTTTATTTTCTTACGAACATATAAAAAGATGATCACTCAGCCTTTACTTAAATCAGCATTGGAATATTTGGTATGTACATTGTTCTTTTCATAGTAATAGGTGAGTAGACGCTAGATTTTCCTGGATGAAGTGAAAAAACCACAGCATTTCGAACCCACTTTTTATGGTACATTTGCAAACGCCCCATGAGATACAGAGCTATTTATCATTACAGTATTTCAAGACATGAAACCGTATGACTGAGGTGTTCAATGACTGGTTTTTGTGTCTGTTTCAGTACAAGTCACCATCAGTAAAGAAGATGCCTCCATCAGGAATAACACCACCAGCCTCATCACGCTTACCACAACCAAGTAATGTCAATAAAGTTGTTATTGTAGTTGCATATCAGGAATGCATGAATAAATATTGCCTCAAGGCTAATAGATATAATGGCTTGGATCCTGATTTTCTTTCCATGAATGGAACACAGTTTTCCTGCCACCCCTTTTCCTCTATTCCTGGGGGTTGAGGAATCCTTGGTACGAGATGCCTACAGATGGCTGTTGCAGCCATTACTTTATGTGAATCAAGGACCCAAGCTATTGCAGTGTGCATGCAAACTTCTGTAGTCTTCAGCAGGTTGCTGATCTGCACCTCCCATTATCCCTGGCATTTGGCCATACGGACAGAAGCTAAATGGGAATTGCAAACCAACCACATCTGGTTTCCCCATCCCAGCTCTCCCATGGTTTATTGGTGTTTATCTTCACGACTGAAGAATTTCAAGTTGAAACAGAAGGCCAATGATATAGACCTTCCCATGGAGCTTGTTACTTGCAAATGTTGCTACAGAGTTCAGTAGCAGGATTCATCTCTGATATGTGCAGACATCCCTGGAGAGCAGCTGCCAGTCAGTGTAGACACTATTGAGCTAGGTAGACCAGTGGCTCAACTATGTACAGTATAACCAGAAGGTGATTGAGTGAATGCTTTGAGGCTGCATACTGTGATAAACTCTTTGTGTTCTTCTCAGTCATCACATTTTAAAAGAGAAAATATTTATTTTATTGCTTTAAAGGTGAGATGTAGAATCTTGAAAAAGGGGCGCAGGTGGTGCTGTGGGTTAAACCACAGAGCCTAGGACTTGCCGATCAGAAGGTGGGCGGTTCAAATCCCCGTGATAGGGTGAGCTCCCGTTGCTCGGTCCCTGCTCCTGCCAACCTAGCAGTTCAAAAGCACATCAAAGTGCAAGTAGATGAATAGATACCGCTCCGGTGGGAAGGTAAACGGCGTTTCCGTGCGCTGCTCTGGTTCGCCAGAAGCGGCTCAGTCATGCTGTTCACATGACCCAGAAGCTGTACGCCGGTTCCCTCGGCCAATAAAGCGAGATGAGCTCCGCAACCCCAGAGTCGGCCACAACTGAACCTAATGGTCAGGGGTCCCTTTACCTTTACCTAGAATCTTGAAAACAGTTGTGCAGTGCTTTCAGGCCTGTTACTAAGGCAGTATTACTGCTAGGAGAGTAGGAGATGAGAAAAAGCTATGCTTTCGAGACAGGGTACCTTGCCTCTCTTGCTTTCTTGCGGTGCCTGTTGTGGCTGCTTCTTGTGGCCATTTAAAACTGCACAAAGAAACTATGATGCTTGTTCGTCCTGACTTGAGAAGAACATTTCAGTGATTGGGTAGGAAGGTGATGTATCAAACAGTGGGAAATGCTGGAAAACAGCCTGATTTATTTTTAAACTTTTGCATGGCTACTGTAAAATACATTAAATTATGACTTGTAGGGCAGCTAGCCTTGCTTGTGGTATTGATATACCTCCTGAATAATGAGTCAGCATGTTCTATTGCATAGAGCTTTGGGTTTGGATGGGGAAACCTGGCTTGAAATCTGGTTGGCTATTAAGAAAAATAGGATGCTGAACTAGAACTGTATTTTTTTCCTAATACAGAAAAAGTATTTTTATGTCCATAATCCCCACACAGCCTGAAGTCTTCTGGGCAAGTCATTATCTTCCATGATTGCCCTGCTAAGATGATACTAGGCAGTTACAGGGTCACTTCAGTGCTCTTTGTGGTGAATAACTGGACTTCATTTCTCTCTGCCTCAGTTGGCCAGTGCTTCCTCTCCCCACTGGCCCAGCTTTGCTGCTTTCTCGGTCAAAATCTGCCCATCCTGAAGTTGCTGTTTATTTACAGCAGGGGAAGGTTGGGGAGACTCACAATTAAGGTACAGTGGTACCTCGGGTTACATACCCTTCAGGTTACATACACTTCAGGTTATAGACTCCGCTAACCCAGAAATAGTGCTTCAGGTTAAGAACTTTTCTTCAGGATGAGAACAGAAATCGTGCGGCAGTGGCGTGGCAGCAAGAGCAGGCCCCATTAGCTAAAGTGCTGCTTCAGGTTAAGAACAGTTTCAGGTTAAGAACGGACCTCCAGAACGAATTAAGTACTTAACCCGAGGTACCACTGTACTTCACTAGGACTAATACATACAGTCGTACCTTGGAAGTCGAACAGCTTAGTTCCTGAACATTTTGGCTCCCAAATGTTGCAAACACGGAAGTGACTGTTCCGGTTTGCAAACTATTTTTGGAAGCCGAACGTCCGACGGGGCTTCCATGGATTCCGATTGGCTGCAGGAGCTTCCAATTGAATGGACTTCCGGAACGGATTCTGTTCAGCTTCCAAGGTACAACTGTACTGGGGAGGAGGATAACACCCACCCAGCAGTACTGCAGCTGCAATCCCATTTGTCAGCTCTGACGCCTCCTCTTAATTCAGGGTATCAAATCACAGAAACTCCCTCATTGCATGTAGTTTCATGATGTGAAGTAAGAATAAAGTAAAGCTGCTAAGCACAGAAATGATATTTCCATGTTTGTTTAAAAAGGTACACCTGCAAATAAAATTCTGTCTACAAGTGGGCCAGTGGGAAGTAAAATCCAAAGTTTGTCTCCAGCTCATAAAAACTCAACAAGGACAAGCCCCCAAACAGGGTAAGTGCACAGTTAACGCTGTACGCATAGTATTTAATAAACACCTTTGAATACTTCGTCCTTCGTGGTGGTTTCTGTGTAAAAGAGTGAATTTTATAAATACAGTGAAAATCTGTGCAGCACAATAATATTTTGTTGAAAATCGCTAGGTTGAAAATCAGTTCGTCTCACACAGATTCTCAGGCACTGTATCAATCAGTATATTTTGTGTATTGCGATTACTCTTACTGCTGAATGTTTGTGTGGTAGAAGCAATGGAGGAACATCAGCAGGAAGCTCTTGATATCAATAGTCAATGCTAATTTGGGCTAACGGCCCCAAACAACTGCATATTTTTCTCTTGTACTCTAGGTGGCAATATTTGATCTCTGCAAGAAAAGCAGATAAAACATATTAGTAGCAATGGGGTTTAGGGCTTATATTTGAAAATAAATTTAGACATTGCTTTTTAATTGCTGCTGATGTGAGACAGTGTGTGACAATTAAAAGAATGCTATTCTGAATATGTATGTGGCTCTGGTGTATTTTGAATTTACTATAGTGTTTGCTTGGGGCTGCTTGACTTCTGCCCTCTCATTTAGTTGAACTTGTTTTCCCGTTTCTCCTTTGTTGTTTTTAAGTCTGTTCATGTTGAAAGGCGAAGAACCAAATCTAAAGTAGAGATTTTTTATCTTTGGACAGTACGTCAAGCTACTGAACCTGGAATTGGTTTAAATAAACCCCCATGAGAGACTTCAGTGTATATGACAGTTTAGTTTGTGGGTAATTATCTAACCAGAAACAGAACCAGACTAGCAGCTGCAATCACCTGCCCCCTGGAGCCCATATGTGCAAGAGCTTCCCCGTTGACTTCTGTTGGTAGTAAACTGCTTTGAACATGGAGATGAATGCTCGGAACTGCCTCTTCCCCACTGAAGTTAATGGGGAAGCCTGCAGAAATTGCATTTCATGTGTACATCTAAGCACCTCTAGAATTTGGGATCAGAGCCAAAGAATTCAACATGGGAAACGTTTGCATATCAAAGGTGGAAAACCATTCCCAGCTGGCAGGCCAGATCTCAACCTCTCCACCCAGGGTGCCATTTTGACAGGTGGGTGGGGCCAGCCACTTGTTGATCACCTGACATTGTGATGACGCCAGTGACAGTTCTAAATGACAGCACACCTTCAGGAGGGAACTTCCTACTGCAGTTGATCCCAGTGTAACTTGTTGTCAGAGCCAATTCGTTGTTTAGCATGGTCAGTGAACCCTAATGCCTCCCTTCACACCCCAAGCACCAGTCCCCACTGGCAGCCCTGCTACATACAGAGAGACACCTCTGTGTGCACAGCATCTTATTGTGTGTTGACACTGGCTCGTACCCTAAGCTTTTGTTTGCTTCTAAATTCTGCCTAATTGACTGAATTACTGTTATCTTTTAGAGGGTCCATGAAATCACGGACAGTTGCACCTACTAATGTGGCACGGAATGCTGGCATAGGTATGCTGGCAAACAAAAGAAAAGCTTATAGTACTGAAAACTACTCAAACAGGTAATTCATGATTTTTGCCTTTCTGGAAGTATTTACGGCTTTCATATATCTGAAGATTACTGTCTTGTTGTGGCGGTGTTACAATTACACTTTAAAAAAACAATTCAGCCTAGGCACTTGATTTGGGGGGGGGGGAGGGGATAACATCACAAATAAATACTGAGGGATAAGACAACTGGCCTTGGAATGGAATACTTAAAAGAATCACAGGCACGTTCTCAGTGGCTGCTCCCAGACTTTGGTACTGCCTTCCTAGAGAGGTTAGACTCCCTCCTTGTTCTTCCACCAGCAAATGAAGACCTTATTCCAACAGGCTTTTGGGAACTGACATTTTTTTAAGGAAAATGATTTTAATAGTTCTGTGCTTTTTTCTTTTTTACTATCTGCATGTAAATAGTTTTCTTTTTTATATTGTTTTTATTCTATCATAGTTTAATTAAATTTTAAGCTACCTGTCTTCTATGTTTTTACATTTCTGTGTTTTATTCATGTTCCTGTAAGCCACCTTGAGTCCTGGTTCCTGGAAAAGGCAGGAAATTAACAAATGCAATAATTATTATATTCTAAGAGTTTCAGAGGTTAACTGCTAGCATCTGCCTGTGCTTTATATATAGCACCTTGGACTTCTATTCTCTGCTCCATTGCCCACAGAATTTGAGCTTACTTGTGTCCTTTATGTCCCTTCTAGATATGACACGATCCAGACCCTTCCATATCTTTTCCTACAGGATTGCTTTAATAATCAGGACTGTTATTATGGGAAGAGATGGTGTAACCTTTCCTTTCTGTAGAGGGGCAGACCAGGGCAACTAGTAGTCACTTAACGGGAATGGCTTTATATCAGCTGAAAGAGCATGATGGAAGGCATACTGAATATCACCTCCTGATCTTCCACGGGAGCCTGATGAGGTTTCCAGTTAGCAGTGCAAGAAGTATAGAATATCCTGATCACAGAACTTCTATTTCATGTTCCATTGGGCCCTTACATTTGACACAAGGGCCTATTAATTTGATTCTTTCAGTTTATTCCATTGGCCTAAGGTTCTCCAGTGCTAGCATGGAGTTTGAGTTGTATAATCCAGCAAGGAAGTATTGTGGGATTTTATTTTATTTTGTAGTAAGAAGGCCATGTTTTTGGAATGATACGTTACTGAAGAACTATTGTAAGGGAAAGGTCAGAATGAATGCTTTGCAAATCACGCATAAACTATTAACATTTATCTAAACTCTATAATGTTCTCCATTTTGAATGTTCAATGGCTGATGAAGAACTGGATATGACAGTGGAGACTGCTCATCTTCTGTCAATGGAGCAAGTTCAAAAAGCAATGAGGGAAATTCACCTGCACAGTTACCAAAATTCTGTTACGAATGCGGCGCCAAATACCCGGTGGAATCTGCAAAATTCTGCTGTGAATGTGGAGTTCGAAGAATGGTTTTGTGAACACCTTCTGTAAAGTAGGATAAAAGAGAGCTCCTCTGTTTGCTATGGCTGCATGGAATTCTGCGCTGTACTTTCCCATCTGAACTTGTGCTAAAACACCATAGTAATTTTCTGAGAGCAATTCTTTTTGGTTGCAGAATAATTTATATAGATATAAATATACTGTATATAATTGATAGGTACCTGAAGCTGTGCCATTCAAGAAGATATTCTTGAGACACTGTTGGAAATATCTTTAATGGAGCGAATTAACTCAAGAAGGGGGGGGGGGGGGCGTTTTGTTTTTTGTAATCCTGCTATGTATTACTGTATATTCTTACATGGTTCTCGTTATTCACCCATAATAGTGTTACCCCGAATAAGTTCATCCAATAAGGGAATCTAGAGAATATTGGCTGCTGTAGATAACTTGATGAGTAGGTTCTCATAAACCTTACTAACCAACAAAAAAGGTTCAGATTTACCGATCTTGTTTATGTTATTATTCTACCTGATTGGCATTTTTTCCGAGTCTGCTTTCAAAACATGTTATAATGTCCATTGTACAGATGCTTCCTTTGTGTGTGGTACCAGATTTTCCCCAGCCAATTTTCACATTCCTTTCTTTAAATATAATTCTTAGTTTTGCAAAATAGTTCACCTTCAGATATCTATGGAATCAATTGCCAATGGCAGCTTTTCCTGCAAACCTCACTATAATGAATGGAGGATGTATAAGTAGTACTTTGAATCTCATCCTTTATCAAGCTTCTCCTACACCGCTCTCTTTTTCCATTATTTGTAAAGCCCTGCTCCTTATTTTCTAAAAACAAATATAAGCATAGTTTTAATGTTTGTCCAGTATGGTCTAAATTATTATGCCCACTTTATAGAGTTTTGTGGCTATTGCAATGATGGTAAGATACAATAGAAAGAGAATCACTTGTTATATAATAATTATTAGAAGAACAAATGAGTTTCAGAACATGGTACCTGAATAATGCTTTTTCTTCTTCTTTGCAGTATCTTTTGCTTAGGGGTTTTTGGTACCTTCTGCAGCCAAATCAAAATAAACTGGCTTCACAGGGAGTACATTGACCCACTGGAGCCCTTAACCTATATCAGTATTGTTGTTTGTCTTAGTAATAGCATACATTTTCACAGAAATTATTTTTCCTATGGAGAAGAGCCCTCATTTCTGCCTTTCTCAAAATCATTTTGACCTTTTTGGTTCCAACAGTTATTTCTAAGCCGTGGTCACATCTTATAAAGAAACAATTTAACCTGTCAGCTGGGCACTTTGTAGTATTTGACCTGACATTAATCTAACCTTATTTTCATCTTTTCGAATGATGTGACTAATGGCAACTGGAAATGCAACTGGTTGATCAAGCTACTTTTCCTGTTTCAACTTTCTAGTATGCTTGCTGGTGGTAAATTGAAGGTCCCTTATTATTAGAGTTAACAAATTCATTGATGTAGGATTATTTGTGGATCTTAGGTTGCTCAGAAATGAAAAGTACAATTTTAACTGCAGTATCCAAAACCTTGTCCTGTGACCCAATTTTCAGTTCTATACAAATGGCTAATATTCAGCCATTATATAATGCTTAGTTGTTCTGCTACAATGGCTAAATGTGGGGGAACTGAACCAGTACTGGAGAAGATGTCTAGAACTTCATTGAGGTGTGCACTATTATGCATAGCTCACATTATTCTCCCTCTATTCTTAGGTGTTCCTTCCAGACCTTTTCTTTTTATTAAAAAAAAATTATGAATACTTTGTCTGCAATCTGTATTAGTAGATTAGTGTACTATCTTTGATTATATATAGTTACGTTTTAATGGCGGGGGTAAATTCAATAATTTAGGAAGTTGCACTTTTAAAGGTTTTCATTAAAACAAAAAACTGAGCCCAATATATCATATTGCTTCATGATGAAATCACTATAATGGGCATGTTCAACCTAAACCAGAAATAATTATGTGTGTTGATTTATTACTTGAAGGCACCATTATAAAATCTTAAAGAGTGATTGTTCTGTGTGATGAGCTCGTCCGTGTGATAGAAATCAAAAAGGCATCGACAAACCTAACCACTTATAACGAAAATGTTATTGATGTTAATGGAGAATCACATTTCTGAACCAATCAATGACATTGCATCATTTCATAATAGGGTTCTCTGTCTTTAAATGGTGGTGGTTAATCTATAAAATAATCACTTTAAACATGCAGTAACATTTTGTTTCCATATGAAAGGGTCTCCCCCTCCTCTAATCCTCAGAATACTAAGGAAAACAAGAGTTTTTCAAAACATTCCTTTTGCCTTTTCATTTACTAGAAAATCTGGTAAGTTATATTATACATCTTGTTTATTTGCTTGAAATCTTACTTTTAAATACATTAACGTTATGCCACAGATTTATATCTCATGTAAATAATGATACTGAGATGAGCTCAATATATTTAAGAATTCACTCAGAGTTACTTCAGGTTACTTTTAGCCGCAGAGTTGACTCTACACATTTGGAAAATGTACACCTTGTATTGCCCTAATGGCAGAGCAGCACAGAGATCAGTCTTAGCATCAGAAAAGCTAATTTGTATTGTACTTAGTGGTGGAAATCTAGTGATCAATCTGGTATTCCACTTATTTTTTTTGCATTTTGTGAAAGAGATGACTGGTATGTTGGGAAATTTCTGAATGATCTACATGCTTTTGAGAGTCTTGTGTGGATGTTGCTTTGTTTTGGGTGAGACTTCATATGCATCTTCATTCACCAAAGATCTCAAATATTTATGTAACATAAATGCTTTCCTGTGTTTCTGCAGATGCTTTATTACACCTACCTAACAATACAGATTTCTTACTGTATCTGCCTGATCTTTTAATATATTGTATCCTCTCTCTTTTGTAACTGTCATCTAATTTCTAGTTATGTGACCTTTTATTCTTTGCTCTGACTTGCGTTTTGGATTTTCCTAAATGTTTATTGGGATCATTGCGAAAGCAATCTGTACATGCTTGCTGTATGTTATCTAGTCCTTTGTTAACAATAAAGCAATTGTTGCATACATTTTTTATTCTTCTTCTTAATGTTGCATAGTAGGTTCCTTTGTTTTGTTTTTCCGGCAGCACCCTTGCTGCTAAGTTAGTACATAAGCTGTCAGATCCTGAAATCTTTCTCAATACTTGGGTGATGTGAACTAGATGTGGGCAAGCTACTTGACACTGAATCCTGATAGGGTCTTGTGGCTTGTCATACTGTTGAAAGGGTTCAGCCTTCCCCGATCAAGCAAGCTGACCTAAAGTTTGAAACTGGGTATTCGTGTGCAATAGAAATTGTAAATGTATATACAGTGGTGCCCCGCAAGACGAATGCCTCGCAAGACGGAAAACCCGCTAGACGAAAGGGTTTTCCGTTTTGGAGGTGCTTCGCAAAACGAATTTCCTATGGGCTTGCTTCGCAAGACGAAAATGTCTTGCGAGTTCCTGCGGGGTTTTTTTCCTTTCCCCCCCCCTTTTTTCCAAGCCGCTAAACCGCTTATGGCTAAGCCGCTTATCAGCTGATCTTTAAGCCGCTTAACAGCTGATGCTAAGCCGCTTATCAACAGATCTTTAAGCCGCTTAACAGCTGATGCTAAGCCGCTTATCAGCTGATCTTTAAGCCGCTTAACAGCTGATGTTAAGCCGCTTATCAGCTGATCTTTAAGCCGGCTAAGCCGCTAATACTGTAGCGCTAAGCCGCTAAACCTCTAATGGGCTTGCTTCGCAAGACGAAAAAACCCGCAAGACGAAGAGACTCGCGGAACGGATTCTTTTCGTCTTGCGAGGCACCACTGTAGTGTGCTATTAACTGGGTCCCTGCAGCTTAACCTTTATGCAAGTCAAACCCCCAACATTTTACTTTTATTTAAAATATTTATGTTTTATTAAATATACAAAATTGTTTACATCAAAAATCCATCCAACTCAATATAAAAGAAATACACACAATTTAAAGCAGCAGCATGAATGAGGAAAGCAGTCAAAAATCAGTTAAAATTAAGAGCAAACCAAGCAGCCACCACTGATTGCCATTAAAAACCTTGAAGGTTTTTTTTTTGGTATAGTCAACATGTACCTATTTAGTAAGTTGGGGGGGGTCCCCACTAAAAGTGGGCCATGCAAGCCTAGTATCGGAAATTGGGGGAATCTAGAAAATGACTCTGAACCCAACCTTAGATTTTGGAAAGGCTTATATAGCAGTCCTCTACTCAGATCTAAAACCCCATTTGCATTGCACCTGGAAATGCACTGGAAAGAACTTAACACAGGTGAGTTAATACTCCTCTACTATGTATATTTGCTGTGTTTAAGAAACTGCTGCTAACACTTCCCATGTCAAACTTGTGCTCAAAATACCTCTATGCACTCTTGAGAAATAATAAAATCCACAGAAGTCTACTCCCATATTTCAGTGCTTGTACAATGTTACAATGGAGAGCTGGGCCAGTGTGCCTTACTGGCTTGACCAGGTGGGAAATAAGAATAACTGGAAGCATGAAACAAGAGAATTCAGGTCTAATGCACAGGTAGGCTAAAACACAGGTGGCAACCTATGGACTGTATGCAACCCTCAGCTTTTCCTCCTCAGTGCTGTGAAGAGGAACAAAAGAGCCAGTGGGAAGACATTACCCAACAACAGCATGATAGCTATAGTACCGTTGGCTCTTTCTAGGTGCATGCGTTCTGTAGGATTGCTGCAAAAAGTCAGACAACCCAGCTACAGGAGTAAGACAATCTAGTGACATAGGTTGGGACACCTGGCTGCCTTCCTGATGGATCTTCCGTTTCTCATTGCAGCAGCACAAAGGTACATCGTGGGGCACGGAAGGAGGCTGGGCAACCAAGAAACTAACTCTGCCATGATGATAAACGGAAGAGCCAGCAGAGAGTCAGGCAGGTGAACAAGTGCTGGCCATCGCAGAGGGAGGGATATAGGGAGGCCACCAAAGGTGGTCTACCGTTGGGCTCAACTTGACTAAAGGAAGAAGATGTAAGTTTTAACAGATATCAAACATCTTCCTAGAAACAGGATGTTATGTACTAAGACATTTATACAGGGCTTTTTTTTCAGCGAGAGCTCACTGAAATTCAGTTCCAGCGTCTCTCAGGTGGGCGCTATTGTCATTCTAAGAGGATGAGGGAGGCATTCATGGTGAGTTCTGGCACCTCTTTTTCTTGAAAAATAGCCCTGCATTTATAGCTATTAACTACACATGTTATAGTAGTGTTTTGTTTGCATTCCAAATTTATTTTGCTTAATCCCTGAGAATGAGATCATGGTTACATTTTTTGGCTTTACGGTTGTTGTTCTTTAAAGAAGAGTTAACAACTTTCTGCTTCCAGGGTTTCTGGTTTCTGCTTCAAGACTGTTTTCTCCCACAGTTTATGCTAGAATGCACTACAAATATCATTGGACAGCAATATAGATACAATATAGGAGACAGCAATATAGATACTTTTAATACTAAAAATAGTTCAGAACTCTGCAATTTTATACAAGACAAATATAAAAAGCATTTGTTAAATTAAAACATTCTAGCTGTAAAATGCCAGTATTATTTTATTTTTTTAAAATCTAAATATTTTAAGTTAAATGGCTGTTTGTTGCATTAAATGGCTGGCACCCAAGAAGTCAATCCCAAATTTGAGCAATTCCTGAGTATTCCTGCAAGTACCTTTCTAACTTCCACAAAACAAAGCAGCAGTACTTTCCTCATATTCACAGTTTAGCTCCTAGAAGCTACCTACTCTCCTCCTTACTACAAATCCCCAAACCAAGAAACTGTACTCTTCGTTCATCCTTTTTTCCTTCCAAGCTTGCCTTTGGTCCTAAAGCGGTTTTGAAATCCATGAAGTACAGTATTAGTAACTTAAGAAATCCCTCGTAATGACTTTTTAAAAAACAACAACACCACCACAATGTATTACAAACACATAATTTTCCAAGTTCCTTTGTATTTTTTAAAGTGCTTCATTATTTCAGTTGTACGTTTAAAACAGTTGTCGGTTTAAATAATATATTTTAAAGGGCAGGTACAGGTTTTAATGACTGATGAAGTGCAGATTGCAGTTCTCCACCCCACCGGTCAGTTCTCTGCTTCCACTGGTGTTGAAAGTTTCCTTGAGACACAGAGTGCCTTGACTACAAACTTCCAACTTTTGCCTCTGTGCCCTCTCTTCCCAAGAACGAAAGGACTGCAGTCTTCTCAGGGACTTGGTGCAGAAGATTTGCATAAGCAAAGAGGAGATAGTTGCAGTGCTTAAAAGTATTTTTGTAGAAAACCGGTGTGCTCTGAAAAACCAGAGCGTTGTGTAGTTCATAAAGCTTCACTTAATTGTAACAAGCTTTCAAATGCTTCATCCTATTCCACTTAAGTCCAATGTGACATCAGTTGATCCCAACATAACTTAAACTGAAAAGTTATATCCTTTATCAAACATTCACGACAGAGCCTTTTGATATATCTTACATTTGGACATGGGTTTCCTCTTTGTCGTTTTATACCAGTGTTGTTGTTACAGTCCTATATTTTTTTTAAAAAAAAAGAAAAGAAGAAAAGATGGCTGTTGAAGTATACATAGATCATCTTTTTGAGTGACAATATATCAAGTCTGTACACAAAACATTTTGAAATTGGTAGGCTTAAGAATATGCTAGCTACATTTTAAGCCACTACAAAACAAAAAAAGTTGTACAAGGTCATGGGTAGGCAAACTAAGGCCTGGGGGCCGGATCCGGTTCAATCGCCTTCTAAATCCGGCCGCGGACATTCTGGGAATTAGCGTGTTTTTACATGAGTAGAATGTGTGCTTTTATTTAAAATGCATCTCTGGGTTATTTGTGGGGCATAGGAATTCATTCACCCCCCCCAAAAAGAAATTATAGTCTGGCCCCCCCACAAGGTCTGAGGGACAGTGGACCGGTCCCCTGCTGAAAAAGTTTGCTGACCCCTGTACGAGGTGTTTCAATAAATCAGCTAGGGGGAAAAGCAGTTAAGTACTATGCAGGTAATAACACTAGGAAAATGATGGATATGTTATTGAATCAGCAAATTCAGTGTCAAATCTTCCAGAAGTAAAGAGGGGTGCACAGATGTGAAGGGCAAGTAAAAGTAGCTGAAAGGAAACAAGCTGCAAAAACAAAGCATACCTTGAGCATTGCCAATGTCATACCGGAAACCTCATTCATGTTCTTCTCTACACTTTCAGTGAAGTTACATCTCTTGGTCATTTTTTGAAGATGGCATGCCACGTCACGAATGTCCCTCTTCTGTAAACAAAAAAAAAATGTTAATGAGTTGGAGTGCTATTAGGCTTGATACAACTTTCTTACATACTGATCCTTCAGGCTCTTGGCTCTCAAAATTGAATAAAATGTTCAATATGTTGATCCCTACACCCCACTTTTAACTTCAGTGTGGGGTTTAATTCCCAGTCTCCTTTACACTACTTTCAAGTGACACCGACACTTTGCTAGGTCTTCTCCATTTAATGCTGGTGCCTCCAATAACTGCTCTAACATTAAAAAAAGTTAAACTTTCCATAGGACTGTTTCTTTTATATTGGGTAATCCTGTGCAGCTCTAAGGCCAGCGGGCACTATCCGTGTACCACTTTTCACAATGGCTTGGGCTAATTTAAGTGCCAAGATTAGTTCTGTTCTTAATGGTTTTTCTATTTTACTATATATACATATATATATTATACGCAGCTCTGATACTTTATGACAGACGGAGAGTGTATATATAGGCTGTCTACCAGCTCCACCTGGTACGCGGGCTAAGACCCTACCTGCCCGCGGACTGTCTCTCCAGAGTGGTGCATGCTCTAGTTATCTCCCGCTTGGACTACTGCAACGCGCTCTACATGGGGCTACCTATGAAGGTGACCCGGAAACTGCAATTAATCCAGAATGCGGCAGCTAGACTGGTGACTGGGAGTGGCCGCCGGGACCATATAACACCGGTTCTGAGAGATCTGCATTGGCTCCCAGTACGTTTCCGAGCACGATTCAAAGTGTTGGTGCCAACCTTTAAAGCCCTAAACTGCCTTGGTCCTGTATACCTGAAGGAGGGTCTCCACCCCCATCGTTCAGCCCAGACAGTGAGATCCAGCGCCGAGGGCCTTCTGGCGGTTCCCTCATTGCGAGAAGTGAGGCTACAGGGAACCAGACAGAGGGCCTTCTTGGTAGTGGCGCCTGCCCTGTGGAACGCTCTCCCATCAGATGTCAAAGAGATAAACAATTACTTGACATTCAGAAGACATCTCAAGACAGCCCTGTTCAGGGAAGTTTTTAATATGTAACGCTGTACTGTTTTTAACACTTGGTGGGAGCCGCCCAGAGTGGGCGAAACTCAGCCAGATGGGCGGGGTATAAATAATAAATTATTATTATTATTATTATTATTATTATTATCATCATCATCCTGCTGATACCCTGAGCAGGTCACAGGCAAGGAAAAGGGAAGGAAGAAAGTTATAGTGTCTTTCATAGTTATGGTATCTTTCCTTGCTTGTATTTGCTCCACAGAAACTAAGGATACAGTATATACTAACTCCAGAAAAATCAACATTACCAAAGCTGAATTGCAGAACACTTCTAGTCCAGTTGTATTCACCTATAACAAATTAGAACACAAGGAACAAACATGTTAATTCAGATGTTTCCGCATTTCTCTTTCCAGTGTAAATAAACCCACTGTTGTATAACCAGTCAATGGCTTGTGCACATTACTGTGGTCAGTTCTGAAACTCTGTGAGAAATGTTTCTACAAGTATTCATTTACAGCTATCATTTTGTTGGGCGCTGTCAGGATTCCCTTTGGCACCATCCCACACCACTTCCCTACACACCTTCCCAGGTGTGAAGATCAGCACAAGGTCCTCTCTTGGCAGTTCCACCAACACATCCAGGAATCAGACTATCAAAATGGCATCTGGGCAGATTTTCGCCAAAATGTCCAGAAAAACCCAGATGTAGGGCAATTTCTTAAGCAAAACGTTGTAACAATCCCAAAAAAGCCCAAAGGCTTTGGGGGGGTGAGGGTGAGATGTTCCCCCCCAAAAATCAACAATGTCTCAGAATTGTGACATCCTTTCCTATTGTGCTTGCTCTACAGAAACTACAATGTGTTGTTTTTTTAAAGCAACATTACCTCCATTGTATTGCAGAAAACTCTATTGGTGTTAGACCTGTTACATCCAGCATGTTGTTCAATCTCCTCTTCCTATAAATTAGAATGCAAGTAACAATGTTTAAATTTAGATGCTTCTGCATCTCTTTTTCCAGTGTAATAAGCTCAATGCACTCAATGATTTGACCATGTCCCTGAGATCCATTGTGAAAGCATGAGAAACGTTTCTGCAAGCATTCATATGCAGTGGTCTGTTTTCCCTCCATTTGGTTCATCAGCCTGGAGTAACTGATCTGCCTTGCTGGGTACATTTACATGTAGACAGTATGAAGTCAGTTGGATACAACAGCATTTTATGTCCAAATCTCAAGAATAGATTAATATGTTTGTTTGTTTTTTAAAAGGAAGACATAAAAGAAGTTGTTGAAGAGGAAAATACATGCTTGCCTGCATCCTTTAGCTTCATTTCACATTTTAAAAAGCTTTTTGTTATTTCAGCATTCCCCCCACCCCAAGTATCTAGGTCTGTACATGAACACCACAAATGTTCTAATGCAGGATTTTATTATGATTTATTGCCAACCATATGAGATGACATCCTGGAAGCACTGTATGTCGTCAACTGCTTCAGTTTTGCATGTTGCTATTCCTACGGAATTTCCTCACTGTTTTAATAGATTGATGGTAAGCATGTTTACTCAGAAATCAGAGGGCTAGACTTTCCCTTTTCCTAGATCCATAAATAAGCATTTTAAGCTAGAAAAACTATGGCACAGGGGAATTCAACTGGATACTTTGTTAGAAAAGGGGTAGCTGGCCTTTTTTGGCTCTGGGGTGGCATCCACTCTTAGCCAACTCTACAAGAGAACTTAACATGATCCTGCTGGATCAGGCCAACAGCTTATCTGGTCCAGCATCCTGACCTCAGCACATTCACACTGTTCCACTCCTGTGGATTCCAGTAGCTGCTATTCAGAAGCAGACACCAGCTGTGGTGGCAGGGAATAGCCACCATAGCTACTAGCTACTCAGTTCATTTGTATAATCCTCTTTTAAAGCCATCCAAATTTGTGGTCATCACAACCTCCTATGAGAATGAGTTCAACAGCTTAAATATGTGCTATATCTTCCAGCATTCTGCTTTATTAGATGTACACGAGTTCTAGTGTTGGGAGAGGGAGGAAAAACTGCTCTCTGTCCACTTTTCCCATGCCGTGCATGGTTTTATAAACTTCTCTCTTACTTGCCTTCTCTGTAAGTCAAAAAGTCCCAAATGCTGTAACCTTTCCGCACCAGGGAGTTGATCCACCCACCCAACCCCCCCAGTAATTTTGGTTGCCCTTTTCTGAACATATTCCAACTTTACAACAAACCGGCAAACTGGAACAACACACAGTATTCCATTTGTGGTTGTACCATAAATTTAGATAACGGCATTACGATTTTCAGTTCCTTTCCTAATGATTCCTAGCATGGAATTAACCTTTTTGACAGCTGCCACACCCTGGGTCAACATCTTCATTGAATTATTCACTATGATTCCAAGGTTTCTTTCCTGGTCAGTCACTGCCTGGTCAGTTCAGGCTCCAAGAGTATTATTATGTGATATGAAGGGGCTTTTTTACACCTACATTTACACGTGTGGCGCTGTGGTCGAAACCGATCAGAAGGTGGCTTGCCGATCAGAAAGTCGGCGGTTCAAATCCCCGCGACAGGGTGAGCTCCTGTTGTTCGGTCCCTGCTCCTGCCAACCTAGCAGTTTGAAAGCACGTCAAAGTGCAAGTAGATAAATAGGTACCGCTCCGGCGGGAAGGTAGATGGCGTTTCTGTGTGCTGCCCTGGTTCGCCAGAAGCGGCTTAGTCATGCTGGCCACATGACCCGGAAGCTGTCTGCAGACAAACACCAGCTCCCTCAGCCAGTAAAGTGAGATGAGTGCTGCAACTCCAGAGTCGTCCACGATTGGACTTAACGGTCAGGGTCCTTTGCCTTTACTTTACACTTGTTTACATCGAATTGCATTCGCCATCTTATTCTCCATTTGCTCAGTCTGGAGAGGTTATTGGGAAGCTCTTCTCAATCTCTTTTTGAACCCCTTATCCTACAGCTGCAGTCATTTACTTTAATCACCTCTATACCACAATCCTTTTTGAGATTAATCCCATCTTCCCAATCACAGCACACTACAAAGCAGAGACCAGGAACAAACAAAACATCCCTTTTACTAAGTGCATGCAAACACTCAATGAACAGTTTTCTAAGTCAATTTATCCTGCTATCAATTTATCCTAAATTTCTGTAAAAATAAAAATAAATTTTATTATTTTGACCCCGCCCATCTGGCTGGGTTTCAATCAATCACCTTCCTGTCATGCTGCTCTAAAAAGGCAACCTCTCCATCTAAACGGAAAATGACCACAAGGCAGCCTGTAGCAAGTACAAAACAAAATTTGGCTCACAAGTATTTAAGAAGATCCAGTTTTGGTGTCTCAGTACTGCAATCTTTTCCATTGTGAAAGTTTGCTAATTATTCATCCCTTGGCAGTTAAAATGTTTGCTCTATTTCCTACATTTTGGCACAGAGATGCCTGGCAACAGATGCACCAGAATGATGGGAAAGTGACTTGCAAATAAGCAAGGAAAAACCCATTTCCCTAGAACAAGAATAGAGAAAGGATTAGCTTCTGGGAGGAAAACTATAGCTGCTTCCTAGCAACGTATTATGGAATTTTGATAACAAATTAGGTAACAATGTAATAGATTGGATCCAGACATAGGCTGCAGTCCTAACCCTACTTACCTACCTGGGAGTAAGCTGCATTGAACTGTGGGACTTACTTCTTAGTAGATATGGTTAGGACTGCACTGTAAGTGAGTTGAACTAAGATCCTATTGATTTCAATGGTGCAAATTAGTCATGGTTTAACAACAGTGACTTAAACGGAGATGAAGTTCAACTCACTTAGTTTGGATCCAATCCATGAATTACAGCAGTTCTGAAATCACTTCAAGACATTCAATGTGAACTCAGCTACCTGCATGTTGGATGCCAAACAAACAAACACTGTAATCAGAAGCATAGCTTGTTTTCTTGGTATTAAACACTGGCAACAACCCAATGACAAATTACTGTTGACTCAGCAGTTGAGATAGTAGAGGGAAACAACCACAAGGCATGAAGATGCAAGTGGAAGCACATCTCTTCCAAACAAAGCGATGCTAATGCAAATCAGCAATTGCAGCATTGTATGCATTTGTTATTGTGTTATTATCAGTTGGAAGAGGCAGGCTTGAATCCTAGCATCTCCCACTTCTCCAAGTGTGTACCAAGGACTGGTTCTGCTTTCTTTTCTAATGCCACCATTGCCTCGGGTCTGATTTTCTGTCACCAATTCACCTGTCCTAGTTCTTTCGAAGAGAACATTTCAGTTTTGCATGGAACTACACCAGGATTTGTTTCATAATATAATTGCCATACATTCCTATGGAGGAGAGAGAAGTATGATGGCTCATGTGAGTAGACTGGGGGGGAAATACTCAACAATTCAATGTTTGTCCAGCACTGGCCATTTGCAAAGCCATGGCACCGTTAACTTTGTCTGTTCAAACCAATTCAAGTTTGTTGTTATCTGTTGTTTTAACCACTGGCCTTACTAAATCTTTTGCTGTTTTAATGGTTTTATTGTTATACTGCTGTCCTGGGAACTCTCTGATTGAAGGGCAGTATGCAGGTGTAATTTATTACATAAACGATACCATATATTCATAGATTCCCACATAGTATAGCTCATTTCTATATTTCAAGACAACGGGATTACTAACATCTCCATTGGGAATGTTTTAACATTCAGGGTGTTAAAATTGCTCAGATAAATACATTTCCCCCCCCTCTCTCTCTATATATATGCATGTATATGTATATTAAATGTTACCTACCAGCACGCGAATGTTGAAAGATAGAAACATTTCATATTTTTTCAGGAAAGCATTCATGGAAGCAGATGAACCAACTGGTACCAAAGCTAGGAACAGTGGCAGAATCCCAAAGATATACCTTAAAAAAGCTAGATTACAAAATTACATTGAATTACAGCTTGTACCAAGGAAGTTATATGCTCAGCTGACTATGGTAATATGACTTAATATTAAATAGTGATGGGTTGGAGATATTAACAGATTACTGCTTGATAACATTATTCAGATTTATACATTACAGAGGCAGGGACTGAGGACATAATGAGAGCAATGCTATGCTCATTTACCTGGGAGAAAGTCCCAGTCAACTGAGTAGAACTTACAAATGCGTAGACATACATAGGACGGCACAGCACTGCATCTATATGTCTAAATTTTTTAAAGGCTGGATCAATGAGTCAGTGTGTCTGGCTGTTAATCAGCAGGTTGGTGGTTTGAGCCCACCCAGGGCCGGCTGTGGGCAGGATTCCTGCACTGCAGGGGGTGGAACTAGATGACCCTCTTTCCCTTCCAACTTACAATTCTATGATTCTATTTGATGAAAAATACCCAAACCGTTTACAACAAAAATGACATAAAACCATATAATAAAAACCATATTAAAAAGTTGAAAACAGATTATCAATTAATCACTGGAAAGATCTATACTTAACTGGCTACATAGGCCTGGTAGAATAGTTTCAGCAGAAGGCACCACCTGAATCTATGTGAGCAGAGCATTCCACAATACTAGGCCAATGGCACTAAATCATGAGGATGGAATTCCTTTCATCAAATTCTATTAAAGGGGAAATTTACAAACCATATTTCCTGTGGGCATTTTAAAGTTGGCTTATTGTTTAGCCTGCTCTACTTGGTTTGAAGACAGTTCCTTTTTTTCTTTTCTTTTTTTCCTTCGTGAATATATCTTTATTGTTTTAAAATAAATACATTTATGAAGAGAAAACAAACAAACAAACATACAAGCAAGCAGGCAGGCAAACAATAGAAAAAGCAAACAAACAACAACAATATAAAAAACAACAAAATTAATACGACTAACATCATTTATACTCCCAATAATGAAACCAATTATAAAACTTGTAAAGAGAAAAATTAAAAATGACTTCCAATTAGTCTCACTGTACTTTATCTATTGGTTAACTTATACCGCATATTTCTTATATAGTTTCTTTTTACCTCCCAACGAACTTATATCTATACAAGGGTCAGTCTAATTCTGCCAAGAGATTTCCTTTTATACCATAGTTTTTAAAGTATTCTTTAAAAATGTTCCAATCCTTATAGATTATTTGTTTTGTTTGGCCTCTTATCCTTCCTGCCGCCTTTGCTAGCTGCAGATATTCTGCCATTAGGATTTGCCAATCTGCCGTGTTAGGTATTGCTGTATTTTTCCAATTTCTTGCTACTAAAATTCTGGCCGCCTTTATCCCATACATGAACCATGTTCTTTTCAATTTCCCTATTTATTTTGGCAATATGCTTAATAGAAATATTTCTGGCTTTTTAAGACACTTCTAAGTGTTTGGTAATTAAGTTTTAAGTAATTTTATTGTCTTACTGCGGCAGAGGTCCATTAGGGCAAATGGTACAGTGCCCCCATCAAGCTCAGACTACCCTCAGCCAGCCCCCACTTGCTTAACTTCACACTTACAACCAGCCCAGGGGATGGCACTGGCTGGCAGCTTCCTTCTCCTTAGTCTCAGTGTAGCAGTTTCAACTACAGTAGTAGAATTCCCACCAACGGAAGCCCACACAAGGACTTCTGCTAGCACAATGAGGCTCCCCTCCTGTCTTCCCGTTGTGTGCACGGAGGAGGATGAGAGGGCAGATTGTTCCTTCAGGCAAGCAAGAAATGCTTGTGTCGATGGAGCAATATGCTTAACCCTATGTTGAATTTCTCTCTCAATGGAGAAAAAGAATGGAAAACTATAATTTAGCTGGCTCTGTCTGTCATCAACTCTGGCTCCATCTACTGCTGGTTTTCTGCTTTCTTCTGCCCTTCCAGTGCCAACAGTCACCAGGGTTATTGCATATTATTGTTTTTTTCGGCACGATCAACTTTATTCATGCCTATTGTAGCTTGCCCTGGTATCCATGAAGATGAAGGGTGGTTTAAAATATTTCAAATAATGATTTTTAAAAACAAATGACTCATACACCACCCATCTGCATTTCTACACATATCGACAAAACCAGGCACTATAGGTAAGCAATAGAAACAACGAGCAGGGAAACTTTCTTGTTATTTCTGAACATTATCACTGCTACACAGCCAAGGGTGGAGGTTGAAAGAGTGGAGATTAGGGCAAGCCAAGGAGACACAGCATGGTTTAACCAGCCAACAGGAAGAAATGGCAGCAGAAAGAAACGAGCACATGAACAAGCTTGCAAGCAAAAAAGTGGGGAGAGCTATACAGTCCAGGGATTCCTTCGCTGAACAAGGTGAGTTGGAACACAGTCTACATAAACTTCTGCAATACTGTTTTACAGTCCTCACTTGGCAGCTTTTCCATGCTAGTGGGCATAGTCTGCACAGTTCTGGGAATTAGCAGCAAACAGTGCTGCCTGGCAACCTTATCTGTCTGTCTCATTCCTCTTTACCCATTGAAAGTGAAACATCCTGCAGCAAAGAGGATACAGAACTGGTGAAAAGCCTAAAAGTGGTATTTTTAAAAGAGCACCAGCCTGGATTCAAGAGCTAGTATAACCCTCTGAGTTTTTCTTGCTAGGGATTGGGATTCCACTAAAAACTACTGCAGTTGGTAGCCTGTGACTGACCCAAAGCCACTGGAATGGGGGTGTCTAAAAATGGGGTGGGTTTTTAATGCCACCCTTAGTTTAAACCATGGCCCGTGCGTATTAAGGAACTAATGACAACCTGGAATAAGTACTGGTACATGGAACTATCCCATACTGTTTGCAGTATAAGAATCCTCATAATTTTATCCCACAGACACCTGCCACACACAGAGAGAGAGATGGTGCTGTGTATATTTGAACTGTGGCAAAGGGCACTTGCAAAAGCACCTGTTGGAGGAAAATATTCACGTTCGGCTCTGGCCGGCCAAGATCATTTTTGGGAAGGATCCCACAAACCCTTCTGGAGAGGCAGAAGAGTCTCATTTTGATGCCATTATGGGCATTGAAATTCTTAACCTTATGTATTTTTTATTATTATTTCTTTGTTGAGAGAAAGTCAACTAAGGGGTTACCATCTTTTGCAACGGTACCTTTTCTTTTTTAATGGCTTTTGGCTGGTGCTTTACTTTTTGGGTCGTCCCCGGAGAAGTTTTACGGGAAAAGAAGGCGCGAATGCTGGCATGCCAGCGGCGGGCAGCACCTGCAGGAAGAAGCGAAGCCCCGCGCCTTGCCAGCTGGAATTTAGCCCGGCACCCTCGGGATTTTCTAGGCTCCGCGCGGCGTGTGGAGACGCCTGGCTTCCGAAGACTTGGGAACGGGGTTAATGGCACCTTCGAGGGCGGGGTGACACTTGGCTCCGAGGACTCATTCGCCCCAACGTGCCTCGCCTCGCAAACAAATGTCCTCCACCACTCCCCTGCCTTTTGTCTCCGGGAGATTTCGGGTGTCTCTGCCCAGCGCTGCTGGGAATAAGGCGCTTCCAGTTTCGCTCTGGAAACGCGGGGAAATTCCCTCCGCAGGCCGAGGGGATAAAAGCGCGGGAGCCTCTCACGCGGCGCGCAAAGGCTCGAGAGTCGCCGAGGAGGCGCAGCAGCAGCAGCAGCAGCAGCAGAGCACGTGCTCAGAGAAAGCGCAAAGGTGGGTTGTCGGGAGAGAGACGCTGCGGAGGAGGAAAAGGGGCCACGGGGGCGACTTAGGGTCTCCGCTTCCCTCTCCCGTCTTCCGCGGAGGGTTTACGCGGCGCCGAAGCGAAAGGGTCGGAGAGCAAGGCGCGTGCGCCCGCGACGCAAGGCCGAAGCGGGCTAAGCGCGCGCAGAGCCTCACCGCCGTCTCCTTACCATTGAACATGGTCCGCGCGGAGGGAGTTTGTCGCTCATGATGGTGGTGGGGCCAGGCTCGTGCCCATCGCGCTGCCGCCTTGAGGCGAGACCTCGGGTGCTGGGGGGCGGGGGGACGCGAGCCGAGGCTGAATATGGCCGGCGAGCTGCGCGAAGCTTTCAGCGAAGGTTGAAATAAAAAGTTCCAACAAACACAACTGGCAGCGGCTCTTGGTTTGTTTTGCCTCAGCCTTCGTTTTCTGGGGACAGCAGGCAACCGAACCCGGGAGGCTTCCGACTGGGTCCAATTAAGTTTCGCTTTCCGACGTGGCCACTAGCCGCGGTGGGCTCCAGTCAGCCAGTCAGTCAGCCAGCGAGGAGCGCACGGCGAGGAGCCCGGGCGCGTCCCACCCGCCTGTGACCGGGCGCCGCGGTGTGGAGCCGGCGCAAGGCGCACGCGAGCGCAGGGCTTGCCGCCCTGCTCCGTCTGGGCAGCGCTTTCCCTTCAGGCTCGGTCCGCTGGTGCGCAGTGACGGAGCTCTTGAGCGCTCCTCCGAGGTTCCTCGGCGAGAGGCGTGGACGGAGCTGCGGGTGGGTTTTTGCACGGTGCCGGCTGAATGGCAGAGGAGGTGGGATCAAGCGGGTCTCCACTCCCAGCGACGCCATGGGAGCGTTTGCGGCGGAGGCAGCCAAGAAACTTGCGGCTTGGCGGCTGGAAGGAAGGAAGGAGCCATTCATGGAGATGCCAGCGAGTGGCAGGTTGGGTGGGGTTTTCTCCGAGGGGGCTGGGAGGGCCGGAGCTTGGAACTCGGGTTCTCATTTGCCAGAGATGGAAAGCGCAAAAAAAAGAGAGCTTTCTCCGGAGTGGCGCTGCTTTCTTTTTAGGTTTGGCGAACTCCTCGCTCTTTGCCTGAGACCAAGAAGCTTCCAAGAGCGCAGAGGCTGGTGGGAGGGGAAAGAAAGGGCTGGCCTTCCCGCCTAGGAAAGGTGCCTCGGCTTATGGAGTTGTACTCTGGCGTGGTCAAAGAGTGGGCTGAGGGTGACCTTGGGCAAGATCCCCGGAGTCACTTCTTTCCCACTGCCTTCTGGTAACTGGATAATCTGTTTCCCTGCTTTCCCATTTACCCAGTCTTAAATTCAGTTCTCCCTATTTCCAACTTGGCTCTGCAACCGTGGGTGCCCCGGGGCCATGGGTGCCATGCAACATGCATGGCCCTGGCACCGAAATTTGTGGGTGCCTGGCCCCATCATGGGGAATGTGGTTCAGCGGCGTAGCGTGGGTTGTCAGCACCCGGGGCAAGGCAAGTAATTTGCGCCCCCTAACCCCTAACCTGCCGCCGCTGCCAGCTTCTTCTTGCTGCTGCCTGGTCTGGTCTGGTGTGGTTCTCTCCCGCGCTCAGCGCTGCGCTGGGTGGCCGCTGCACTGTCCCTCCCCCAGATAGTCCCTCTCTCTCTCTCCGCACCGCACGCCTGGCACCCACCCCCTCCACAGTGGGCAGCGACCCAGCGGCTCGGATCGGATTCGCACAGCCAGCACTGCAGTGAGAGAGAGTGAATGAGCCAGGTAGGGGCAGAGAGCTGCGAGTGCGAGCGCCCCCCCCCCAGATGTTGCGCCCGGTGCGGCCGGCACCCCCTACACCCCCCACGCTACGCCACTGATGTGGTTACTCGGGCACCCAGGGCCCCAGAGACTTGGCACCTGTGCACCTCAGTTTGCAATTAATAGAAGAACAGTTGTCGTGAAAATTCGCCAGCATTTTACTGCATATCCCCTTGTTACGCACATTTTTCTATTAACTTTTATAGTCCCCCCCATATAATGCATTCTGTATGTTGTCTTCACATTTCTATGCAGAGTTTACCCTAGTTACATGTGCATTTTTCTTCTCAATACTTGCCTGGAGAACTACATTGTAAAAATTCAGGGAAGTTCAAATTTCAAAGGGTGCCCAGTGCCTCCGTAGCCTTGTTATTTGGGGCAGTGCAGATTAGGTAAATTCACCTTCCCATGCAGTCTGAACTGAGTTTCTCACCAATTCTCACTTGCACTCTCCATCTGAACCCGGTTTGCTCTTACCCCTCATGCTTCACACTGTGTGCATGACCTGAGAGTGGAAGGTGAACAGGCAGTGAGTGACCAAGGGGTGCTGGACTTGAGAGTGCCCCCTCTGCAGGGGTGTGGGACCTGGCAGGAGCCCAGCGATGACAAACCTGGGCATGGTGCACCTTGGTCCCTTCCTATTCTGTGCCACGCTGCAGATAACAGCTAATCTGTTTGCTTTAAAGGTTTGTGCCAAAGTGCAGGCAGGTAACCTAGTGACGTTTGGTTCTGCCAGAACATTATCTTGAGTACAGTACTTGAAAGAAAATTTGCATATATCAAGCAGCCTATTGGTGAGCTGTAAATATGAATGGGTATGATCATCAAAGCTACCTTAAAAAATGTGTTATTTAGGACAGAGTTTCACAAAAATGCTGATGAATTTTTGTGATGATTTTTTTTTTAAGCTGCAAAATGCGAAGAACTTACTTGGAAGAATGAAAACAGGAGGGAACTGAAATTGACATATCCTCCAATCCCTAGTTGTGCCCTGCATATATGTGTACGTGCATGAATGCATGCAATTAAAAATGGCCATACCCACTTTTGGTCACACCCACCTGTGGCATGTGGTCCCCGGAGGACTGGGCAAAGATGAACCAAAAATGGTTAGCCACCACTGATACATAGGGAGGATGAGGGAAGGGAGACAGAAAAAGTTGTGTTTGGGGCTTGAAAATACAAAAAACACATGCTAATAGCCAAGCTTTTTATTAAGAGTTAACATTTCAGAGGTTAGCAATTATAGCCGAACCCTGAGAAATCTGGGTACACGCCAAAAATAGCAGAAGAAAATATTTTCTGCAGTGTTCTCTTTCTAAGGGCCAGCATAATAGTACTCAGTAAGTAAAGTATACTGCAATACTTTCCCCTTTTACTTCCAGAATTGGCCATTTACTTCCTGAAGTGAGTTGTTCTCTTCACTACTGATATGCTCTTTTGCTGAAAGATTATTCTCTGTGAACATAAATGGCTTAACAAAAAAAGTTTTAGCTGAACTTAAAGAAAGCAAAAATTGTGTAATGAGAGGAAAGTGTTTTGAAATACTTCATATCGTATTAAATTATGGCATGCCCGAGTTTGGCCGTTGGCCCTAGATGAAACAGCATTTTAGCAGTGGAGGAGGGTGAGCAGGGAGTGTGAG
Source organism: Podarcis pityusensis (assembly GCF_964106645.2). NCBI lineage: Eukaryota > Metazoa > Chordata > Lepidosauria > Squamata > Lacertidae > Podarcis > Podarcis pityusensis. The sequence continues at coordinate 30,656,096 of NC_138031.1, read as the reverse complement.
AAAGGCAAGTTTACATAAGTGCAGCTTCAATTCATCAGATATACCAATGCAGATGTTAAGATGGGAACATTTATGGTGCTCTGGAGAGTGATCTAATTGAGCATGCTTATTTTACTTTTATTTAGTAAACAAAGGTTTTTCTATATTGTACCTCATGCTATTTTTTTGTCCCAATATGCCACAAGCATTTGACTTGAGATATATACTGTACATGTTTTTCTCATTTACATGCCAGGGATAATCACTTGAAAAGCATTACCACTTTGCAACTGGCACACTTGCCCAAAATACTATCGGCATCCATTTATTTTTATTATTGAACATATGAAACAAGGTGGAAAAATCCCTGGAAATATAAAGCACCAGGCTTGAGGGTGGGGCGGGACTGATTTTTTTTTGGGGGGGGGAGTCTAAAATCAGTGGCCAGCAGAGTATATGCACAACAACAGCATAAGGAATGGAAGTTATGTTCCAATCACAATCTTTTGGTGGTGTTTCCTATAAAAGCCAGTTCTCTGAGCTTTACTGGTAAATGCTTCTATCGTCATCTCTTTTGCAGTTAAGTGTAGCTGGAAAGAGGACCAAATAAGGCTGATATAGTTGATTGTGGTGTCTTGAACAATCTCTGACTCTTTGGTAAAATACATGTATAAAGCTGGTGCTGTCTCCATATTGACATACTGTATTATGTTGTGTGTGATTCCCTCTTGCCCCGCCCCGGAAAGCAATACTGTATATATCACAGTTTAGGGAAGGAGTGCTTATTCTGTCTGCAAACATGAATTGCAAACATGAATTCAGGGGGACATTCCAGATCTGAGCCTAAATTGGAACCTTTAAACTGTCCTTTATAATCATTAATGCCTCTTATTTTCACCATGCATGTCTTGTCTTCTGGGTCTGTATGTAAAAGTGTCGAATGGCTGTCGGAGACAACTGTGGTGCCTCACAAATCACAGTAAAACGAAACAGCTTCAGAAGCCTGATTGTAGGAAAATACACTTTCTTTCTCAGCATTCACCTCTAGTTATGTAAAGTACAGGCCCATCCATAAACAGGCACTCCATAAACAGGCCTTCCTCCTTCCCCCCCCCCAAAAGCATCTAATTAGGATAATCTAATTTATGTCTACTCAAAAGTAAGTACCTCTGGATTGTATAGGATAACAGCCTAAAAACTTCATGGGCCCTCTTTAAAAAAATTCATAGAAGTTATTTTTTCTTTTCTTTAGAGAATTATCATACACCATTTTGTGTCTCATTTCACATTGTTCCTCCTTTTCATTCATTTCATTCATTCATTTTCGAGAGTCATGGTTCCTCATTTTAAAGCAGGGGCAGAGGGGTTGAAATTTATGAATGGATCTCCCTTCACACACACACACGGTAAGGACAACAACTTTGCTACAACAACCTACAGCTACTCCATTCATGAAAGATGAAGCAGCCTAGACGCTGCCTATACCACAGTCAGTTAATGTTTAAGGGAAAATTAGTGTAGATTTTGTGGTTTATTTGACAATATATAATAAACCACTTAATCATCAAAAGCCTCTGAGTAGTTTACATAAAACAATATGAAATATTTATTAAAATATTGCTGCTGTTTGTTATATTTATTTGTCATCTCGCACTGAAGTGTAAAAACAAAACAAAAAATGGAAATAACTAAAAAAAAGTATGTTAAAATCAAACATAAAAAGAGCAGTGAAACAAGACCTCAAGTGGCATCAAGGTTCAGAAACGGGCAGCCAAAATGATCAAGGTTGCATTGTTTGAGACTTTTTAGTTTAGAGAAGAAGCAGGGTTGGATTTAGGTTTGATGAGGCCCTAAGCTACTGAACGTAATAGGGCCCTTTATATGTCCAGCTGTCCTTTGTCAACAACAAATTGTCACTGTTTTTTGTGTTGAATATATGCTATGTGGTAATTTATGGACCAAATGGGTATCTAAATCCAGTTGCACATAACAAAATATGTATTGTATCAAAGTAATTTTTGAACTTATATTTGGAAATGTACACCCAGTTTTTTCCCTTTAATTTTTTTTGGGGGGCCCCAAGAGAGTGGGGCCCTAAGCTATAGCTTGTTTAGCTTATACGTAAATCCAGCACTGAAGAGGCAGGGATACGAGATAGAGAAGAGTTTTTCTCCCTCCTAATGCTAGAGCTCATGGAAATTCAATGAGTGCTCTTGTACTCAAATCCTGTTTGCAGGTTTCCCACAGGCTTTTGGTTGGCCACTTGTAAACAGGGTACCAGACTATCATTCTATGATTCATCGCAACCACGTGCAGGCTCTTCTTACAATCTTATGAGCTGCATATTCCTGCATTGCTGGGGGCTGGACTAGGTGATCCTCAGGGTCCCTTGCAACTCTACAATTCTACGGCTCATCCAAAACACATGCAAAGCTTACCCACCCTAATTAAAAGAATGCGTACAGAAAGAGGACACATAGTTACCCTCCCAGTTAAGAACCTGAGTCAATAAAAAATATTTTTGAATGGCACCTAACAGACACAATGATGGTGCCCAGATTTCCCTGGGCAGACCTGATAAAATAAAACTTTAGAAGAAAAAAAATATATATGATTGATCAAAAACATAGATAAAACCAGCAGTTTTGAAGCAAGTGTACATAATAAAATTACATGTCTGGGTAGGCTGTCAAGGTGGCAAAAGATGTCAAGGAAATAAACTACTATCTGAATTTTAGAAGACATCTGAAGGCAGCCCTGTTTAGGGAAGTTTTTAATGTTTGACGCTTTACTGTGCTGTTAATTTTCAGTTGGGATCCGCCCAAAGTGACTGGGGAAACCTTATTAGATGGACAGGGTATAAATAATAACATCACCATTATTATTATTATTATTATTATTATTATTATTATTATTATTATTAGCTTGCCTGAACAAACACGTTTTTAGAAGACACAAAATGCAACACAGTAAAGGTGCCATCCCAAACGTAAATGCACTTGGAATTTCAGAGATCAGGTGCTTCCACACTGAAAAATTTAAAGAATTTTTCTATTTTTTAAAAAAAATCTTATTTGATAACTGAAATAATTTTTCCTGCTCTTTATTCATAACAAATGTTTGTCATGTCTAGGTGTGAAACGGTGGATATTTGCTTTTGAGTAAAATAGCAGGAAAAATATTTTGCATGTATTGAGACTTTTTAAAAACGAAAACTATAAATAATAATCCCCAAAATTTTGCTTAGTGCCACATACACACTAGACCAGATTCAGGATCAGGGGCAAAAAAAACCCTAGCTTTAATCATTAATAAATGACTGGATAATGTTAACTAATTAATGGACAGGTAACACTTCTTTCTTGTTAAGACCAGTTTTCAAAATCTGCAAGGTCCTGCCAGATTATTTTTACAAATTAGTTTTGTGCTTAAATATTATTTCATTGGACTTGTAGTCAAAGTAACAGAGGAAAAATATGATTTCATTGGAATTGTAGTCAAAGTAACCAACAAAAAAACAGTTGGGGTTGTGTCAGGGAACTGCCATCAGTGCCGGAAGGAGAGAGCAAAATCCAGAGGGATTCCAGAGAGCGTCCCGGGATTGGGAGAGGCAGCCCATCTTCTGGGGAAGAGAATCAGCGTAGCACCAGTGGAGAAGGGGGGCAGATGGGGGAAGCGGCAAGGCGGTCCCATGACTCCTTGCCGGGGACCAGCGGGGAGAGTAGGGGTCCTCCGCTGCCTACGCCCTCCTTGCGCAGAAGGCTTTCGCGCAGAGAGAGTAGGAGGAGACTAGACGTCAAAGAGCTTCTTTGCTGGAAGAAGTTTAAGAAACGCCCACTGACGGATTCTGCCAGCGATTGAGACAGCCACGGGTGAGTGGCTGTCCGGACAGAAAAGGTTCACTCAGGCAACCCAGCCAGGTGTTTGCACCGGCTTACGCACGAGCAACCCCTAGAACCACTACAGGTTGGTATACATTCTGTTGCTAAGTCAGCTGTCATATACATGGTGAAATAAGGCATCGAATGACACCAGTGAAAAGGAAGTATTGCACATATTTTGATACGTAAGCATTTCTTACAGTAAACTGAAGATGTTCAAGTTTTGTGGAATTCAAACACAGCTAAATATTTTAATATATTTTATAACTGCTAAGCAGAACTTTGCTTCCTTTATACATACACGCTCAACGAACCTGTTGAAATGGAGGACAAAAACATGTTTACACAGGCATTCCCTTGATCTCTCTTCTGTTTTAATTTCTGTGTTGTTTTAATGTAGGAATGGGGAACTGAATCCGACCAGTGGGATAGAGCTCTATCCTTCATTTGCCTAATATGACAGGTGGGGGCGGGCACTCATGTGTCAGTCTCCTGATGTCACAAAGATATCATGCAGCGAGGGGCTTTGAAGTCTCCATGATGCTCAGGACATCAAAGCACAATGCAGGACTTAGAAAGAGCCCTGTGCAGTGCTTTCTTGTAGTGAGCTGATCATCAGCAACTTCTAGGTGTTAAGCAGGTCTCTTTGCAAGGCCCTTCAAGCATCAACTGATTGGTAGTGACAACAACCTTCCCTTGCCAATACACCATCAGGAAGACCTCCCAAGAGCTGCATATTGGCAGCTTCATCTTCACCTGTCACCTGCCATCACATCACATGGAGCAGGTGGGCCTTGTAGGCCAAACTGGAGCCTGTGCCGACCCAGATTAGGTTTGCAGGCTGGAGCTTCCCCACCCCTAGTTATTGTGAATTTTAATTATGGATGCTTATCTCTGTATGTTACTTTTTGTAAGGAAAAATTCCATCACACTGCAGTTGGTATGGCTGCCAATAGGATCTGCACAGAGAGGGCTCTGTGAGCACGCCTGCTCTCCCCCTGTCGCTGCTACTGGTTGATTTGGGAGATGGGGTAGGTGATGGGGCCAACAGAATGAGCAAGACAGGCAGGGGGGTCAGTCTCCTTCGTCTGCTTCCTTCTGGTGGTGGTGGGGTGAAGGGGTGAAAGACTTTCTCCTCTTTATCGCCACCATCCCATCACCAGTGGCAGCATCAACAGGGGGAACTGTGTATTGGGGTGAGCTGTTTAGGGAATGAGGGGATGAGGATTGGCAATGAATTGGGGTCGGGGTTGATGGGTACATTGGAATGGGGGAGTTGAAGTTGAATGTTTTCCTTTCTTCTCCCCGCCCTTCCCCATCTGTTCTGGTTTTTCCTCCAGTGTAGAGGGAGTGTAGGGATGGAAAAGGAGGGCAGAAAACTCCCTTGCACTCATGCAAAAAGTCAGTGGCACTCACTTGTGAGAACTGTCCTGGGTCATTTCCAGATTGTCACACTTTTGTGTGTATCTCCCACTCAGAAATATGGTATACGGTGTGTCCTTGGTACAGTAAGAATGCAGATAAAGCAGGTACATTGCAAGAGGCAAAGGTACTATAGCACTCTTGTGAAACAAATACACATCTTTTTTTAAAAAAGGACTTTTGTGGTAAGGGAAGAGGCAGAAGTGCTGGATAAAAACCATGTCATGGCAACAAATAAACCACGCAAATGTTGTGAAAACAAACCAGGAGTATTGCATGATAGACACTTCATCTGGAAGTGACTCTTGCAGCAATCAACATCTAGAGCATGTTTGCTTTCAATAACTGATATCTGTTTCTAGTGAAATTCTATTGGGCATCTTTTACATTTATAAAAATGTGTTATGCAGTTTGAAATTTATACAGTATGTTACATACAGTGCAAAATGCACAGTATGTTGATTTTAAATAGTTGTTTTCTAGCTGACGCTGATGAACAGTATAATGCCTTCAGAATACCCAAAGCATAATGCAATATGCATAATGCAATGCCTTTGCAAATAAAAATGTTTTTATAGTGCCTTTTTGGAGTACCTCATTATGAAGGTATGGTGCTGCTTCCCCCCCCCCCCAGCCACTTTTAGCCTCTCTTTCAACAATCTTGTCCATTGCAGTGTGGATTTTTTTGTCCTACAAAACCTACAGCCGTGAGAGTCATGGAGTAGCGCTGCCCAAGGTTCGATTACTTGGTCATCCTAACATGTAATTAAACAGAGACAGCTTTTATATATTTTTCTTTTGAAATGCCTGTCATTGTGATGGGTGGGATGTATACAGAGAGAGGGGAAGCTTTTCTATTGCAAGGGCACTCTGAAAGTATAGTTCTCTGTGCATAAACACGTTGCACTTTCCTGCAGATGTGCGCATGGATCATGTTGTGCCTTCACTGTAATAGTGTCGACAAGTTCAGCACTCTATCTATTGCATTTGTACCCTACTCTTCAGCCAAGAAGGTTCTCTCAGTGGCTTATGTAGAATCAATGAAAACAAGACAGTTGCTGCCCGCATTCATTCATTCATTCATTCATTCTCTCCCTCTCTTTCTCTCTCTCTCTCTCTCTCTCTTTCTTTCTGTCCCCCAATACATGACATACAAGGGGAAACGGATAGGGAGAGAAGAAGAAAAAATCAAACTCAGACACCAAGCCTTCAACCATTGCCTTTCTTGAGCACTTGTGGATAGGGGACAGGCCCTAAACACTAACAAACATAAATGTGGAAATTAGGGGTTTCCATGCAGTAGTACCATCATTTTGCAACTGTGGGACAGTCCCGCAAGCTAATGCCCTTCTCACATTCGTGTTCTAGCAAGCATTCATAGGGGAAAATGGGGCAGGGATATAGCCAGATTTATTGGTTCTACTATGTGCCCTTTGGTGTTTTTGTTAATGTTGGTGGTGGTTCTAGTATTCGATATTGAATTTGATATTGTTTCTTATTCATTAGCCTCTCAGAGGGCTGTGGGCCATGTGGTGGGTTACAGATACCAAGCACAAATCAAAATACAATAGTAAACATCTCCCAAGTAAATTAAACTAGACCTAAAAGACCAAGGTTCAAATGTCCACTTGGCCATGAAACTCATGGGGCAATCACTGCTTCTCAGCTTAACCTACCTCACAGATTTGTTGCGGGGATTAAATGAGGAGGGGCCGACTCAATGTATGGAGAAAAAACCCCATGTATTGGAGAAAAAAGGTGGGGTGTAAATTCAATAAATAAAATCCACTCCAATAGATAAAGTAGAATGCAGCCATTGTATCAAATCATATAATGAAGGCATCAGACAGTGCAACAATAGTCTGTATATTGCTTAACCAATTATTCTAAAATTCACAGTTAAAGAAGTTCCTCAATGATGAAATCCAGTTACAGTAAATGTTTTTTTCCCTTTCTTTCTCTTCCTTTTGATGCAATTCATTGTAAAAAAATATATGGCATGTGATTGGTTAAAACAGGAAGCTCTCTTCACATGCAAAGACCAGAGAGTTTTGCTGATTGAATTAATTCTGAACTCATTGCCCTTCTGAGTAAAGTTTTAAATTACCACAGGGTAATTTTCCCACCCCCTCCCCGCAAAAATACTTGTTTTGTTTTAGAAGGGTTTAACACAATTGTTCCAAGATATTACAAGGTTTTTGAATTGTCAATCTTGTTTTCAGTGCTTAGAACTTAAACTTGTTAGAACTTACACAAGATACTCGTGCTGATTGCCAAAGGAAAGGAAAGTTCGTGTTTAGTCCTGGAGGTTCTGCTAAATATGATTAGAAGGGACCAATTGGTTAAAGGTATACAAGTGGGAGCTAAACAGTACAAACTGAAAGCATTTGCAGATGACTTAGTATTGACTTTACAGGAGCCAGAATCAAGTACTAAAAGAGTACTAGAATTGATTCAAGAATTTGGTCAGGTAGCAGGTTTTAAGTTGAATAAGACGAAAACTAAAGTTTTGGAGAAAAATCTAAATGAGATTGAGAGAGAGAAGTTTCAGAAGGAGACAGGACTGACACTGGTTAAGAAAGTGAAATATTTAGGGGTTAATATGACTGCTAAGAATGTGAATTTATTTAAGGATAATTATGAAAAATGTTGGACTGAAGTGAAAAAAGATTTAGAAATATTGTCAAATTTGAAGCTATCGTTGCTAGGCCGAATTGCTGTGATAAAAATGAATGTATTGCCAAGAATGCTGTTTTTGTTTCAAACACTGCAAATTTTGGACAAAATGGACTGTTTCAAGAAGTGGCAGAGAGATATCTCCAGATTTGTCTGGCAGGGCAAGAAGCCTCGTATAAAATTTAAAATATTAACTGATGCTAAAGAAAGAAGTGGATTTGCCCTGCCAGACTTAAAACTTTATTATGAATCAGCCGCTTTTTGTTGGCTGAGAGAATGGATGCTTCTTGAAAACACGGATGTTTTGGACTTGGAAGGTTTCAATAATGTATTTGGTTGGCATGCATATTTATGGTATGATAAGGTTAAAGCACACAAAGCATTCAAAAACCATATTGTAAGAAAAGCATTGTTTAATGTCTGGATAAGATATAAGGATTTGTTAGAAAATAAAACCCCAAGATGGCTGTCACCAATGGAAGCAAAAGCTCAGAAAAAACTCAATATGGAGGCCAAATGGCCGAAGTATTGGGAAATTTTGGAACAAGAGGGTGACAGATTAAAACTGCAGAGCTTTGAAAAATTAAAAAACAGAGTACGAGATTGGCTCCATTATTACCAAATAATGGAGGCATAAAACTCGGACAAAAAACTAGGCTTCCAGGTGGAAAAATCAAAGCTGGAAACAGAATTGTTAGATCCTAAAGTTAAGAATCTGTCAAGAATGTATAACTTGCTGTTGAAATGGAATACTCAAGATGAAATGGTGAAATCTGCTATGATTAAATGGGCACAAGATGTTGGACATAATATTATGATGGCTGACTGGGAACAGTTATGGACCACTGGTATGAAGTTTACAGCATGTAATGCCTTAAAAAAGAATTTAATGAAAATGATATACAGGTGGTACATAACACCAGTCAAGCTTGCAAAAATTTACCATTTGCCCGATAACAAATGTTGGAAATGTAATGAAACTGAAGGTACATTCTTCCACCTTTGGTGGACATGCCCAAAGATTAAGTCATTCTGGGAGATGATCTATAATGAAATGAAAAAGGTATTTAAATATACCTTTCTAAAGAAACCAGAGGCCTTTCTCCTGGGCATGGTAGGCCAATTAGTGCCAAAGAAGGACAGAATTTTTTTCATGTACGCCACAACAGCAGCAAGAATACTTATCGCAAAGCACTGGAAGACACAAGATCTACCTACCAAGGAAGAATGGCAGATGAAGCTGATGGATTACATGGAACTGGCGGAAATGACTGGCAGAATCCGAGACCAGGGAGAAGAGTTGGTGGAAGAAGATTGGAAAAAATTTAAAGTATATTTACAGAAATATTGTAAAATTAATGAATGTTAGAAGGATGCTGGAAAGAAGTTATAAGACTCTAGTAGAAATGTTATAAAGAATTAAGTATGAATAGACTGACAATGGGTAAAGGTTAAACTTAAGGCTTAAATTGCGTTAAGATAAATTATGGAACTAAATTTGAGAAAGAGGGAAAGGACTTGCTGGAACAATTAACTGAACTAGAATACAAAAAAGGAGGTGTGAGGAAGTCGAGGAAACAAGCAAATGAAAGATAAGGATATGAAAATACGGGGTTTCTCTTTTTTGTTCTTTTTTCTTCTTTTTTTCTTTTTCCTTCTATTTCCTTAAAGGTTTGTGTTTTTTAAATGTTTCTGGTTTTTTTTTCTTTTTTAATGTTTTGATGTATTGTTGATTATTGTATTTTCTTTTGTTTTTGAGGTTTTGTAATTGTTTATTGCTTGTATTCTTTTTTTTCCTTTTTTCTTTTTTGTAATACCTAAACTCTAACAAATATCTTTTTTTCTTTTTTTTTTTAAAAGGAAAGTTCGTGTTTAGGTATTTCTCTTAATTAGTATTACCTACTCTTGGTTCAATTGTAGCCATAATTATTTTAACTGCAATTGATATTTTAGGTATATTAGTGTTTCGCTACACAAGATTTGTTCATTGTGTTTGTTATTATTTGATTGGCTTCATTTCAGTTGCCAGACTGGGGAAATTCATGGGAAATGTGTCACTCTTTGAATTAGTAACCTAGGTATTTGGGACTATGTGCTTAAATTCTATATCTGTTTGTCATTCAGAAGTACTCTTAATAATTTTGGGAGTAAGCCCCTCTGAAGTGTGAAATGTGAATAGAAAAGAGCAAACCTATAGAATTGTGGTGTTAGGTGTGATATTATTGTCACTTATTTTGTGAAGTTTAGGGGTTTGTAGCCTACCTGAGAGGTATCTGCTGGCTTAGGGAAACCCAAGGTATGCAGAAGTACGGAACACAGGAACATGCCACTGGCTAGATTTGGCACAGACATGAACTGTTCCCTATCACTAATGTAAATTACTTTAAAAATATGCCACCACAACTAGTACTGGGCCAAAAAGCATTCATTCAATCCAGCTGAATTTCATAAAACATTCCCTGAAGTTTGTGTTCAGCTTTTGAAAGTGTATGAATTTAATTTTTTTTTTTTTTGTTCTAACTTAAATACACTGCGGCAAATGGTTTCCCTCCTCAGTTTCTCTTTCTCTTTCACTCTCTCTTTCTGTCTCTCTTATTCTTAAACCAAAAAAAGGAGCCTTGCATCTGCTTCAAGTGGTAGCTTCACTGCTCCCAAATATACTGTGTTTCTGGGCCAGAGTTTTCCTGGAAAGGATGTAGCAGCATTCCCAGGGAAATTCAAGGGAAAGATGTCACTCTTTGAATTAGGAACCTGGCTGTTTGGGACTATGCTTAAATTTTAGATCTGTTTGTCATGCAGAAGTACTCTTAATAATTTTGATACAAAATATCAAAGTCTTTATGTGTACAGTGGTACCTCGGGTTAAGTACTTAATTCGTTCCGGAGGTCCGTTCTTAACCTGAAACTGTTCTTAACCTGAAGCACCACTTTAGCTAATGGGGCCTCCTGCTGCTGCGCCGCCACTGCACAATTTCTGTTCTTATCCTGAAGCAAAGTTCTTAACCTGAGGTACTATTTATGGGTTAGTGGGGTCGGTAACCTGAAGCGTATGTAACCTGAAGTGTATGCAACCCAAGGTACCACTGTAGTAGAGCCAGGAGTCATTATATCATTGATACAATCAACATCCCATTGTCACAGTCCGGTTCACAGCAAGGCAGGAAGCGTGTTGCTGTGGCAAAGAGGTAAAGGGAAATGCTCTTGCCACCAGGTGCTGTGAGTTACTAATCGGCCTCACCTGTGCGGCTGCGCCTTGCCTCTTCAGAACAAACCTAGGAAAGCCCCAGTCCTGCGGAGCCCTACTGGTCACAGGGACTGGCTCCTGCATGCACTCCTGACACCCATGAGATCTGGTTCTCTTTTTATGAAGGCGAGACCATCTGCCTATAAATCTGATTTCATTATTGCGAATTGCTCCAATAACAATTAAGGTTGAACATGGTGCACAGATATTGTAAAATAAATACAGTCAGAAAGAGGCTACCCTTTCCTGGCTCTTTTTATTTACCTAAGTGGCTCTTCAAAAAGAAAACCATAGGAAGAGATAGTTGTAGTTTTGTTCTTTAACAATGCTTTTTGTGGTCTTCCTACCACCCTTGAGAGCTCCAACCACATTCTTTTTGGATCTACATTCCATGCATATTCTCCATTTCATAGCATGAGGACTAAATACCACTCAGACTAAATAGCCTGAGCCACAAAGGAATCAAGCTCAGGTTATCTGGTTTCAAGCCCATATAGAGTGAAAGGAATTTTATTTGACCGGGTTGTAGACCAAGTGGAATTCAAAGTACTGAACAGAGCATATTTAACAGTAGTTAAGAAATTTACAAACTGAAGCTGAAAATGGTAAAAATACATTTTTAATCAGGAGGTGCCAATGTAGGCAGTGGGTTCAGCAATATTTTCTATGGTGCTCACAAAAGGTCTTAGTAAACACCCCCTCAAAAAAACACAACACAGGAGAGACTGTTTGCTCTTCCTGCTCAGCACACGTTCGAATTACCTGAAAATGACTGAACAACCAAGGAATTGCCTGAAAAGGGAGATTTGGTCTTCTTGGTACTTATATCGTTGGGGGTCTAAGGAAGGCTTTTTTAAAAGGCAGCTTAGAACTAGGGATGTCAGCGAATTCAGACAGAAATGGGAAAGGAAGTAGAAATTGCTGCAGTAGAAATTGCTTTTTGTCTGTGGTGATGAATAGAAAACATTTGAGCAAATACAATCCGTATTTGTTCACATCATTGCTGTATTTTGTAAGTCTGCAAATGATATCGAATTAATTACTTTTGTTTACATTGCTCTGGCATTTCCTTTCCATTGAAATAAATGTAAGTTACAGAAATATTTACGTAAGTCGTTTAACTTATGTTAAATAGCAGACAGCAAGACAAATAGTGTAGTGTTCAGTCGAAAGCAAAATGCAGTGGATCAGAAGCAGCACTGAATGTGGCAAATACAGATTGGAATGAAAATAAGTGAAATGAAAATGAAAATGAAAAATGAAATTGGAATGAAAATAAGACTTCCTGATTAAGGGATTCTTGCTCTGAACAGTTAAAATGGATATATCTTATTATTTTTCATTTTACACGTAACAGCTTTCAATAAAACCAGCAAGGCTGCTTCTAATACTGTTTATGAAAACAGTTTATATATACATTTCCTATTTTTTATTGAATGAGCATAAATAAAATAAAGGTGTCTTTGACAGGAAAGTTGCAGACAAATATTTTTTTTGTATTTCTTTTCTTTATTATATTTTGTTAAACCTGAATTTGGTGTATCCTGACATTCCTCATATTCTTTAAGAAAGCTCATTAACATTTATTCTTGGTGTCTTTGTTGGCTGAACTGAACATGAAACATTAAATTCTGTCTTCTTTTATGGATTGCATTGGGCCTGTTAAGCCTCCTTATGCTACTGATAGGGTCTGGGCATAACTGTTTGAGTAAGACTCTTATAAGGCTTGGGCAGAACAGATGTGGGGATGGCTTGTCCAGAAGCAATGGCAATCCCAAGACAACCTTTTAAGGACAGTCAGAGCAGCACCAGATCAGCTGTCACTTTTAGGTTACAAAAATCCAAATACCTAGAGCTGTCTGCTTCTAACAAGTGCAAGAAAAAAGAAAAGGTTTTTTGGAAAGGCCTATGGCAAGGATGTGGAACCTGTTGTTGGACTCCATCTCCCATCCATCCCAGCCAGGATTGTCAATGTATGATGGTAGTTGTGATCCAACAACTAGGGAGCCATTGTGGTGTAGTAGTTAAGAGTGGTAGTCTCGTAATCTGGTGAACTGGGTTCGCATCTCCACTCCTCCACATGCAGTTGCTGGGTGACTTTGGACTAGTCACACTTCTTTGAAGTCTCTCAGCCTCACTCACCTCACAGAGTGTTTGTTGTGGGGAAGGAAGGGAAAGGAGAATGTTAGCCGCTTTGAGACTCCTTAGGGTAGTGATAAAGCGGGATATCAAATCCAAACTCCTCCTCCTCCTCCTCCTCTTCTTCTTCTTCCAACAACACCTGCAGGGTCACGAGGTCACCAGCCCTCATGTATTAGAAAATGTCCATGGAAATGCTGGTTTTCCTTTGTTAAAGTTCCTGTTTTCGCTAGCCATATATTATGGAACCTGCTGTCTTGGTTCTCACCATTAGTCTGGTTGTCCTGCAGTAGAGTGTTTTCTTAGGTGCTACTGCCTGAGCTGGCAAGCCCTCAACTAGGTGACAGGGCTGTGCTCTGGTCTGGTTGTCTCTCCAGCCACCTCTGTAATTGGCACCAGAGCTCTATGTTGGAGCACACTGTGCCTCAGCCTTTGCCTTTACAGTGATACCTTGGTTCTCAAACTTAATCCATTCCGGAAGTCCATTCCAAAACCAAAGCATTCCAAAACCAAGGCGCACTTTCCCATAGAAAGTAATGCAAAATGGATTAATCCGTTCCAGACTTTTGAAAACAACCCCTAAAACAGCCATTTAACATGAATTTTACTATCTCACAAGACCATTGATCCATAAAATGAAAGCAATGAACAATGTACTGCAGTCACACAACCAATCAGTCAGTAGCTGAACTGGGTTCCACACAGTCACAAAAAGAAAAGAAAAAAGAGCCACAAAAATGCAAAATAAATAGCAAAAACAGCATAACACTCAAAACAGAAGTGTGGCACTCAAAGGCTTCTGAAAAAAGTTTGCAAACCAGAACACTTACTTCCGGGTTTGCAGTATTTGGTTTCCAAGTTGTTTGAATACCAAGGTGTTTGAGAACCAAGGTACAGAACACGCATCTTGCCTGAGGTATGCAGCAGTTGCTTGGTGTGCATGGTGTGTCGCCTTAGTACACAGGCCTGCTCAATGACCACACAGAGAAGCATGCAATAGAAAAATGGGATAAAAATATGAGAAAATAACATCAAAAGCAAACACCCTTGTTAGAAAGATGTCATGCGCTATCTCCCTGCCTGGGCTGCTGCCAAAAAGATAAGACTGTCATCCAGCCAGAATTTTAACACCTGCTTCTGGAGGGTAAGAACCCAGAGACTGTCCAACTTGCCAAGTATAACAGCAACTGTACACACACAAAAATCCCATTGCCTCAGATATGAGTCTTGGGCCCCATCTGTGCTGTGCTGTAGATTTAAAGCTGTATCATATCACTTTAAACAGTCTTGGCTCCCCCCCAAAGAATCCTGGGAAGTTTAGTTTGTTAAGGGTGTTGAGAGTTGTCAGGAGACCCTTATTCTCCTCAGAGAGCAAGGAACATCAGAGTCCAACGATGCATTGCAGCCAGCAATACATATTACAGGCCTGCTTGTGAGCAAGCACTATGTTCTTAATGAGTGATATCCCACCCATGAGTAGGGAGGTAGGGAATGGAGGAAAGAAGGAGCAAGGATCTCCTGAGCTGGCTCTAAGCAACATGTGCCCAGGACAAACAGCTCGGGCACCTGCCAATATCCATGCTTCCTTCTGAGGCCTGGAGCATTGGAATATACCAGGCAGATAGTTATATGGGTTGGAGGGCAGGCTCATTGACCCCTTCACAGCCATGATAATGATGCATAATTTTTGATGGCAGGGAAGGTTGTTGAATGTTGTTAAAATAAAAAAAACCTAAGCAATCATTTCAATGCTATGCATTAATCAGATCTATTTTATTATTGGCCAAAGGCTTCTTTGAGCTTAGGTTGCTATGTTGCAATGCAGGGCTGGAGAAACTTTGAACCACCAGATGTTGGAAGCCAATGCCCCTTGTCGCAACTGGTGTGGCCGATAGTTAGGGGTAGTAGGAGTCCAGCAACATCTAGAGGGCCACAGGTTCTCAATCCCTCCAAATGGGTTTGTTTTTCCCTTAAAGAGACTATGCATCCTCACACAAAAATGAGCTTTAGTTGTTTTGCTCTTACTCCATTTCTAGAAGTCTGAACACTGAGAATATGCCTGTAAATAAAATATTATAGGAGCGGAGAAGTTAAACATTTAAAAGCCTCGGCTTATATAACATTGTTTAATAGCAGGCAGCGTCATAATACATGGCTCGCATTTACTGGAACTGGCATCATGGACTTATCACAAAGCAAACATACCTAAATGGGCATTAACCCTTCTATCAGCGGCTGGAGAGCAAGGCTTATGTGGAATAGTTAGCCAAAGCATGCGCCTCATGCACATTTTTATCAGAGAGACAATTTTGTTTGCTAGACCCAGCCAGATGGAGGGGGAAACTTCTTGAACTTTGCTGTGGTCCCTGACCAATAAGGGTGATCCACACAGACAAAAATGGTTTCCATGCACAGATTTGCTCCTCAAGGGTTAGTGTAGACAGGCATGGGGATCATGCTGCTCCCCAGATTGCCAGACTACAACTCCCATCATCCCTGCTCATTGGCTATGTTGGCCGTGGCTGATAGGAATTGGAGTTCAACAATGCGACAGGTTCCTCCTCCTTGCTATAGAATGAGGGTTGCTCTGCGTTCAGCCCCTCTGGGTGCGCATTCAGGAAGAGCCCTGATCCAAGGATATGCAGATAAAACAGTAAGCCAAGCATCTCCCACTGTGCCTATATGAGCACATGCACCCTTCGTAATATACGTGGGGCTACCTTTGAAGGTGACCCGGAAACTACTACTAATCCAGAATGCGGCAGCTAGACTGGTGACTGGGGGCAGCCGCTGAGACCATATAACACCGGTCCTGAAAGACCTACATCCCAGTACATTTCCGAGCACAATTCAAGGTGTTGGTGCTGACCTTGAAAGCCCTAAACCGCCTCGGCCCTGTATACCTGAAGGAGCATCTCCACCTCCATCGTTCTGCCCTGACACTGAGGTCCAGCTCTGAGGGCCTTCTGGCAGTTCCCTCACTGCAAGAAGCAAAGCTACAGAGGGCCTTTTTGGTAGTGGCGCCCGCCCTGTGGAACACCCTCCCATTAGATGTCAGATAAACAACTACCTGATATTTAGAAGACATCTGAAGGCAGCCTTGTTCAGGGAAGTTTTTAATGTGTGACATTTTAATGTATTTTTAATCTTTCCTGGAAGCCGCCCAGAATGGCTGGGGAGACCCAGCCAGATGGGTGGGATACAAATAATAAATTATTATTATTATTATTATTATTATTATTATTATTATTATTCAGACAATCACAATGAAAACAACATGGCACCATCTCCCTCATAAAAAGCACTGTAATTTACTGTCTTATTATTCTGCAACCTGCCCTGAAATCTTTAGTGCAGGGTGGGCAATAGATGCATTAAACAAATAAGTAAAAGCACCCAGGTTACAATAATAATAATAATAATAATAATAATAATAATAATACAACATTTTAAAAAAGGAATTTCAAAAGTACCAGTATATCCCCAAATGGTTATGGCACTGTAAAACCATTAGAGATTTGATGGGCAAAACTCTATACCATATTCCCATTGCCATCACGCCATAGAACTGTATAAAGGCACGGCCACTTTTGTTTTCAATCCCTTTCCTATTAATCCCTACCATGGAATTTACATTTTTCACTTGGTGAACAAAACAAAGCTAAAAACTGGGACATTTTTTAAACTAGCAGTTAAAAGGACATGGGGTTGACTTCAAAGGAACAATACTCTAATGCATAAATGAAAGTTCATTTGTTTTTTAAATAACCACACCTCACAGCCCAGCCTATGAGTTCTGTCATTCCTTCACCTTTTAATTGGCCTTCAGAGAACATACAGTAGCTACCCAGAATATATGTTTATGCTTTCGGTGTACAAATTTCAGTGGGGTATGTGTGTATTAGCTTGCCAAAAGGACTATCTGAATGGGTAATGAAAAGGTATGATTGATTTATATAGATAAGAAAATTAGCAAGCTCTGAGCACAAATTTAAGCATGCAGCTTTTTAACCCCAACAGTTAATCCTCTGACACTTTCAGGGCAGTTTCCTCTGTTGTGTAAATTTGCCATTCATTTCTCCAGTGATGCCATGTGGAACCTTGCCAAGATCACGATAGTTCTCAATGGGAGTCTGAAATAATCATGGGAGTTTTTCACAACTGCTGGACAACTTTGTCAAACATTGACAGAGTCTGCTACATTTATGGCAACTCCATGATGCATGGAGAGTCAATATAACGTCACAACAGGGTTTGGGGTTTTTTTTTAAGCGAGAAGATTCTCCTTCTAAACAAAAGCTGTTTCCCTCGTTTTTTTGTTTTCCTTTTTTTAAGCATAGTTCTTTATTTTTAAACCATCCGTATGTTATTTTTTTCTATACATCACTCTTGATATTCTGCCAACTAAAAAGTGATGTAGGAAACTATGGGTAGGAACTTCATTCTAACCAGCTGAACAATAAAGCAAACTAGCTTGCATCTATCAGGCAATCGTTTTTATCTGATCAAACAATTCTCTTTTAAATTCTAAAGCAAGTTGAATAATTCACCTTTTGCTGGTTTGCTAATTTGTTTCAGCATTAATATTTACACCTCGTGTGAATTGATTTGGGAGGCCTATGATTTGGTCCAAGATAAAAACAATACCATGTGTGCATGGATTTGGGAAGCTTTGACGGTGATGGAGATGAAGCAGGAATAAATAAATAAATAAAGGTACCACCATAAAGGAGGTCAATTGATCCTTTCTTGGGAGGGAAATCCAGAGTTGGGATGTTTAACTTTTAAGTTACAGGTTGGTTTGGGCTAAATTATGTTAGTGTGCTGTGCACCTCACACTACAGTATAGATCAGCCTTTCTCAACCTGTGGGTCCCCAGATGTTGTTGAACTACAACTCCCATCACCCCTAGCTAGCAAGGCCAGAGCTCAGATATGATGGGAGTTGTAGTCCAACAACATCTGCGGACCCACAGGTTGAGAACTGCTGGTATAGATGGTTTGTATATCTGTATGAGTTGATAGAATCTTTTATATGACATGTGTCTGAAAGCATATCAAAAACATAGAGGCACCTGCCACAAGACTCACAAACAACATATGCTCCTTGTCAGGTGTAGCTTGATGATAGATCAGATTATTGCATACAGAATATCTCAGGTTCAGTCTCCATCACCTGTAGCTATTAGGACCCCTGTCTGAAATCCAGGAGAGATACTGCCTGGCAATGTAAACAGATGGACCAATGGACCGACTTGTATAACACAACTTCCGCTGTGATATATGAAAGCAAGCCCCATGGAGTTCAATGGAACTTGGTAAGTGTGTATAGGATTACAGCCCTATAGATGAAGCTGACCAGAAGGAAGGCATGGGGCCTGTCTCTTACTAAAACATAAAGAAGAAAGGTGGAATAAAACAGACGTGTTTTATTAAGAGCCACTTGAAGATTGAGGGGCCCCAGCCCCCTTAAAACAAATATTGAAGGGGCCGAGGTGCCTTCATCCCCATAGAGTTGGCACGCCTGTCAGGGACAGTGGGAGTTGTGGTTCAGTAATGACTTATTCTCCTGCACTGTTCTTGCATTTGGTTTTCCCCCAGTAGAATTGCTGGGTTATGCTACTACAGGAGAAGTAGAACCCATAACTGGTGGACTGTGGACTATAAGGCTTATTCTCCCTCAGTTCCCTAGACAACAGCCATATCCCCTGTTTCAGTAGTTCCACTGGCTACCAGTCTATTTCCAGGCACAGTTCAAAGTTCAATTCCTCCTCCTGAGCACCCATTGCTCCTACCTCTCTCAGAAAGGCTGTTTACTTAGGATGTCTGCAAACCTATGTATTGAGTTAGGCTCCTGTCCTTCCTTGAGAGTAAGTTCCACCGAAGTAAATGGAGCTCACTTCTCAGTAGACATGCATAGATAGGATTGCATTGTTAGCCCCACTGAAATTGCTGGAACTTCAGCAGTTTTGCTCCACGCAGAAATGCAACCTTAACTGTAGCTCTTTCAAGGGGAAATACTGCATTCACCAAGTCTAATTTAAGACCTCACTAGACTTAATTACACTATCGAAAGGGAGAGAATTCTATTAAAAACCTGCCAGTGGAAGTGAATAACGTCCCCATTGCTGCCTCCCCTCAACTCACACAATGAATTTAGCAGAAGCTGGAGATTTACCTGTTAAATAAATCATTCAATTGTCGTTATTTTACTTTCCATTACATTTAAACCAACACCCTGCTATGCAATTAAATGTCACAAAGTCAGACTATGTATTATACGAAATCTTTACCTTTTAATTTTCAGCGGCAATTCTTTTTCAAAAGAAATGAGAAAGGAAAACTGCTTTGCAAAATTAAAGCTCATGAGGCTTCCAGCATTGGAGTCATTAAGTGAACTGAGGGATGTTCAGGTGGCAAATTACCAGACTACTCATTCAGAGCTGTCAGTGTTCTGTCAGCCACATAGACAAGGAAGAGGCCACCCTAGAATTCCTGCCAAAGGTATAGACAAATACGGTGCTGACAGCTGTTCTATGTTAGCATTTGTCCAGGTTTGTCTAGGACCCAGGGTGTAGACATTTGAGTGGGTTGTTGATTGAGGATGTGAGATGCAATTATGGGAGTGCTTGCAGCATAAAGGGTGCAATTCGATGTGTTTGAATGATGCGAGTGTGTCGATCCTGCGCAGGTGTGCTTGGAGGGGAATGCATTTCTAGCTGTAGTTAGGTGCTTGTGTGTAAACCAGGGGTCAGCAAACTTTTTCAACAGGGGCCCAGTCCACTGTCCCTCAGACCTTGTGGGGGGCCGGACTATATTTTTTTTGGGGGGGGGATGAACGAATTCCTATGCCCCACAAATAACCCAGAGATGCATTTTAAATAAAAGGACACATGCTACTCATGTAAAAACATGCTGATTCCCGGACCGTCTGCGGGCCAGATATAGGTGATTGGGCCGGATCCAGCCCCCGGGCCTTAGTTTTCCTATTCATGGTGCAAACCTACAGGCAAGATAAAATCTGTTAAAAATTAGAAACACCCCCCCCCCCCCTTTAAAAAGCCAAGGATTGTTAATGGCCAAAGGCCTGATTGTAGAGGAAAGTTTTCACCTGGCACTTAAAGATATGTGATGAAGACACCAGGTTGGCCTCCTTGGGAAGAGCACTGCACAAACAGGGAGCCACCTCAGAGAAAGTGCATTCTCATGTTGCCACCCTCTGAGTCTTCCATGTAGGGAGCACACAAAGAAGGGCCTCAGATTACGATGGCAGGGTCTGGGTGGGTTCATATGGGGAGAGGCGGTCGTTGAGGTGCTGAGCTGCATAAAGCTTTATAGGTCACAAACAAGACTTTGAATTGTAGCCAGTGCAGTCAAGCCAGGGTTGATGTGATAGGCTTGGACTTCCGATGCTCTGGTGAGCAATGTGGCCACTGACATGTGCAGCAGCTGAGGTTTCTGAACCATCTTCAAAGGTATCATGTGAATTTCTCCTAATATACACATTTTTGCAAAGCCGTTTCCCCAAATGTAATGCATTTATTTAGGTTATTGCCATTAATATATGTATTTATAGGTGCGCTTTGCCCTAATAAACATCTCATTTGGCTGGAGCTGCTTTGCAAAATTCAGAGAGCTGCAAATTTCAAGAGGTTTCAGTTCGTGTATTGTTTCAGAAAGTATGAATTAGGTATGTTCATCTTTAAATGTGAACTAAATTAATTTTCTCTCCCGTTCCTAATGGGGATTAAGCTCAGTGTGTTCATTCTTCCTCGGTTTATGTGTCGCTTCTCTGACCCTCTTAGTAACATTCAATACTATTCACCATGGCATTCTTCTAGAGTTGTTGTTTGGGTTGGGAGTTGGAAGCACAAAACAATGGTGGCTCAAGTTCTTCCTGGAGGATCAGGTCCAGATGGTATTCCTGAAGAACAACATTTCCACCTCTTCGCCAACAGGGTGCAATTTGGTTCCATCTTATCTCACACGCAACACTAACTTGTCAGCAAACAATACAAATATGTCTAATTGTGAGTCATTTGGAAAACATTTATCACAATGTTAAAAATATCAGCAAAAAACAGAAGCATGGGTGAATGAATAAGAAAACCAAATAACTTAAGAGACAACCAGTGCTTTTTTCTTGGGGGGACGCATACCCCTAAACATTTTGTGAATCTAAGTTTGGCCTCATTGAGAGGCAGTATTTCAATATCAGTAGGAAAATGAGAGTACCCCTAAACATTTTTTTTAGAAAAAAAAACCACTGAAACCAACTGTTTTCTGTGTATATCATCATCTTTTCGGTATGCGATATATAAAGTGAAATTATTCATGATCTTAAAGATTATTTCCAACCACTAGCAGAAATCTCATTCTGTAGCCATACTATATAAGGGGAAATCTAAAACAGTGTGTGTGTGTGAGAGAGAGAGAGAGAGAGAGAGAGAGAGAGAGGGAGAGAGAGAGAGAGAACCCAATTATATACCTTTTCTACCCATTAATCTACATAGTCTGAAACTCCAGGTGAAAATTCCAAGGAAAAACAGATAAAATAAAGGTAGCTTACCTATATGAGCCATCTCACTCAGTCAACAATGAATAGATTCTGAAGATTTATTTTATTAATTTGTGTGTGTGTGTGTTAGAAAAATCAGTCAAAATCCAGTGGAATATGCTTTCCCATATTCAGTTCCAGTCTAGCAAGGTGTCCATATACATTCCAAGGTTAAAGCTTTCTAGCCTGCTCTTCTTAAGCAGCATAAACAATCCTGAATATTCATTCCAGACATGCATGTCCTATAGTAGCTGCTTTCCCAGGCATGGGTGTACAAGAACACTCTCACCAGCTGTTTCAGAGATGATTCAGAAACCTACTCTTAGTCCAAACCAAAGCAGCTGTTTTCCTTAAGCGACGTGATTCAAAGTTTCAAACTATTTCATCAGATGTTTCCTTAACTTTTAAAAATAAATTAGATAGATGACAGATAGAGATAGATAGATAATAAACATGCACGCATGCAAACGCACATACACACAGTATCAGTCCTGAAATAAAGCTTCAATAAGAACATCTGTCATACACTTTTATACACTCATATGAAAGCCTCCTTGATATGATTTCGTTTTGCTGGAGTATATCAAGAAGGGTCTCCAGAAGTGCAGTTTGTGTCTATTATGTACTGAGTTGAATAGGATCCAAAATGCAGCAGTCTGATTGATCCTAGAACAATAGGATTCAGAATGCAGCAGTCTGATTGGTCCTAGAACAATAGGATTCAGAATGAAGCAGTCTGATTGGTCCTAGAACAATAGGATTCAGAATGCAGCAGTCTGATTGGTCCTAGAACAATAGGACCCAGAATGCAGCAGTCTGATTGGTCCACAGGAGCCACCCAATCCGGCTCCAGGTGGAAGTGAATCCGCAACCTGATTGACCTACAGGAGAATCCCGGAATTAGCCAATCACGTGGGGCCCATTGTGTAAATAATGTATATAAAGCAGACATTCTGGGGGAACTTCCATTCCTCCTCACCACTATGAGCTGAATAAAGAGCATGAAATCCACTCTCGACTCCGAGTATATTTCAGTGTCTTTTAATGATGATTTTTTATCATCACCAAGATTTTCTGAGCACTTCAAAGTCGGTCATGCGCAGTGGACCTTGTGGGTTTGTGTGTGTGTGTTCATATACAAGAAGTTTCAGTTTTAGAAACCAATTATCAGGGTGTTTAGACATGAGCACCTCTCAAAGAATCTCCAGAGCGTTCTTGAATTAAATATCCAAAAGCTGTGCCATGTCCTACAGAAATGTCTCCTGATACAAATGAATAAAAATCTGATGCCATCTGAGACACGTTAACTAAACCAAACACCTCAAATGCTGTCCATTTGGTATAAGCCAAATAGGACACGGCTGAAACCCATGCCATTTGCAGAGATCCTAACATGTTAAATATAAAAACTGGTGAACATTTTTAGATGTCTTATTATGGATTTGTTTTGAGCTGAGTTTGGGAGGCTCAAGCTACATTTGTGTGTTGTTCTGTCTTGTCTAGCACGGTGAGTGTTCTGGAGAATTCACCACAAATTCAATTTATTAAAAACACGTCTGTGGGTTGTGTATTCCAACCAAGCTTTACAAATGAGCTTTTGTTTTACTTGGGGGTCATTGCAAGTCTTACATAGAAGTCAGACATGGAACACATGAATGACGGCAGGAAAACAGTAAGTGGGCCTCGCTGTAGAGCTCACTTAAGCTTTTCGTGCTTGCTATTCATTAAGTCTTCATAGCACAGAGAATATCTAGCACTCTGGTTTCCACCGGGAAATTCATAAATGTGCTGAAAAAACAATATACAACCCCTAATCATAAATGTGCTGAAAAAACATATAAACAACCCCTAATCTAAGGGCCAAATTACATATAATTAAATGACTCAATCTTATCTCTGCCATGTCATCACAAGGTGGTGTTAGAGACATCTCTTTCTCCCCACCTCTCCCCACATTAGATCCTCACCCTCACAGCTGTAATACAGAGGATAATTATATTGATACTTACAGCTACATTTCTTTTCTCTTCCCTTCTATCCCAGTTTTCTTTTGTGTTGTGTCTTATACATTGTAAGCCTATGTGCAGGACCTATCTAGTCCCCCCCCCCCTTTTCTTGACCATACAGAAGTTGGTGGATAATCGACACCAGAATCATGAATCAGAATCAGGAAGAAGGGGTTTCTCCTTCTTTACCAACACTACTGTACCAGTGACATCACATGTACATACCATAACAAGAGTTACAGAGTGACAGAAGCTGCTATTGGTGCCAATAATGGCCTCCCTCGTGGGGGGGAACAACAAGCTCCAGGGGAATATATATTTTTTGCCAGGAACATGAGGAGGCATTCAATGTAGCACAAAACTGGGTCAGCATAAGTATTTCTGCTTTGCAAATGGAACAATCTGCCCTCTCCTCTTCCTGTGTGCTGTTCTGAGGCTTCGCCTGATCTTGGCAGATCCAGTTTGTGGGCCACAGGGGGAAATGCCCTGTTGCACTAGCAAAAGTCCGCTGGCTTCCACTGGCAGGGCTCTCGAGTTGTGTCCCGCCCATGTTGTGAACAGAAAGGGATAGCCTCTGTTGTGCTGTATTGCTAGTCCTGATTGACACGTGCTGAGAGAGAAATATGTTTATCAGAAAGGTGTACTATTCGTGATCTTGTAGTCAACTTGTCATGGAAGGAGCATAGCTTAGCAGCGTTGCAAAAGCTCCCAAATTCAACGCCAGGTATTTCCAGGTGGGGCTTGCAAAGACTCCTGGAAAGCTGCGCCAATCAGAGTGGATAAGTCTAGACCTGGGATAATGCTCTGACTCAGAATAAGGCAGATTCCCATGCAATTTGGTCCTCATTCAATACACCCTCTGCTATTTAGGTTTCAACAGACACTGTCTAATACATGGGTAGGCAAACTAAGACCAATTAGTCCAATTGCCTTCTCAATCCGGCCCATGGACGGTCCGGGAATCAGCATGTTTTTACATGAGTAGAATGTGCCCTTTTATTTAAAATGCATCTCTGGGTTATTTGTGGGGCATAGGAATTCGTTCATTTTTTCCCTTCATAATATAGTCCGGGCCCCCACAAGGTCTGAGGGACAGTGGACCGTCCGCCTGCTGAAAAAGTTTGCTGACTCCTGGTCTAATACTTTCAAGCTCATCTTCTCTTGCATGAATGTACAGTGGAACCTCGGGTTACAGACGCTTCAGGTTACAGATGCTTCAGGTTACAGACTCCGCTAACCCAGAAATAGTACCTCGGGTTAAGAACTTTGCTTCAGGATAAGAACAGAAATCGTGCAGCGGTGGCGGCGTGCCAGCAGTGGGAGGCCCCATTAGCTAAAGTGGTGCTTCAGGTTAAGAACAGTTTCAGGTTAAGAACGGCCCTCCGGAACGAATTAAGTATGTAACCCAAGGTACTACTGTGAGTGTTTATAAAGATCTCTTTCAGAGGCTCTGCTCCATTGTCTGAGGGTTCCCCAGGATCTTGTTTTTTTCACCATGGTGCCAAAGTTCTGAGGAAGTATGTTCTGCTCCCTATATAGTAGGCTTCCAGCAGCAATTTAAATGTATTTTATTTCAGAGATCTGCTCAAATAGGATTGCTTTCTGTTGTTGGCTTGTGTGTTTTATGGCTTTATACGACTTACATCCCCTTCTCCCCAATATATTTGCTAAGTTCCCTGAAGTGCCTCGCACGAAATGAGAGAATGTAAATATTTTAAATAGTTGAGCAAATAAAATCTTTCCAGGCATTTTTGTAAAAAGGAGTGGGCACAGTACAGCCAAATATCTTTAAAGTATCATTGGTTCCAGTGGGAGACATGTCATTAATGGGACTTAACTCTTGGATCAAAATCATCCTTCATTTGGTTTACATGGCTTTACACAAACTGCTAAGTACAGTGAAAGTGCATTCCATCAGGATTAATAGGATTTAGAATGCAATACATTTGGGGTGGGGTGACTATTTATTACTTGTTCACCAAGTAGGAAACAAGTCTCTATAGCGACAGTGAAACAAAGACTGTCACAAACTAAAGTCGCCACCAGAGGGAGCCCAAACTGTCTCTTGAATACCTGGAAAAATCACAATGTTCTAAAGACTGCAGTTTGTAAATCATATATGGCTTGTCGCTTGTGCC
The DNA here is from genome assembly GCF_964106645.2 of Podarcis pityusensis. NCBI lineage: Eukaryota > Metazoa > Chordata > Lepidosauria > Squamata > Lacertidae > Podarcis > Podarcis pityusensis. The sequence continues at coordinate 30,630,055 of NC_138031.1, read as the reverse complement.
AACAAGTATACTTTAATGTGATGTATATTTAATAGTATTTTTAACAGATTTTTAATTTCAAGTAACAAAACATCCATACAAGGAAAACAGAGCTTATTAGCTTTACCAAAAAAAAAGAAAAAAGAAAAAAAGTGGCTGATGATTATAGTTTTTAGGAATATCTTTAAAGTTTCTCTGTAGTAAAAATAACTATTTAATATCCAGTAGTCCAATTTCCAATAGAAAAGTTTAGGTTTGTGTACTATTCATGATTACAGCGGCATGGTCCAAGAAGAAGATCAATCTCCGACTTGTAAACCTGAGAGATAAGGCTTTCTGTGATTAATAAATAACCCAGTCAGGGGTAATTTGTGTACTTTGCTGGCATATGTGTATAGCTTCTTGGTTCTAGCTTGGCTATATGCTAAGTGTCAAAGTTATTGTGTTTATGTAATATTTTGTAGAAGGGTGTTTTAAAAGATGGTGATTTGCACATGTTTTGTGATAGTGGAGAAATTCTGCTTTTATCAAAATAGTTATTAAGTACAAGATTTAAGTCGCCACCTATCACCCCTTCGTCTTGTTTACAATAATGTAAAAATTTCATCCAGAAAGTCCACTCATGTACTGATAGCAACCTAGAAAAGTATACCTACATCTGCAATAATGTAGGCATACTTTTTTAGGTTGCTATCAGTACATGAGTGGATTTTCTGGATGAAATTTTTACATTACTGTAAACAAGGCAAATATACAATTTACATATTCCATAAATACACTGGGATTAAAATCATTGTATGTCACATCAATATTATGAATCTTCACAACAATAACAATATATTGAGCAAGCCTATCTAATCCTCATTGATTTCAGTGTGACTTGAGTACTCCTAATTGTGCATCAGTGTGTGCAGCCATAGGGCAAACTAGAAATATTAAGTAAGTTCTGGATCAAAATAATAAACTCTCATTACTGCACGTTGTGAAAATGGATGACTAAAATGGAATACTCCTGTATTTCATCATAGGCAATAAACTCATAACATACATTCTTGCCCAACTCCCAGTTATGAAGAAATAATAAAAGATAATTTCCATTCCATTCCATTCCAAATCAGATTGCTTCTTATTTATATATTATCTGGTGTTCAAGAACTTAGTGTGAGGTACAACATGTACAAACACACACACACACACACAGAAGTATAGCCCCTGAAAAAAGTGATCTTTTTTTAGATGTAGGTTTATAGGCATCATTCTGCATCAAAGGTCTCTGACTTACAATAAGAAAAGGAGCACCCAAATTCCACATTTAAGCATGAACCTGTAAAACCAGTCAAATAACAGGACAGTAAGAGCTTCCTTAACTGAAACTGAAATCAATAACAGTAGTAAGACCAAAGAGACTAACCCAACGATGCCTTGATAAATATCAAAGTTTGCACTTGGCATTACTCTGTTGTTGGCATCTGTCTGCCTTGAAAGACAATGGAGTGTGCCTCTGGGAATGAAGGCAAACTGCTGGAGAATCACAGCGCCTGCTGTGGCTGAAAAGACCAGTAACTTGTAACTGCTGTCTTCTGCATTGTTTTTGCTGTGTTAGCAGCACCAAAGTGGCTTCTCCAGGGCACAAGCCCAGGCAGTGTGTATGGAGTTCCTGGCCTGCGCAGAGAGCAAGACCCCCGCTCTCATGGATGTGGTCCAAAGGAAAGCAGAGCAATACATTTGGCACCATCTTGGCTGCAGGAGTTGCTAGAAAGAGGTGTACAAAGTGCCATCCAACCGTCTCAGGGACTCCACACTGGATTTGTGTAGGGTTTACTCCTTCACCTTTTCTTCTGAAGATGCCCTACAAGGCAGATTAAGACAAGTCAAGTTTCCTCAGCTCATCAATAAGGGTGTTATCAATCCCTACTTTAGGCAATTGCAACAAAATTGGTGATAACACACAGACCGTCATCATTCCTCATGGTGCTGATGTAGTGTCCATAATGTTCAGATTCTGAATGTAAGCAGATTGTAAAAATTAAACTATTGGGCACCAGCTTGGACACTCTAGGACACTCCAGCCAGATGAATAGTATAGTCTGTGTATCACATACTTCTGAGAGGCTTTAAAGAATGAACTCACAGTTATTCAATTCAACCTCAATCCTGTATAGCTGTACATGTTCATATTGCAAGTGCACATTGAAATATTATCCCACTAATGCAGCGCTAACAGATATCCATTCACATTCTGTGACACAAGAACCTGCCTTATTGGAAGTCAAACTAGGCCAGTCCATCAAAACCAGCAATGTTTACTTTGACTGGTACCAGTTCTCCTGCTCTGAGACAGAAGTCTTTCAAACCACACAGTCTTTTTTAGTTTGAGATGATAGGGACTGAACCTGGGACCTTCTGAATGCAAAGCATGTACTTTGCCAGCAAGCTTTTGTCCCTCCCATTCGTCTCCTGTCCTTCCCTCTATATAACTTGCACAAAATTATTGCACAGCTGATGGTAACAAATCAGATAGAATCAGACATAATTGGAATAATTGTCCATTTTCTGAATCTGAAACGGAATATGGTGGATTACATGGTAGTCGGAGCAGTTTCTTAGATAAACGGTATGCAAGCCTTTTAAATCAAATCTATTCACATAAGCTTCAATAGATAACACAATGGATAACACTTTCATTGATGTAAGCACGGAAATCTGGCAGACGAGGTGAGCTTCGTGAGTGTATTAGGCTATCACAACATAAATTGTCAGCAAGTGCAAAATAAACTGTAAGGATTTTCTCACAAAGATCACGGCAGACACATTGGCTATTTTTTTTTTATTATAATCAGTTTTCTTCATGTGTATTTGCAATTCTGCATAGGAGAAAAACATTCCATCAATTGAACTGAGAGCAATTATATGATCAAATCCTTACTAAAATTGCTTTCTTGCCATGATATGTCTCATGACATCTGAAATCTATAATGGGCCAAGGATAGCTCAGTTGCTACAGCATGAGACACTTAATATCAGGGTTGGACAAAAGATTCCTGCATTGCTGGGGTTGGACTAGATGTCTCTTGTGGTCCTTTGAAATTCTATGATTCTATGAAATACCATTAGCTCTAAGAAAAATTTCCAAGGAGACTACACACACACACTTTTGCACACACACTTTTTAAAGCAACAACAGCACTTTAGGCAGGTTTGCTCTGGATTCTGGTAGGAGATTTAATATACTGACTAACAAAACAAAAAAAGAGACATTAAGGTCTTAAAGCAAAATGTTCTAGTATTCAGAGGCTCTGATATACATCAAAGGGTGTGTTTGTGATTTATGATTTATTTGAGATTTATCTATATACACACACACTTGCATATCTTGCTACATAATAATAATGTAAGATTGTCGTCAAGCTGCAGTTCATTTGTGTGTCGAGGTCCCCAAGCCACCCCCCAAATAACTCATAACGCACACTTAATTTTTGTTTAAGGTTTTTGGCATAATTTTGGCCACAACTTTATTTAAATACAAAACCGTGAGTGGTTGTTTAGGCATTGGTTAAGACTATCTGTCCCCCCGCCTGGGGACAGAACTGACTTCCGGGCACCACTGAAAGACAGTGCGGGGGAAAGCAAGTCGGGGAGAAATGGAGCTGAGTCACAGACCCTCAATTCTCATCTGCATGCTCCCCGAAGGCTTGCCGGCCCTAGTCCCATTCCAGGGATTGGACGAAAAGATGGCAAGCCCCAGGATTCCTTTAACGGAATTCCCTTTCCGCAGCAACCATGGAGGGGCAGGCCCAGCCTATCCTAACCCCTCCTCCACCAATTTATAACCAATGCCTAACCGCAACCTTACAAGTTGTGACGATTTGCTATGCAGTAGGCAAAAACCAAATGGCCCAGCCAATCAGCCAGATGGACAAAATTCCTACCAGGCCCCTGCCCCAACGGCAGACGACCCCATGACAGGCATAGCAAGGTCAATGCAACAACCCCTACTCAAGGGCGGGTGGGCGGGTTATCCGTTGCACGCAGCAAAGAGAAAGCTCCAGGCTGCGTGCAGAGTATTTAAACATTTTACCCCTCCCACCAAAACTGCAACATAACTTTTACCCCAGCAACCCAGTGAACCAATCACTGCCCCAGGCCATCTTTAGAGACCCTGCCTGGTAACAGAGGGGTGGCTCAGCAGACCCCACCGCAACACGTGCTCTCCATGAAGGAGAACACGCTTTGCAGTTTGAGCAAAGGGAGCAGTGTGGGGAGTAGGGGTTGCTGAGGTCTAGTGGTTGGGGGTTTGAGGAGGCAGGTTGCAACTGTTGGCAAGTGAAGCAAACGGGGCACAGCCCCTAATACATATCACACACACACTATTTATTTATTAAGATATTCCCATACTGCACAAAAATGATAACAGGGTAGTTAGCTTATAAAAGCATGAATAAGCAGGCCTGGTTTTGGAAAATAATATTATGCTGGAGTGAGATGCACTTCAGTGCAGAGGTCTTCTCATAAATGCAGAATATATATATTCCTGAAATAACTTGTTCCCTGTGATAATCTGAAATTGTAGTCTTGTAGGTGCACATAGCGAAATTTAATCAACCATTTGAAAAGCAGACATGGAGGTTTGTCTTACTTATTGAGGTTGCGGACAATTGTTTTCTGTGCATCGGTTCCTTCAAGGATGTGAAGAATAACAAAATAGCTTGCTTGCGTAGCAGAAGTGAGTCATATGTGTATTGACAGCACTTTTATCTTAACCAAATGGTCTAATGCTGCATGAAAATCCTATGTAATGGTATCCCTCAAGCTAAAGTTATATTTCAGTGACTCTTCGTTTATTCTAGGTGAGTTGCTTAACAAAAAGCAGAAGAAAGCTGCTATAAGCATTGACACAAGTTAGACAAGCCACCCACTGTCAGGAGAGGAGTGGTAATGTTTTGAAATTTTGACCACCAAACACAGAATGTATGCTAAGCAACATATACCCTAAACTCAAACGGTTCAGTAGACTCTTAGGCAGCTGTGCCTACGGAGTTTTTTTTTCTTAATAGGGCTACACTTTGCAAATAAGTTCCCCAATACATTCAAATACTAAATGCTTACTTGGTTCAATATAGCTTTTGTGTACTTTCTGAAAGGGCCGACCCCACCATTAGGCATAGTAGTGCAGTCACCTGAAGTGTCAGATGCTAGCGGGTGCGTAACAGCTGCAAGGAACTGAAGGACAGAACTGTGTGTGATGGGCAGGGGGGCTGCCTTGTCCATTTAAGCTTGCCTGCTGCCCTCAGGTGTGATAAACAGTCAAGAATGCTCTTTGGTTGCCTGATCCAGCGGGCTGTTCTTAGACTTTTATGCCAGTCTTGAAGTAAGACCCCACAGCCACTCTTGTCAGCTTCTCTACCCTTCTGGGTGAATGGGAATTGTCCCTTGCCACAGGCAGCAAAATGTTTTGGACCAGATCTACTTTCTGATACCACTTTTGGAAATTCAAATTTTTGGTTCCTTCCACTTATTCTAAAGTCCCCTTCAGTTGCCCCCACTAACTGAGCAATAAAATGACAGTACTAGCCATAGTAATGTCAATATTTGCATTCACTGAGTTCATACCTCTAAATCTGAAATAAGGACAACTGTGGTAAGATGCTTCACATTTTGTCACGTGGATATCAGAGAAAATGACTGAAAATGTTTAGGCAGTAGTCCTATAATATTTACTAGGGAGGACTAATCCTGGTTGTAGGCGCCAAGGAAAACAATTCTCTATATTCTGTGTTTTGTGGGAAGGTGCTTATTGGCTTGCTTTTGTTCTTGTTTATTATGTATCTAGTGTTCTCATTTTGTATTTTTATGTTGTGAAATACCCTGTGATCTTTGGTTGAAGGGCGCTATACAAATGAAAGAAAGAAAGAAAGAAAGAAAGAAAGAAAGAAAGAAAGAAAGAAAGAATTTGGGGCCTTCCATAAAAAAAAAATACTTCTGGGTCTGTAAGTTGAGTAGCTTAACCCATTTTTGGGAGCTACGTGCCACGTTTTAAGAAGCATGAGGAAAGAATTGCTTGTACAATGCAGCTTTTTCAAGTTCCTCCCCAATGACACCTCCACATCTCATCACAAGTTCTTGTTGGAATTCCCCTAAGTTTCAACAACAGTTTCTTTGTGTTGAATATTGGCACTGACTCTAATATCCATTGTGGGGATTTCTACATTTCTGGTGTGCTTATCTACAATATATATAGGAAAGTGGTTTTTCTGTCTGTCCTCCTGTCTGTTCTCTATGCATTTGGATGCCTCATGAGATAGGTAAAGGTAAAGGGGCCCCCGACCATTAGGTCCAGTCATGACCAACTCTGGGGTTGCGGCGCTCATCTTGCTTTATTGGCCAAGGGAGCCGGCGTACAGCTTCCAGGTCATGTGGCCAGCATGACTAAACCGCTTCTGGCGAACCAGAGCAGTGCACGGAAACGCCGTTTACATTCCCGCCGGAGTGGTACCTATTTATCTACTTGTACTTTGACGTGCTTTCAAACTGCTAGGTGGGCAGGATCAGGGACCGAGCAATGGGAGCTCACCCCATTGCGGGGATTCAAACCGCCGACCTTCTGATCAGCAAGTACTAGGCTCTGTGGTTTAACCCACAGCACCACCCGCGTCCTGCCTCATGAGATACTACTGCCCAATTTGGCGTAAGAGTTCCTGAGGTGGAGGAGCTGGTTTTCATTTATGTTTGGATGTCAGATACCATTTTGAATCAAGACTGTGGACCAAAATGTGACTTTGCCCAGTTTGCTGTGACAATTCTAAACTGTTTTGATTTGGATGCCTTTGAAGTTATGGTTGCCCAATTTGGCACGATATTTCCTAAGAGCAAGGACTGGGTTTTGTTCTATATTTGGATACTACTGGGTGCCCAAGGTCTCAATTGATTATGGTCTGTATCAGGACTTCCGGGGTGGCGCCATCGGTAATGGCGGATTCCCTCTGATCCGGAGGGACTGGCTCCACGGAAAACGGGTCTTTCCCGCTACGGCGAAGCGGGGACCTTTGAAAAATCTCAGGCGGATGAAGCCTGTGACCATGGGACTCGGCGGGCACCTTTTGCGCCCCCCCAACTCGTAAAGGAACCCAGTTACGGGCTCCGGAGCGAAGAGGGGCAAGTGGCATGGTGCTGAGAGTCAACTGCTTCTTCCGTGGAGCGAAGCCGCACAGCCGTTGCCAGAGAGCGCTGCCTTTTTCCTGGGACAATTTGGCTACCAAAACAACTACCCGTGAGTAGCTTAAATTCGGACAATTGGACTTTAAACAACGACTTGTGAGTAGAAAGGAAAATTGGACTAAGAAATTCTTTTTAATTTGGCACTGAAACGGGAAGGTCTAAACAGGAAGTCAGCCTTCCGTTTCTTGTAGATAGATTAAAGCAAAGACATGGCAAACAAGAGTTCAGAAAATCGTTTGTAAAGGATTAACTTTCATCATCTAAAATTGTTGAACCCCCTTCGGAAGCAGGAGAAGAGGGGGGATTTTTTCCGGACTGTTTAAACCTGCAGAAGAGAGTGTAAAGAAAAGTAATTTTCCACCGTCTTGAACCTGGGAGCGGGGTGTCAGGACTGACGTTTTTTGGAAGTTCATTGACTATAGACAAACGTCTTTGACAGACAGTTAAAAGAAGAGAAACATAGTGATTCCACTGTTCTCCTTCGCATTTTAAAGGAACAAATACTGACAAAATATCTGAAAAAGGAAACTTTGTTGTTAGATCTGCATTTAAAAGAAATAAAAGAAAAGAAAAGAGATGGATACAAATAGAAGTTCTTCCCCTAGAGGGAGCCTGCGAAACTGTTACTAAATTTGAACCGGGGAGCTCTGCAGCTGCAACAGATTAAGATCGTGGGAATAGACTTCTGACCTTGTATAACAATGTATTCAGAAGCTCTGGTGCGTGCTTTCTGCAAAACAAGTGCCTTATTGGAACAGTTACATGAGAAGACAGACTTGATGACTGTTGCAATCAGAAATTTTGAACAGGTAGTGAGTAACTATATAGAACCCACCCAGGAACCAACTCAGGAGTGTGCTCTGACAGATCAGATGAGGGAGGAGGATGTTGCTGAACCTCGGGTGTCAGAGATGGAGCGAGCTGTGGCCCAGCAGGAACATGAATTGTTGGATCTGACAAATGAACTTGGAAAAAGCCAGATTTGGAGAGATAGAGTTTTGTTTGGTTTGGAAATGGGGGTTGGATAGACCCCCATATGCAGGGATGTTTTGACTTTTCAAGTCTGGCAATGGGCTGCGAGATATTTGGGGTTGTGGGGGTTCTTAACTCTGGAGGGACTTTGAAACATGTTTTTAAATACCACATGGAGTTTAGTGTGGACTATGGAAAAGGGGCTGATTTGTCGAGAAGGGACAAAAATACTGTCAAGTTGGAGTTTCCACGAGTGAAAGGAGCAGGAGACAAAGTAAAGTACAGGTATAAATATGAAGAAGATCTGCGGAAAGGACATGGAAGAGACTTAAGGGCCTCGGACATAAGATTACCAGGTTAATGAGCTAGATGGATGGGATAGAAAGGACTGACAAAACCCGGGACCAGGAGGAAGAGACGTTGGATGAAGATTGGAAGAAAGTTTTTTAAAAAAATTATTAGGATTGTTTTATAAAATTGATGAATGTTAGAAAAATGTTGGAACGAAATTATTTGGCTTTAGCAGAATTGTTAAAAGAATTATGTAAGAATATGTTATGGTTATGAGAAATTGGTATAAATAAGATCTAAGTTTTAAGTTTTAGGGTCTTTTATAGTAAGATAAGGTTAAAATAGATTAAGGTAATTTAATGACAGAATATTATGAAAAATGGAAAGGATTTGCTGTGATAATTAACAACTAGAATACAATAAAGGGGAGGAGTGAGGAGGTCGATGAAATAAGGCAATGACAGTTAAGGATTTGGGAATATTGGATTTGTTTTTAAATTTTTGTGGCTTATTTTTGCTTTTTGATTGTGATGTGTTACGTGTTTTGTTGTTGCTTTTTGATTTTGATTTTTATCAATTTGTATTGTTTGATTGTGGTTTGTTTTTCCTTTGTTTTTTTTGTTTTTTCCCTTTTTTTCTCTTTGTTTTTCCTGTAATTTTAAAATTCTTAATAAATATCATTAAAAAAAAAAATATTATGGTCTGTATCCAGGTCTGGTGTTCTCTAGGTCGGGTCAGGGCCCTGAGGTGGAGTTCGTAAAACTTACAAGTTACACTATATCCACTTATATATCTCAACGTGTTTTGGTTTCTTAGAATTCCAGGTCAATGCCATGTACTTTCAGCCTGTCTACTACATATTTTGTAATTGTGTGCCCATCTGTTTTCTATGCATACAATACTTCTTAAGATATTGTAACCAAATTTTGCATGATAGTTCCTGATATCAAGGAGCATGTCTATGTTTGGATACAATGGGATGCTATTTTGAATCAAGGTGTCAGAGGACACCTTTAAAAACGGAAGGTTATTTTTTAGTTTCTCAGAATTCCTGAGCAGCACCAGGTACTAGGCTGCTAGTGAAACAATTATAGTAGCATGGTTCCTCGCTATATTTCTCTTTAAATTATGATAATAATTTTTAAATGTGCACCTATGCATATGAATTTGCATACTAACATTTTCTGAAGATCTGCATCTTTATTTTGTCCTCTTTTTTGGCATTGCAGAAGTGGCCACCCCTGGATTATTTCAGAAACAAAGAAGATGGAAAGAGAACCATTTCTAACTTATTAGTCATTGCAAAACTGCTCATGGCACAATATTGAAGAACTATAATGCACCATCAATTGATATACGGCCAAATAAAGTCCTGAATATTATAGAAACGTCAACGTTGACATTAAATTCAGAGAAGGAAGAATAAATTAACTCAAGAAATGAGAAAATATATATCTTCTGCTTTGGGGAAAACATGCAAAAATAAAGATAATTGAAGAAATATTGCAAGTTTAATGGTGTTTGCTGTCAGTTTATGTCATGGATGCTCAGACTGTGACCACAGTTTAAATTTAATTTTGCAACAATGATGAATAAAAATTAAATGTAAAAGTCATTTACTAAATAAAATTAACACTGATAAAACATAGCAGTATGAATTTGTATTGTATTAAGATGATAACTGCACCGTTTCAAAAGAAAATGTTAGAAGGGGTGTCAGTGGATGGTCTAATCCAATCCAAATCTTTATTACAGTCATAGACCAGCATAAGATAAAAGCACCTCCATACTTACATAAATGGATGTTGTTGTGGTTGCTAATATTTGTTCTTCGCTTTCTACAAAGCTTCTCAAAGCAGCTTACAAAATATCAAAATACAGTCATACCTTGGATCTCAAACACCTTGGCTCCCGGACGATCGAAACCCAGAAGTGAGTGTTCCGGTTTTTGAACTATTTTTGGAAGTGAAATGTCCGACAGGGCTTCTGCGGCTTCCAATTGGCTGCAGGAGCTTCCTGCAGCCAATCAGAAACCACGCTTTGGTTTGCAAACGTTTTGGAAGTCGAACTTCCAAGGTACAACTGTACAGAATATCAAATAATTAAAATACAGAACACAGAAAAACGTATGAATAATAAAAGTGTTCATCTCCAGACTGATGTTTGCTCCAATTTAGAGCTAAAGAGCATATTTTTCCTGGGAAAGGAGAAGGGCAAGGGTACCTAGAAAGTACAGGTCAAATGGAAAACTGCTTTCTAAGCACAGGACAAGCATAAGTATGAACGAACCCAAAGTGATACGTCTCCCTTTTTTAAGCAAATTTGAAACACATTTCCACCCTCAAGGAATTTTGGGCACTGTAGTTTGTTAAGGGCTGCTGAGAACTCTGTGTGGGATAAACTACAGGGCCCACCAATTCTTTTTGGGGAAAGGGTGTGCTTTGAATGTGCTTAGCGTATAAGTAGCCTATATCCTTTTAGAATTGGCAGCAAACTGCTGCTGATGTAGAAGAAGCTTTGTATCAATTTACTGCAAATTGGCTTGAAAGGGAAACAGATCAGTTGTTGTGCCCATGCTTTAAGAAAATATTGCTGTGAAATAGGTGGCAAATTATGCATTTATTAACCTCAACATATCCAAAGGGACTTGATGGAAACCCCAAATATTTGGATAATTGGGTATTTGGCAAAAGATTACACCTCCTGACAGCAGCAGATGAAGTGTTTTGCTGATGATATTTTCATAGGTGGGTGTGCCAGGATCCAAATTTCCTTCACTTACATTCACTTTCTCGCTCTCTGACACTCATCAAAACTCACCCCAAAAGGTCAAGAGATTTCCCCCAAGAGCCATGCTTGAAGCAGCATGATGTTTAAAAATTCGAATGTACACATTACAGTCCATTTGTTCAATTAACAGAATGCGGGTTTAAGAGTGATAAAAATGTCCTCCACAGACAACAGAATGGAAACTGCCAGAATGACAGTTATCATAAGCATTTTGTGTGACAGACTCTTCCGCTACAGGCACTTTATGGGCAGAGTTTTAATTGCTTTCATTGACCACGCAAAAGACAACTTCCAATGCAAGTGAATGCCCAGGAGGTTATCGCCCATCAGAGACCGCAATATAATTTCATGGATGCTTATTACTGGCTCAGACTAGCCCCCCCCCCCCCGTTGCCTAGTTAAGTTGAAAGGTGCGAACGGCGGTCGTGGTGTTTAATAGCAACTGTACTGGGCAAAGTACACTGTTCTTGAGAATTGCTTTCATTCTCAGAAAGGCAGAATGTCTAGCCTGCCATTCTCATGTTCTCTCCAATACTGTCCTTTTGGAGAAAGCAGTTTTGCAGCTCTTCAGGCTCCTTCCTTTCAACAAGCTGTTAAGGGAAACTCCTTTGCGGTTTGCCTTGGAGCGCTCTTTTCCTCTCAGTCAGCCGCCGCCGTCACCTCTGACTCCTTTTTCTAGTGTAGCACAAACAGTGTCTGAAACAGTTGAGCAGCCTCAGTAAGAGAAAAGCAAAATGGTTTTAGATCAGTTTCCTGCATACAGGCTTGGTAGATTCAGAGCTGGGAGACATGGGTCCAGGCCTCATTTTTGCGATGGGTGGCCATTAGGTGGCCTAGTTCACAACAGCATTGATCAAGCTTAGAAACTTACTCGTAAAATGGGAACTGGAAGTAACCCACATTGTTAATAGTGACTGAGGCAGAGGTGTCCTAACGCAGAGCCTGGGGCCCAGAAGTGGCCTTCCAAGCCACCGGAATCTGAGCCAGAGATAAAGTGCAGTGCTTGGTATTTAGATTGTGGTCTAAAGAGCAAACAGAATTCTGCTGAACTCAGGGCTGTGATCAGAGGGGTGGGGGAATAATGCCTCTGTCTGCTTTTTAAGAGATCCATTCTCAACAGCAGGCAGGGGGATCTTGTTGTCAGGAACTTGTCCTACACTCGAGTAGGACCTTGGTAGAGACGCTTGCCCAACTGGCATGTTCCCTCCCTCCTGGTCGATCGTTTGGGAGCTTCAAAAGCTTTCTTCTGCCCGAACATCACAGCGACCGATGCCAACAGACATCGGCATACTTAGGGATCCGCAGAGTCTTCGCTGCTTGCATGACAGACCTCAGCAACTCAGCATTTTGGCTAATCTACTTTATTTACATATAAACACACACGGAGCACTGCAACATGGCTCCCTCTCTCTCTAGCATCAGAGAGCAAAGAGAAAAAGAACAAAGGACAATAGTCCAACTTCATGGAACACAGTAACACAAACATCCTGTCTCCGTCACTTCCTACTCTGCGGAGTCAAAACATACACCGTCATGTGATAGACAGAAATCCCATGACTGCAATCATGGAGCAGGAATTCTAACACTTTTATCTCTGGCCTCAGTGCTAAGCACCACAGCACTGAGAACAAGGACAAGCCTTTGTCTGCTCTTTGAGAGTAAAAGGAGTGGTGTGTGTGTGTGTAAATGTTGCCCTTTCCTTTGCACAAATCCTTCAATGCAAACTAAAAGACAGGGCTTCCAGCCCTCTCCACCCAGCACTTGGATCAGGGGTAGGGGAGAAATGCTGCCTTTTACTCTCGCAGAAGGAGTTGTGCAACGTCAAATGCCCCGTTCCAAGCCACCCCATCCTTCTAACACAAGGAACTCTCTTCTGCTGCAATGTCTCCCAATTACTAGTATATGCATATGTTACGCACTAGTATATAATCACACCTGAGCCCTCATAGGTTGTCACCTTGGAAACCATAGCAGCAGAATATCAGTGCAACCACTGGACTCATTATTTGTAACTAGGTGTGCTGGAAACCTGAATTAAGCTTTATTGGTGGTTAAAATATTTGTGCAGTATTGACTTTCCAGAAGCTAGGCTGAGTAATAAATTGTGAGTCTCCATGGCTAAGAACCCAGTACCAGTTTTTTCCCATCATGCTATTAACCGCAATGCTGTATACAGCACTGATGTGATAGATTTCACCTGTCAAATCCAGCAAACATAGTTGTGTGGGTTCGGTGTCATATTGTATCAGGCTTAAATTCCGATATGCTTGAGAGACCAGTCCAAAGGGGGTTAAATCCTGTATCGCAAAAAGGACATACACAGATTTCATTTTCTGCCTTGGGAATGCAACCGGTAAATGTGATGACTTTATATAACTCCATCGATGAAAAATGACCAACCTGTGATGAGCAAAGAACGCTGGCAGAAAACACAAGAGCAGACACATAATTCACAAGCCAGACAGTGAGAGATAAGACGCAGAATGAAAATAAGTGTGTGCCTGCATGTGTCGCTGTAAAGGAGAGAGGGAGGGAGGTTGGGAGTTGAATGGAGGTGGGGAAGAACGAAAAGGCTTTACTAGAAGTGCACATTGCATGCTTGGCATTTAAAATTGTCGTTCATCTATAGCTACTACTAGGGTAGCATAAGTGTGCCAAAATTCTTTATCAAAGTGACAGGTCCTGCTTCCAGGCAAAAAATAAATAACAGGAGCGATTAAAAGCATTGATACAGAACATCAGCCTTTAAAACCAATTACCTTTGTTTCATGTCACAGAATGCAAGACATGCACACACATTGAACAGAGCTGTTCTAGGTATGCACAGACCGCATCACAGTCCTGAGGAAATTGCTCATAATTGGATTGCAGTGTAAGATCAGTTCCCTTTAAATAAGAATAAAATACCGCGAGTCACCATGCCACACAAAAATGGATATGCTCTAGTCAAAGCTGCCTTCTGTCATCAGGCCATTTGGACATCCAGCTTAACATTGTCTGCACTGATTGGTAGAAGCTCTCCAGGTTTTTACATAGAATCATACAATTGGAAGGGATGCTGAGGGTCATCCAGGTCAACCCCCTGCAATGCAGGGATCTCAACTAAAGCACCCATAACAGATGGTCATCTGACCTCTGCTTAAAAACCTCCAAAGGAAGGAGAGTCCAAGGGTCTTTCCTGGGCCTATTTGGAAATACCTAGGGACCTTCTGCTTAGGCTCTGATGTATAACACATTCCCCACTTCAAAACAAACTTAGTATTTAAATTGGAATGTTAAGCATTTGGTTAACACTCTTCAATTGAAATATTGTTGGTCAAAAAAAAAGGTTTGAAAACAGTTTCTCCATGTGAACCAGGAAGTGACCTCTCCAGATAGCGGAACAACTCTTCTTTTTTATATCTCTGCAGCTGCGATCTCCTGGGTGACACGGATGCTGTTGGACAGCTGAATGTGCATGCATACTCCATCTACTTCCTTCCCTCCCACCCCGCCTGTGTGGTCCCAGGCACTGGCAACCCACGCTACACCACATTGTCTCACCACCATTGATGAGAAGAGCCTTTACCAAAGGTGTCATGGGGTTTGTAGACACTTGAACTCAGGACGCAAGGGAGAAACATGCCAAGAGGAAGGCACGCTTGGCAAATCCACACCGTGATCAACTCCCTCCCAAAAACCAATGTTCCCCTTGTGGAAGGACGTGTGGATCCAGAATTGGCCTCCATAGTCACTTATGGACTCATTGTTAAAATCATGTTTATGGAAGACAATCTTACTCGGCTACGAGTGATCGCCAAAGAAGAAGAAGAAGTCAGCTTAGGAAAATACATGGGAAGCTACTGTTCATCCATTGACTCTAGTATTGCCCACACTCACTGGTCACAGGTCTCCAGGCTTCAAGCAAGTCTCTCTCCCAGCCCTGTCTGGAAATGCCAGCGACCGAACCTGAGATCTCCTGCATGCAAGCAGACACTATACCACTGAGCTCTGGCCCTAACTTCTGCACAGGGAAGAGAGAGCACCATCGTGTGCTTCACCTGAGGCAGGATCAGCTGCTGAGAACTACTTTGGATTTCCTATTGATCTCCTTAACTGTCCCCTGATGACCCAAAGGTTCATTCCTTATAGTGTGAGATAGAACCAGCCATCCAGATCAGGGTTCAGTTCCTGCCCTGAGTTTGCCTTAGCTTTAACGAAGCTTGCCAGAGAGATTTCTGCAAGAGCCTCAAGGTGTTTCATTGCTGTCAATTCAGCCTGAAACCCTTTCTGCTTCAGCGCGTGCCTTCCTCCGCTCTGCTTCGGGTGTTACTGTGGTGCTTCTGCAAATAATTCTACAAATCAAGAGCTGTAGGGAAGAGTTTTCAAAGACAAACAACGTAAAACAATACTCCAAACAGACTTCTTGAATGAATGCTTCATATAGCAAAGAGGGGGAACTCAACAAAAAGCCCAGCATGTAAGAACAAAACAAAATGATGGTGTTCATTTCAGTTGGTTCAGAATGTGACTGACAGAGTTAGGGAAGACAGTCGGCATTTGTAATACATTTATTACATCAGTGGTTGCTGGTGCCTTTCCGGACCCAATCCAAAGGGCTGGTTTTAAAGCCATTGAAAGCCCTAAACATCTCAGGACCAGGCTGTTGAGCTACTTGCACCCATAATTTCCTGCCCTCTTCTTAAGATCAGCTTTCCCACTCCCTAGGTCAGTAAAGTGAGAGGCCAGGAAGGAGAGATAGTGGTGGTTGATAGGTTTGTAAGAAGGCGGGCAGGAGGGGGCTGGCTGAGGGCAGAGTGAGACTGGTTGGGCTGTGCTCCATTTGTGCTAGTGGACCAGCCTCCACTGGGAAGAAGTCCTTCTCTAGGGTGACTGTGGCGCTCCCTTCCACTGGACCAGCATCAAATCTTTACATTTCAGGCTCTGCAGAACAGCCTGAAGACACCTTTCTTTCAACTAGCCTCTCAGGCATGATGTTTGTTAGTTGGATGATAGCCGGTTATGTTCTCTCTCTGCTTCTGTACTGTTTTGCATCAAGTGTTGATCTGGAGTTGTTTTAATGTTTTACATTTTGCAGTGTTGCGCTGCCCTTAAATCTGTCGTCTTGTTTGTAAGCCACTTGGGATGGACCTTTCCCCAGAAAGGCAGCCTAAAACTATTTAAAACAAACAAATTATCTGTGTTCATTAGAGCCACAAATGCACTTTATGCTTGTGTGTATGAAATGTGCACCAGCTGCCCTAAACGTACCAATTGCTAGATTTATAGGACTTTGAAAAACTTCAGAGAACTTCAAGTGGATAATCCCACAACACACAAGGTAATGCTGACTACCAGTTTAGAAGAGTATTCGACAAATTCATGGAGTATCATCAATGACTACTAGTCACAATGGCTGTGCTCTACCTCTGTTTATATTCATGCCTCTGAACACCCGTTGCTGGGAATCGCAAGAGGGAAGAACGCTGTTGCACTCAGATCCTGCTTCTGGGCTTCCATAGGCATTTGGTTGGCCACAGTGAGAACAGGATGCTGGACTAGATGGGCCATTGGCCTGATCCTGCAGGGCCCACACACACATGGAGAGCAAATGTCACCAGATGAGGGCCAAAAGTAGCAATCAAAACTCATCTGCTCTCAGTAATGGAAATATTGCTTTTAATTCCTCCACATACAAACAAAAAGGATGAGGCCAGTGAATCTACAGCAAATCATCCTACAGTTCTGTGGGTGGATTCAGTTGTAGGAGAGCCGCAGAAATGTCTTTAAGCCAGATTATTTACTTCTCGAGGCTCACATTGACTATACAGTGTGGGCTTGTGGGTTTAGTTTCATAAACAGTGTAGGTTTAGTGTCTACTCTCATACAGAAGTCCTAAGCTGGGCATGGGTGGATAGATTTGGGGGGGGGGTTTGAGCAAGAGTGAATAATTGTATGTGTTTATTATACTAAGTGTATCAGTCTATGCTAGCAATATTTGATACTCAACCACACTTTGAAAAAAACCAGATCCCATTAGTAGACTGAATAATTTATCAGGTTATACAACAGAGTTTAATTGATGGTTGCATCGCTTGCCTAGATGTTACAATTATTTAATGCTTTTGTACCATGCTGATGTGGAGAATATTCTTACAGTTGGGGTTCAATTTCAAAAGCCAGCTCCACGAGAATTAAATAGGCATCCTGGAAAGGAGACAGTCTCACCATTGTCCACCACATCAAAGATCCTTTCAGTACCAAATACCTTTACTTTTGGAGACCTGGGCAAAAAGCAAAACACAGATGCTATGCATAAATGCCTGCATGAAAATAAATGCAGATGGAAGAAAAATCCTAGCATACAAAATAACTAGCCACACAATCCTATGCACATCTCATCAGAAGAAAACTCCTTTGTATCCAGTGAGGTTTTTGCATCAGGTAAGTGAGCACAGACTTGCAGATAGTGTTGATTTACCCCCACCCCCAAGCTACTACTTGGCAATTATCAGAGACAGGCTTTGAAGCGCTTAAATCTCTCTCCATTGATATCAGTGGGTCTTAAACTGTTCTTAATTTTGGTTGGTTTGTGGCTGGCATGTTCTATCTAGTACATGCTGGGCGGGGGGGGGGAGAGATACTATATTTTAAAATGTGCAATCAATCCTCTTTTATACTCCATGTTTTTTTTAACAATATCCTTGTTAGCTGAAGAGGCAGCTAGAGGAGCGAGAGCTGGAGTCAAACCACATCCGGAAGGCCATTGGTTATTTCTTCCTGCAACAGAACCATAAGTTTCAGCACTGCATTCAAATTCTTGAATTAAAGACCAAGGTTGAAACAGTCCCATTCACACTCTGTCACTCATACACACTTTTTTTTTTGTAGTTCTCATAACTCATCCTGCAGAGATAATCCTTACTAATCCCTAAATTAGTTTGGTATTAGCAAGATTTGGTACACTTTTGCTTATGTCAGGCCTTAAAATTAATAGCATAACAAGTAAAATCTATGTAATTTAGGTATCTTCAGGCTTTTCAGATGCAAATCATTTTTAAACATTTACTATACATTTGCATGGTGGGTAGTGCTCCTGTTGTGACCCACTTTGGATCAAGTCATGACCCCCTAGTGGGTCCAGACCCACCAGCTTAAGATCACTAATGCAGTTGACGTATGTCACAGGTAGATCAACGTAATTTGCAACAAAATACTGGCCTACAAGCGGAAGATTTCCCGCTGCTGCATTGAAAGAGATGGTCAAACACCTTCAATTAGTTGTAAATCTAAAGCAGCTCTATACTAACATCACACCAGGGCTGGAAATACACCGCATGTATTCTGACAGAAAATCTGCCATGCCCAATGTCTACACAGCCAGGGAAGGGAAGATAAAGGCACAAATACAGAAAATACAAAAATGGCAGAAAATGAAGGACACACTCACAGCTTCTTTGGAAATGGTGCCAATGCCCACCAATCTGAGACTCTGTTGATAATGATGCCCTCAACTCACAGACATGAGCATGCAAGCCCAATGCCCTTGTTTGCATCACCCCTCACACACAGCTCCCAATGTTTCAGCTTAGAATTGCTGCTGTCTGTGGATCTGTCTGCTGTGCTCGTTGTTGTCTGAGGTTTTAATGTAGTTGCTGTAAACCACCCTGGATTTTTTTAAAAAATTATCTTTATTGAGTTTATAAACAAAGAAAATAAGAAGAAGAAAGAAAATACAAATAGCAAAGAATTTCCCATAAAGGAAAAAGGTAGAATTTAAGTTTACAAACTGCTCCTATCTGTGTTCCAATTCAATTAATCGTTGCTACCTACATATAATTTAATATGTCCATATACAATGTAACAAACAGAAATAAAAAGGAATGTGAATACTTCCGATTAAGTCGATGATACTATTCCTGCTGTAACCATTAGATCCATATACTGTCTTCCTACTTATATCCATTATTTAATTTCATTATTGTTTTTTGTATTAATACCATATATTGTTACTCATTCTTCTAGCGTCAGAAAGCCTCTACTATTGCAGTATCCCTGGAGATATTCTCTCACCATTTTCCACTCCTTGTCTACCTCCTTTTTTGAGGCTCCTCTCACTGGTTCCATTTTTTTCGCTAACATTAGATATTCTACCATTTTAGCTTGCCATTCTATCTTGGTTGGAATTTTAACTGATGGAAGAGGGTTTTGAAATGAAATGAAATGAATAAACATGCTCCTTCATGGTGCTTTTCACTTTCCACCAACAGTTCTGCCCTATTTGGATTGTTCTGATGGACTATATTCATGGATGGATCTGGTCCCCATGAGCATTTTCCTGCTGGCGTATCAGGGAGCTCCGTTGGCCTATGTGCCTGGCATTCTGCTTACATAATAGGGATTCTTCAAAATCCCCGAACCCTTCAGCCTGCATAACTCTAGAACAGGATTGCTCCTTTAATCTAACTTGATTAGGCACAACGGTTGCCATAAAAAATGGTAATACTCCCAAGGCTTTTTTCCTCCCAATATATTTTTTGAAGATTTTTTTTTAATGGTAAATGCTCACTGATTTTTTTATATATCCAGGGAAAGAGTCGAGATTGAATAAAACTGCTTTGTAAAGACACAGTAAAAGTGGAGCTTTGGGACTTTCTAGATGGCAATTTCACTTTAATGCTTTTCAGTCAAACCAGCCAATTTATTTGCTTCAGAACTCCAAACGTCTGTAGTGGGTACCCACAGAAATACACTTTCTATCTTTGGGAGCTGTCCCTCTCTTCTTTTGATATCAGCTTTATGCAACTTAGACGCAATGACTGATCCACACAATCTAACATCCTGTGGTCTCCAGGAGAGCATCCCTGGAACCACAGGAAGCACCAGATAAGCACCTTATGCCAGTGCTAGACCAATGGTCCATCTTGCTCAATATTGTCAGTACTATCCAGTCAGTACTGGAAGTGGCTCTCCAGGGTTTCAGGCAGGGGACAATCCCAGCCCTACCTGAAGTTATCAGGGATTGAACCTAGGTCCTTCTACATGCACAGCAAATGGTCTGCTAAATGGGAAGCAGAAGGTGTCTATAGGTCTGCTTGCCCCAGGCACTCTGGGTGGCTTCCAGCATATGTAAAAACATAATAAAATATTAAACATTAAAAACATCTCTCTACAAGGCTGCCTTCAGATGTCTTCTAAAAGTCTTACAGTAGTTTATCTGTTTGACATCTGGCTGGCGGGCATTCCACAGGGCAGGCTTCACTCCTGAGAAGGCCCTCTGCCGGGCTCCCTGTGACCTCACTTCTCACAGTGAGGGAACTGCCAGGAGGCCCTTGGTGCTGGATCTCTGTGTCCAGGCTGAATGCTGTAGGCAGAGACGCTCCTTCAGGTATACAGCACTGAGGCCATTTAAGGCTTTAAAGGTTAGTACCAGCACTTTGAATTGTGCTCGGAAATGTACTGGGAGCCAAAGTAGGTCTTTCAGGACCAGTGTTATATATGGTCCCAGCGGCCACTCCCAGTCACCAGTCTGGCTGCCGCATTCTGGATTAGTTGTAGTCACCTTCAAAGGTAGCCCCACACAGTAGTAGCCCAAGTGGGAGATAACCAAGGCAAATTCATCAGCCCCCCAGTTCTATTTTGAATTCCATAACTCACCTTCAACTGGATGGGGTTCTTTTTCTTGTTTACATTTTATACTTGCTACTGCTGATTTCTATCTATTTATGGTTTGTATAGTTGTTGTTTTTCTTGTACGAGTTTATCGTTCATTTTATATGTATCTTTATATTTATTTTATATTTTGCCTTGGGCCATATTTAATTGGAAAAGGCAGCTGATAAATGCCTATGTTGAAATTCCCTCCACTGCACAGTTATTAAAGGAAAAAATCTCTCTCCTTGGCTGCACCCAGTGACCCTCCATAAAATGCTTCCACTTGTTTACCCCCCAAGGTATTAATATATTGATTTCACCTACCTGTAAAAAACATTATGGATCTCCAGTTCTCCAATCACTTCAGTGCATGTTATTTCCTGTGCTGACAAGGATGTATTGAAATACCAGTTTGACTGCTCTTTCTGCTACAGAAGGAATGCTTCACTCCAGATGCTATTCACTATTTTTAGACACACCAGTGTGGGTGGGTTGGGGTGGCAGGAGATTTTTCAGTGCTGAGCCATTTCTTAATAATATATTGGGGTGGGGGCAGAGAGTTAAATAATTAATATTGAATGATATTGTTCTCCTTTGTAAATTTTAGAAAACAGAGTAGAAAAAATAATAAAGAGTGTAACTACATTTTGGTAATATATTTCAGAAGATAGCATTTTTTTATTAAAGAAGAACAACACACTAAAACCTACTGGGGCTAATATCTTATTTAATCTCAATCTTTGTGTTACATTTATTTCATTTATTTCAATTGGTACAGTTATTTCAGTGGGTCTACTACTCTGAATATGATTTACTCAGATACTACCCACCAGCGGGGCAGAATTCACCTAATGAGTCCCATCACTGGAAATCCGCAAAACAACTTCTGTTTGTGCCATGGTGTTTTCCCCCTCCTCCTGAAGTGGGCACCCCCACCGCCTGAAATTGCTTTGTGTCTGAGGGAAGGAAGAGGGAGGATTGTTCCATCTGGCAAGCTGAAATGTGTGTGCTGACAAAATGATTGGCATATTGCACTGTTAAATTCTTCCCACACTTTCAAGCAAAGCTTATGTATAGAAATTAAGGACATGTCCTTTCTATATGAATAATCTACTAGCTGATGGGATACAGCAAGGGAAGGGAACCTCAGGCCCAGGAGTCAAATTCAGCTTCACTATCCAGTCATTGGGACACACTCTGCACCCTTCTCAAATGCTTTTGCCTCACTAGAATGTGACTAGAATGCCTTTTGTCTGCCTGGGTAGAGGTGTGTGCACAGAAACCTACGAGTTTTGTGTGGTTGGAATGTAGTCTACTAAGCAAAGTAAAAAAAATTATTGCCCCACCTACCTTTGCCTTTGGCCCCACCCACTATTGGCATGCAGCTCCCAGAAACTTCCTCTTGGCCTGAAAAAGGTTCCAATTATTATTATTAGTAGGAGGAGGAGTAGGAGTGGTATTTCTCCCAAAGGAGTCAAGAGTGGCAAATGTCTTAAAACAATTCCACTACAGATACAGATTGAGAAAGATCTATACTCAAAAGGTTTACTGGAAGAGAAAGGTCATCAGTAAGTGCCGAAAATACAGTGGTACCTCGGATTAAGAACTTAATTCGTTCTGGAGGTCTGTTCTTAACCTGAAACTGTTCTTAACCTGAGGTACCACTTTAGGTAATGGCCAATGTCACCATGCCACCCCCACATGATTTCTGTTCTCATCCTGAAGCAAAGTTCTTAACCTGAGGTACTATTTCTGGGTTAGCGGAGTCTGTAACCTGAAGCGTTTGTAACCCAAGGTACCACTGTACATGTGCTAATATTTAACAGGAGTGAACTCCAAAGGGAAGGTGTCAGAACACCAGAGGCCTGATTCCTATATTGTGTGGAATGGCAATAAGATGGTGCCTGCAGGCGGTCCTCAGTGATCGATCAGGTATAGAAGGGGTGAGACACTCTATTTCAGGTATAGGATTTGGCAGAAGCCAGGCACACCGCTGCCAGGACAGATACATCCCTGGAAATCTCCCCTTTTCCAAGCTAACCACATCCAACCCACAGATGAATCGCTTTTTCATTGTTCTGCAGGCAATGCAGTTCCACTGGCAGAGTATTACACCAGCCAAACTCTGGCGAGAGGGCCCTCCATCTAGCATGCCAGTGACCTGCCTCAAGTTCTGCTGGCATACCAGAGCTATTACTGCTCTTGAAACCACCTCAGCCAGCAGAACTTGAGCAGAAGATTGCGCCCTTGATGAAGCAAATAATTTCTCAAAATTATGCTGCATATTTTGAAAGGGAATGATATGGCGATTTGATATGCTGCACTTTACCCAATTGCACACACTCCCCCCCTAATAATAAAGCAGAGTCACAGTGGTACAAATGCAATCAATCAGTTGCAAGTGTAAGAAATGCAATTAATTACTTCAATAATAACAACCAAAATTTTACTAAGTCGGCTGGGCTTCATTTCCAGCTCTATAAATCACTAGGACATCTCACACACATGCTGAATAAAAGAGATTAATCCATTTTGATAAATGTGCTAAAAGCAGGCCCCCCAGTTTTAAACAATGAACGTGTCAAAGAATTAGCAGGCTTTGGGAAACAACTGGGATCCATAAATTTTTGTTCAGATCTATCTCTGCAATCAGAGCTTTTACTTTCTCTATTTCTCTCTCTTTTTTTTAAAATAATATTTATTAATAGTTTCAGAATTACAGAAAAAAACAACAACACTACAATACATAAAAAGAAGAAAAAACGCAAAACATAAAAACCAATACACCAATACAGTGAATTATATATATATATATATATATATATATATATATATATGGAAAAAAAGAAAGACACAAATCCCATATAACTTCCATTTGCTTGTTTCATTGACCTCCTCGCACCTCCCTTTTTGTATTCTAGTTTAGTTAGTTATTTCAACAAATTCTTTCCATCTTTCTCAATTTTTATTAAATAATTTATCTTAACAATTTAACCTATTAATTAACTCGACAGATCCTTTCCATCTTTCCCCCTATTCTGTTATTCAAATTACCTTAATTTATTTAACCTTATCTTACCATAAAATACCTTAAAGCTTGAAACTTAATACTCATTTATACATAACCCCTGATATCATTTCTGCTAGAGTCATATAGTTTCATTCCAACATTTTCCCTAATATTCATTAATTTTAGGCTAATTCCCTAAATAAAAAGTTTTCTTTATAAATTTTCTTCCAATCTTCATCCAACGTCTCTTCTTCCTGGTCTCTGGTCGTGTCAGTCCTTACTGTCCATTCCATCTAGTCTATCAACCTGGAAGCCTTATGTCCGAGGCCCTTAAGTCTCTTCCATGTCCCTTCTGCAGATCTTCTTCTTCTTGTTTATACTTGCACTTTTCCTTGTCTTTTGTTGGTCTCTTTCTTAATTTCTTTCCTTTCTCGTTGAGGAGTAGGTCTCTGGGGGGTTCCAACCCAAAGTTATCTCCGTCTCCCTTCATCAAATCAGCCCATTCCCCACAGTCCCACTCCCCACAGTCATCAATATAATCCAAAAAATATTTGCAAGCATATTTCAAAGTCTCTCCAAAGTCAAAAGCCTCCTCAGCTCCAGACTCCCCCTGGCCCATTCCAACTTCAATCTTCATTTTTTATTTTTTTATTTAAATATTTATTGAAGTTTCAAAAAAAGGTTACAAAAATAGGAAAAAGAAAAGAAAAAAAAGAAAAAATACAAAATACAGAAAAATAAAAGCACTTAAAAACAAATCAATCTTTCCATGTCTTGTCTTTCATTTACTTGTTTCCCTGACCTCCTCACACCTCCCTTTTTTGTATTCCAATCCAGTTAGCTAATTCAGCAAATCCTTTCCCTCTTTGTTTTTATCCTAATCCTTTAACTTAATATATTGTAACTTTAGATTCTCACCTGTTAACAATCCATTTTTACATACTCCTTTGTAATATTGCTGCTAAAACCACGTAACTTCATTCTGACATCATTCTAACATTCATTAATTTTACAGTATTTCTGTAAATAGTCTTTAAATTTCTTCCAATCTTCTTCCACCAACTCTTCTCCCTGGTCTCGGATTCTGCCAGTCATTTCCGCCAGTTCCATGTAGTCCATCATCTGCCATTCTTCCAGGGTGGGTAGATCTTGTGTCTTCCAATACTTTGCAATAAGTATTCTTGCTGCTGTTGTAGCATACATAAAAAAAGTTCTATCCTTCTTTGGCACCAATTGGCCAACCATGCGCAGGAGAAAGGCCTCTGGTTTCTTCAGAAAGGTATATTTAAATACCTTTTTCATTTCATTATAGATCATCTCCCAGAAAGCCTTAATCCTTGGGCACGTCCACCAAAGGTGAAAGAATGTGCCTTCAATTTCTTTACATTTCCAACATTTATTATCGGGCAAATGATAGATTTTTGTAAGCTTGACTGGTGTCATGTACCACCTGTATATCATTTTCATAATATTCTCTCTTAAGGCATTATGTGCCGTAAACTTCATACCTGTGGTCCATAACTGTTCCCAGTCAGCCATCATTATGTTATGTCCAACATCTTGTGCCCATTTAATCATAGCAGATTTCACCGTTTCATCCTGAGTATTCCATTTCAACAACAAGTTATACATCTTTGACAAAATCTTGGTTTTGGGTTCTAACAGTTCTGTTTCCAATTTTGATTTTTCCACCTGGAAGCCAATTTTCTTGTCCAAATTATATGCCTCCATTATCTGATAATAATGAAGCCAATCTCGCACTTTATTTTTTAGTTTTTCAAAACTCTGCAATTTCAATTTGTCTCCTTCTTGTTCCAAAATTTCCCAATATTTCGGCCATTTGGCCTCCATATTGAGCTTTTTCAAAGCTTTCGCTTCCATCGGTGACAACCACCTTGGGGTTTTATTTTCAAGTAGGTCCTTGTATCTTATCCAGACATTAAACAATGCTTTCCTGACAATATGATTTTTAAATGCTTTATGTGCTTTGACCTTGTCATACCACAAATATGCATGCCATCCAAATACATTATTAAAACCTTCTAAATCCAAAATGTCTGTGTTTTCAAGAAGTAGCCACTCTTTCAGCCAGCAAAAAGCTGCTGATTCATAATAAAGTTTAAGGTCTGGCAGGGCAAATCCACCTCTTTCCTTTGCGTCCGTTAGTATTTTAAATTTTATTCTAGGCTTCTTGCCCTGCCAGACAAATCTAGAAATATCTCTCTGCCACTTCTTGAAACAATCCATTTTGTCCAAAACTTGCAATGTTTGAAACAAGAACAACATTCTAGGCAATACATTCATTTTTATCACAGCAATACGGCCTAGCAGTGAAAGCTTCAAATTTGACCAAATTTCTAAATCTTTTTTCACTTCAGTCCAGCATTTTTCATAATTGTCTTTAAATAAGTTCCCATTTTTAGCTGTCATGTTAATCCCCAGGTATTTCACTTTCTTAACCACTGTTGAACCTGTCTCATTCTGAAACCTCTCTCTCTCAATCGCTGTTAAATTTTTCTCTAAAAACCTTTGTTTTTAACTTATTCAGTTTAAATCCTGCAACCTGACCAAATTCTTGAATCAGTTCCAAAACTCTTTTGGTACTAGATTCTGGCTCCTGTAATGTCAATACTAAGTCATCTGCAAATGCTCTCAATTTGTACTGTTTAGCTCCGACTTGTATACCTTTAACCAACTGGTCCCTTCTAATCATATTCAACAGGACCTCCAGGACCGATATAAAAAGCAATGGGGAGATTGGGCAACCTTGTCGTGTCCCTTTTTCTATCTTAAATTCCTCCGTCACCACGTTGTTAACAATTAATTTAGCCTTTTGTTCTGAATAAATTGCACTTATACCGTTTCCAAAGCTTTGACCTACCCCCATCCAACTTCAATCTTCAAAAACAATGGCTTATGCTCCTGTGGGGCCTTGGGCCTCTCCATTTGTATTATTTGAGGTGCAACCGCAGCCTCCTCCATTGGCTTCTGCACTTGTCCAATCAATACAGGTTCCTGAGTTGGACCCTGGATGATTTCTGTATCACTATTCACTAATTGTCCACAGTTATTGGCCACAACAGTCATCAAATCCATTTTCTCATTCATCAGATCCATCTTCTCATGCATCTGTTCCAACAAAGCACTTGTCTTGCATAGAGCAAGCACCAAAACTTCCTTCCAGCTCATATTTAGTCAAGGTCAAAAGGGCTAATCCCACGATCTTAATCTCACAGCTGTGGCTGCAGCAACAATTTAGCAAGCTCCCTCTAGAGGAGACAGTTTCTATTTGTATCCATCTTTTTAAGGCAAGTCCAACAAAGAAAAATTACTTTCATTTTTTCAGATATTTTGTTTCTTTAGAATGCAAAAGGCAACACTGGAATCAGTTTATTTCTCTTCTTTAACTATCTGTCAAAATATTCCATTCACAGTCAATGAACCTCTCCAACAATTTCTGTCTCTGACACCCCGTTCCCAGGTTAGAGATGGTGGAAACTTATCTTTCTTCACTCCCTCTCCTGCAGGCGTTACACAAAGTCCCCCCCCCCTTTTCTCCTGCTTCCAGGGGGGTTTCAGTAGTTGTAAATGAAGGAAATTTAGGCTTTTTTAACGACTTTCCAGGCTTTAGCTTACAAGGTTTTTGCTTCAGTCTATATACAAAAAGCGGAAGGCGGACTTCCTGTTTTGAACCTTCCCGCTTCGATGTCAAATTAAGATATTTCTTGATCCAATTTTCCGTTTCTACTCACGGGTACTTGTTTTAGATCCAATTGTCCACAGGAAAAAGTCAGCGCTCTCCGGCGATTGCTGTGCAGCTTCACTCCGTGAAAGTAGCAGTCAGTTCGCAGCACCGCGCCGCTCACCCCACTTCACTCCAGAATCCCAAAAAGGGGTTCCCCGTGAGTAGGGGGGGCGCTCCAGGTGCCCTGCCGAACCCCACGTTCCCAGGCTTCCTCCACCTGGGATTTCTAGCGGGTCCCCACCTTTGCCGCGGCGGGAAGACCCAGTTTCCACGGAGCCAGTTCCTCCAGTCGGAGGAACTCCGCCATTCACCGATAGCGCTGACCCCGAAGTCTCCTACTTTCTCTATTTCTCGCGATATAAAGAAGCTTGAATTTTCAGGATTCCAACAAAATTCTTACACCTTGGGTGGTGCTGAAGCTTTTTGCAGGATCAGTACCTCTGAAAATGGATTCAATACCTTGCAGGTGAGTGCCTTAGAGGACATATGGCATAAGACAGGCACCCCCAAACTCAGCCCTCCCGATGTTTTGGGACTACAACTCCCCTCATCCCTAGCTAAAAGGACCAGTGGTCAGGGATGATGGGAATTGTAACCCCAAAACATCGGGAGGGCTGAGTTTGGGGATGCCTGGCATAAGATAAGCTATAGTACTTATATAGGATTCAAAGGGCAAGATGGGCAGGCTGAAGTGCTAGAGAGGTTTATGGCTGACTAGCAGGTGAAAGTCAATTCCATATGAGTGGATCATGAGAAAAAGACAAGGGTAGGCAAGGCTGGCCCAAGACATTTTGGCAACTGAGGCAAACAAAAAAATGGTGCCAGGGAAAAAGGGGTGGATGAAGATCTACATCAGGAACAGGCAAGGAATAAAAATCTACACTGAAAACAGCCTTCTCTACTTGACCAGAAGAGAAGACCTAAAGCATGGTGAGGACTCTATATATGCAATTATTTGCACTGGAATCACACCACCTTATATTTTGGAGTTAAGTTGTAGCATTGTTGGAAAGTCTGCATTTGTCTGGAGGCTTTAGGAAATGAACAACTGTTGTCACTTGTGGGTTCCAGATAAGGACTTGCTGAAACACATTCTGTGTTTCACAAAGAACATCACTCACTTCCTGCAACCTCCCTTTCAATGATTGGGAGGAGGCTGCAAAAAGGGGCAAAATGATCATTCAGAGTGAGGGCAGGATGTGTTGCTATCCCTCTGCTCTAGCTTTGTAATGTGATCACATATACTTATCCTGGTTTCATGATGTCATAAAGTCCAATCTCATTGGCTGTTTGATGTAGTGAGCCCTCGGATTGCCTCTAGAAGAAGCACTTTTTTGCTTTGTTTCAAAAGAAAAAAATGGCACTAAAGCTGCAGTTCAGCTGCAAATAGCAACATGGAAAGAAAGAAAGAAAGAAAGAAAGAAAGAAAGAAAGAGAAAGAAAGAAAGAAAGAAAGAAAGAAAGCAGCAGGAGTAGATCTACTTAATTTCCTGAATTCTCACTGGTGAAAAGCCCAGCCATTTTTCAAACAAAAGCTGTATCTAGGTGACCCATTTTTCCACCACTGCAAAAATACTTTAAAAGGTTTTTCTGGGAGCCCACGCAAAGGAGAAAAACTGGGTCTTTTTAATTTCCTGGTGGATAGAATGCCATTGGTAGAATCCCTTACTGAACTGTTTGCAAATGCCACTGCTTTATAGAGAAGTATCAAAGCCGAGTCGTGTAGAGGTGAGTTATGTGACTCATTCAGACTTCTTTAAATGAAAGAAAAGAAACCAAGTGAAAACCATTTCCTTCCCCATTTCCTTCCCAAGTCTGTCCCCTTGTCAAACAGTACACATATTCTTTTCCCCCGTCCTGAAATATTTCTCTACTCTCTTGACACAATGCATTTCAAATGTGAGGAGGAGCTACATCGATGTTCTAACGCCCTGACTATTCCATCTTATCTATGGGGTGAGCAGTATGAAGTGTCGTCGTGTGAAGGTCCTAACAAGCGCAGTTTTAAATTGCAACCTTTTCTTCTACTTGCCACAATGCTTGTCAGTGGATTAGATTAATGTGAAGTCATTTCCTGTTCTCATTACTGCCTTTGTTAGGGGAATGAAGTACCTGAATCTTAATTCCCCCAAGCATTGTCAGAAATGGACTGGTGGTCTCGCTTTTTTCATATTTCAAAGCTTGATTGAAATAACCCCATCATTCTTTTTCTTTTTTTGACAAGGAACAGAGCGGCTACCGTGTTAAAATCATTTACTTCAACAGTCTCTCTTACTGCAGTACATTTGTTATGCTAAGTGTGAGGCCTTGCCAGTTGATTGGCTTATTGTAAGGTGAATGTGATTATTTCAGGGGATCCAAACCATGTTATATTCTGATACAGTGAATTCATGTGTGCTATGCTGGAAATGGACCTCTTTTTTCAGCAGGGTGAGGGGTGGGTGGGTGAGAATCACACAACCTGACTGAAGTGGTAACAAAGGGGACTTTTTTTGACATCAGGTGACCCTTAGGAGTAAAGCCTTAAATTCTCCTTCATGGTGGATGGGTTAAAAGGGTGGTGCAAGGAGGCCCTGTGAGCTGGCTAAATTCTTACACAGTTTGGAGTCAGGGGATATCTATTTGTAATAGCAGAGGATTCTCTTTCAACTTTTTCATTTCTTTTAAAAACTGATTTTGCTGCTGTGGTAAAGCAATGGAAGCAATTTACCTCCTATCCACAGCCATTTCCCATTGAAATCAATGGGATACATCAGCCTTTTGTTATTACTCCATCCTATGCTCAAGTTGTAGATATGTGTGAATAAAACCATATACAGTTGTACCTTGGAAGCCGAACAGAATCCGTTCCAGAAGTCCGTTCGACTTCCAAAATGTTCAAAAACTAAAGCATAGGAAGTTTGGGTTCCAAAGAACGTTTGCAAACCAGAACACTCACTTCTGGGTTTGCGACGTTTGGGAACTAAGCTGTTCGACTTTCTGAAGGAATGGGTTTCCCAAACCCCAAAACTGACTCTGTAAGCAGTTTTTAAACTGCACCAAAATCCCCATTTCTCCTTAGCTAAAATGCATAAACTTTAGCCGTTGAGCAAATGCAAAACAAGAACACAGCTCTCTCCCTTATCAGTTTGACGGCAAGACTGGCCTTGACTTTACCAGTAGAACAGACACAGACATATCTTATGTCCTGACCACAAATGACACAGAGACCCAAGTCTGTGACTAACGCCAGAGCATGTTCTCGGAAGTAGCGACCTCTTGCTCCAAGATAGGAGTAGGAACAGGAATATCCTTTTATGGTCAGAAGTACAGGAAGGAAGATCCTTTTATGGTTGAGAGTACCAGAGCAGGAACATATGTGATGTCAACCTGTGTACGTACGCCGACGTGGTTGGGCTCCTAGGGGAGGAGTGAGAGGGTGCCTGGAGGATATATAAACTGCATGAAACCTGTCATTTCTTTGGACTTGCTGTGGACTTGATCACGCAAGTGCCTTCTGCTATCCGGAGAGCAGAATAAACTCCTTCTTTGAATCAACCTCAGGTGTCGTTTGACTTCCTTCCTCCTGTCCCAGAGCAACGCAGACCCAATGGGTGAATTCCAATAAGGCTACATTTCAAGGTACAAAAGATACCACAGACTCCATTTCCCTTCATTCCAAGGAAACTGAATGCTGAGTCAGTGCTGGAAGTCCTGGGGTCTCTTGCTACTCAGAGATTCAGGTGTGCATAACAATTTTAACATATTCTTGGCAATGCTGGATATTGCTTTATGAACAATAATTTTAGGAAGTTTCAGCATTAAGTAAAGAAGAATGGCTAGGCATCACACATCTTCCAGACAGCCTTTGGGTTTGCTAGGTACCTTTATGTAACTGGAAAAATGAGTGGTGGCAGTCACATAGAATTGTGCCATTGTGAAAGCTGCATATTATTCTTTCTCTGTCCTTGTGCATGACATGTCACTCCAAGACAAAATCATGTTTCATAAGTCACTTGGCTGAGTTAGATCAGTGCCAAGACCACTGACACATAGAGGCAGTCAGATTTTTAACTCATCCGAAACAGCTGCAGTTTGCAAGAATCACAAAATTCTGAGGTGATGCCATGTTTATTAAGCACATCCTTGTTATCTCATTATAGCAAATAAGCTGCTAAGTACTTACAAGCTGCTTCCCTTTTAGATACACAGCAAGTAAGAAGATGTAATCGGAGGTGTAGACGTATCGATCCGTTTCCGTTACTCTACAGAAAATTGCTTTAGGCTAAATGCCAGCGTAGTTTAACCAGCTGCTCTTTTTCCTCATACAGATTGATCTGAGATCTTTCCTCTAACAGTAACACTGTCAATATGGAATTGATTCAGAACTCTCGCAATCCAATCTAAATTGGAGGAAGGATTATAAAGGGGACAAAAAGAGATTTTGTTCAGGACTCTAAATTAAAGTTATGCAAATGAACCCTTCACAAATGTGCTAATGACTTACATGCAAGCTTTAATAAAGCTGGAAGCCAATTTTAAACTCATTTTGTCTCCCCCCCCGACGTTCACTAAATTCTGTGCCTAATTATTAATGAACTAAGGTGTTCAGTCTTCACTAGGCCTGATATTATGAATTATTTTCAATTCATGTTATTCATGAAATGGCTTAAAACCTGAACTTTAGAATGTTTAGTGAGAATTAAGCCTAAGTTGCTTTTGGGTGTTTGTAAGATTACAGTACAGTCCTGTGCATGCTTACCTAGGGCCAAACTGAACGAGGTGGAATCCACACAATTAGTAACAATATGAATCCCTTTTTAAAAAAGCAAATAGCAGGCATGGTGAGGGTAATCTGGATCAGGACTCCGACATTGGCGTAGACTGCAGTGGTGTCCAAACTTTTTTCAAAGAGGGCCAGATTTGATGCAGTGAAGAGCTATGAGGGCCAACCAAAGTTGCTGACCTTTTTTTAAGGATTGAAGTTGAAGTTGTTGAGGTTTTTTTTAGGATTTTACCCCAGGAAATAAACTGCCACAGGGGCCGGATTAAACCAAACGGCGGGCCAGATTAGGCCCCTGAATCGGACTTTGGACATGCCTGGTGTAGAGAGCTTTAACTCTTTCCCTCCACTGGGATCCCAATCCAGTTCTCCTCTACCTCCCCACTATTTACATTGTTAAAAACACTTCCATTTGCATGGTAACACTTGATTAAATGTAAGGGGATTTATTTTAGAATCAATCAAAATGCATTTTAGTGTGCTCTCTCTCTCTCTCTCCAGTGTTCGCCATCAATCATGTCAAGACAGCAAAGCTTGGAATATACAAGGTGTGAATGTACAATGCACTGTGATCACTGGTAACAAAGGTAGCAGCTAATGGAATGGCATTTCCCCAGGAAGCATATTAGCTATTGGTAAATTGGTCCCATTATCAATATATGGGTGAATGGCTTGATGTGTTTTGTAAAACATTATAAAAAGAACACTTTTTCCTTCTTTTTAGTGCTTCTCAGTAGTCCCTTTGTCAATAACAACCACTTACTGATGCTAAACCCCATCCCAGTTAATTTACTTTAAGAACATCACTGTCCAACATTGCTACAGTATTATAACCAGGACTGTAGGTATTCTACATGTCTCCCATTTTCACTGACCAAGTGTAGACACTTGTATCTACCATGGCATTTGGGGTTTTTTCTTTCATGCTCTGCATTAATTATTAGAAATATGCTAGTTCTAGCCATCTAAGAAATGAGCTTGGAAACACAAAGGAAAAGCATAGGTCAATCCAGAAATCATGCATGTAAATTTTGACATGCTTTTGGATATATCCAGTATTCAAGTCCAAAACAGCATTTTGTTAGTGTTGCTTTTCAGAGTAACAACCGTAGCCATGATCAGGAATTATGACTGAACAGGAAATACTAATCCATGCTGGGGACATGAGGCCATGAATGCTGGTCCCAACCCCACCTGATCAGTACCAGAGCTCCCTGTGCCCCAAATCTTGGAGCGACATTCCACTGGAGTAATAATTTATTATCCATTTCCACTAGTGGGTATGTTTGTGTAGTTTTCTCTGCAGAGAACACCAGCTCACTTGGTTGTCTTGAAATAGGTGATGATCAGAGGGAGGTGAAACTGAGAGTGATGTAGTAATGGGGAGATGAATCAGTTAAGCAATTAAAAAGATAATTAGGATTGCAGCCTAGTGTTTTATGAGAGAAAGATGTCAAGCTGACAAGCTGCAGTGCAGAATGCCCCCAAATAAATAGCTGGAATCAACCAGACAAGCATTTCCAAAATTAGATCTAGCCCTTCCTAAGAGGTGGCTGACCCTCTTGGTAATTGTACATGGAATTATTGAGGTTGCTACTACCCATTGTTTTCAGGCTTAATAAGGCATTTCATGATGTATCTGCAGCTGCGCCATGCTTGCTTAGTCTGTACAATCAGATAATTTCTCATCACATGCTGTAAATTCCCTGTTACGTTTCATAAGCAGCTTCTCTGCCCTCTCCCCCAGATGATGTGGTCTCCTGCATCTGACACAGCTCCAAATGCTTGCTGTTTTCAGCTGGGATTCAATCGCATACCAGCAAATTCAGGTTGCACAATTGATTGGGAGGTAGTGTGCAGCAAACACGCCTCCCCAGAAGATCAGACTTTTTGCAATAAAGAAAGTGGTTCTACGTCATCTAATCTCCCTGCCAACAAATCAGAATGAATAAACAGGTCATCTGGAAGCAACCTGGGTTGCTTTTCCTTTCTCTCTCTCATCTGATATGATTGTGTCATCCTTTAAGTGAATGAGAAAGGCTGCTGTCAAGAGCCACCTTGATAGGCTTTTAGAATTCTCAGATACACCTCCCACTAATAGATGCCACTCCTAAGAATGGACTGCTGTTAGCCACTTCCTTTCCCTTTAGGAAAAACAAATAATATATGAGCTGGCTGGCTATCAAGCGGGCCTCACATATTGTTGTGTAAGTTTCATACATAAGCAATGCCTTCAATTTTAAAAGAATCGATCTGGCCACAATGATGCATAGATTACATGAGAACTGGGGCAGCATGTCACAGGAGAGCTGCAACTGGATCCTTGAATACAGAACTCCAGCATGAAAAGATCTTCACCAGTTTCCAGTTTGCTTTTGGTCCCAATTAAGAGTGCTGGTTTCGATCTTTTAAATCACTAAGTGGCTGGGAAACTCAGTTTAGGAAGGGCCAGCTTCTGCCCTATGAACGTGCCTATTCATTGAGATCATTTCCTGAGACCCTTTTTCCCTTCCCTTGCAGGGAGAAGGCAGGTGGCCTTTCTGTGGTGCCATTCTGGTTATGGAACTCTTAGTCTCTAGACATAATTGTTTCTAAACATGATGGAGTCTTTAGTAGATGGCTTGGGCCATGAAAAACAGGCAAAAGCCAACTTCTTGACCTGGATCAATCCTTTATCAGCCTCTCTTCCACACCCTCCTGGAGGGTCTTAGATGAGTCACTTTTCCTCAATTTATTTTACCAATAATCTTCAGGTGTTTCTTAGTGGCCTTAACACTCTGCAACATACCAAGGTGCCTTTGTCCAAAATTTATTTTATTTAATATTTATTACATTAGCTGTGATTCCTGCATTGGGGGGGGGGGGTTGGCCAAATCACCCTTTGGGTTCCTTCCAACTCTCTGATTCTATTATTTATTTCCCACTTTTCCACCAAGGAGTTCAGGATGGCTCTCTGTCTCCCAATTTTATCCTCACAACAACCCTGTGAGGTTGGTTAGGCTGAGAGGCAGTGACTGGCCTGAGGTCACCTAGTGAGCTAAGTGGGAACTAGAACCCCAGCTAGAACCCCTGGTCCAGCAATCTAACCACTATGCTACACTGCTTCAATGTCCTGCAGCATTTTCACTTACCAAGAGGCTCTCGTGACCCCAAGTATCCAACAGGGGAAAGGTTCTCCTCCTCTGCAGGAGAAGGATGAATCCTCAACCTGTTTTCTAGGCTTCCATCACTGGGACCTTCATAGTGCTGTGTTCCTCTCATCCCAGATGATGCTTCAGCTCTCCTCAAACATGTCATTGATTGCTTGTGTTTCAGGTCTAAACCTCCACTGCAGCCATCTCTCACTAAATCCCTTGGACCCCCTAAAGTTTTTTCCTGGAATCATATTAACTATTGGAGCTAGCCTGGAGAAACCATTTAACTCTCCTACACTTTTGGATGTTCTGCTGAGTGCAATAATGAGGGCATTATTACTCCATCACTCAAGAACTCAAGGATAGTAGTTCTGGTTCAGACCAATGGCCTCATCTATCTTAATGATCAGTCCAAGCAGTTTTAGAAGGAGTGTGCAGTGGCTCCTTGAGTTTGTTGTTAAGAGTGTCCCTAAATATCAGAGTTAACTTCCTCCCTCCTGACATTTTTCTTGAGCAATTTCATCTATTATTATCCCCTGCTAACATTCCCTATGGTCCACCCACACCATTCCACTGTATCCTCTGTGAATTTTATTTGGAACTTGGAGCCAACAGTAATTGACCTACCCAGTTATATAATTTCTTTAATACCGGCAACAATGTGCAGGATGTTTACAGTTGCGAGTTAGCAGCTGTACTCTTAATGAACTCCAATCATTTCAATATAAATCTCGACTGTCTTGAGACAGTGGGCTGGAAAGCCCTGTTGCAACAGATAAATGCATACTCCAGTCTTAGCTCTGAGGCTTGATTGGATCCTGCTGCTCTTGAGAGATGACAACATGCTTGCTTCATGCTGAGGTTCATACAAAACATTCTCAAGCAAACCACAATGTATAATTGATAGAGACCAAGAACATTTTTCTTCCAGAACATTCAAACCACAGTCTTTCTCTTTCAGCCATGGGGAGGGAAAACCCTGTCAGTAGCTAAACAGCAACTCCAAAAGTTCCAGACACATCACTAATGGTGGAAGAGGCCCTTTATCAGTGGGGTACCTCCTGCAGGTGCCCCACTCCGATTAGACATGAGGCAGGTGGCTATCTCCAGACAAGGGCTACTTGATGGAGATGTCCCACTTATGGTACGCTCTCCCTAAATAGGATTTTCTGCTGCCTTCCTTGTTATTTACAGTGGTACCTCGGGTTAAGTACTTAATTTGTTCCAGAGGTCCGTTCTTAACCTGAAACTGTTCTTAACCTGAAGCACCACTTTAGCTAATGGGGCCTCCCGCTGCTGCCGTGCCACCAGAGCACGATTTCTGTTCTCATCCTGAAGCAAAGTTCTTAACCTGAAGCACTATTTCTGGGTTAGCGGAGTCTGTAACCTGAAGCGTATGTAACCTGAAGTGTATGTAACCCGAGGTACCACGGTATTCCCTTCATTTATATCCATTCCCATTTCCTCTAGGGAGCTTACAAAGGTGTACATGGCTCTTCCCCTCCCCATATTATCGTCATAACTCTGTAAGCGACTTAAAGCAACACAAGTGAGCTTCATAGCTGAGGAGGGATTTGAACCCTGGTCCAGCACTCTAACCACTACACCTCACTGGCTGTTATTATCCTTTTGGTGTCCAACAAACACTTCATTAGTTTCCTGGGTATTTCTGCTGACCATGTTGTTGTACTGCTTTAATGATTTTGTGGCTTTTAGTTTATTAGCATGGTGTTGTTGGTCCCCCCCCCTTTAATTTGCATTTTAATTGTTCCGTTCTTTTTGTAAAGTGCCCTGGGAATGTGATTGGAGGGTGTTATAAAAATGCTTTTAATGACTGTCACAAGAATCCCTTAATACAGGGCTGGGAAGCCCAGTGCGATGCCCTCCTGAGTGCTTTTGCCTAGTGGGAAGGATTTGAGATAGTCCTTAGCTTGCCTGGATGGAGGTGTGTGTGTGTGTGTGTGTGAGTGAGTGAGAGAGAGAGAGAGAGAGAGAGAGAGAGAAAGAAAGAAAGAAAGAAAGAAAGAAAGAAAGAAAGAAAGAAAGAGGTGGGAACAAACTGGAGTTCTGCATGCCCCCGATCTAATTCAGGTCCCAATTTGGAGTTGCCCAATCTGATCCGGAATGATCTGGGGCTAAATTGAAATGGGGAACACATTTTAACTAGGGTTTTAAATTCCAATTAAACATTGTGAGGGGAGAAGATTTATATCTCCTACTCCCTCCCCCCACACCACATGTTTAATCAGGGTTTAAACTCTAATTTCAGGTGCAGTTTTGTTGTTGTTGTTCTTTGCTTGCTTGCTTATATCCCACCTTTCTCCCTGTACATAACCCAAACTGGATCACAACATGCATTAGAAATGGATTAAAAAAAAATGCACCAACCAGTTATAAGTATTTTTTTTAAATTTAATAAGTTACAATATTGAAACAGCATGGAATCAAAGCAACTTAAAACCACTTAAAAGCCCATGAGGTGAAGAAAATGTACTACACCTTTCCACAAAAGACCCTACCGCAACAGCCAGTGAGTGGCCGGATGGCTGTCTGAACAAAAAAGTATTTGTCTAGTTCAGTACTCTCTCTACTTTCTGGTGTCATAGGAGAGGTGATAAAGTACCAGCAAAACAGCAAATATTGCAAGGCTTGGGAGGCATTCAACCAAGTTACTCATTTAGTTCAGTTCTTCCCAGAAAACGTCTCAAGAATCTAGAGCTTCAGAGAGGCAAGTTCTGCTGCCCTGCCAATGACAGTAGAAGTTGTTTGACTGCTTGCTTGCTTCTTCAAGTCTCTCCCTTGTTCCGCTTCATACTACTACATGCCCATTCTTCCTGCCTTCTGGCACATCATTCATTCTTCACACGTCAATCGCTAATGCAGTCAGTTAATGTAGCTGGGACTTGTTCTATCTCTTTCCAAAGAACAACACAGCAAGCTGAATTTCACATGCCTGATAACAGCACAAGAAAAACTGACTCAAATTTCAATGTCTTCAACTACTGATCATGTTTATTTCATTTTTATTCTTCCAAGTATTTATTGATCTATCCGTTTGATATTGCCGGGGGCAAAATATAAGGACAAAACCTCCTGAACTGAAGAAAAGACAAAAAGCATTCTTACTTGTGCTTATCCTACAATTATTTCAATAATTTCTATGTAAATGAGACATTTCTAATCTTAAGAGAAATAATCCTATTTACATGCATATCAAAACTGCATTTTGAAACTGGCGTGCCTTTACAGTTGTCACACATGTGGCAACATTAACTCAACGACAGAACAAAAATATGAATTAGTGGCTGAAGAACAAAGTCAGCTTAATTAAAATTGTGTCAGCGTGTCGGAAAGATATTAACTTTGCATTCCCTGACCAGAACAAAGAATTTGATATTCCTTTTGCTTTTTAAAACTTGTTTTAAGTTTCACTCTAGATTTTCTTCACCCCCTCCCCCCAAAAAAATCATAAACTAATCCAGTTTGCATTCATATGCATTATTTTCTGGGTAATTAATTCACTGAATCAGACCATTGGCCATTCAGGGTATATATCCTTGTTCTAATCATTGAGATTACGCTGTTCTAAAAGTCAGAGGGGTATAGCATTATTTTTTGCATTTCACTTATGAACTGTTTCCTGAGAAATATTCCAAAGTGATTTACAATATAACATATATAAAAGTTATCTCTATGAAAACAGTTGCATATATTAAAATTATTTTTCAAACACACACACACACACGATTAAAACAGCAACAGGACTAAATAAAAGCAATAGAGATGTCAACTGGGATAAGGATAGCAGGCCAGGAATGGATGGGGCAGCTGAACCAGTTACAAAGCAGCTCCATTGGTTCCTAAACAGTGCTGAAATAGTACAGTACCTGAGCCAGCTTTCTGTAGTTTCTTGCTGGACAGCTCCCCTGGTCTCCTGAACAACCTTATCTCTGACCTACTGGACAGCTCCTTGGCTTCTCCGGTAAAGCAAACTTTAAGCCACGTGGCAGGGTAAGTAGGAATGGGGCATCTAATGTGCCCTACCTAGATTCACCTCTTTGCTGTGGGTCCTCACCATAATAACCTCTTGGACCTTCACAGCAGAGACAGAAAAGAACCCAACCCAAAGCCCAGACTGGAAGACACAGGAACCAGTTAGAGGGTTCTAAGGAGGGAACAGCCAGGCACATAGGACAATGTCCATTTCTCTGACCAGCCCTACTTCACACATTATGATTCTTCAAAGAGCTTTGAATAAGCAGAGTATATTGGGTAG
This sequence comes from Podarcis pityusensis, assembly GCF_964106645.2. NCBI lineage: Eukaryota > Metazoa > Chordata > Lepidosauria > Squamata > Lacertidae > Podarcis > Podarcis pityusensis. Next base: position 30,590,248 of record NC_138031.1, on the reverse strand, counting down.
AGGAATCCAAGGTAAATTTAATTATCGAGTGGTTTTAAGCAGGGATGCAAAGTCCCAGTATCTAAAAGGAATCTGGTTATATTATCTTTGTGATTAAGAGGATTTAAATTTTAAGTGATGTAGGAAATGAGAGAGGAGAGACAATGAGTGATGTAATAATACTTCATAGCACCGCCAGAGTATTTTCAAATGATATCTAGTATCAGGCATTAAAAGAACTTTAATTATATCCCCATAGGCTTACTACTGCACAGATACATGAGAATGCCCAGCAAAGGACACACAATTTTGCAAATGGATATACAACACCTTTTGCAAAATAAAAGAAAACCATCACTTGGCCCCTAGTGTCTCTCTCTCTCTCTCTCTCTCTCTCTCTCTCTCTCTCTCTCTCTCTCTCTCTATATATATATATATAATGATTTATAGAATGTGTGTGTGTGTGTGTGTGTGTGTGAGAGAGAGAGAGAGAGAGAGAGAGATATTTATAGATCACTTCCCATCCAAGGTATCCAAAGTGGTTTGCAGAGTGAAATTCCAACATTAAATGTTAACCATGCATAAATGAAATATGTATTAAATGTACACAAAATTCATATAAACTCAACCACAGGCAGAAAGCAAATGCCAGGAATACATTTGTTCATTTTAAATAGATTTCTCTCCCACCCTTCATCTATAGATCTCAGGGCAGTTCACAACATAAAAATACAAGATAAAAACAAGAACAAACCAAACCAATAACCCCTCCCCCCACCCACAAACACATTTAGAAGGTGTATAAGCTATTAATCAGCCCAAGGCCTGGTTGAACAGGAACATTTTTGCCTGGCACCTAAAGGTGTATAACGAAGGCGCCAGCTAAACCTCCCTGGGGAGAGCATTCCACAAACAGGGAGCCACATGCAATATCTAAAATGTGCCAATCACCTAGTTGTGAAATATCTGAAGTGTGCCAATAATCTAGCTGTGAAATATTTAAAATATACCAATAACCTAGTCAGGGGAAACCTGAGCAGGCAAACATAGTTTTAACAGTCTTGGGAAGCACCTCACTGTTGGAGCCCCCTGTATAGCAAGGGGAAAGTGCGTTTACAGAGTGGGCAGGCCACACTCCAGGGAAGGCCCAGTTCCATGCGTCTCAGCTGTGACAGATTTGGAAATATTGTTCCTTCAGATCCAAGATAGAAAACAGTCCAGCCAGCACAGTTCTGGTTGGTTCAGTTACTTCAAGTGACTTTTTGAAATATCAAGCAATGGCCTTTTTGCCACAGGAAAACTTTTAGCCGGGATTAAATGTGAGACCTTACAAACACAAAGCTCTGTCAGTGAGGTATGGCCTTTTTCCAAGTGAGCAGCTGGAAGAGGACACTGAACCGAAGAATGGAGGGGGATGAAAATGACGGGGAGAGAGAGAGAGATCTTATAGCATGATTCCTGTTTTCTACAGTTGTTAGGCAAATGTTTACCATTTAATATGAATATGAATGTCAGATTACGGGAAGACCACATGGTTCATTTCAACCACAGTGGGAACTAAATGAATACAGGGCTAAGATTCTCTCCAGTTTGAGACTTCTGCTCTGAGTCTCACCCTCTCTCTCTCTGTGTGTGTAAAATATTGTTTTTATTAAGAATAACATGAAATACCACAAACAGCAATGGGCATCGGTCACCAGGTACAAAGCAAAACACAGTCATCACATGTATAAGGCAGGAAATAATAGCAGCATGTTAAGTTAACTAACCAAAAGGATGGGGGTCTAGGCTCTTCTGTGTGAGAATTAATAATAGAAATAAATATAAACTAACCAGCATCAAAAGTATCTTTTTCATTGCTCCACACATCACTCTACTTCACTGTGTGAGTTTGTCAGTCAAAGCCAAGTACCATACATTGTTATATCAGTTGTGGATAGTAAACTCCTCTGCACTTTTCCAGTTGAACCCCAGCTCCATGTGCACTGCCACAAGAAGGTGACTTATCAGATTCTGACAAGGGAAGTCCTTGTTGCGACCTCTAAATAAGGAGAGCAAAGCTAATACTGTTTCCATCTCAATATCTCTGCCAAGAAGATCTGTATATTTTAAATTTTGCATAGAAGTTATTTCATGCCAGAGAACATATGCATACAGAATAAACCCAATATTGCTATGAACTGGTTACTCATGACTTATCCTAGATAATTGGAGGGTCATCGTTATCTTTAATAGGTTATATTTAATAAGTAAATATTTTATACAGAGATTATTTGGGTTTTGCACAAAGTGATTATACAGAAAGCATAACAATATTTATAAAAAAAATTACACCCCTAAGAATGAGCTGTAAAAATTTCACCAGGATGCAACAATTAATAACAAGCAGGTGGAAATGATAAAAACTTAACAGTGGAATCCTGAGATGGTGGAGGGGGATACACAGGTGGTTTGCAGAAGTGAGGCAGAGACACTATAATAGATTCCTGCCAGGTGGGTCACTTCTGCTTACACAGATGAAGAGGGAAAGGAGGAACTGAGGCAGAGGTTGGTGCAGTGAAGGAGCAAATCCAGTTCTCCTGCTGGTGTGTCTGCACCAAACCAGCCTCACTGCTGCGTCATGCCTCCTGGTAAGCAACTGCAACCCACCAACATGGAAGCTAGCATTGTGGTTCCACCCCACTCAGCAAGCTGCTTTTGGTTCTTCCAACTTATCTAGTGTCCAGCTTGGCTCAAGCTTTCAGAGTGGCAGCCTTCCTCTGTCCCCCCCCCCCAATAGTGAGTTTGTATGCTTTATGATCCCAGTTAGAGACAATCAGGAAAGGAATAAAAAATAAAGCTACCAATATTGCACTGCTTGAGTACAAAACAAGGGGAAACAATGTAAACCACATTTTTGAAAAGGGGATAGCAGGGGAAAGTGCAGAAAAAAGCAACCAACGTTACTATTGGGCTGGGGACTGTTCCCTCTTATGTGGCATGTCTAGTTTAGGGTGGGGGAGAATGGTGAGTTAGGCAGGATATGATAGAGTAAAAAGGTAAAAGGTAAAGGACCCCTGACAGTTAAGTCCAGTCGCAAATGACTCTGGGGTTGTCCGCAGACAGATTTTCTGGGTCATGTGGCCAGCATGACTAAGCCGCTTCTAGTGAAACCAGAGCAGCACACGGAAACGCCATTTCCCTTCCTGCCAGAGCGGTACCTATTTATCTATTTGCACTTTGACGTGCTTTTGAACTGCTGGGTTGGCAGGAGCTGGGACCGAACAACGGGAGCTCACCCCATCGCAGGGATTCGAACCACCGACCTTCCGATTGGCAACCCTAGGCTCAGTGGTTTAGACCACAGCGCCACCCATATAAATAGAGTACATGTTGGCAAAGTTGGACATGGCAAGTGGATGGAGAATAGTTTTTCTGTTTCTATATTATTACTACACTTGATCTTAGCCAAAAGGCTGAGAAGCAAGGTGGCAACATTAGCAGCAACTTTTCACATAAGCTCCATGGTTTACGTTTATTTTAAGTCTAAATTTAATTGTTTTCTAAATGTTTTAAACTGTTTTAAGTCCACAATTTATCATTTGCTGAGCTCAAGGCAAAAGGCTTATGCATGCCAACTTTCTGCCTTGCCTCTTGTGCTTTAAAGCATCCCAAGGTCCTTGCTAAAGTTGGAGACTCTGGTGTTCAGGATGCATGGCAAATGCTTTTGCTGAATTTTTCACATATACGGATAGTAGATCTTTGTGAACTACTCTTATTGCATTTTGCTGACCCTTACTCAGATGTACCATCAGAAATTTACTGATTGAGAAAGAAGAAGGAAGAGTAAACCGAGGGCCTGTGGATAGCTTGTCTTTTTAATTCACTCTAGCTCTGAAGCACTTAAGGAGCTCTATAATCCTATCAAGCTGATCTCCACATCCAGCAATGGGAATTAATTTGTCATTTATAACTCATGGAGTCCCAAAAAATATTGTTTAGAGTCTTTACAATTGGTAGGAACTGTTCTCCCATAACATCAGTGAGTGAAGCATTCTCACCTCCAGGCTGAGATCCAAAATACTCATGACTTCTATTAGTCCATTCTTGGCTGTCCTCGTTGGCTTCCTCCACCAGAGCAGTTGCTGGAATTGAATAACGCTTAGATGTGGGAGGGGTGAAACCCAGAGGGACCAGAGTTTCCATAACTGCCAAACAAGGAACTATCAGTCTTAGGTTGCTTGGAATTTGGGTGGGCTGGAGATTTCAATTGTCCTTTAGATCTCTTTTTTCTTATAGCATAGTTAATACATTATCATCCAATGTGAAGTATTATAGTTTTGCAGGGTTCTGCTCAACACTACCTCCTTCACTTTAGCAAAGCTGTTTTAGTTCAATTAGGTCTATAATACTTCAGTTAATATAATACTATAATACTACAGTTAAGCCTGCAGTTTTCAGTTAGTTCACTCAACTGACTTATATGTCTGTCTTTCTCACACCCTATGCTCAGGAGTCTCTTTCATTTGGTGGCTTTTTACTGAGGTGCTTCTTCTTTCTCAATCAGTAAATTTCTGATGGTACATCTGAGTAAGGGTCAGCAAAATGCAATAAGAGTAGTTCACAAAGATCTACTATCCGTATATGTGAAAAATTCAGCAAAAGCATTTGCCATGCATCCTGAACACCAGAGTCTCCAACTTTAGCAAGGACCTTGGGATGCTTTAAAGCACAAGAGGCAAGGCAGAAAGTTGGCATGCATAAGCCTTTTGCCTTGAGCTCAGCAAATGATAAATTGTGGACTTAAAACAATTTAAAACATTTAGAAAACAATTAAATTTAGACTTAAAATAAACGTAAACCATGGAGCTTATGTGAAAAGTTGCTGCTAATGTTGCCATTTCCCAAAGTCCCTGACATTTATGGACCCGGAGAAATGGTGGAATCAAAGGATCTGGATTCTAAAGGGAACCTAGCTCTTATTCCAGACCAGGTGGCCTTGATCACCATTGCCAAGTTGGTGGGGAGGAAGCAGAATGAATTATTGAAATTAAGAATCTATTCAAGAAATCTCATAACTACCATACCCTCTCAATCCTACCATATTTAAAACAGATGTGTAATAACACTCTAGCTTTGCTAAAGAAATATATGCAGCCAGGTCACAATTGGGCAAATACAACATTAGGGTTCAAGGGCTTTTTAGAACCTTGTTAGTGGGCCGCAAATTATTAAGGAAGCTATAGGCCAGCATTCCCCAACAACAAACAATTGTATAGTGCTTTGGAATGTTCAAATGCTCCAAGCACTGAAATGCTTATAGATCTTGAATCTCAGGATGCTGAAGGTAGGACCATAAATATTGGAATTCCTAACTCAGCCTTATGGAAAACTGGCTTTAGGTCTCCAATGAAGCATGTTTCTAGCCTCCCACTCATACAAGAGTCCTCTTCAGATTTCCCTTATCTTGATTGCTTTCAGTCAAAACTACAAAAAATAAAAATAAAAAATTAGACAATAGTGTTGGCTTAAATTAATCCTGCCATGGCTCCACCACCTGGTGCTTGTAGAATTGGTATTCTAGTTTAGAGTTCTATCCCACACTTAAATGGTGAGGAGTGCTTGGATCCTTTGATAGATCAAATTGCTCCAGGAAGTCCAGGCAACTAGACAAACAGCCTTTTGCAGAAATAGTTAGGTGTGACATTCAAGAGCTCAGGATCTTGGTCCACTCATCTTTCAACCTCAATTCTAATAGCTAAGGTAATTATTAATGCTACCTCTCACTTTGGGCTGGTCCAAGTGGGAAGATGGTGGTTCCCATGATAGAACTACATATGGGCAAATTACTTTCCTAGATGTTATGTGGAACACCAGTTTGGGTCCATTTGGTTGCCATAATACTGAAATCAGTACAGCACAAGTAATTAAGCAATGTGTGTAGTTAAGCAATGATATTTGCTGCCTCATGAGGTGGTAATGGTCATCAATTTAGATGGTTTTAATAGGGATTAGACAAGGAGATGGATCATAGACTGTTATTGCTAGCAATGACCACTAGTCATGGCAACTATATGATGGGAAGTTCTGCTAGAATGTTCAGTTCACATTGAGTTCATGAAACATCATGCCCTGTTCTTAATGCATGGTTGACCACATCTACGGAATGCGATTGTTATGTTCTTTTAAGTTCTGCAATATCAATCACTAGTAATAGTTTAATAAGGAGGTTTTCATACCTGTCTAACCATGTGTTCCCTTTCCCAACCTTTAATCTATTGATGATTAATGCCCTTGCATTGTATTTGTGTTAACCAATCAGCAACAAGCACATATGTGGCAATGCTGTAATATTCAATAAAAGGGACTTCCTGAGACATGCTCGGAAGATGCCTCCCATATGACACTTGTTACTCGTCTGTCGTTTATTTCAACCCAACAGAAGCAGCATGCCTCTGAATCCCAGTAACTGGGGGACAAAAGTGAGAGAGAGCTTTATCCCCTTCTGTCCTTCTTATAAGCTTCCTCTAGGCACCTGTTTCCTGTAACTGTTTCCTGTAGACTTCATAGGTCTTTGGTCTGATTCAGCAGGGCTCTTCTTATGAAACAATTAAATAGCACTACTCCCAGTATAAATCCTTGAGGAGCTACTTCTTCCTTTCTTCCACTGTGAGAATTCTTCATTTACTTTCTTATTCTTATTTTTTAGCTAGTCACCCATCCATAAGATGACCAACTCTTCCATCTCAGGGCGGCTAAATTTATTGAGGACTGTTTCATGAGGGACTCTGTCAATAGCTTGTTGGAAGTCAAGTGAATTATCTTTTCTAGATCTCTCCTTATTCACAGCCTTGCCATAGCCAGCATTATTTGTGTGTGAACTTTGCCTATGAACATCATCCTATGATACATGGATTCTTTGTTGCTTCCTTCCTTTCGAGATAACTACGTTCTCGTGTATTTACGAATTAATGTACATGGCATGAACAGCTGTTGCATTCCCAGACAGAATCAAAAGCCACATCATACTGGAAATGCAGTGAATGAGTCTCATGTAGTTGGGAAGGGATGTTTTCTGTTTATCTTCTCTTGCCAAAGATTCTGACTGAAGGGCTGCCAGAGATTCTGTTTGAGAAAAAGGGTGGATCCCATTACCAGAGTGGACAGGAATAAATTATTGTTACAATAACTAAATCATTTGTTATTAATTAATTCTGACTAAATTCTCATATCTGATGTACAATACATAGCATGTTTTTTGCTTGCCAAACCAAAGATTTCCTGTCTTGCTTTTAAGGACACAAGCAGTCCTCTGCTCATCCCTCTGTGCCGCTCCGACTGTCGCTCTATGGGTACCAAAGGTCACTTGTCCCATATCAGAGCAGCAATCTATCCTTCTAGATATCCTCCCAAGAGTAAATCATGATCAATGTTTGGCTTTCCCTCAGGGACTGTAATTGTGACACATGACATCGCTGCCATTTCAGTGAGCTTATCCCAGTTTGAATGAACTTTTACCATATATATGGGGTTTGTCTGTCTGTTTATGCATTCAAACACCTCTTGGAAATATTCTCACCCAATTTGGCATGATGATTCATGCAGTCAAGGAGCTGATTTTCATCTATGTTTGGATCCAGATGCCATTTTGGATCAAGATGGTGGACTGAAGCATGACTTGGGCATAACTTTGCCCAATTTGGCATGGCAGTTCCAAACTATGCTGATTCGGATGCCTCTTAAGCTATCATCATCCAGTTTGGTATGGTGGTTCCAAAATGTTCTGATTGTGATGGTTCTGAAGATATTGTCACTTATTTTGGTGTGACAGTTCCCAAGAGCGAGCTTGGGTTTTGGTCTGTTCTGAATGCAAATGATGGACGGAACCATTCCAAACTACAGTGATTTCATTGCCTCTGAATATATCACTCAATTTGGCATGATCAGCATAAGACTAGCCTGTTGGATCAGACCAGTGGCCCATCTAATCCAACATCCTGTTCTCACAGTGGCCAACCAGGGCTCGGTCCAGTACACCTGAAGGAGCGTCTCCACCCCCATCATTCTGCCCGGACACTGAGGTCCAGCACCGAGGGCTTTCTGGTGGTTCCCTCGCTGCGAGAAGCCAAGTTACAGGGAACCAGGCAGAGGGCCTTCTCTGTAGTGGCACCTGCCCTGTGGAACACCCTCCCACCAGATGTCAAAGAGAAAAACAACTACCAGACTTTTAGAAGACATCTGAAGGCAGCCCGGTTATGGATGCTCTTAATGTTTAACAGACCATTGTGTTTTAATATTTTGTTGGAAGCTGCCCAGAGTGGCTGGGGAAACCCAGCCAGATGGGCGGCGTATAAATAATAAATTATTATTATTATTATTGGGTATTGGACCAAAAGAAGGAGAAGCAGGTGGCCTCTGCAAATGGCAGCCCTGAGCTGTTTGCATGAGGGAGTCCAAGCACTGCACTTTGTGTACTGGCTCCCAGCAGCAGACGACCCATGCGAGTAATCAAACTGAGCAGACCTGAATCTCCACTCACCAGATGGCGAGCATGGGATGCTTTGTCAATGTGTTCCCCACAGGAACATGCAGGGGGAGCAGACCCCAGCAAGACTGAAAAGGGAGTGACAGGGCCACATAATTCCCAAAGTGGGAAGAGAAGACTTGATCCCATGAATGGAAGCAAAGGAAGCGAGAAGAACCAGCTACCACCCCCATGCTGGTTCAGTGGCTGTGGTTAGGGCTCCAGGTAATGGTGACAGCTGATTCAGAAGTCAGTTTTGGGGGGTGGGCAGCAGGGAATGAGGTGAGTCCAGCTCAGATGGCTGCTTCCCATAATGTAATAACAACAACAGCTAGGTAGATGGTGACCATGGAGGAGGAGGAGGAAGCATTGGTTGTAGTTGTGGTGGGGACAGCTGGGCCCTGAATGGCACTGTGTCCAGACACATTGGAGACAACAATGTTGGAGGGGGCATGGCAGAATGGACCCAAGCAGGCCTGACACAGCAACCAAGCATGTCCAGCAATACCAGGGGAACCATGCACCAAGAGTGCAGTCCTGTATGTTGCAGAGGTCTGCTTCATCCGCATGTTTCCCACAGGGAATGCATTGGCAAAGCAGCATCCAGTGCCGTTGGCCCCATGGAGCTGTCATGGAAGGGGTGTGAGGATCCTGAAGAAGTGGGGGAGATCAGCCTGGAGGTGGGTGTGGGGGAGAATGTGTCAGTGCCTCAAGAAGAGTCAGATCTTGTGGAAGAACCCGTAATCAGGAAGGCCAAAAGTTGGGTTCTGGGGAACATTCAAGTGAGTTAGAGAGGTGCTTCTAAGGAAGATAGAAACACACAATTCCCATGTTATTTAGCCTGTCTCAATCATCTTTTCTGCCATGATCAAATCCCTATGGAGCAAAGGGCTTCCAACAGACATGGACCCATCCCTTTCCCTTAGAGAGTCTTGTCATTCTTCTGAAGCAGGACTAAGATATTTAACATGTGCTTAATATTTAAATATTACTTTGATCAATAGCCCTAGTGGATCTAATTCTCCAAAGGCAGAAAATCCTTTGATCATAATTCTCACGTAGTGTTAAGTCTCCCAAATTAAACTCCACCTTTGGCCAGATGTATCTGATCCCCTTGAGCACAGTTTGTCACAGTGAACATTAAACAAGTAAAGCTATGTTCAGTGGGAAAGGGCCAACTAATTGAGCTGACTACTGGGTGCTTTATGCCTTGTTGCTGATGCTTGGCCACAGTTTTATCTTTAATTACTTAATGCATCATCAGGAAAAGTAGGGCTAGAGCTTCATTTCCACTGGCAGAGCCCTACTGAAGTCAATGGCGTTTCACTGATCCAGGAGCATTTATAATCATGACCTTCATCCATGCAGGACTGATTACATTTTAATTATGTTTAAATATCTACTTGAAGTAGGTATTAAAGCCAGGAGTCAAATGAGTTGAACCAAAAAGTGTATATGAAAAGGGAATGCTGGTTTGGGAAATATCAGGGATATAAATCTGTTTTTAATAATGTTCCTCTGATTTTATTTTATTTGCAAATTGTTTCAGGGTTATTATTATTTTTAAGTAGGAAGCAAAGCACAAATTTAACAAGCCTAATGAAAAACCTAACCTACTAGAGTCCACTTTAGTAATGGCAATTTTTCAAAAAAAAAAACCCAAAACAAAATAGTAGATGTTCAGACTAGATCTAGGACTGAGGGCAAACTCATCTTGGGATAAGGGCTGTAGCTGGGGAAGGGCCATAGCTCAGGGATAGAGTACCTGCCACATCTGGAAGTCACCTGCCACATCTGGAAGTCATTTGTTAGCCACCTCTCAAATTTAGAAACAGGTCCCAGAATACACACACACACACACACAGTGCAGTAAATCTATAATAAACATATTTGCATTATGAATGCAATATGATAGGAATATATGCATTAATAAAAACAAACTTATATTTTAAATCACTGTTATTAGTGGCTTCTAAAGGATTAACCTGACAACAAAGATGAATGTTGTAGCCTTAACTTTGTCTTTTATGCCAACCCCTCTTTACGCCTAGCTTCAGCTACACTGGGGACGCTGACATTATTAGTTGCTCAGCTCTATCAAACTGGAAATTTCACATTATTAAATTACAGTTGCTATGGAAACTACACCATTCTATGATTTTTGTTTTCTATTGTTTGGTGGTGGCATATGAGTAACTCAGCACCGGTTCATACACAAGAGCATATTTCTTGACTGAATCTCTGATGAGGTACTATATAGTTAGAGTAACCTATAGCGGTTTAACTAAACTTATAATAATCCTGCTACAGCACAAGACAGCACTGAGACATCTCAACTGTTGGTTAAAATATAATCTGTAGTTCACAGAGGGCTGAAGGAAAAAAAATGGGTCCTATTTATTTGATTTATATTTCACCTTGAGAGCAAGGATGTGGAATCTGTGGATTCAGATGTTGCTGGATTTTAGCTTCCATTATCTGTGACCATTGTCCACAATGGCTGAGGTTGGCTGGCTGTGGTTGATGGGAGTCCAACAACATCTTAGAGGGCAGCAAGTTCCCCATCCCTACCACAGAGGGAGTGTTGTGAGTAAAATGCACATGCTCCCTCCCATTTCCTGGAAATAAAAAACAAACAAACCAAAACCAGTAGATTGGAGGACTCCTAATGCATCATTTCCACTTTGTAAAGCAGATGAGACAATTTGGAATTGCATATGCAGGGAGAACTTCAGATGGAGACAAGTTCTGCAACATCCCAAGATCAATGATTGCGTCTAGCTGTCAATTCAAGACCGGGGGTGGGGGTTGGGGTGAGTTGTGGGAATCCATGTACCCTGCCAGTAATTTGACATGTTTTGGCATGTGATCTAAAACTCTGAACTTCCATGTAAGATTTTACTTTCCAGTCATTTAATAGCACACTGTGCTATGAAGATGGTATCTCATTTGTGACGCAGCTTTATGAACTTGGAACGTTTTGAGTTTGACTGTGTCAGGATGTCACTTGATCAAGTTTTAAAAGTTGTCAGAAGCATTGGATGCACTTAAGGCAACAAGCAAAACAACAGAAGCAGCTGCGAGCTCAGTATGGGAGCAAGGCAAGCTGGTGCTCAAATAGCATCAGGTGCCTTGGGGGTTTCCGTGGGAAGGAGTCAGCTCACAGCGGGAGAGTTGAGTTGTGGAAAGAGATGCTAAAGGAAGCCAGCCTACAGCTATGGTAGTTAGATCTGGCTGGTGGATTCAACAATGGAGGTTAAAAACAACTGACAAATTCAGCTCTTATGCTTATATTAGTGGAAATAGTGTATAATGCATTATGTTTTATGTTATGTTATGTATGTTATCTTATGTTATATCTATCCTGCCATTCATCCAAAAGGATCCCAGGGTGGCAAACAACCAAGCAGCAACAATATAATTACGTAATTTAATTTAAATCTCCCTACCCTTTTTTTAGAGCAGCTAAAAACCCTTTTACTCAGTCATGGAAGTCCGTTTGACTTCCAAAACATTCAAAAACACAAGCGCAGCTTCTTATTGGCTGCAAGAAGCTGCGGAAGCCCCGTCGGACGTTCGGCTTCCAAAAATAGTTTGCAAACCGGAACAGTCACTTCTGGGTTTGTGACGTTCAGGAGCCAAAGCGTTCAGGAACTAAGCTGTTTGATTTCCAAGGTACGACTGTATTTCTTAAGTTTTATATACCCCTTGGTTGTAAAAACACACACATATCAAAGCTGTTTACAAAAAGATAGAAACGATAAAACCCAGAAAAAAATTACAATACTTTGAAACTTAGGAAAAGCTAAGAACACTAAAGGAGATTAGAATTCACACCAGCATTTTGAAGCACCTGGGTAGGCTTGCCTAAACAAGATAGCTTGTGTGTGCATAAACTGCGGGGAATGTTTGGATGGAAATGTAGAAATCGGACGCAAATGGCATCAGGTGGAATCCAGATCCCTTGTCTCCCTTTCACATGTTCATTCCCCCTGAGCTTGTAAAGGGCCAGTGCCTCTAGTTGATCTGTGATTGTTGTAAAGATCACCTTGATCCTACACTATTTCTGGGCTATGTACATATAGTAAAATATAATGCAAGGGGCATTCCTTTAGAAGCAAAGTTTATTTCCTTGTTGACATTGTCTTATTATTGAGTCATGCCACACAATGGCAAGCAAAGGCTCAGTTATTGTGCAATGAACCCAGGATTTTTGCTCACTCCAGAGCTTTCCTTAAACAAATATTTCGCTAATATATCAAGAGCGATACATGTAATTATGTTATAGCAAATAGAGACTCATCTGTTTAGGCACGGAAGGTTAAGTACTGGGAATGAGATCAGTAGAGGCAGCTGGAAAGAGAATACAGCATAAGCAGAAGACAATTATATGCCATGAACCAAGGAAGGGCCAGCAGAACAACTAATGGAGCACATTCAACAACATAAATACAGTACATCACTTCCCATAAATCACCATCACTAAGAATATTTCACACACCATAGCCTCAAGGATAGTTCCAGTGGACTGAAAGGGAATGAGGAAGCAACATTTGCAAATCATTGCTATAAATTCTAGACACATAAACCCAAAGCCTTCTAGTTGGGCATCCACATAGAGCTTTTATGGTTACTGTCCATCCATTAAAATAATCAAAGCAAGAGGCTCCAGGGAAGAATCACTCCATCGCGTTGGACTTGCAAGTCTGCAAAAATTCAGAAAGCAGGGGAGAATTAGGAACTACAGTGGTACCTCGGGTTAAGAACTTAATTTGTTCTGGAGGTCTGTTCTTAACCTGAAGCACCACTTTAGCTAATGGGGCCTCCTGCTGCTGCCACCATGCCGCCGCGTGATTTCTGTTCTTATCCTGAAGCAAAGTTCTTAACCCGAGGTACTATTTCTGGGTTAGTGGAGTCAAATCCAGCTTTCAATAAAATTATTCCAGCTTCTTGCAATTCTATGATTCTGTGAAATAGTCATCTATATCCACCCACTGTCTAGGTGCAAATGAGATCAAAGTGTGATCAGGGTATTTCTTGTAATTACACTTAAATCAAGGGAGCTGGGTGGAAATACAACATTCTTTGCATGCTGACAAAAGTGTGGCCCTCCTGAGCTAACCAGCCTGAAGTCTAGGAAGAATTCTGGTCCAGGTTTTATAACTTCTACAGATGTCCTCAAGAGATTCACATCGCTTACCTGGAAAGAAATGTCTGCCTGTATATTGCTTTGAGGCCATCACTACAGTACAGTGTTGTTTTAATCCCACTGGAGCAAAGACGTTCTTTCATTATTGCTGTCCAATGGACATCCAAAACACAAGCATAGACAATGGTGCAGCTAGACCTGGCCCTCAGGGCTGAAGTCCACAGCCAGGAGGAGGCCCAATGGCAGGTGATGAGGCAGCAGCAAACAAGCAGCACCTGGACTGGCCAGTTCCTGCAGCATCCATCCATCCATCCACCCACCCACTCACCCACCCATCCACCCATCCTATTTTGTATCTTAACTATTTTATAGTTAGGGAGGGACCAGATGGGCATGTGTATGGTTCATACACTGCATCCTTTGGGCTCCATGATCACATGCATGTCACATGACTCATGTGAGAGCATAGGCGGGAAGACACATGTCCTGGTTTTGGGACTCAGTATGTTGGAGGGTATCGGGACGTGGGTGGCACTGTGGGTTAAACCACTGAGCCTAGGGCTTGCCGATCAGAAGGTTGGTGGTTCGAATCCCCGCGATGGGGTGAGCTCCCGTTACTCGCTCCCTGCTCCTGCCAACCTAGCAGTTCAAAAGCACGTCAAAGTGCAAGTAGATAAATAGGTACCGCTCTGGTGGGAAGGTAAATGGCGTTTCTGTGCGCTGCTCTGGTTCACCAGAAGCGGCTTAGTCATGCTGGCCACATGACCCAGCCGCAAGATGAGCACTGCAACCCCAGAGTCGGTCACGACTGGACCTAATGGTCAGGGCTCCCTTTACCTTTACTATGTTGGAGGGTATGATATATAGTGGTATCTCTGGTTACGAACGCTTCTGGTTATGAACGCTTCAGGTTATGAGCTCTGCTAACCCAGAAGTAGCTGCTCCTGGTTCCAAACTTTGCCCCAGAATGCGAACGGAAATTGCATGCCAGAGGCGCGCGTGCAGCAGGAAACCCCATTAGCGAAAGAAAGCCTCAGGATAAGAACTGTTTCAGCTTAAGAACGGACCTCTGGAACGAATGAAGTTCGTAACCAGAGGTACCACTGTAGTGTTTCTCAGATTTAATTGGGGCGGAAAACTTGCTTGCATGCTTGTTTTCCTCTGATGTATCAGGAATATAATATAGTTGTAGTTTTAGAACATGGAGTGACAGTGTGGGCAGGCAGGGGGAGAGAAGAGAAATGTTAATGTTGTGCTTCACAACTAAAATAAAGCATATGGTTGGCTTAGAGGGTGTGCCCTTAAAATTATAAAGGCATCCTTTTTTTTTTACTGTGCGTACATGATGATTTGTGCTCCTGATGGTCTGAGGGCAGCTGTATGCGATCCCACTTTCAGGTTTTGAGATGCTCATACTATTTTGTTTCCATTTGGTTCATGTCCCATAGCTTCCTACTTTAATTCTACAGCTTTTCATACATCCAGTGTTCTCTTTTTTTGATACTGCTTTTGTTGTGCTATGAGAATGCCTTCCACGTGGCATCAAAGCAGGAACAAAGCATTGCAGAACAATGAATAAACTGGAATAGTGTGGGGGCGGTCTGGTCGAAATCCACCTTGCATACACTATTGATTTGTCAATGACATGTTGCAGAATACACCCACAAAAACTCTCCAGCAGCCTAGAGGAGCCCTAAGTCCAGAATCTCACATTACTGAAACCATTTAGCACATTCTTCAGTTCCTTTTTCATACAGCTAGTTTTGTGTGGGAAGAGCTTTGATTTGGTAAAATCATAGTTATCAACCAATTCTGGAAAATATATTTGGGTGAGTACAGATGCAAGTGACTTCTATCATGTGCACTTCAAGGGTTACAGAGCCTTGAAGAGTAGTCTTGTAGGCAGAAATCCAACGGGTAAAGCCTTCTCAGACTTCCCTTTGCCCTCTGAGTGTCCTCCCCTGTCTTATGAATTATGGATGATAGTTGACAACCCAGGCATTTATCCCAATGATTTTATTCCTCACCCATTCTCATAAAAGGATGCTGCTAAACATGGGCAAATGTATTAGTTACCCACTGTAGAAAAGTGTCTCTGCTCCAGGCTAATGTGAAAGATGCCCAGATTCCGCTGCATTAAAAAGTCAGTGTGCTGAAGCATGTTAATGGTGGTTATATACTTTCTTTTTTATGCAGCGCCTTCACTTGCAACTTGCAAACTCCTTGTCTGACTGCCGTGAAAAATGGTCCACGGCTCAGTGACTTCAGTTCTGCTTCAAAGTGATTCATTGCTGCAAGTAGGGTATTTTCTCCCCTCGCCCTCCTTTCATTTCCTCCGTGTTGCCATTTGGCAGATGATAGTTTTAGCTGTGCTCCTCAGACCCCCGACCTGTTTCTTTTTTTTTGCAGTTATCTCACACAAAGATCCCGCTTTAGTCGTCCTGGGTTTAAACGGCACACAAAGTAAACATGCACATTAAAAATCTGTAGCACATCATGACTCTGTGGTATGTTTACAGGCAACCAGAATGATATGTTCGCATACTAAGAAACTCTGTATTTGTACATCTGGTTCCCCTTTAACACAGCAGTGGAGAGCCTGTGGCTCTTCAGATACAGCTGGACTCCCACCAGTTGTGGCCACCATGGGAAATGGTCAAGGATGATGGGAGCTGTAATCCAGCAACATCTAGTGGAGCACAGGTCACCTACTACTGTTTTAATGTGTGCATTGAGCTGTTCCTACCAGAATATGCCTCTGCCTCTGTAAGATTTACAGTGCAGTTTTAAACATAGATAAAGACTGACATGTAGAATTCTCCAGTGTCGAGGATTCCTGCAACTGTCATCTATGCTATTAATTGTGACAATCAAACTCAGTCCAATGGAAACAAAAGAAAAACTGGAGGGTGAGTTTCATTTTATTTATTACATTATTTATTTATGATGAAAATCTATTATAACAAATCGCTTTAAGGTTTGCTTGTATGGTTTTTCATGGTTTTAATATTTTCCAGTTGTGCACACCCACCCTAATATTTTATGATGAGGCAGTATAGAAATACTTTTTAAAATAAATAATATTTAAAATCTTTCTAGCTGCCCTATAAGACAACATCCTCATTGTTGGGCAGCTTTCAATTATTACTGTTGTCACTGTCATTCAATAAACAAACAAACACACAGTTGGACAGACATGAGAACTAAGGAGCGATTACCCACAAATGGAAACAATATACAACCCATCATAAAATAAACAAACTGTCTAAAAACAGGAAATGAAAACTAATATCCTAAAACCGCAGAGACCAAGACATGATTTACGAAAACACATGTTCTTAGCTAATTCCAGCACTTTTCACACAACAGTCATTAGGAACTAATTTAAAGCAGATATGAGGCTTTTAACATGCTTAACATGAGTCAACTGGGTGATGCAGCAGCAATGAAAGCTCATGCTATTCTAGGCTGCATCAGCAGAAGTATAGAGTCCAGAACAAGGAAAGTCATAGTACTGCTCTATTCTGACTTGGTCAGACCACACCTGGAAAGCTGTGTCCAGTTCTGGGTTCCACAATTTAAAAAGGATATTGGCAAGCTGCAAAGTGTGCAGAAGATGGCTGGCCTGGACATCAAGTTTTATCTGCAGAGAATCATAGAATTGTAGATTGGGAAGGGACCACGAAGGTCATCTAGTGCGACCCCCTGGAATGCAGGAATCCTTTGCTCAACGTGAGTCTTGAACCCACATCCCTGATATTAAGAGTCATGCTCTACCAATATATGAACCAGCGAGAGCTCTTTCTCTCGTGTCCTCTTTGTGGACTTCCCATAGGCATCTAGGTGGCCACAGTAAGAAAATAATGTTTTACTGATTTACTCAATAGGCTTTCGGCCTGATCCAGCCATAATCTCTGGAAGTGAAGAAGAGGTGAATCGAGACTTGGCAGAGAGCATCTGAACATCACATCATTTGGTTCGTCATATCAAATGACAGGCCTGACCTGTGATCTTAAATAGATGTCAAAGCCTTTCACTTGACCTGTTCCGGCCTTTTAATACTCAGTAAACGCTGGAGTGTCATTGCACTGGTCCTCATGAAGTTCCACTCACTGTACACTGGCTGAACCCTTGCCTTTCTCTGCAGCAGTATTTATAATAATATGCCCTCAAAATAATGACGAATAGTGAAGCTTTCAGCAGTAGAAAATCAGAACCTTTTCAAGCGTTTCAGGGCTGAGATTCGTGTGGCAGCTGAAGGATGAAATGTTGAAACTAAAACCTGTCAGGCATTCCTTCTCAATTACAAGCTAGCGCTTGTTAAAATACTCTAAAATTGAGTCTGGTTCCTCTCACTAAATATTATCTTCTCAATTAAAATAGGTTCTTTCTCCTTACAGTGTCGGGAAGGTCTGCTATTCAGAACATTTAGGAAGGCAGCAAGGCCTGATTTGTGGGTAACGGCGACAGGGTGCATGTGGCGTCCTGTCGTGAAAAGCAATTTAAAAATGACTTTCATGCAATGGAAAGGTGAATGAATGCAAATTAAATAGCAAAAACCCATAGCTATTTCATCAAGACTCACAGCTGGTAAAAACAAAGATATTCTCGATGACTGCAATGATGGAAATGGACTAGTAGGTTTATGTGTGTTGATTTGGGTATAGGACTCCCAAACTGTTATTCCCATCCCAGGGACATGGGCTAAATCAGTCTTCATCAGCCTAGGGCCTCCTGTTGTTTTGGACTACATCTCCCATCAGCCCCAGCCAGCACAGCCATGTCCAAAAACATATTTTATGTATTTCTTTTTAAAACCCTAATTGTCAGCACTGGAGTCAGGCATAGGTCCGCAGCAAAAATAATAAATCACTCAAGGTCATTAAATCTAAATATTTATTCAAGGAAACATACCACAGCTCAGGCCTAGTGGTCTCAGCAACTCATTTGCTCTTCATATCAGCCCTCATCATATTATCATGTGATTACATATAATCATTTTTCAGTACCTTTCTTCATTAAGACATTGACTAATTTTCCTATTCATTAAATGTCTCCCAATATCCTCTTTTATTTGTCTACAAAACAATTGAAGATTAATCACAATTGCCATGCCTAACAAATTCTCTTTCCGTGCATACAAAATGGCCACCATAAATCCTAATGGCTTGTTCTTTTCAGTGTTCCAGAGCGACCATTCACTACATACAGTACCTAAAAGCAGCTAGTTCTGTACTATAAAAAGTAGGCAGGCACAGCTAGGCCATAGTCTCAAAAAATAAATAAATGGAATAATCAAAATGATAGTTTTATGAAATTATTATTTTCTTCATCACTCTGCCACAACTTCCAGACTAGCAGAGAGTAGTATTGTTGCTGTCAGCTCAGTGAAGTAGGAAGTCAATTGCTTCCCACTTGGTTTTTATCCATCCTGTCACTAATACATATATTTTTGTTATGAAGAGTAAAACTAGAAGCATCCTGAACCTTATATTGTCTACTCTTGCTGAGCAGGGCCTTTATAACTCTGGGAAAATCTGAAGCTGCCGTATTCCAGCACAAAGGCTTCTTATTTGTCTTGAATTTAAGACCCCTGACTCTAGGCCTGACACTAGGGTTGCCATATTTCAGAAAGTGAGAATCCAGACACAGTTAAATGGAATTCGACAAAATCTAGACTTCCAATATTGGTTGCCATACATTTGTTTGGGTTTTCCTGGACATTTCAGCGATTTCCACTCGAACACTGCTTCCAACTGCAGTATTCTGGCAATTCTACCTGACACAAGTTGGAAGGGATGCCCGTTTTGTGATGGAGGAAAAAGTGCCACAAATCAATCAAAATTCCTGATGCTGTTTCAGTAGTCTATGCGGTATATAAAAAGAAGTCTGATGTAACAAGCAACCTGATTTTTCAGGTTCTATAATGAGAGAGACTGAACAGTATCTCTAATTGCCCTATTAACATTCTGCAGCATTAATTGTATAATTTGCATATGCATCTTGAATGATTCCAGATGCAGCCTCACGACTAAAGGATACAGGTGTGATTTTGAAGAAGTGAGGAAACCATTTCAGTACAGAAGTATGTCTCAAAAGTCCTGTGCCTGCAAATCTGCATGCAGGTAATCTTCCTTATATGCTGAGATTTAAATGTAATCTGCTTCTAGATTAAAGGCAGTTTCAACAACACAAAAGGAAAGCAACTGCAGAGAATGAATTTCTGAACATTCATCATGCCTGTTGCTGCCTTTTATTGGATTGTGAAACTGTAAATGTTTGCAAAATAAACTCTAAGCTTCTTGCTAAAAAGCAGGTCTGATTGATATACCCTGGATATTTTCCCCATAGTCCTAATTCCTTTAGGGGCTGGGAACAAAATGTTAGAAGTTCATTAACCTCTTATGCACAAACCGGATTCTGTAGACTCCTCACAGATTTCATAATGTCCCTTTGATAATTGTAATCAGCCGACAATAAAGCAGCTGCCCAGGGGGCCTTAGATAACAAAGTGTGCTCATCAGGTACTCTCCTCCTTGCATTAGAGGGGCTGCTTTCTTAGAACATAGTAAGATGCTTTCATAGAATTGTAGAGTTGGAAGGGATCATGAGGATCATCTAGTCCAACCCCTTACAATGCAGCTATCCCATACGGGGATCAAACCTGCAACCTTGGTGTTATCAGCACTATGCTCTAACCAGCTGAGCTATCCAGGCTTGCAGTTCCAGCAAGAACACTCACATAACAGCCCAGAAACCTTTAGTGGCAGGGAATCAAATGGCACCAAAAGAACAATCATGTGCCACTGTATGATATAAAATTCACTGGGGACGCATGTAGCTCTGTGGTCTAAACCACTGAGCCTCTTGGGCTTGCCGATCAGAAGGTCGGTGGTTCAAATCCCCACGATGGGGTGAGCTCCCGTTGCTCTGTCCCAGCTCCTGCCAGCCTAGCAGTTTGAAACCATGCCAGTGCAAGTAGATAAATAGGTACCACTGCAGTAGGAAGGTAAATGGTGTTTCTGTGCACTCTGGTTTCCGTCACAGAGTTCCATTGTGCCAGAAGTGGTTTAGTCATGCTGGCTACATGACCCGGCAAGCTGTCTGTGGACAAACGCTGGCTCCCTCGGCCTGAAAGCGAGATGAGCGCTGCAACCCCATAGTCACCTTTGACTGGACTTAACCATCCAGGGGTCCTTTGTCTTTTTACCTATAAAATTCACATTTCCAAAATACTGGGAGAATTTTTTCTCAGAAATAATGTATTGATATCCACAAGTTTAATCTTCTCTGCACATGCTTGGAATTTAAGCTGCCTGATGTCTGGCTGACTCCCTGGCTGATTTGAATACCAGACTGCTGCCTTCCTGCCTAGCCTAAGGTACCTGGATGAGTGCCTGGCAAATCTGACTATGCAGACAACTCTTGTGCAGAGTAGCATGCAATTTCATGGCAGGATTCCATGCCCACTTATGAATAAAACAGACAAATGGAAACTTGGCATTCATTTTTGTGGCTACAAGACAAGCTGCATGGTTTGTTGGAGGATGCCTAATGCTGTATCCCTAGGATGCTTCTGTGGAAGTCAATCATGTTTACAGGAATGAGATGGGCAGTGGAATCCTGTGCATTCTTCCTAAATTGTTCGTCCTACCCAATACAGTGGGGTTTACCCACTAGCAAGCCCACTTATGACTGGAGCTTTACTTCTTGCAAGTACATCTGCTTGGGACTGGGATGTAAAGCTGACATATGAAGAAGAGGCTTAAATAATATAGAGGAGGAGAAAGAGAGAAAATGAATAATGAATGCATCTGTTTGATATCAGACACTGGGTACTTCATGGCACACTGAAATGAAATGTAATAATAATAATAATAATAATAATAATAATAATAATAATTTTTCAAATTATTTATACCCCGCCCATCTGGCTGGGTTTCCCCAGCCACTCTGGGCAGCTTCCAACAAAATATTAAAATACAGTAGTCCATCAAACATTAAAAACTTACCAAAACAGGGCTGC
The DNA here is from genome assembly GCF_964106645.2 of Podarcis pityusensis. Taxonomy (NCBI): domain Eukaryota; kingdom Metazoa; phylum Chordata; class Lepidosauria; order Squamata; family Lacertidae; genus Podarcis; species Podarcis pityusensis. The sequence goes on along the minus strand of NC_138031.1, from coordinate 30,568,591 downwards.
CTTCAGATGTCTTCTAAAAGCCTGGTAGTTGTTGTTCTCTTTGACATCTGGTGGGAGGGCGTTCCACAGGGCGGGCGCCACTACCGAGAAGGGCTTCTGCCTGGTTCCCTGTAACTTGGCTTCTCGCAGAGAGGGAACAGCCAGAAGACCATCAGAGCTGGACCTCAGCGTCCGGGTAGAATGGTGGGGGTGGAGACGTTCCTTCAGCTATACTGGACTGAGGCCGTTTAGGGCTTTAAAGGTCAGCACCAACACTTTGAATTATGCTTGGAAACGTACTGGGAGCCAATGTAGGTCTTTCAAGACCGGTGTTATGTGGTCTCGGTGGCCACTCCCAGTCACCAGTCTAGCTGCCACATTCTAGATTAGTTGTAGTTTCTGGTTCACCTTCAAAGGTAGCCCCACACAGAGCACATTGTAGTAGTCCAAGCAAGAGATAACCAGAGCATGCACCACTCTGGCGAGACAGTCCACGGGCAGATAGGGTCTCAGCCTGGTAAACAGCTGCCCTGGACATAGAATTGACCTGCACCTCCATGGACAGCTGCGAGTCCAGAATGACTCCCAGGCTGTGAACCTGGTCCTTCAGGGGCACAGTTACCCCATTCAGGACCAGGGAGTCCTCCACACCTGCCTGCCTCCTGTCCCCCCAAAACAGTACTTCTGTCTTGTCAGGATTCAACCTCAATCTGTTAGCCGCCATCCATCCTCCAACCGCCTCCAGACACTCACACAGGACCTTTACTGCCTTCACTGTTTCTGATTTGAAAGAGAGGTAGAGCTGGGTATCATCTGCATATTGATGAACACCCAGCCCAAAGCCCTTGATGATCTTTCCCAGCAGCTGCATGTAGATGTTGAAAAGCATGGGGGAGAGGATGGAACCCTGAGGCACCCCACAAGTGAGAACCCAGGGGTCTGAACACTCATCCCACCACCACCACCACTTTCTGAACACGGCCCAGGAGGAAGGAGCGGAACCACTGAATAACAGTGCCCCCAGCTCCCAGCCCCTCTAGACGGTCCAGAAGGATGTTATGGTCGATGGTATCAAAAACTGCTGAGAGATCCAGCAAAAGTAGGAAGCAGCTCTCACCTTTGTCCCTAGCCCACCGGAGATCATCGACCAGTGCGACCAAGGCAGTTTCAGTCCCATGATGAGGCCTGAATCCCAACTGGAAGGGATCCAAATGGTCCGCTTCTTCCAGGCATGCCTGGAGTTGTTCAGCAACCATCCGCTCAATCACCTTGCCCAAGAATGGAAGAATTGAGACTGGGTGTTAATTGGCCATATTGTCTGCGTCTAATGATGGTTTTTTAAGAAGTGGTTTGATAGCCGCCTCTTTCAGCAGGTCTGGGACGGCTCCCTCACAGAGAGCAGCATTCACCACCCTGCGAAGCCCATCGCCCAGCCCTTCCTGGCTAGCTTTTATAAGCTAGGATGGGCAAGGATCAAGGAGACAGGTGGTTGGTTTCGCTCGTCCAAGCAGCCTGTCCACATCCTCGGAGGTAACAGATTGGAATTGATCCCACGCAATTTGACTAGACAGGACTCCAGCACTCTCCTGCCCCAGCCCTGCCCCCACAGTGGAGTCTACCTCTTCCTGAATCTGAGCGACTTTGTCTGCAAAAAACTTTGCAAAATCATTGCAGGAGATCATGTGGCCTGTACAGGGCCCTGATGGAGCAGGTGGTTCTGCTAAATTGCAAACCACCTGAAAGAGTCTCCTCCTGCTGTTTTCTGCAGATGCAATAGAGGGGGTGAAGAAGGTCCTCTTTGCTGTCGCTATTGCCACTTGGTAGGCTTGACATTGAGCTCTAACCTATGTCTGGTCAGATTCAGAATGAGTTATCTGCCACTGGCACTCTACCCGTCTCAGTGATTGTTTCATTGCCCTCACATCCATGGAAAACCACGGGGCTGTCCAGGTTCCATGCAATCAGAGAGGGTGCTTCAGAGCCAAACAGTCAAGAGCCCTGGTTAACTCCACATTCCAGTAGGCCACCAGGGAATCAGCTGAAAGGCCATCAACATGGGATAGATAGATTAGATAGATAGATAGATAGATAGATAGATAGATAGATGATAGATAGATAGATAGATAGATAGATAGATAGATAGATAGATTACGGAGACCAGCTTATAAAACACATTTGGGGGTACAATCCCAGAAGGAAAGCAAACATTTAAAACAATGTACAACAATAAATTTAAAATTTTCAACATGGGGTAAAACATCCCCTACCACTCTCTGGAAACCATTTGGATCCATTAAGTGGCAGGGGCAGACCATCCGAATCGGTCCCAACTCCCTGCAAAGGGGAAGGGTTGTGTACAGGCTTGCACAGGAAAATAATATTTCCAGTGAATTGTTTGTATACTTTGGCTGGAATGTAAGACTGAGCTGGCATTAGTAGTTTTGCTTTCAGCCAAGGTTTTGCCAAAAGCACAAAGCTGAGCTGATGTTCTTTTTGGAACATGATAGAACTGACAAAACCGCCTGCAACAGCAGTATTTAGCAATAAGATAGTGCACATTATATACAGCAGCATGTTAATGCTTCTCACAGAGCTTGTGCAATCAAGAAATGAAAGCCAATTTACATAATCAGTGTTATAATCCATACAAGCAGAAAGTAAGATGCATTGATTTAAATAGTCTCTGGGAATCTGAAAGAAAGTTCTGTGTGCTTTATGGGACCAAGAATAGAATTAATTCTAATAATAAGTAGTAATAATAAAGGATTACATTTAGTAGCCTGGCAGATCTATTCTGTACTGTACTCAAAAGCTACATATCAGTGTGATTCTTTAGTCCCTGTTTAGTACCACCCACAAGAGAGAGAGAGAGAGAGATTGTTTTTGTATGCTTTTTGAATAATTTCTATTGAATTTTATGGCATATCTGCAAATATCAACACTGAATACATAGATCACAGTATTGCTTATAGCAAATAAAGAAATGAAAAAGGAATAAACAAATAAAGGTGACTGATGGAATAATTGATCATACATATCAGAAGGCTGATCTAATATAAAACAACAGAATACAATAGATGATTTGTGAATGAAGAACCTTTGTTTTTACTTGTTTTTTTAGTGCTAGCTCCATGAACAACAATGCTCAAAGGCTTTCAGAGGGTGGCAAATATGATACTGGTGTTATTGGACTTCAACATCTAAATGGCATCTGTCCAAGGTACTTAAAGGCAGGCTCTTACAAGATTTCTTGTATTTGTATTCTGATTGGAATATACAAAATGTGTCTTTGTGTCTGTGGTTGTAATGGTTCTAGGGGTTGCTCGTGCGTAAGCCGGTGCAAGCACCTGGCTGGATTGCCTGAGTGAACCTTTTCTGTCCGGACAGCCACTCACCCGTGGCTGTCTCAATCGCTGGCAGAATCCGTCAGTGGGCGTTTCTTAAACTTCTTCCAGCAAAGAAGCTCTTTGACGCCTAGTCTCCGCCTACTCTCTCTGCGCGGAAGCCTTCTGCGCAAGGAGGGCGTAGGCAGCGGAGGACCTCTACTCTCCCCGCTGGTCCCCGGCAAGGAGTCATGGGACCGCCTTGCCGCTTCCCCCATCTGCCCCCTTCTCCACTGGTGCTACGCTGATTCTCTTCCCCAGAAGATGGGCTGCCTCTCCCAATCCTGGGACGCTCTCCGGAATCCCTCTGGATTTTGCTCTCTCCCTCCGGCACTGATGGCAGTTCCCTGACAGTGGTTTTGGTTATGTTCCTCCTAAAACTGTACACATATGTAAGTTTTATCACCCTTTGGTGTGCATTTAAGGAAGAGCAGAACCGAAATACATTCATATTGCACTTCAGTGTTGCTGCTTGCATATTTTGTATGCACATATTCAAACAGGAATATAAAAAGTCAGAAAACATACTCTCTGTACATTAACTCGGCATGAGTTTCTGTGTACAATGTGATTTTCTCATGTGGCTTTCTACTGTGGATGGCTTCCTTGTTTGCAGTGGTGTCGTGGAATGCAAAGGAGTGTAGCTCCAGGACTTTTTTTTCACTCTGCTGGAGTGCCAGGGTAATTGTGGAAAGTGATGACTGATATGGTGGAACAGAGACATGGAGCTCGACTTCCATCAGTAGCATCACTGCAGCTTTCCCATATGGTGGTGGTGCAGGGCAGCAATGCCATCGGGGCTGTGTGGATGCACTGGATTGGCTCCACTGCTGTGGATGCACAGCTTCAACCTCATCATCCCTCCATCCTACTGCAGTCTAGGTAAGTTACAGTGATGCTGGTGAAAGGGGAAAGCTCTACCCTACCATATAAGACACTACTGGCTGAGGGACCTTCCTTGCTCTGGCAAGTGGATGAGATGATAATGAGGCTTGCAGGCTTGCTTGTGACTAATCAGCAAAGAGAAAGTCAGAGATGAGGAAAATAAGCAGTAACTGGATACTTCTTTTGTTTTCTTTGCTGTGGTTCCTAATCTTTACTAGTTGTTTAATTGGTAACAGTTCTTTGTATGGGAGACTGGCTCCATGCCAACACCCTACTATTCTACTTCCTCCTGAGCTGAAATTCAGTCAGATGCATGTATTTACAATCCCTGGCTGTTGAATTTTTCTCATTGTTCCCTCACTTTAGAGGTAACGGTCTATCAAAGCAGTAGTATCCGTACATCGTTTCTGAGAGCCAGATTTGAATCTCAGGCAATCTAAAGGTGTGTTGTAGCATTAAAATGTATGTTAGATCTTCCCTTGTTCAGTTTTAAATATTAATCTTAAAACTCTGAAGTTGCTCCTAAAGCTTCTGTGCAATGAATGAAAATCAGGAACCTTTTTAATTGGGAGTATTGTGAAATAAATGTGGAGAATAAACCCATCTTGAAGGGGAAAGCAGGTAGAGAGACCTCTGCCACACTGGTTCTTAGCAAGGCAAGCATTGGCAGATGTTTACAGACAGAATTTCTTATCATCTTTCAATAGACAACCTTAAGGAATAGCTCCAGCAGAGACTGGTTTCAGAGAGTTATCCAGAGGGCAAGAGAGAGCTTGGATGTGGCTGTGCTTATCCCTTCACTAGGCAACAAATGAATTTGAGAATATTTATGTGTTTATTTGAAGAATTACACCACTAGAAATCATAAAAATCTCTAACTGGTTTGCAAGAAAGTGATGAAAATATAACAACATGCAATAAAATATCTTCAAAAGTGACATAAGATGAGATAAAAACGTAATGCAACTGTGTGTCTCAAATAAAACTGAGCAGTGTACAAAACAAAACAAAATCAAAACATTTAGGGTGTGGTGCTCAATCTCTTGTTCCATCTGTGCAAGGAACATACCCCCTAAATCTGATTTCCCCTACCCTCCAGAGCAGATTTGGGCCAAGTGTGGGATTTAGGGAGGTGTGGGCCAGAAAGGAGAGGAGAAAAGTCCCATTGACAAGCAGAAATGTTTGCACTGACAGGATGTGGTAGTTGAATACCACCGTTAGAGTCAGAGTCTAGGAAAACTTGGACTGACACATTCAATTAACAATTCAGGTGAGCACAATGTGCAGACCACATGACTGGACATAGCTAGTGGACCTGTTGTAATACCAGCAGAATCCCTATCCTGTGCCTAGTCCCCATCACCGGGTGCAAACATTCAAAAGCAGGCCTCAGCTCGTGGCATTAAGACCACTTTATTTTATAAACTACAGTTATAAAACAGGAGTTCTTTGGGCAACCCAGAAAGCCTACTTAAAAGGCCTGAGCGAATAGATGAGCATCTCTGAGAAGAATATTCCACCACTGGAATTCCACTTCCCCAAAGACCCCATTCGTAGTGGGGGGGGAGGCAGCAGGTGGACCGTTTGGGCAGGGCTGAGCCTGCGCACACCCAAGCCGCATGGCTCGGGTACACTGCAGGCCCCGTGGTGAGTGCCACTCGGCATTTTGTCACCCCCCTCAGTGGTGACACCTGGGGCGAATCATACCCACCGCACCCCCCTTCCTCCTCACCTGCGCCCATCTCGCTTCATTTGAATGGCACATTCAAAACAGGGCCTCTGAAGAGGACCTTAAGGTCTAGGTGGTACATAAGAAGAGAATGCATCCTCTCAGATACCTTGGTACCAAACCATTTAGCACTTTAAATTGGACACAGAATTATAGAACATGTGTGGGGAACCTTAGGCCAAATATAGCCCTTCAATCCTCTCTATCTGGCCCTTGGGACTCTGTCAAAACACTTTTCTGCAGCCACACTCCTCCAGTTCTTGGCTGGAATGTGTCTTGCTTGCTTGTATAGAGAGAGGAACATACAGAAACTGTTTGTTGTCATGTGGTTGGGATGTACAAAGATAAAAGTCGCATCCACTGGCATGTGGCCCTTGCAAGGCTGCCCACTTGGGAATGAGTCCCTCAGGCTGAACAAGATCCCTACCCCTGATATTGGCAGGGTCTTCTAATATTCTTACTAGACATCATTTTCTGAGACGAAGGGAATTTAAAGTAGTTCACTAAAAAGAAAAAGGGGAAAGACCAATCCTCCGTGGGTTAGATGGCCTTTGAAAAGGCAGGACTTAATGGAACTACACGCAACTCAGCTCATACACCTCAATGGATTGGAATATATTTGAGTGATAGCAATTGTAAGTATTGCCTCTCTAAACATTTCACATATTTTTCCAATCCATTTTGTACTGGACTTTCTGATATGGAATATGTGTTGAGGGACTCCTCTAGCAACCATCCTACTAGTTTAATATGAAAGCAAAGGGTTTAATAGCTGGATGAAGTGCACACTGTTACTATTGGTTTCTCAAGTAGAAGTATAGGTAGACAAATACATCATGTTTTACCAAGATGAATTTTTTTCTGACAGAAAAAAAAAGTTACCTGAAGGAAGTTAATACATCAGAAGGAAGTTAATATACGAACCTAATTACCTTCTTCCCAAGTTAATCACAATGTGATATAGGCTTTATGGTTTCAATAATTAATCTGGAAGAATCTGTCACAATGACTTTTCTGTTTGGAAGAAATAGAGGTAACAAAATGGATTGCTAAATCATTACATTTATAGAATTCCTAGTCTAGATTGGCTCATTTGACTTCCCTTCTATTCCCCACCCTTTTCATCTGTATAAACTTCATTCTCTGAATAATGGCCACTTCTGAACAGGCATAGTCAGGCCACAGAGACCCATGCTCAAGTTACTTCCCAACTGGATTACAGTAATGCATGGTAAATGGGGCTGCCCTTGAAGACATCCCGGAAACTTCAATTAATGCAGAATATGGCTGCCAGATTTTTTCCTATACAGTCAGATAAACATAAGAACACAGGAAGAGCCCTCCTGCTACATCAAACCAAGGCCCCTCTAGTCCAAGGCTTGCTTCTCACCCGATGCCCATGGGAAGCCCACAAACAGAACTGGAACACAGCAGCACCTTTTTCACACCAATTTCTAAAAGAGTTCCTTTCTGAGCCCAGTCCAAACAGCTGGCTTTTGATGGATTGAGACCCAAAATACCTGAAAGAGTAGCTCTCCCCAAACCAGCCTGCATCTTGAGATCTTCACCGGAGGCTCTTCTGATCTCACTTTGTGGTGATGTGGGGCAGAGGCTTCTCCATGGCAGTGTCCCAACAGTGAAACATCCTTCCATAGAGGAACAATTGGCAGCAGCGTTATCACCCATGCAGTGTCAGATTAAGATTTATTGCTTTGCCCTGGAGCATCAAGTTTTGTAACTTGATGGATATTCAGCCTCCTCTGTTGTTTCCAGCTGCTTTGTTTGATGGTGGGTTTTAATATGTAATGCTATTTATTTTATGATATGCTTGGTCTTTTTTATTATATGTTTTGTACTCCTCCCCGGTATCTGAACTGATGAAGGGTGGGTTGTAAATATTTTTAAAATGAATGAATGAAATGTTTGTCTCACACCCTTTGTCTTTTCTGCTCTTTTAAACTTTAATTTCCCTCAGTCTCCCTTCGCGTTGAATAGCTAATGTGTCGTCTGCTTTCAGCTGATATTCCCTGCAAGGTTCCTACACAGCTGTTGTATATTATTGGGGAAGAAAAGCTTTTCTCTATGAAAAACAACATTGATCATTAATTTAAATGCATTTTGATGTAGCAGTGTGCTTTACAATCACCCTATCCCCATGTCAGCATAGCTAGGTCATTCTCATCATATTTCAAATAAAAATCTGAGGATTTTTAAAAAAATATAAATATTTTCCTAACAACTCAGCAGTCTGCTAATGAGCTGACATTGAAAATTTAGTTTTTCAGCTCCATATCTAACATCCTACCCATGACAAAAATGAAATTTCTCTCCCTCCCTCTCTCTCTCTCTCTCTCTCTCTCTCTCACACACACACACACACACACACACAGGCTGTATACACATTACCAGTTTAAAACAACCTGGTAAATCTCCAGGACCAGATGGCTTGACCTCTAGATACTACAGATCTTTAAAAGAATGGTTAATTCAACCATTGAAAGAGGTCTGCAACGAAATAATGGAGGGGAAGAGGGCACCAGAGTCGTGGAAAGAAGCATATATTACACTTGTACCAAAAACAGAGACTGAAAAGACACAACTTAAGAACTACCGCCCTATATCATTACTTAATGTGGATTACAAAATTTTTGCAGATATTTTGGCGAAGAGATTTAAAAAAGTGTTGATGGAAGAGATTCACAAAGACCAAGCGGGCTTTCTCCCAGGAAGACATTTGTCTGACAATTTGAGGAATATAATTGATATCTTGGAAAAATTAGAAGTGAATATAAACACTAAAGCAGTGTTGATATTTGTAGACGCGGAGAAAGCCTTTGACAATATTTCTTGGAATTTTATGAAGAAGAATCTACAGGGTATGGGGGTAGGCCAAGGTTTTGAGAATGGTATAAGTTCCATTTATTAAGAACAAAAGGCTAAACTAATTGTAAATAATGTTGTGACGGAAGAACTTAAAATTGAAAAAGGGACACGACAAGGTTGCCCAATTTCCCCACTTCTTTTTATTTCGGTCCTGGAGGTTCTGCTGAATATGATTAGAAGGGACCAGATGGTTAAAGGTATACAGGTCGGAACTAAACACTATAAATTGAGAGCATTTGCAGATGACTTAGTATTGACGTTACAGGAGCCAGAATCTAGTACTAAAAGGGTTTTAGAACTGATTCAAGAATTTGGTCAAGTGGCAGGATTTAAATTGAACAAGTCAAAAACCAAGGTTCTAGAGAAAAATTTAACACCGTTTGAAAGAGAGAGGTTTCAGAATGAGACAGGTTTAACAGTGGTTAAGAAAGTTAAATACCTGGGGATTAACATGTCAGCAAAAAATGGGAATTTATTTAAAGATAACTATGAAAAATGTTGGTCAGAAGTGAAAAAAGATTTAGAAATTTGGTCAAATTTGAAGCTTTCACTGCTAGGCCGTATTGCTGCGATAAAAATGAATGTATTGCCTAGAATGTTGTTTTTGTTTCAAACTTTGCAGATCGTGGACAAAATGGATTGTTTCAAGAGGTGGCAGAAAGATATTTCTAAATTTGTCTGGCAGGGCAAGAAACCCAGAATAAAATTTAAAATATTAACAGATGCAAAGGAAAGAGGTGGATTTGCCCTGCCAGACCTCAAACTTTACTATGAATCAGCAGCTTTTTGCTGGCTGAAAGAATGGCTACTTCTTGAAAACACTGACATTTTGGACCTAGAAGGTTTTAACAATGTATTTGGATGGCATGCATATTTATGGTATGATAAGGTCAAAGCACATAAAGCATTTAAAAACCACATTGTCAGGAAAGCGCTGTTTAAAGTTTGGATAAGATATAAGGATTTGTTAGAAAACAAAACCCCAAGGTGGCTGTCACCAATGGAAGCGAAAGCCTTGAAAAAGGTCAATATGGAGGTCAAATGGCCAAAATATTGGGAAATTTTGGAACAAGACGGAGATAGACTGAAATTGCAGAGTTTTGAAAAACTAAAAAACAAAGTGCGAGACTGGCTTCATTATTATCAGATAATGGAGGTATTTAAATTGGACAGGAAAATTGGCTTCCAGGTGGAAAGATCCAAATTAGAAACAGAATTGTTAGAACCCAAGACTAAGAATTTGTCAAGAATGTATAACTTGCTGCTGAAATGGAATACTCAAGATGAAACGGTAAAATCGGCTATGATTAAATGGGCACAGGACGTTGGACATAACATTATGTTTGCTGACTGGGAACAGTTATGGACCACAGGTATGAAATTTACGGCATGTAATGCCTTAAGAGAGAATATTATGAAAATGATATACAGGTGGTACATAACCCCAGTCAAGCTTGCGAAAATCTATCACTTGCCCGATAACAAATGTTGGAAATGTAAAGAAACTGAAGGTACATTTTTTCACCTTTGGTGGATGTGCCCAAAGATTAAGGCATTCTGGGAAATGATATATAATGAATTAAAAAAGGTATTTAAGTATACCGTCCCTAAGAAACCAGAGGCCTTTCTCCTGGGCATAGCCGGCCAAATGGTGTTAAAAAAGGATAGAACTTTCTTTATGTATGCAACAACAGCAGCAAGAATACTCATCGCAAAGTATTGGAAGACACAAGAACTTCCCACACTGGAGGAATGGCAGATGAAATTTATGGACTATATGGAATTGGCGGAAATGACTGGTAGAATCCGTGACCAGGGAGAAGAGTCGATGGAGGAAGACTGGAAGAAATTCAAAGACTATCTTCAGAAACATTGCAAAATTAAGGAATGTTAAAGGGATGTTGGACTGAAAGTAAGTGGTTTCCAGCTGCACAGGTTAAAGTTAATGATAGATTAAGATTAAAGATCAAGATTAAAGATGTTTAAAGAAATGGAAATTTGATACTAAAAGGGAAAATTTTAACGTTATATGATATTAAGATCAAGGATTAGGTTTAAAAAAGTTGAAGTTATATATTTTAACATTTTATTAAATTAAAGATTGGGATTAAAAAAGTGGAAAAGAAACTGCTGGACAAATAATGTGGATTGGAATACAAAAGAGGGAGGTATGAGGAAGTCCAGAAAATAAGTAATTTAAAATTGGAAATGGAAAAGAGAGTTTGTTTTTAATTGTTATGCCTTTTGTTTTTTATTGTTGAGTTTTGTATTGTTATTTGTGTGTGTTGTTTTTTTTCTTTTGTTGTTTAAAACTTTAATAAAAATTATTTAAAAAAATAAATAAATGACAATAAACATCCATCCTGAATGAATTCTAAAAAAAATAAAATAAAAATAAAAATAAAACAACCTGGGCCCCTTCAGAAGGAAGGGCAGACTTTTAATTCAATAAATAAACAAAGAAAGCAGCCAGGCCATTCTTTTTCTCAATTTGGATCAAAGATAGTTTTTTTTGGGGTGGGGACTCATCAAAATGCAGTATTTCATAAGAAATGACAAGATAGAAATGGATTGTGGCTGATGTTGTGTGCACACTCCTTCCCAGACTGACAATGGGAGTGCCCTGACTGGATGCAGAGCAAAAGCTCATGAACAGCAATAATCACTCGGGTCTATCCAGAAAAGTTATGGACAAAGAGATGTTAGATGTTCATCTAACATGCCCCAACAACAGACGCCCTGAGCAACGACTTCTGCTTTCATGGTGGGGGTTTTCCTCCCCACCCCCACCGGGCCTCTGCACCCCCTAAAATTACGGCTAGCCAGTGTCAACAATACTGAACTAGATGGACCACATAGGCAGCTTCCTATGTTACCATGTCTGAATAGTCAAAATGCCAGCCATATTTTACAGAGTTTGATGTGCTTACACCCATTGCTCTCAACGCATTTAAGCACACCTATTTGCTTGAATTGTAGCCAGGGGCTTATAATCTATAAAAAATATCTATGTGGAATCTACAATAAATAAACCTTGTCTTTTATCCAGCACATCTGTTGGCTAGGTTTCAGCTCTGTCTTGTAGGATATACTGCATCAGAAAAGCATCAGATGCTATCCATCACCACTACCTGCAGCTGATAGGGTTTATTGAGGGCAAAGAAAGAAAATTAACTCTGACCCTGAGAAATAGCTCAGGCGCCCTGACAGAACAGGCCCAACAGGAATATGAACTTTCGGATTTGACAAATGAACTTGGAAAAAGCCAGATTTGGAAAGAAAAAGTTTGGTTTGGTTTGGAAATGGGGGGTTGGATAGACCCTCCTATGCAGGGATGTTTGGACTTTTCAAGTCTGGCAATGGGCCGTGAGATGTTTGGGGTTGTGGGGGCTCTCAATTTTGGAGGGATTTTGAAACATGTTTTTAAATACCACATGGAATTTAGTGTCGATTATGGGAAAGGGGCTGATCTATCGAGAAGCGTCAAAAATATTGCTAAGCTGGAGTTCCCACAAGTGAAACGAGCAGGAGACAAGGGAAAATACAGTTACAAATATGAAGAAGAGCTGCGGAAGGGACATGGAAGAGACTTAAGGGCCTCGGATATAAGGTTACCAGGTTAATGTGTCAGATCGATGGGATAACAAGGACTGACAAAACCCGGGACCAGGAGGAAGAGATGCTGGATGAAGATTGGATTTGTTTTTATTTCTCTTTTTCACTATTAGGACTGTTTTACAAAATTGATGAATGTTAGAAAAATGTTGGAATGAAATTACTTGGCTTTAGTAAAAATGTTTAAAGAATTATGCAAGAATATTATGGTTATGAGAAGTTGGTAAAAATAAGATTTAAGTTTTAAGTTTCAAGGTTTTTTATAGTAAGATAAGATTAAAACAGTTTAAGGTAATGTAATGACAGAATATGATGAAATATGGAAAGGATTTGCTGTGACAATTAACAGCCAGGATACAAGGAAGGGGAGGAGGAGGAGGTCAAGGAAAAGGGGTAATGATAGTTGAGTTGAGAATAATGGATTTGATTTTAAATGTTTTTAAATGTTTGTGGTGTATTTTTTTTTCCCCCTCTCTTATTTTGAATTTGTATATGTATGGTTGGAAGTGGCTTGTTTTTCTCTTTTTCTACTTTGTTTTTCTTTTGTAACTTTAAAAAAATTTTTTTTCCAATAAATATCATTTAAAAAGAGAGAGAGAGAGAGAGAAATAGCTTAGGCAACGGTTTTTGAAAAGAGCAAAACGGTGAAGCTCTTGCTATGGCAGAGCACCAAATATACAACCGACATACAATGTAAAGAGACTGTTTACAGCTATCTCCACTCATCACGGAACATGTTATCTCAGTTTAAAATCCAAATGCCTAATATGAATGTGTGTCAGTGGCAGTCAAGTATGGGAAATAGGTCATGATGTGACTAGAGCAACTCCATGATATTTCAGTGAACCTGGCACACTGCCTCTCTCAAATGTAACTACATTCCAATACTGACATGCCACTACATATTTGCTATTACATGTGGGAAATTTTGTTGCAGGCAAGACTCTTTTAGAAAAGTAAGGGCTTGATCAGCATCAGGCAAGTGCATCTGATCAGGGTAAAACCAAGAGTCCTGGATTTACAGAAGCCGTCCCTGGTTCTGATTTGATCCTGGGGTGTCCTGCTTTCCCATAGGACGTCCCTATTTTTTTTCAGAGAAATGTTATGGTAGGATGTCCCTATTTTCATTGGAGAAATGTTAGAAAATATGGAACTATCTGACCCCCCCTCCCCTGAGCCATCTGAAGGGAGCCCTGTATAGATAGGGAAGTTTTTAAATGTTTAGTGTTTTATTATGTTTTTATATATATTGGAAGCTACCCAGAGTGGCTGGGGCAACCCAGCTGGATGAGTGGGGTATAAACAGTGAAATTATTATTATGGAATAGGACGTCCCTATATAAAAACTTTCCCACCCTGAGGGTATGGGTGCTACCCCACTAAGAACAAATCCGTTCAAATCAGTGGCCTTAAGATGGGTCTACTCTGAGGAGGAGTTAATGGAATGCAACCCTTAATTTGGGCCTAGGTAGTTTTTACACTTCTCAGGTAAAGCCAGTCCTATCTGTGGATGCTGTGATTCGCCGCTGCCTCCCCCTCCATTTTACAACTCACATCATTTGTCTAATACTTTAAAAGTGTAAGTCACCTTCAGTGCCCTGGCAGAAAAACAGTGTAGAAATGCAATGGATAAAATAAAGAAATGGATTGAACCTGAGATCTTCTGCTTGCAAAGCAGATTCTCTACCACTGAGCTTCAGCCCTTGTCTCCTAGGAACAAACTGTCGTATGCCATCCCATAATATAATGTTTTCTGGGCACCTTCAATAAATCAGTATAAAAACAATTTAGATATAAAATAAGGCACAGGATTGCTGTGCTCACCTTGAGAATTACATGTATTGCATGTTTAACCCACCTTTCCTACAAGGAGCTCAGGGTGGGGCCCATGGTTCATGTCACTCTCAAAGCATCCCTGCTTAGTATAGGCTGAGTTGGGGTGGTGGAGAATTTTGCAATAACTGCACATGAACGTGACCTCTGCAGCTATCTGCAGCTGTTCTTTTTATGTTTTCAGTCATGTTTCTGTTGGCTTCTACTGTAGCATTAATCCATGCCGTAGTGGCCAAAGTGAGTTATTTCATCCCCGCCCAAGGGAAAGTAAATAAAGTGAGTTTTGCAAACGCTGTTTGCAAATGTTTCTTCTGCATGTGGCTGTTCACAGAAGGAGAGCTTTTCCACAGCCCACCACTGTTAGCAAGCATCTCTGGATGGGGGCAACTGCACAAATGCCTCCCCTTATCTCAGGTTATTGACCTGTCTATAGATAACTTGTTTCCACAGTGTCTTTTAAAGTTGTGTGTGTTTCTTTCTCCACAACTTTTTTGAAGCATTACTTGCTGGACTGTGGAGCTACTACTGAGAGGGAGCATTTGAGCTGTACACTTGTCAGTGAACATGTTGATTCATTTAAGCTTTGTTAATTTCAGTTTCATTTCTACAATTAGGTAACAGCTGCTGTTATTGTTAACAAAGAGGCTTCTATTTAGAATGGACCCAGAATGAAATTTGTGGAATGCGGATGATCAAAGGAGAATGTTTGAAATGGAACTATTAACATTCTAGCCATGAGGGGTTGATCTTGGAGCAGAAAATATGGCCCACGGTGGCCCAGTAGTCAGCCATGATGACCACTGGATGACCTTGAGCCAGTCAACGTTTGTCAGGCAAGAGGAAAACAGAAAATCCTCATATACACCAGCCTGATATTGGCTGAAGTAAGGCTGGGATGTGCAAGGAACAAATATATACAGAGGCTTTTAGTTTATGAAAAGATGACCATTTCCATTCACATTATATTTAAATTCATTACATTTTTTTTCATTGGCCTCTGGGTTTTCATCTTTTCAATGTGGTACTACTTAAATTAAACACCGAGAACATGAGGAATTACTCAGTAAGTGCAAGAGAATATATATATATATATATATATATATGGTGTATGGAAGTGAGAGCTGGCCCATAAAGAAGGCTGATCGCCGAAGAATTGATGCTTTTGAATTATGGTGCTGGAGGAGACTCTTGAGAGTCCCATGGACTGCAAGAAGATCAAACCTATCCATTCTTAAGGAAATCAGCCCTGAGTGCTCACTGGAAGGACAGATCGTGAAGCTGAGGCTCCAATACTTTGGCCACCTCATGAAAAGAGAAGACACCCTGGAAAGGACCCTGATGTTGGGAAAGATGGAGGGCACAAGGAGAAGGGGACGACAGAGGACGAGATGGCTGGACAGTGTTCTCAAAGCTACCAGCATGAGTTTGACCAAACTGCGGGAGGCAGTGGAAGACAGGAGTGCCTGGCGTGCTCTGGTCCATGGGGTCACAAAGAGTCGGACACGACTAAACGACTAAACAACAACAACACACACACCAGGACACACTGCACATCATACAAGGTTAGAGATCTGCAATGCACTCTGAGTGGGACTACCCACTGGGCCACTGCCATCAGAATATAACACCCTGCTTTCAGGATTCGCCCTGGCTGCCAAGCTGGTGCCTTGCCAAGTTCAAGGTATTGCTACTAACATATAAAACTGCTATATGGCTCAGGACCAAGTTCCTTGAGAAGCTGCCTTAGAATCAAAGAGTTTGAAGGGGCCATGAGGATCATGTAGTCCAACCTCCTGCAATGCAGGAATCTTTCGCTCAATGTGGGGCTCAAGACTCCTGTAATTAAGAGCCTCATGATTCACTGACTGAGCTATCTCTTATCCCCTAAACACCCAGCAAATTACTGCAGTCTGAAGGAGAGTTTCTCCTGAAGGTTCCAATAATCTCAGAAGCCTCTTCCACAGTAACTGAGAGCAGCACTGAGTTTTAGTGAGGCTGCCCCTGTTCTGTGGAATATTATTCCATTTGAGATGCAACAGGTGCCCGCTTTCCACACTTTCTGGAAACAATTGAAGATTCCCCCCCATGATTTCTCAGCTCGATAAATGGGTGTTTGCCACAACTGTCTATTTTGTAAGGTTTTAATATTTTAAATGTATCTGCTTTTTTGTCTTTTTTACATTATTATTTTTTGCTGGTTCTCCTGTGCATCTCATTGAGACAACTGTATAGAAGCTGATTAATACGACAACAATAAAAATTGTATGTTGCTTTAAACTGTTTTTAATGTAGTATTTTGATGTTGTATTTTTAATGTTGTAACTTGCCCTGGGAACTTAGGATGAAGGGCAGGTAAAAGATAATGATGATGATGATTAGAAATCACAGTTGTCTTTTGTTTTTTGAGTGTTCATGGCAGCATTTGCCCTTCAATTTCTACATTAAGCTATGCTTAAATAGCTAACAAATATATTCACTCATCATGTCAGGACTTTCCACATCATGCCACTTAATCTTTTGCCCTGTTTCCTCTTTATCTTTAGTCCCACGCTCAGCATGTTGAGCATGTCTGGAGTTAAAAAGTATGACCTATTTCATGATCCTTAATTTAAAAAAACAAACAATTCTGTTTTCCAACTGGGTCTTTGTTTGCAAAATGAAAGGGCCAGACATTGGGTCAAACCATTTAGCTGAGGCTCTCTTTGCACAAATTACAATTATTGCAATCGGTCAAAGGCAGAGAAGGAGAAGTAGGGCACTGAAAAGGGGCAAATATCTGAGGAAGAATTTTCCATTTAACGGTAAGTGCTAAGCAGAACTGGGGAGGATATTTACTATCTCATTTCAAGCCGTCTGTTTCTGTTCTTCAGGCTGCAAGTATTGTTTATGCAGCCAGAACACTACCACCCATGTGCAGGAGGGAGATATCAGCAAGCTTGGGCAAAACCCAAGATTTGCAGAAATACAAAACAACAACAACAACAAAAACCCAATGCTCCCCCCCCCTTATATAGCCCAGTGAGGACTTTGCATGCTCAGTGGCCATTGAATGCTGATTGATTGTTGCAGGTGTGTGGAAATCTGTGGTGTGAATGGGCAGTGGAGTGGCTGGAATCCTGAAGAGCATCACTCTACCCCACAACGTTTGGGTGCAGATCCCACTTGTATGTGTTGTTTTATTTTATACATTTATACTTTGCCTTCCAGTTAATTGTCCATGGCAGCTTACACGGGTGCCGCTGTGGTCTAAACCACTGAGCTTCTTGGGCTTGCCAATCAGAAGGTTGGTGGTTTGAATCCCCGCGATGGAGTGAGCTCCCGTTGCTCTGTCCCAGCTCCTGCCAGCCTAGCAGTTCAAAACCATGCCTGTGCAAGTAGATAAACAGGTACCGTTGCAGCAAGAAGGTAAATGGTGTTTCCGTGCACTCTGGTTTCTGTCACTGTGTTCCGTTGAGCCAGAAGCAGTTTAGTCATGCTGGCCACATGACCGGAAAGCTGTCTTTGGACAAATGCTGGCTCCCTTGACCTGAAAGCGAGATGAGCGCTGCAACCCCATAATCACCTTTGACTGAATTTAACCGTCCAGAGGTCCTTTACCTTTTACCTCACATAAACCATAATATTTAAAAATCCATCCAAGTTTCATACAGGAAAACTTCAACCAGGAAGTGCAGGGGCAAATAATATGGCTTTTGTTTGGTGCCATTTGTACTTTTGGAGTGCACCACAATTAGGGCATCACAAGTGAAAATGCCCTGCCTCCAGTGGCTAACTTGTGATGATGGGGGCACCTAAAACAGAACCCCTGGTGATAATCTCAGCATTTGCAGACAGAACACAAATGTTTGAAAGACTGGGGAACCTTCATACATCCAGTCTTTCACACTCTCAGGAACGGCTCCACTAAACAGATGGTGCTCAAAGCAGCTTGGATGTGTTTTGTTTTCATTTTAATCCAAGTATAATAAATCAATAACAAGAAAACCAAGAAAAAGAAAACCAAGGTGACAGGGCAACAGAGTCAGCCAAAAACTACACAGGCTTTTTAAATTTAAAAAATCTACAAACAAAACTGTCTTAAGCAGCTGATGTGAGCTTAAAAATGCAGGGACCAAATGGATAGCTAATGGAGGGCAGTTACACAGGAAGGAAAGACCTTTGCAAGAACTTGCCTAGCTGCAACAAATGTTGAAATGCCCGGATGTTCCTCTCCATCAGATGCCAGGATATAGGCAGGATGGTATGGAAGGAGTTGCTCTATCGGCTATCCTGGACGCAAGCCATTTCAGGCTTTATAGGTAACAACTGGCTTTTTAATTTGCACCTGGAAAGTGTTAGTAACCCATACAGCTGTTATAGATGGGTACAATATGGGCACATATTTGATGCATATATAAGGTTTGAGTCTCAGGTAGATGTGCTTAGAAATAAAACCATGGAGAGACCTGGTCTGAATAGACACATTGGATTCTTATCTCATTATACACGATAAAGCTATTTTTGGCCATCTCATCCCTTGCTCTTTCCTGTAAGACCAATTGCAGTTATTAACAGTCGTCAACAGGTTTACCACACCTACCAGCCAATCACCCATTCCCACCACCCTTCTGAGTAATACCCCCCCACACACTATATATAAGGGTCTGGTGACTTCTGTTTCAGTGTATCTGAAGAAGTGTGCATGCACACGAAAGCTCGTACCAAGAACAAACTTAGTTGGTCTCTAAGGTGCTACTGGACTATATATATATATATATATATATATATATATATATATATATAATGAATATGGTCATGATTCTGGTCTTCTCTGTATCTTGGACCGGGTTTCTGTCACCCCTGAGGTTACTCCCATGCCCCTGGGATCTTGTGAGAACTTTTCTCCTGTGTGATTATGGGTGGAATGTGTGGTACATAACTATCAGACAATGCTGACTGCATTACAAGCCTTCTATGGAAGCTACTTTTCCATGGATAATCTCACAGCATGGCTGTAATGGGTGCTATTTTTCTAGATAAAGAACTCACCAGGAACACCTCCCTTGTTCTCTTATAATGGCAATGAGGCTTACATGAGGGGAGATGGAACTGAGTTCTGGTGAGTTCCAGCTGAAAGAAAAAGCTCTGGGGCCAGGTTTATCTGGATGTAGATGCAATTAAACTGGTTCCAGATCATTCAAATCTGGTTCCAGGTAATCTAAAGGTCAGTAATGACACTTTAAACTGAGCTGTGAAACCAGTGTGTAACGTGGAACTGCCAAGCCTTTTGAGCCCAGGGGCACATTTGCAAACTGAAGAAACTGCACGCACACACACACACACACACACACACACCCCACAACCTATTCTATTGGCTATAGCAGAACACCTCTTTCAAGTCTAATGTCAGTGGGGCCCCTGTGGGCACTAGGGAGGGCCTCTGTAGGGGGCATGTGCACTCATGGGCTCTGGCATAACCTACGCAACTGGTGCAAAATTGGTGTACAAATACAAGTTAGCAGGTTCTCCTCCAAGTCAGCCAAATTCAATTATACTTGCAGTCAGGCATAATTGTACCTATTGCCTTTTGGTACATCACAGATACACAACATCTTGCCATTTGTGTAATGTGAAAATGGTAGGAAACCTTAACAAATCCTGCCATTGTACAATAAGAATTCACGTACTGCAGTGTGGTGAACAGAGAATGAGACTTGGACCTGGGAGAGCTAATCTTATGTATAAACATCATAGAACTGTAGAGTTTGAAAGGGACCATGTGGCTCATCTTAGTCCACCATGGATATGTAAAGCAGCACATGAAACGAATTCCCCACACCATATGGACAGTTCAGAAGCTGCCACCAGATACTATTGTTGGAACATGGCAGGAAAAGTCTCTATATGATTGAGGAGATCCATGTGGCAACCATCTCTATTGCATCACTGGTATGAGTGCTCACTGCATATAAGCTGATTCAAGTCAAGTGGCCTCCATATGGCTTGAACAACATGTACTGAATAACAAGTACTGCTAGAAGCAGAAAAAAATTAATCAAAACAATAACAACAATATCTGGAGGGTGTTGTGTTGGCTACCCCTAATCTAAATAATGAAAGTAGCCCATCTTTGTTGCTGAACAAAGAGCTACATTCCACCAATAGCCATCATTTTGCAAGTTGTTTCCCATGAGCATTACATCTTTGAACAATATGTCCTATCTGCAGAGGCCAACAATGTTCCTGTTAATTAGCCGTTGTAAATACACTGGGTTACAAAACAAAACCAAAGACAAAAGAACCAATTAACCCAGTCCTGTGGGGAAAATATTAGCGCCCACCAATGACACTTGAAGTCTGGGGTGATATCATAAAATCGTAACTGGCTTAAATAGTGCAATGACTCTTGTCTTGTTATTTTGCAATATTCGCCACATGTGTGGAATTGAATCTGCACTTGTTTTAATAATTCAGCTCTTGATTTACGGCAACCCATTCTTTCCTGACCATTAATTTTTATGGGCCTTCATTTTCTGAATTACTAACACATGGTATATCTCAATTAGATTCTATTAGCATTTTACCATTTAAAACATGTAGATGGGGCACAGTCCTGAATTATCCCCATGGACACTTTAAAACACCATATAATGAAAATATTTAATATGGAAGGCTTTTCTGTTTGCACGATGTTATATATAACACCATGATCTCTCTGTCCCCTAGTGACTACTATCGTGGAACTGAATCTGATCACTTTGTAGTTCAATTTGTTCTTCATTTGATTTCATTGATCTCTAGGGAGCATGGACTTAGCCATCCTAGGAATGTCACATTAGATATGTGGCTAATATTAATTAAATAATATTATTGCTTCATACCCCTTTATGTGGGCAGGTTACTTTGAAGAAGGAACCTGTATATTCATTAAGAGCATTGGCAGTTCTGTTGGTCCAAAAGGACAACAATCCTTTGCAAACAGCAGCAGTAAAAACTGTCCAATCAGTGCAAAGATTTCTCCTTGCGCTGTAGAGCTCTCCCACTCTTTCCCTCCACACGCATGCAAGCAAAAATACTTTCATCCTAATGCCCTCCTTTGTCGCCCACCACTAAGGATAATCATGATTTGGGAGTACCAGGAACAGGGCGTTTTCAGCTGTGGCTTCACACTTGTGGAATTCTCTCCCCCAGTAACACCACATGACTCCCTCTCTTGTATTTCAAAATATCTTTAAAAGGTGTTTTTAAACCTGCTAAGCTATTTATTGTTGTGCTGAGTTTTCCCCCTCTGCCCTGCCCTAGTTGGATGATTTCCCTGAATGCTGTTTTTATTTTTTATTTTGTCATTTATTTTGCTTTTCGTTTATTGTGAACCACCTTGTGAGGGGAGGAAGAATGATCTCAAATAAGTAAATCCGTGTATAGAGTAGTGTCCAAAAATTGCATTAGTGGAAGACAGCAAATGACCTTTCTTTTCCCTTCCTCCCTTCTGTGACTCTTGAAAAGCCTTTTCAGAGGGATGAACAACAAGAGCTGTGTTGTATGGGGCTGCGGTGGAGAGAGGACTCAATCTGAGAGCCAGCATAGTGTAGTGCTGTCATTGGATTAGGACCTGGGAGACTAGGGTTCAAATCCCCACTCAACCATGAAACTCTCACTGGGTGACTTTAGGCAAATCACTGCCTCATCCTTCCCTACCTCACAAGGTTGTTGTGGGAATTAAATGAGGACAGAGAGAAGTGTTCACCACCTTGAGCTCCTTGGAAGGTGGGATATAAATGCCATAAATAAATAAAATAAACAATAAATCTGAAATTGGATAGAGGAATGTTGAACCACTGGTTGGCCACTTGTGCAATATTTTTCTGCGCAGTTTCAGATCATCCTCTTCCCTCATGCCCTCACAACTCTCTGGAAATGATTCTTTGATGGGTAATGGGCGCCAGAAGGAATGCAACCTGTTTCCTTCAACATGTGGGTTTGAAAAGCCTTTCAACTCTATGAACTTTAGCAAGAAAATTAAACCTCAGCAAAAAGCAATGTTGGGGAGGAATATTTTTAAAAATATTTTATTTCACTAGAGTTGTATCCCCTACACACACACACACATACCCTTACACACCTAGCTCTAAGTGGTTCACGTAAAATGTGCATTAAAATTATCAGTGAGAAAGCTGAAAACTAAACACAAATCAAAATATAAATAAAACACATTATATATATATGCATATGTATTTGAACAAAACAGTTGTGAGCAGGCACTGAAAACAGTACAGGGAAGACATCTGCCTAATGCCAATGGGCAGATAGTTCCAGGATGTAGGTGCTGCCATGCTGAAAGATTGATTTTGCGAAAATATCCCTTCAGCCAGCTATTCTGCTGCCCGCCCACAGCTCCATGCATGTACCGCGTTCTGCTAAATCCCTGTGCCTAACTGTCAAATGTATTTACGGAGCAGGTGGCCGATTAAAAGGCCATAGCTTAGCCCTCTATGCATAAAAAGTTAAGCTTCCTTTGAACTTTTTAATGACATTTTCAGCTTGCTTCTGTGGTGCCTAAGATACTTTCCCTTATCTGAGAGGAATTCTTTGATATAACCTTGGCGGTAGCCGTGCAACTGTTCAGTTGTAATTATGTGACTGCAGTGCTGAAGGATAGAAGGAAACTGTGGTAATGGATATACTCAGAAAGGATGGAGGGTCACATGTCAAATTGCCTTGGCTGGGAGACACTCTGTGACCCTGAGGGCAAAGTAATGATGATTACTATGGGAACCAATAATTCAGCACCACAATATATCGTAATATATATCAAGTGAACCCTCCATAAAGCAGGATATTCTCCAGTAATGCATGTTTAATTTTAGTATAATACAATGACTGAGAGGATTTTTTTTCTTTAAATGAGGTTTTTCCCTTTTAAACGAGCTTGAAATAATCCTAAGGCTGCATATTCTTTTGATAAAACTATTTTAGCAAATTCAATCCTGATGCAGAATGAGTTTTTTGCAAATTGCTATTTCCATTGATAATATAATTTGGCAAACCTGCCCTCTGTTACACATTTCTCTCTAGGTTTTTATTTTTATAGCCATAGGGTTTAGTATCTATAGACAAGTGTTCTCCCTCCTTCCAAGGCTTTTGTATATAGAGAGCACTTCTCTATAGAAGAACACTTCTATCCATGTATGTGTACTGTATCTTTATGTGCATTGATAATTGGCTTCCGGGTTACCTCTCATTTTGATATGGTGTCTGCTGCAAATATTGGAAGATTAGTTGTTTTTTATTATGAACACAGTTTAAAAGAAGTGTGTGTGTGTGTGTGGAGATGCTACACCTTGGAGACCTCTTGCTGATGTGCAGGCAAAGTAGATTTGGGAATAGCTGTCATGGGGAACAAAAGGGAAGAGTCAGCCAACAGTAAAGAGGCAAATAAGGAAAAATTAGAGGGACTCAGGAAAGAGTTGGGAGAGCGGAAAGCATTTGTCTGAAGACTTGGGAGTGAGTATGGATGGGCAGAAGGCTAATTTTGTTTTCCCATTTTTCCTATCTTTAATTTGGTTCTCCAGATTTCGATAGCAATTTGCATAATCTTCATGAAAAACTTTCAGCATTTTCACACGAATCTTTCCTGATGAACATATTTTGTATGCAGTTTTGACTAATGCACACATTTTCTGTGAGGGAACAACTTTTTGCATGTTATTTTTCATGTAAGCATGCATTTTTATGTCCCGTTTCACTTGATATCCATTTGTGTACACATTGGTTGGTTGGAGAATAGCATCTCAATATTCGGAGAAGTGTAAATTTTTGAAAGATAATTGAGATTCAGTTCATGTATAGGTTCAAGAAGATGCAAACAAAATAGAATTTCTCTGACATCTCTAGGAGAGAGTGGCTTTGGTGTGCAGAAAACAAAACAAAAAAGTTGTGAAAGGAGGCAAAAGACACAACTGCAGCCTTGGACTCCTCCCATTCATTTCACTGGATCTTCCTGCTAGATTGTGATGCTACTGAACTGCTAACATAGCTAAAATGACTTATATGTGTGGAGTCTGGAATAATTGCTAAGAACCTTTGGTGGCATCTGTTATGTATTGAAGTTCTCACCCTGGCCACCAGGGGTATTGTGTATATACTGTAGTTTTCACTCAGGTCCACGTAAGTTAATTTAGGTGGGAAACCCTGGGTGGTTGTTGTTACAGTGTTGACAGCCGGCTGCCTATAAAAGCAGGCCAGCTGAGCTGTTCAGTTCAGTTCAGTTCCAGCTTACTATAAAGAACCACTTGGAGAAATCTCTGTGTCAACTGCTGTGTCCACCCACAACTTAATAGTATCCAACTAAAAAGTTAGGCTAGAACAACAACTTGTAGCTGTACAATGTAACTTTGCTGCCTTTCTTTCTCCCCACATCCCCTTGAGCTTCCTGAATCTGCTCTGGGGGTTTCCACAACCTTCCCCCCCAAGCCAGATGGGAAATGGTAGGGGCAGATGGGGAGCAGAGAGGGAAGCAAAGTTCTACTGTGCAGCTAAAAGTTGTGCTAGCATAACTGTTTGTATTAAGGCAAGGGTTTAAGACAAAGATTGGGAACATGAGTTCCCCCAGGTGTTGCTGGACTGCAGTTCTGTCTATTGGCCACGCAACTTTATTCTGAAAATGTCTTGTGAATTTGTCACAAAAGACCACCGAGGGTTCAAATATTCTTTCAGAAAGACAGTCCAGTCACCCCCCAGAAAAGTGCAACTGGATGACTCCTTAAGGACAAAGGAGGAAGCCAAACACTCTTTTTCTTCTCAGTACCATGTAGCACATAAGACCAGAAGAAGACCTCTGTTGGATCAGGTCAAAGGTCCATCTAGTCTCATAGCAGCCTGTTCTCAAAGTGGCCAATGAGACACCTATGGGAAGCATACAAGCAGGACTTGAGTGTGTAGGAATGATAATATGCTCTAACTGCGTTTGGTCACATATTGTTGTTCTCCAGCTTCTTTAATCTCATTTTGCAATCAAATATGAAATACTAGCATGGTCAAATGGGCCAAAGCACATTTAATTTTCATGGTTCTTGCTTCCTCCTGTTCTCAACAAAGAAGCAAATTAACAACCAGTCCTTCATCTTACATATATTTATGAAGACAGGATTATGGCAACATGAGTTGAAATTTTAATGGAAACAATATTCTGCCCCTGGAAAGATTTATATCAATAGCTATGTAAGCAGTAATAACTAGTAGGAAATTGCAAATAATTAGAAGGATTACAAGCTGTGTTTGCCCATTATTCATGTCTAGACTCATAGATAACCCCCCAGTTTTATTTATCTCACCTGTTGTCCCTTTCTTGGTGCTCATTACTTTGCTAATTGCAGGTAATCGGGTGACTTATGTGACTGCTACATACAGCCATGCTAATGAAGGATGTTGTGCAGGAAGATGGAATCTAAAATACATCTAGTAAATATTTTGCCAATGGAAATATTGGAGATTACTTGACAGATTCGACCTTTCCCCCTCCATTTATCATACCCTTGTATTCTTGCCTTTTCTTCTTTTTAGCTTGTCTGAGGGTCAAACTAGACATGATGTAAAATGTGTTTTTGTATTTAATGTGCATCCCGTCTCCCCAGTGGCTCCTTTAACCAAAGAGAAGTATGCTGGAAGCACTGATTGTGGATCTCCCATCTAGTATGGCCTTGATACAACACTTCTATAGACTTCTGCATTTTGTAGACTGTATGTTTGCTTCCTTAAATCAAACTTCTTTACCTGTTTTATACACTGGCCTAGTTCATGTACTAAAGGGGAAGCTTTATAGCTGGGACAGAGTCATTAAGAAACCGTCTAAATCTGCACAAGCAAAGATCTGTTGATGGGTATAATATACTAACTCCATTAATAAGGATAAAGCAAATTTTAGAATGACTGAAGATTGATCCATGGTAATTATAAAAGGGACTGGTCAATTTTAACTGCTAGGCTTTTTGCAGTGCAGTGCTTTATGTGTATTTGAAATCACATATGCAAATATAAAATGACAAGAAATGGCATAATCAATGAACAAAATGCTGAGATAATCAATGTAGCTTTACAGAACGCAATGTACAGCATTCGTGATTCTTTTTGTTGGGTGAATGGCATATACAGCGTTCTAAAGCTTCGATCTTCTGAAAAAAAAATTCCATCACAATCCAAAATTCACAGTTATCCAGATTACTTACTAGCGATGCTAAAGACCCTAATGTTATATATTTGCAGGAACATATTAGAAGGTAACCAGATCTGCTATGGTTTTAGAAAGATAAAGCTTGCAATATACAAAATGATAACTCAGAAATGTAACTTTCTACATTTAAAAAAAATTTGGGGGGGAGGTTGGTTAAATGTGTAGCTTCCACATTATTTCTCCACTCTGACCAATTAGCTGAGTTGAGTGTTTGAATATTCTCTATTACATATTATAATCACATCAGAAGCACTACATATTTCTCACCCCCAATGAAATAATTCAAAATAATATTATATATCACTGTTAACAATGTAATTGACACCAGTAAGTTAATAAGTATTCTGATCTGCGAATGAAAAAGGTCAAATGCACAATGAAGATGGCTGTCAGATTTCTGGTTGGATTTAAAAATGGTAAGTGTAAAATTTGACTTGACTTGGTCTGTGTCACAGGTTTAAGTTATCCTGAACTGATGCCTTTTGATAACCTGATGGTGATATTATTATTATGTATTAAATTTGTATACCACCTTCATCCATAGAACTTAGGGTGGTTCACAGCATAAAAATAAAAACACAAATACATAATTAAACAAGAACAAGAAGGGGGGACGCATAACCTCCCCCAAACACATTTAAAAGGACACAGAGTGTTAATTAGTCAAAGGCCTGGTTGAAGAGAAACCTTTTCTCTTGGCACCTAAAGATATATAATGAAGGCACCAGCCAAACATCCCTGGTGAGAGTATTCCACAAATGGGGAGCTATTGCAGAAAAGGCCCGTTCTCATGTTACCGCGCTCTGGACCTCTTGTGGAGGAGGCAAACGAAAATCGGCCTCCATTGATGATTGTAGGGTCCAGATTATGGGGAAAGGCAGTTCCTGAGGTACTGATACCCTCCAGCATTTTTCCGATGAAAATAGGGACGTCTCATTCTATAATGAAAATTTTACGATTTATACCCTACACATCTTACTGGGTTGACCCAGCAACTCTGGGCAGCTTCCAACATATATAAAAACATAATAAAACATTAAACTTTTTTTAAAAAAAACCTCTATACAGGATTGCCTTCAGACAGCTTGGGGAGTGGATAACTCCATACCCTCCAACATTTCTCCAATAAAAATAGAGACATCCTAAGGAAAAGTGGGACATTCCAGGATCATATCAGAAACCGGGCATTGCAGTCCTGAACTGTTTTGCGCTTTAGAGGTCAAAGCCAGCACTTTGAATAGGGCCTGCAAACTAACTGGCAGCCAGTTCAGTCAGGCCAGGATCAGTGTAATAGGCTCAAACCGTCTTGCCCCAGTGAGCAACCTGGCACTCAACTATACAGCTGCAAATAAAATGTTTTAAGCGTGTTTTAAATGCAATACACAATGTGACACTAGATGGCAATGGTGAGCCTTGTGGAAAATTCAATGTATTTTTAAAAACACTTTTTTTTCTTTTTCCCCCCTGAATGTTTTTTAAATGTGTGTAGATTCCACCCAGGTTGCCAAACTCTGCACCCTGAGCAGTAATCTGAAAGCCTCAGGCTTTTTGTTTTTTAAAAAAAACACAGTTGTGTTTCCCTTCGATCAGATCACATTCTGCAGCATGCACAATCTTTCTAGAAATGGAGTGCTGACATTTCACAGCGGTAATTTCTCCTTAATGGAATGGCTTTAAATATAATGTGTTGGTATCTCACTGCTTCTTCTCTCGGTTCCATTTCTTTAAAAAAAACAAAAACCGGGTATGCCTACACTCAGTAGGAACATGACAGCCGTGGCAAGTGCTATCCAGTCCTCAAGTGCGCATAATTGCTCGCTGATGCTTAGTGGCTTTTAAGTAAAGGTAGAAGGTGTCATTTACTGGCATTATCTTCCATTTCACTGCCAATGGGGAGCACAAGGATGATTTCAGAGGTAAACCTTCCCCTGCAGAAGGAAAGTAATAATTAATGACAGAGCTTCATGCAAAGGAGCACCAGGAATCACAATGGGCTTTAACAAACAATTGATGTGGGAAGAAAGGACATTTTATTCTCCACTGCTAGACAGTGGTTTTATCCCTTTTAAGACAGAGCAGCAGGGTTCTTCTTAGAATTACACATTTAACATTTTGAGGATGCTGTGGGTTACCAGGGGACCTGATGTTGCAAAAGAGTTGAAAGATATTACTTGTCTTACTTACAGAGGTTGGGGGCGGGGATTCTACTGAATCCTTAGCCAACTTTATTCAGTGCAGGAATAGTCAGCCTTGGTGATTTAAAGCAGCTAAAAATAAACGCATTGAGTAAAACTAAAGGTCCTTTCCCCCTTGCGTGCTGGCTTGCATTTCCTGTTTCCAGTTATAGGTTTGAAAACTGAGCAGGTTAAATGGATGTTTGTGACACATTGAGTCTTTAAATAGAGTTTAAATGGTTCTGGGACCCTGGTTTCGCTGCAGGTCTATGACTTACATTGAATAATGTGCATTCTGTTGTCCAACTTTATGTCTAGGCTTCAGGAAATCCTAGTACAATGTCTGTGTATCCACAGCAAATATGATTGAAGCGCAAAGTGTGGAAGATGCTATTCTCACCAGACTCTGATCTTCTGCTCTGTTTAGCAGTGCAACATTTGAATCTTCAGGTCAATGGTGCCTTTGATGGATACCCTCATGAATCCTAAATATGCCAGTGCGTTCATGGTTGTATTTGAACATGCGATGTGTTCTCGTCTGTGAAAGCTTATACCACGTGAACATTGTTAATGTGACACAGAACTCTTTCTTGGCTTTGCCACAACAAAGTCTATTTGTGGAGGGGACGCAGGGCCACATGCACCAGCCCAAATCCCTCCAGTCCCAAAACCTCCAGTGATAAGCAGGAAGGTCTGAAGGGTGACTTACAACCCTCTCCATGACTGGAAACACTGTGTGGTCAAGCATCTCATAGATGTTCAGCCAAACATGCTTTCAGCCTCTTTTTAGACCTTCCTGCGCACGTGAGAGAGGTGGAGGGGGCAGGGGAAGTGCATGTGAGCCGTCCATGGATAGAGTTTAAGAATGGCTGAAGAGAACTAGATACTTTTATCCCTCTGTGATTTATTCCCATAGAGTTAGTGTCAGTGAGTGTCAGGAGTCCAGGTTCCCAGCTTGATAACACAGTAAGCGTAGCTAATTAAAAAGGTGGATTTATTTAAAAAACAACTAGATAGCTCTGGACGGCTCTAACAAAGCCACCGGCACCATTACTCAAGATGACCCTTCTGAAGACTCCTGGCGTCGACAAAAGATATTGCACTTACGAACCTTACATCTCTTGTTTTGCTTCCTATCTAGTAGCCCTCCCATTTGCCGACTCTTTGGACTTAGTGGATCTGCTCCTACCTCTTCCTTTTCTGAGAGGCTGTCTCTGAGTTCATTCGCGCCTTTTTGTGCTTCTGGCTAGTTTTGACTGTGTTCTAGCCTGCTCTCAGCTATTGCCTTAACAGCCTGCCCGTCAAGGTCAGGAAGAGCTGAAGTCTGCAGCTGCTGGCTTCCCCTGCCTGAGTAACATCAAAGCCTCTCTGTTCCTGGCTGCTTTCTGCAGTTGGCTGCAAACCTTCGCTTGGAGCTGGCTCATTCCTGACAGTGAGGATGTTCTTTACTCTTTGTAAGTAAGGCCAGTTGGAGCCAGATCAGAGGAGACTATAGATGGTGCAGGATGTGTGTAGTCACTCCGTGATGGTGCCAAACAATGGTGTGGATAGGAGTGATTCAGGGTGATTTTACCCTACCCAAGATGCACCAAGTTGGATCAGAGCCCCCAGAAGCCTCATGTTGATCTGCTTCTGTACTCTCATCTGTTCTGTGCATTCATTACTTAAAGCAACTTGGAAACAGGTTGGAATTATATTTTTAAGCACGTATACACAACAAATCTTGGGACTAAGGCACACCCCATGCATGTGGTTTCTGCAGTGGGATTCGGTGAGTGCTGGAGCTACAGGAGTGGGCAAACCCAGGAACACCTGCACCAGTCAAAAGTTTCTAGGAACAATCCAGGTGTCTCATTCTTTTATAAACTGTATTAACATCTCCAGATTGTTGTGGGAGTTAAAAATCCACTTGGCTGCTCAGCTTCGTATATACTCAGATGGAATCACGGTGCTACCCTGAGCATTGAGAGACTATAAAGTAGAGTGAAGCCTACTAAAACAAAAGGCATTGCTTAAGAAGTTGTCGCACATTGCAGAATGGCAGCAGAACTCTCCTGCTATGTCGCCACACTTCAATGAACCCAATTTTTCCCCAATTAATTCTTGAAGCGTGGGAGTTTTGCTGCTTAGCAGAGGCTCCTTGGATAGCTCAGCCAGCTCGTGTTTCATACTATCATTCATTTCCCTTTTTAAAAAAAGGAGTGCTGAATGAAGGTTACATTTTAACTATCTACGGACTTCGGGATCCTGGGTATGGAAAATGGGTCCTGCTGGTTCAGAACAAGTGTCCGCTTAGCTGCTGATGTGTTATATTAAATGAGCGTACAATTTGTGTGCCTGTATATACCTAAATAGTATCTGTGTACCCAATAGTTGAGCTGTACGACATTTTGTACCTGTGTTCAATCTACTATGTGAATGAGTCTCATTTGATCTAACATCATCCTTTAAACCGTGACCAGAAATACACAAGTTAGAAAAGGGGCATTCTTCCAGGCTTTGTTCCCCAGAAACTGGTATTCAGAATACTTTTCTTTGGCCACCCTATACCTACTTCTGATAAATTTCAGATTCAGGTAGGTAGCCGTATTGGTCTGACACAGTCGAAATATGGAAAAAAAATTGTCCAGTAGCACCTTAGAGACCAACTAAGTTTGTTCTTGGTATAAGCTTTCATGTATCTGAAGAAGTGTGCATGCACACGAAAGCTTATACCAAGAACAAACTTAGTTGGTCTCTAAGGTGCCACTGGACAATTTTTTTAAATTTTTGATAAATTTTAGTATGTGGTCCTAAGTTCTATTATTGTGAGAGAGAAAGGAAGATTTGTATTTTCCAACTTTTTTGATATTTCTATAAACCTCTTTCATTTCTTCCCCACCCTGCTTAATCATCTTTTTTTCTAAACTAAAAAGCTCCAAGTATTTTAGGTAGTCTTTCCTCATAAGGAAAGCACTCCAACTCACTTGGTCTCTTCTCTAGTATGAAATTTGCCTTTTCTCTGCTGCTGCTGCTGCTGCTGCTGCTGCTGCTGCTGCTGCTGCTATATGCAGAGTTGACATTTTTACGGAGAAGTCCACTGATATTTTTTTCTGGCAAATGACAGACAAATCATTTATGAAGAAGTTAAAATAGCACCAGTCCCAAGCTGTTGAGTGGAGCACAAATATGACACCTGTGCTGAGAAAACTGCTGATCAGCTACAAAACTATGTTCAAGGTCTTGTTGATGAAGGGAGGGGATTTATATTGTTGGTGTGTGTGCTGCTCTGGGATCCTTAGGGAGGAATCAATCAGTCAGTCAATCGTTTTATTTGTATGCCGCCTTCCCAAAATTAAAAACATGCTCAAGACCACTTTCAACATGTAAACAATTCCGTAATTACAAACATAAGAAAAAGTAGTCGTAAACAATAAAAATACATCAAAAAGTATACAACCAGATTGAACAATTTCCACATAAATCATAAGAAAATCTAAAACACACAAAAAAATTACTATCTGTAACAGCAACAACCACCACCCCTCAACAAAACCTGTTAAGGATGGTATATAAATTTAATAAAAAAATTAAAAGTTCTGAACAACCACACCCTACAGAATATCCTAGGCTGGTATCCCCAAAATGGGCATTTTCTGCTGTTGCCACTGTACTGTGGAATGATCCCCGCCGCCGCCGCCACCATACGTGGAAAAGCAACCATCAATTGCTTCAGACATCTTATAAAGATTTATCTTAGTTAGACAGGCATCCCATAAGATTGGACTCTGACTTATGTGTATGAATCCACTCACTATGTTTCATTTGCTATAATGTGCTTTTGAATGGTTTTATACTGCTTTCTGGTTTTTTGCTTCAGTGGATACTGGTTTTATATTGCACATAGTCTACACAGAGTAGAGACCAGCTTAAGTGTTGCTTGAAAGTAACCATTATTGGCAACAAAAAGAATGCTATATGCCAAAAAATGGAGGTACCATAGAGTGGTATAACAAAATTTGGGATGAAACTTTGATGGTGAAGTTAACATATTTTACCAGATGTGGGAAACAAAATCAAAGGCAATATCATTTTTGTCAGGATGGAACCACACACACACACCCTGTAATATTATAGAAGACATGGACTTTTTCCTAATAATTGTTATGGTGTTACAAATTTAATTTTGGTTTAATTTTGCTTCTTTGTTGGGCTTTCTCCTTTTGAAGCATGTATTGGGGCACATGTCAATAACAACAACCAAGAAAAACAAGACAAACAAATAAAAAAGGAAGAAAAACAGCACTGGCATATAACAAAACCATGAAGCAAAATATACCCTTTCATTGCTCCTGGTTACAGGCAGAAATGGGTTCTTGGGTCCTTGAGAATTAAATTATAAAGTTCAGCCCCACGTTAGAAAGAGGAGATCAAGAAGGATGATAAGCACATGCATTTTTTAAAGGTTATATTTTACATCAGGATTTTATAATGGCGACCCTGCAGAAGCCTTGCTAAGTTAACCTCTGCTCAAATCGTTATGATTTGGTGATAAAAAAGAAATCTTAATTCTATATTCCGCCTAACCTTAGAATTCACCTTATAAAATGCATTCCTTATGAACCTCCATTTCAACTTCAGTAATATCCTTTTCAGTGAAATCATCATCTTTAAAGGGAATAAATTAATTAGCACCATCTCTTTCCCTTATTTGGTCATCAATTAAATCTGAGAGATATGCTATCCACGGAAATGTCTGCTCAAGCAGTATGGAAATGGAGGAGAAGATGCTGCCTTGATTAGTGGGTCAGATCAGGGAATGGATGGTCCCTATGGACACAAGAACCCCAGGCATGCAGGTCTGTTGCTAGGCAACCATATTGATCCTCACCAGCATCTTCTCAGACAGTCTCATCTGCTCTTGAACACCACCGTTTACAGCAAGGCAGCAGTTAAATACTTGGCTTTAATATTTATGAAGTAAACATTTAACTGTTTGAGATTGAATGCAGAATGCAATTTGCTATTCTCTTTCTTTCTTTTATACATTAATAGCCTATCTTAGTAGGTTTCCTTGTTGGGTTCCCACTGCCAGGGGGTAGAATGTATCTCTCTGAATCACTGATCATCTGGTCTGGTCTTGAAGCCCTCTGAAGAGAGACTGAGGAGTGGTAGGTCAAAACCTCAATCACATCTGTCATTGCGTGGACAGGCGGAGACCCCCCCCCAAGCCCCAGGCGACTCCCGGGAGGAATAATGACACCTGACAACATGCTATGGGGATTAAAATTGGCCACAACTTTATTAAATTCTCAGATGTAGGAAGACCTTGGCTTAGGCATTGGGCGTTTATCCCTCCCAGTCCCCAGCCAAGGATCTGGGGAACATCAGGGTTATCTAAAGTGGGTGGGGATTGGACTGACTCTGGAGAACATCTTTTCAAGCAGAGAGCCCGTATCTCTCTGAATCATTGAGGATGGAGGAGAGAGGAAAACATCCAGTTGCATAAGGAGAAGTCATTCTGCACCCACATTTATTTAATTGAATCCCACCCTATGTCTATTTTTCCTCTTTTATTTCATTTTTTAAATAAAATAAACATTATAATTGTTTCATCAGCAAGGAATTCTAATTATGTGTTGCTCCAGTTACGAGTACAATTTTTTAAAAAAACCATTTCTATAACTTTGAAACATATACCATTGTGGCAAAAATGCTTGCGTTCATTGCGATTAATTTTTAATGCATGCTCTTCTTTACACTAGTAAGCGAGTGCAAGAGAAATGTCTTCTTGCTCAATCTGGTTTTCAGATATAGTTGTTTGTTTCAATCGAAACTAAATTACACTTAATTCTTGTTGAAATCTATGGGGTTCAGAGTATAGTCCTGCACATGTGTACTGAGAGGGAGATCCCACTGAGTTTAGTGGAACTGAATTCTAGGCAAATGGGGACAGGATTGCAGTCTTTTCACATCGATTTCAATGGGATCTAACAGTGTGAACAGTGAATCCAGCCCACCAATGTGGGTTGAAATCCAGCAATGTTTTTACCCCTAATGCTCATTGTTCCTCATAGATTTTGCAGAGGGAGAGGAAGTTTAAATTTCACCACCCCTTGGCTGCAGTGCAGATGATGACATACCCTGACAACACACACAGAGACTGGGTATTTAATTTTGAAAAATGAAAGATATGGTTGCCATTTATGTTGTTAGCATCATGTGTAGTTAGGCTTCAATATGCTTTTTTTATTTCATTCCCTGAGAACTTCATGGTCAACCCCTTTGAAGGTCATAAGGCCAGTGCTTTTTTTGTTTTAAAAAATGTTTAGAGGTACTCTCGTTTACCTACTCATACTGGAATACTGCCCCTCAATGAAGCCAAACTTAGATTCACAAAATGTTTAAGGGTACACATACCCCTGCATCCCCCCAGAAAAATCACTGCATAGGCTTATTTTTACACTAGAAGCAATGCCCCTAATTTACTTGGTACATTTCAGTCAATATGATACAGATTTTCACAATGATTTCATCCTTTCTATTCATTACAGCTTATTGATCAATTTTCTATTTAGTAACATGTCAGGATGTCTTCTTTTAAAATATTTAAATCTAGCACTTGGGACCCCATCACAAAATACTGGTCTGGACTTTTTATTCTTATTAATATGGTTGTGAAGAATATGTTGTTGTTTTTTTCCCCCACTTTATGAATAGCAATGGTGTCATAATACTTTTTTTTATTTCTGTTTCACCCGACATTAATGATCTTTGTAGAAGCTGCTCCTGCTAAATTGCTTCCAGCTCTCAGACCAGCATTATCACAATTGCACAGTGATGACATGATAATTTTATACCCCACACCATTAAGTCGGTTGGAAATAAATTACAGCCATCAGCCATGATAAAACAGAGTCAAATGCATTAACAGCATCAGAGTCTCTCATTACGATGGTACTATAAATGCACACTGCCACTTCAGTCACACAAAACATTTGTTATCCACTTCCACATGGTGTAGATTGATGTCTTTACAGAGGAAATGGATCTGGACTATGAAATCATACAGAGCATTTCCCAAAGCACCCATGGCCAGCCCTATCATTAGATGGAGTGAGGCAACGGCCTCTGGCAGCAGATGCTTGGGAAGGCATAGAAGTGTTGGAGGAGGGAGCTATGTGTGCTTCTGAAACCTGCTCTGCCCCCTGTAAAGCCTCAGGGGTAGTGGAGGGTGCTGACCTGTCCCCAGTGTGGAAACAAGGTTCAACTACAGAAGGTCAGAATCATGCTTAGGCCTTGGTGTTTTTTACCGCAGAAGCTTTTGATCTCTGGCATTTCCAGGTAGGGCTAGGAGAGAGCCCTGTCCAAAATCCTGGAGTGCCATGACAGTCAGTGTATGCTAGCTAGGTGGACCAAGGGACTGATTTCGTATATGGCACTGGTATTCAACTGGTGGGTCAGCACCCACTACTGGGCTATGGCCTGGTCTAAAATGGGTAAAGGTGCAGCACTATCACCATATAAAGATTCTGTGAAGAGAAGAGAAGAGAAGAGAAGAGAAGAGAAGAGAAGAGAAGAGAAGAGAAGAGAAGAGATGCATGAGTGGGTCAAAAAGGAGTCACAAATCTCAAAAAGTTGAAGACTGCTGGTATAAAGTCAATTTCTATGTCCCGAACTGCCCACTTGGCAGGTTATTGTATGTGGAATGGGAAGAGGAAGGCACCAGCTTGTCTCAGGCTGAAAAATGCCTGAGCCAGCTCTGACCCTGCACTAGGTTTTGTGTGATTTTACTATACAGTGGTACCTCAGGTTACAGACGCTTCAGGTTACAGATGCTTCAGGTTACAGACTCCGCTAACCCAGAAATATTACCTCGGGTTAAGAACTTTGCTTCAGGATGAGAACAGAAATCGTGCTCCGGTGGCGCAGCGGCAGTGGGAGGCCCCATTGGCTAAAGTGGTACCTCAGGTTAAGAACAGTTTCAGGTTAAGAAATGACCTCAAGAACGAATTAAGTTCTTAACCTGAGGTACCACTGTACTAGTAATGGCAGATGCTGGAGAGCGGTCTGAACCTTTCAGCCACCACTATGAAGTGGCAATCAGAGTGGAAGAGCCAGATTTGTGTTTTTTTAAAAAAACTATTTTTAGTTGTGTTTATGATAATGTTTGTACATCAACTTGAGAAGCATGTAAATTAAATAATAATCATAGTACCTGTATAGTTCAAAACTGCAAGAGAGCTTTGCTTCCAGTCTGGCCAGAATTTGATCAGCCACCAAAAACCTAAGTGAGACCAAAAACGAATCAAAGAATCAAAAAGAAAAATGTGATGTTTTGTGATATGGCGTTTTTGAGCATGATGTGCCTTTGCATTGGAATTGGAACTAAGAGAGTGAAAGAATGAATGTGGGCTATGCATGGTTATGAATAAAATAAATGATGGAGGAGCCTGCGTGATAACTCTGTTATTAACGTAACTCTAACTTCTAATACAGATCACATTACTAGGCCACATTTCATACTCATCTCCTCCTTATTAATGCAAATAAATGTGAATAATTCCCATGGTGATTCTTATGACATCCTGATGAATGCTGGAGGGGAGTGTATTTGGTACTGTTCCAATAAAATCCCAATGAATTCAAAGCATTCAGACACTTTGAAGAAAATGTGAGCACTTGGCACTGTAGACTGACCCCATTCTGGAAACATCTATGAGCACAGCAAAGCCTCAGGGACTTGTAAATATGTGTCAGAAAATGAGGACAGCAAGACTTGAAGAAAAGTATGCTGAAGGCCATGCATAAATGCTGTCACAAATGAGCCTTGTGACCAGAGCTGGCACTACCATCAGGCAGAGTGAGGCAGCAGTCTCGGGTGGCAGATGCTGAGGGAAGGCAGCAACGGCCCCACAATTATTCCCCTCAGAGTCACCTTGACTAGCCTGCTCTGCACCTCCTAACTTACCTTGCTGCTTCAGCTGGGATAGAAGATGCAGTCTCATCATCACCAGTGTCAAAATAAGACTCAGCAGCTGGTCAGGCCAGGTTCTGTGTGTACAATGGTGGGGGCTACTTTATCCTTGTCTTAGGCAGCAAATTGTCTCGGGCCAGCCCTGCCCATGACCCAGTTTCATGAGCTGTTGCACCAGTAAACCATGAATGTCTTTTGCACTTGGCTCCAGCTGGTGGATTCTGGGGCGGCAGCAAAAACCGAAGCAGATCTCGCAAACCTAACACCTAACCACCTTGGGGTAGGCACAATTATTATACCCGTACTGCAGGTTCAGATGAGGCTAAGAGAACAGTGGCTTACCTATCTAGTAAGATTATGGTCAGAGAGAGGCTTTCACCAGGGATGACACGGTACACATTCTCATCCACCATTTTACACCAGCTTTTTCACACCCAGTGGTAAAATCAATATTACCAGATGGGTTTAAGGCAGGATGCAACAGCTCCACTCCCTGGGGTGACTTACCATTAATCCTATGGAAATGCATGGATATTAATCAGCTTAAATGGACATGCTCCTGCATAATGACCTTGTGGATCAGATTGATATGGAATGTGAAATAAAAGAGCCACAAATGCAAGCAGTACTGAGATAAGTCTTCCCCAAAGCGGTGGCGGGGGGGACGGGGACGAGACCATGGTTAGAAATCAGTGCATAAACAAATTAGGGAGTAAGGCATCAAAATTAATTTCTCATGTGATGGGGAATATTGGAAAGATTGCTACTAACTCCCACATGCAGAACAATTGGCATGGATAAAGAAAAGCAAAAACTTAGTGTCTGGATAAACCCTGTGGGGTGGGTAAGATTGGTCAGCCACAACACCTGATTGGTAGATCCCTTGATGCTGGGTTCAATCTGGCCAATGGGGTGCAGTCCAAACGGATCAAGGGAGCTTTATATACCCATGCACGTGACCCAGAGCTTCCTCTTTTGGTGTGTGCATTCAGAACACCTGCCCACCTCTTCCTACTTTTAGGGCTTTGCGCTTGACCTTGCTATGCCGTTGTGTGTCGTCTGTCATTGGGACAGGGGCACGGCAGGAATTTTCCCACTTGGCTGATTGGCTGTTGCCATTAGGGTTTTGCCTGCAGCATAGCAAATCGTCACAACTTGTAAGTTTGTGGATAGGCTGTGGTTCAGGTGATAGGGATGGGAGAACACTCTCGCCATCCCTATGTGAAGGGTATTCTGTTAAAGGAATCCAGGGAGTCAACTGGTTTGGTCAACCCTTGAGAGGGGGCTGTGCCTGTGCCTGAGTCCAGGGGGACATCTGGGTGGCGGACATAGTCTGTTCCCGACTTTCCGCCTATCCAGGTGTTCACCATTGGCTGACCTATGCTGGAACCCTGGGTCAGCACTACCTGCATGGCAGGGAGCTAGTCAAACCAGAGCCTACACTTTCTGTAATCAATAAAGTTGTGGCCTAAATTCTGCCAAAAACCAAAATTTGAGTCAAGTGTGAATTTATTTAGGGGGGAGGTTTCTGGGTCTGAACATGCAAAATAGTAGCAGAAAAGCAGGACAGAGGAGCAGATAGCAGAAAAAGCCACAGAAATATATTCTGTGCTTCTTTAAGCAGCCAAATGCAAAGCAAAGGAAAAAGA
The DNA here is from genome assembly GCF_964106645.2 of Podarcis pityusensis. Classification (NCBI taxonomy): domain Eukaryota; kingdom Metazoa; phylum Chordata; class Lepidosauria; order Squamata; family Lacertidae; genus Podarcis; species Podarcis pityusensis. The sequence goes on along the minus strand of NC_138031.1, from coordinate 30,529,297 downwards.
GTTGACATTTTCATCCTGGACATCCATGTGTGTCATGTCAACCCCCTGAGAACTTGAATGCATATAAAGCCAAAATGAAAAAGCAACCCATGTGCACCATAAACACAAAGCAACTAGGCAAGCTTGTGTTTACTGCTATTTTGCTGGCATTTCTTTTATCCTACACAAATAAATAATGCATACAAAAGCGCCAGTTATGCTTTATATACCTGCCCACAAAATAGTGTACTTTTTTTCATTTGATGAAAGTAATCTATAGCTTTTATAGGACTCATGATGACTTTTATTGGATTCTTTATATTTCTTCAGTTTTCCGTCCTACTGCAAGGTAGTCTGCTGGGTTTTCTTTCTGTCTTCTCATAATCTTGACTTGATTTTCAGAAGTTACATTATCGGCTCCAACAAAACAAACCAGGAAAGAGACCTTAGGGTTGTAATGGAAAGCAAAATGAAGCTGTGGACTCAGGGTGGGGCAGTGTAAAATAGAGATCATTACAAAAGGTAGCTGGCAATATTGTAACTCAGTGATACAAATCTATGATGAGACCACACTTGAAATACTGTACATTTCTGTATAACGAAGAATATTTGCAAATAACAAAGAATATTCTGCACCTGCAAAAAGTGCAGAAAAGGGAAAACAGTGGTTGGAAGGTCTGGAGAAATTTCCACTAAAATGAAAGGTATAAAGTGTGGGATTTTTTTACTTTAGGGAAAAAGTGAGTGGGAGAGGACAGGGCAAGAGTTTATACAATTATGCATGGTGTGAATGAATTTGACTTTGTTGTCCAGGACTGTTTGTATGGAGTGGTGCATATTTTTCTATCTGTTACATATCCTTGTTCATTGGGGACTATGCAGTTAACTTAGACACCTAGCAAACACCCTGAGGCTGAAGTATCAAGGTAGTAAAAACCCCACTGTTTATGTAAGAGATGACAGATCTCTCAGCTAAAGGGTTTTATGACTTCCTGAGGTCCACTGGTCCTCTTTTAAAGACATTCACTTGGGTCTTCGCAGTGCCAAGCAGTGATGCTTGAGGAATTTGGGGCACCATTCAGGCCTCCTTTGAGAGAAAGGGCATGATATCAATTTAGGTTATCATTGCATTATGGTGGTGATTAGTACTATTAGTTTTACTACTGGGATTTTGTGCTGTCCATACCACATTTGGAGTTGGTACAGTGGTACCTTGGTTGTCAAACAGAAGTGAGTGTTCAAGTTTGTGAACGCTTTTTGGAAGCCGAACGTCCAACTTGGCTTCCGCAGCTTCCCATTGAGTGCAGGAAGCTCCTGCAGCCAATCGGAAGCTGCGCCTTGTTTTTGAATGGTTCCAGGAGTCGAACGGACTCCCGGAACAGATTATATTTGACAACCAAGGTATATACTTTTGAGTAAGCATAAGGGCACTAAGGTGCCAACACTAAACCGACTTACCTGAGAGTAAGTCCTGTTAATTTAGTGCTACTTACTCTGAGCAGAGATATTTAGAAAGGTAAAGGGACCCCTGACCATTAGGTCCAGTCGTGGCTGACTCTGGGGTTGCGGCGCTCATCTTGCTTTATTGGCTGAGGGAGCCGGCGTACAGCTTCCGGGTCATGTGGCCAGCATGACTAAGCCGCTTCTGGCGAACCAGAGCAGCACACGGAAACGCCGGAGCGGTACCTATTTATCTACTTGCACTTTGATGTGCTTTCAAACTGCTAGGTTGGCAGGAGCAGGGACCGAGCAATGGGAGCTCACCCCGTCATGGGAATTCGAACCGCTGACCTTCTGATCGGCAAGTCCTAGACGCTGTGGTTTAACCCACAGTGCCACCCAGCAATATTTAGGCTTGTGCTATAAGGTGACCCTATGAATATACACTGAGCACACATTGCCGCCCCATCAACACCCCTTGGTGTGAACACAACCAGAAACAAATCTGACACCAATAAAGCTGTGCTGATGTGAACATGGGGGTGGAAACACTGTGAGACATGCAGGGGAGAGGAACAGCTTCATGGTGCTTTAATGTGAACGCAACTGTTGTGTGCATTGACTAAGCAATCATGAGTAAGTCAGATGATTGCAGTTAGTCGGTCAACCGGCTATTGATTGTCAACAGGTATTGGCTAGCATTAACTTTCACTGCCTTAAAAGCCAGATTAGATTCTCCCAGATCACAGTAGTTGCTGCCATTCAGAAAACATAATCTTTAGACTCACGCATCACATTTGCTTCAGTGGGTAAGCAGTGGCAAAAATTATTCATATGAAAGGGGAAATAGCAATGTCTAAACCAACCTTGAAAAATATTGACCTTCAAGCAGAGAAGAAGGTGACAGCTCTTTTTTCTTGTAAGCCCCATTTCTAAAAGGAAGGTAAAATAGAACAAAGGAAGGCAAAACATTCTATTTTCATCTCCTAACCATTTCTGAAATTTGGCCTTGTTGCATTGTGTGTTTGCAGCGATATGAGTCCATTGTTCCTCATTTATAGTTTACTTTAATTAATAGCTTTGACACTGTTGTAAGAATTATCATTCATCTGGCTTTTGCTTCCGTTTTAAGTAATAGCTATTATTGCTGTCATGTTTTTACTGGCGTATGTATTTAAGTTGTGCTGAAACAAATTTTGTGTGAAAAACTTAAAAGATGTTCCCAAAAAAGGTTTTTTAAAAAACAACAACTGGCTCATAAGAAATTAATATGGATTCTAATGTACACATATGAACCTCATGAAAACCTTATTTCTCCTTTCTACCCACTCCTCACAAAAAAGCCCCAACAGGGCAGCTAACCACTTTCAGTAGCATCTTAACACCAAACATACAGTGAAATCCTGTGTCACTGAATTTCACTCACTGACTCAAAACAAAAACACCCACCAATATCACCTGGATTGAATATTGGCCCTGAAATTTATTCTGAAGTTTCCAAACACAAATATGAGCAAATAAATAAATACATTCGGCTTTAAATTTAATCAAGCAGTTGACAATATTGAAAAAATGGCACTACAAATGGAACATCAAAGGTCTCATCAGAAGATAAGATTTTCAGTAATTAACCACTTAGTACTTGGAAAATGGAACGCTTCCTGCCAGCTTTACAAATAACTATCAATATGTGATTGATGAATCTATCGATCAGCTCTGTACTTTTGTGGGATCGATATTTTTCTGCATAGAAATTGCAATTCATTGCAGTCAGTGTGAGACGGGGTGGGGGGTAGGACGAGAAATGGAGAGTGGGGAGAGGTGCTGGTGGATCCTTTTGCTTCCATACAGCATATGGTTCACCAGATGTTTTCATAGAATGGTGATCATGCTTATGAAAACAGATTGCCCTGTGAACGAAATTTTGATGGGCTGATTTAAACTTTTAGTTCAGTCTTGGGAGGAATAGATTCTATTACTCTCTTGGTAGAGTGTTTTCAAATTTGATTTTCAGCATGTGCAAGATGTGTCCGCAGCAGTCAATGTTTCTGAGTAGTGTGCACATAAAGGCTAATGCACGCTTTTAAGGATTGCCATTAATCGTCAATTAAAGATGTAACAGAAAGCACTGCACTGGCATTAGTTCACATTACAAAATAGAAATCACAGTGAAGCTTTAACCAATTTGGTGGAAAACAGCAAAACCTTCTTTAGAAATCTTGCAAAATGTTTGCCATTGGCTGTGATTTGTTTGAGTTTTGTTTTTTGAAATTTTAATTGGCAGCAGTAAAAAGAGCTATCAACCCACTTTGGAACCAGTTGGTGAAAAGCAAAGTATAAATTCTAAAAACAAAAAAAGCATGACTTTTGGCTCAGACATTATAATGAAACAGAATGAAGAACAGGAGTGTATGCATATAAAATTAGGAAGTAATAATAATTTATTATTTATACCCCGCCCATCTGGCTGGGTTTCCCCAGAAACTCTGGGCAGCTTCCAACAAAATATTAAAATACAATAGTCCTTCAGATATTAAAAGCTTTCCTAAACAGGAGCAGCTGGAAGCGGCAAAGAGGGAGATCCCAGGCCGCCCCTGCGTTAAATGGAGCAGGCCACGCCCCCCAGGCCAGCCGATTGGCTGGCCAGGGGATGATGTGATCAGGGATTCCCTCAATCGCGGGGAGGCTGAGAGCCAGCCCCCACATGCATGTTGGGAGGGTGAAGCCCACAACCCCACCTCCTTTCTACGTCGGAAGTGGCTTTCCTAAACAGGGCTGCCTTTAAATTTCTTCTAAAAGTCTGGTAGTTGTTTTTTCCATTGACATCTGATGGGAGGGCATTCCACAGGGCGGGCACCACTACTGAGAAGGCCCTCTGCCTGGTTCCCTGTAACCTCACTTCTCCCAGTGATGGAACCACCAGAAGTCCCTCGGTGCTGGACCTTAGTGAATGATGGGGGTGGAGATGCTTCTTCAGGGATACAGGGCCGAGGCCATTTAGGGCTTTAAAGGTCAGCACCAACACTTTGAATTGTTCTCAGAAATGTACTGGGAGCCAATGTAGATCTTTCAAGACCGGTGTTATCTGGTCTCGGCGTACCATAGTAAGATGCTCTTAATTTTCTGCTCTAGTGTTTCCTTTTTTCTTTGATTCCTGCACTCATTATTCTTGTCTGCTGGTCAATGAGAGAGAGAATTTCTCACATTGAGAATAAACATTTTTCACATCACTTTTGCTCTTGAGGAACAGTTTGCTATTCAGAAGAACACAGAAGACTTGTGCTCTGTGCAGGGTATCTAATGCTAGGCTGTGACATAGGAAAAATCCAAACAGACCTGTGGTGCACATGTGATTTTCAAAGAATCATAGAACTGCAGAGTTGGAAGAGACCCCAAGAGTCATTTAGTCCAACTAAAGCATCCATGACAGATGGCCAACCAACCTCTGCTGAAAAATCTCCAAGGAAGGAGAGTGATTTTCTTGAATGGACTAGATCTGTGAAGGAAATTGTAGATTAAGAGGGGAAAGAACCTTAAATTAGTGCCACTTACTTTGAACATATCCTCCCCCCTTTTTAGTTCCCCACTGAATAGCAATGAAGTTGTTGCAGTAATGAAGTAAACTGCATTTTTTAAAAAAATCAGAACAACAGTTCCTAGAAATGTCACTTCCCAGTGATCTTGAGAATGATGCTTCCCTCAACCCCTTTCTCTGCAAATAGATACCAATTGCCATTTTACGTCGCTCTTCATAATTATAGAGAAAAATAATTCTTTTGTCTGGAGTCATGACTCTCCCCACACTGCAAATGATGGATGTGGCATTTTAAGAGGTGCAAAAACCTTCTCCAAACATGCAGAACGGTCAGGGTGATATTGTGCAGATGTCAGAAGTGAAAAAACAAACAAACCCATAACGATTTAAATGGCTCTTGTGAAAATGGCCTCCTGTTTTTCATTTCTGCAGCCATATGCTTTTAGCACAGTGAATGAAAGATGTTGCAGGATCCATCTAAAAATAATAGAAACAAGTCAGTAGTTGTTCCTAATGGCTTCAAAAGAGTATCAGAATCCACAACTATCAAAGCTAATCTAGCAGAAGAAGGGGGAGGGAATGAAATTGCTTCTCCTATGGAAACAAATTGTAATTAATTGCTTAATTTGCCAAGGCATTTGCAGTATATATTTAATAGCTCCAGCATTCAAAGGAGCCTTGCCAAACAGCTTTATGAAGAAACATGATCTATGTGTAGCCTCAAGCAGATACTATCTAGTAACTCACTATGCTGTACAAAAGAACTGCGCACAACAGGAGTCTCATGTTTCAGATTCTGATGCCTCAGGATGCTCTGATCTACAAGGATAATTTTTTTTATATTCTGTATCACCTGCACATCAGTTTTTATAAACGGAAGATTCAGAACAAGCTCAGTATTCACATATTTTGCTTATATTGGTTAACCCATTAAATGTTAACATGAGCAAATAATGCAGTTATATAAAATGTCATCCAAAATTGGCTATGAGTTGCTTTGGACTGGTCAGGGGCGGCTCAAGGCATTTTGGTATCCAAGGCAAAATGCCCAGCTGCTACCTCCATGATGAATGGGGGCAAATTCTCCTCAAGAACCTCTTGAGGTGCTTCCTTTCCTGATCCCCCCTGGGGCTTTGCATCAGCTTCTTCTTCCTTAAAAGCCGGCACAAAGCCTTGGCTGCAAAGCTAGGTGGTGGAACACCTCCCCTCTCACCATCTTGGAAGGAAGGAAGGCATTCCTCAGAGCTTTGCTGCTGGTCTCTTTCTGCCCTAGAGGCTGGGGAGACCAGCAGTAAATCAGTTCTAATTATGGTATATCATTGTGAGGATGAGACTCAGGCTTGCACACTCTTCTTTTTGCCTACTCCATACAACTGGAAGTGCTTGTCTTAGAGCCGCATTCTGAGTAGTTTAATTGGCTCTTAGGCTGGGCAAAAAAAAGGGACCCCTGACCATTAGGTCCAGTCATGGCCGACTCTGGGGTTGCGGCACTCATCTCGCTTTATTGGCCAAAGAAGCCGGCGTACAGCTTCCAGGTCATGTGGCCAGCATGACTAAGCCGCTTCTGGCAAACCAGAGCAGCACACAGAAGTGCCGTTTATCTTCCCACCGGAGCGGTACCTATTTATCTACTTGCACTTTGACCTGCTTTCGAACTGCAAGGTTGGCAGGAGCAGGGACAGAGCAACGGGAGCTCACTCCGTCGCGGGGATTCGAACCACCGACCTTCTGATCGGCAAGTCCTAGGCTCTGTGGTTTAACCCACAGTGATTAACAAAGTGTTTGGGCTTTTATCTGTCCTGTTATTGGGTTGGGGGCACTCTTGGGTCACCCAATGCCAGCTTGGCTTTGGGGCCCTGGGGGTGCCCCTTTAAGCATGGCCTGCACATCTGGGTGAACTCCAAAGCAGCAGGGCCACAGTGCACTGGTCAAGTGACAAACCCAAGTTTTACATTGCAAGGAGGAAGAATTCCTTCCCATCCTTTGTTGTGGAACCACAGGAGGGGCCTTTATATGAGCCCAGAAGTAGGGAGTGTATCAGAGGTGCCAGCTTCTCTGGAAGATTGAGGGGGCTAGACATGATGTTCTGAAGTCATGCAATGTCCTGACATCACACAGGGTGCCCTCTGAACATTGTGGGCCTGCCCCCCTCAAAAAAAGATTGCGGGGGCACAGTGCTCCATCCCCTAGGAGCCGGCAACCTTGGAAGGAGTTGATCCATCATGGACTATGTTTTGTTTCTGTTGATCTAATTGGTTCAACTGCAGGTCCTCCAATATTTTACAGTTAATATAACCTCTCTCTCTCTCCCCCCCCCCATCTCTTTTCCTGAGTCTTCTGTGAGGTGTGTTGCCAATTTGGCAGGCATGTACAAACTTTGACTCATAACCACATTTGGCTCCCAGGCAAAGGATGGACAACTTATGAATACTAATAGATAAGTTTGCAAAGCTCCCACTGAACTTTATGCGTAGTGATGTGACAACAGAGACTTAATTTTCTTTCCTTCATCCCTTAATGAAACAGCAGGATTTTCGTGTGGTCCCTACATAACTGGTCCACTATAAGGAGGGAAAAACAAAAAGAAGGGAGAAGACAGTATTGGAAGACAATGTCTTTTAAGGGATACAGTCTTGCCTGGCATTATTTTAAAAGAACAGAAAGAGCACCAGTTCACTGATGGCGTACTTTCCTCATGAACCAGCAGAAGCAGCAACTAATCTCTTTGACTGCTGTTAACTTAAAGACCTAATTGAAACTAACCCAGAACTAAGCCTGGGGTATGCAGAGACCAAAAGATGTTGAATATTTATTTATTTTAAAAGCTGTAAAATAATCTCTGTGGGGGGAAATATTTTGCTTCAAAAGATTTTCCATCAGTGACAAAGACAGGGTTTCTGTTGAAATTTCAAAAGAGAGGAATTGGTTGTAGATGCAGATTCTGAAATATTAATCACCAAAGAGAGTTTAATGTTCACTGCAGTTTGATAGGACTGAACAGCTGGCGATAAAGACAGATCAGAAATCTGTACATCCTTTTTTTTTAAGGACCAAGAGTGGGGGGAAATTATCTAACACTATTGCTGTAAGACTGAGACCCTAAATATTTACTTGCATCACAGTCTTTCTAGAACCTAGTCTTTCACCAAAAGATCTTAGGAAAGGCATCTGAACCAAGACGCAGACCAAAATGTTTCAAAAATCACACTTTTCTCAATGTTGTGTAGCAGTTCTCCATCCAAAACAAATGCATAGAAAAAAATGTTCATTATCTAGACCCAAATGCTATAATTGTGGATAAATTGCATATTATGGTCACAGACCAATAGAATTAGATACATTAAGACTATTAAAAACAAATAAATATAAACATACATCACCCCAAAAGAAGCCAACATAAAATTTCTTGTGATCTGCATTGCTGTTAGAAATTTTTTTGCAACTCTCCCCGTGCCCCTCAGCGGAACTCTGTTACACCCCCGGTCTGCTCCTCCTGCTCTGCCCCTGTTCTTCCCTATTCCAGGTCCAAAAGGACCCAAACATCGGCGAGTGAGCATCATTTGGACGTGCCTAAAGTGCCTAAAATGGTCACCACTTGTATTGGCCTTTTTATAATATGAAACTTTTATATGAATCTGAATTCTATCAATGGTGCTCAGTAAAAATTCCATAGGAAAAAGGCTCTATATTCCAATGGCATGAGTATCACGATGACCAGTAGATTCTTATCTGCTGCAGCCTTCATCCACCTTCACAGCCGTTGTAACATACCGCTTGTTATCTTCTGCCTCTTCTGTCATTGAGGACTTCTTGGATCATTCTTTGTCCAGCTCCTCCCCCTTGACCTTACTGCCTTGAGTGACCTTACTGGAAATATGAGACTCTCAACGGCTTCGCTCACAAGGATCATAGGAACGTGCAAGCCCACTCACCACAACAAGGTGATTCATCGGGTGGGAGATATATATATATCCATCCATCCATCCATTGAGGAACCCTTAGAACAGATTTAGGGGATGTGCTGGAAGATGGGGGAGGGGCACAGTGGATGTTCCATTGCACAATAAAATTACTTAGTGCTACACTATAGCACTTATAAAATTACTTAGTGCTACACTATAGTATTGAATTAAAATTTTAACCATAAATATGTTTCCATTTTAATTAGACAACATCAAGACTTAAGTAAGAGTCCATGAAATAAGCTTTTTAAAAGATAGTGTGGTTTTTAATGGCATTTTTTTTTATACATCGAAAACTGTGCTTTTAGTCTTCAGAATAATTATTTGCCTCAGTTTCTGTAACCTATTACGAAATCATTCCCTGTAGTCTGTAATTATATTGAACAATTTACCTCATCATATTTCCATATGAATTAAGAAGTAAATAGAAAGGTTAAACAACAGAATAATCAGAGAGTAAGCGGGTAGGGGTTATTTTATTTTTCTGTTATTAATTCTAATAGCATGATTTACTATAATGCTGTGAAGTCTCATTTAATGTAAGCATGTTTAATAGCCAATACAAGAGATGTCAAGAAGGGTTTTGTTTTTTGATGGTTTTTTTGCTTTCCTATTGAGTGAGCTAGTTTCCACTGAAATCAATGACAAATAACCCTTTATTATAATTAGGGCCATCACTCAATTAAAAATATTGTAGCCAATCAATGCAATGGGTTTTGCTCGATTAATTAATTAAGGCTGCAATCTAAACCCACGTACTTGGGAGTGAGCCCTAATGAATTGAATAAGGCTTGCTGTTTAGGATTGCACTGCAAATCTGCATAAAGCTGTAGGTAACTGATCTCTAATTCTGCTGAAAATGCATACTTTCCTTTAGATAATAACTGCAGCAGCTGTAGCAAGTTACCATCTTAAAAGTGGTATTCCCTCTTCTGTGAGATGACACCTGCAATCCACAGTTCCTTTGTTCCATTAACTTCCATTTTAACTTCCATTTTTTTTAAAAAGTAAGAAAATTTGGGACATATTTTTAAAACTGGATTTTGCAATTGTACAAAGCAGTGAGAAAAACAAAAGTGCACAACAAAGGGAAGAAAACAACAGAGTACATCCCAAACAGGGGGAACATGAGGTCAAGAACACTTTACAACAAAATTGAATATAACTTAAAGGAGATCATGGGAGTCCATCTGTTACACAGATGGAAGAGTGCGTTATGCAGAACACATCATAGAATCAGATTTCCTTTGATGTGTCTGACAAGTGGCCCTGTCTATCCAACTCAGGCAAGTTGAATAAAATTCCACCATACAGCACTAAACCACTGTGGTTTTTATTTATCCTGTATTAAACATAGCTTATGGGTAATTTTTTCCCAATATTGCAAGAGGCCAGATGTTCTTATACTAAATTGGTAAAGACAAATTGTTCAAGGAATTTCATTGTTGAACAGTTTGATGTGCAGAGGTTAACTAAAGCCACATAATTTGTTCAGATTGTACATCTTTGTTCAAGCCATGAAGAAATAACAATAAAAATATGTCAGGAACATAGGCAGTAGGTTCTTCCCATTCTGCCCCCCCCCCCCCAGTAGGAATAGCAACTGTTCAAACTTTGTCAATAATCAGGGTGAATGGAAGTGAACATTTAGGATAATTAAGAAAATGCTGATGTTTCTGAAACCAAGTAAGTGGTAATTTGTTCTAAGGTCACTGGTCCTTCATTCAGTAGAAATCTTTCAATCTGAAATACAGGCGTACCTTGAAAGTCAAACAGAATCTATTCCGGAAGTCCATTCGGCTTCCAAAATGTTCAAAAATCAAATCCTGGCTTCTGATTGGGTGCAGGAAGCGCCTGTAGCCAAACAGAAGCCATGGAAGCCCTGTCAGACGTTCGGGTTACAAAAGAACGTTGGCAAACCAGAACAATCACTTCCGGGTTGTTGCTTTTGGGAGCCAAAGCATCTGAGTTCCAGGGTGTTTGGGATCCAAGGTACGACTGTACCACTTCTTGTCCCAGTGCGCAAGCTGCAACTTCAAACTCTCATCTAACAACCCAGCATAAGAGGTTAAGAGAGAAGAAATTGGAGAAAGCCAAGGTGGCCATTTGTGTCATATTAAGAAAGTAGTTTTGAAATAGGGATTACTCAGATCTTTAAGCATTTTTATCTTGACCAAACTAAAGGGCAAAGCCCAAAGAGAACCAAGTCCCAATTATTTGATCAGATCCAGCCCGTTCTTTGCTCTTATGATTGCAAAAGTTAATTGGCGCTTTTGGAACGCCTCAATGCAAGGTTTAGAAGTCTGCACCTCCCTCCATTCATTTTAGTATAATGCAATTTCATAAGCAGACAAGGGTGATTTATCTTGATATTATCTTTTTAACAGCTCAAATATTTTAATTGTTCGATCTAACTAAACAATTGCATGCTACAGTCCTAATCGTACTGGATTGGGATTGAATGTATGCTTTATTAATCACACATATGGGTAACATGGGAAAGACCCAAAAACCCAAGATCAATGTATGGCATTTAAGGCAGAATTCCTACAATTTAATAGAAAGAGACTACAAATGTCATTACTAGGAAAGACATCTTGCCTGTGGGCAGGTTGTAGCTCACCGGGTTTCTCAATCAAACCCCTAGGATTCTTCCCAGACAATATACTTCAGCAGCACAGCTCCACACACTCCTCAAATGATTTTTCCTGGCTGCAATATATCCTTGAACTTTTATGTGTGTCTTTTGGTTGCCTGGACAAAGGGCGGAGGGAGGTGTGTGAAAACTTCATGTTTTTGCATGGCTGCCATGGAACCTACTAAAAGGGAAGAGTCACATCAATGGCCCCACCCACTTTTGCTTCTGTTCCTTCAAGAATTCCTTCCTCATATAACACAGGCTCAACCCTTAAATGCAGGGTTGCTTCTAATATCACAAACTGTCTAGCTTTCCTCTTTTATGTTGACTTGCTGGGTAATATAAGCCTCTTTTGCATTTTGCTGCTGTTCCTTATTTAATGCAACAACCTCAAAACCGATCTACAGAATAACGAACCGGACATAATAAGTTTCCACTGGGATTGGAGAACCACTAATAATCAAAATGAATCCTCTCTGAATGCCTCCTAGACCAGTGGTCTGCCCCTATCAAGTCTGTGGTTGCCGACATTGTCTCCATTATGAAGGAATTTAAGATTACCCAGGTGGAAGGTGCATTTGGGGGAAAGCGAAATATTTCTGCACTGCAGTGCAGAGATAAAATATCACCCTTTATTAAGCAGCGAAAGGCAAGTGCTCTGACTCAATGCTTTAATCTTTGCACAAAACATTGAAAACAATCTTCTTGGCACGCAGAGTAAATATTAAAGCAGTGTGGTGGTTAACGTTATTCCTGGGAGTGGGACTAATATCTAAAGAATGAGGAAAGATATAAATAATGGCGAGGGACGGCTATGAAAAGGCAGTCTCAGAAGGGCATCTGCAACATAGAACCAGCACAAATAAAAGTAGCCACTGGTCCATCTAGCATAGCTTGCCGAGATACTCGTGTGTCAGAAATATTTTGCTCATTGTGATTATTATGCAAATAATAAGCTCTAAAAATGTTGTTTCCATCATCTTGTGCCAAATTCACACACACACACACACAGAGTGCTGCTGGTGTTTCAGGATTCATGTATCTATTAGAGATGTGCACAAGCCCCTTGTATCTGTGCCTTTTAAAAAATATATCCAATCTGCTTCTTGGTTGTTCTGTGAGTGTAACCAATTCCCTTCAACAAAGATCTCCCATCTACATGTTTTACACATTCATGCATACAGAGATGGGATGGGATATCCCATGTCTCAGGGGGTGGCCTGAAAGCACACCATGCAAGAACCTTGCTGAAGCTAAGCAGGTCTAGATTTAGTGAATTCCAGGTTAGGAGTACCTGAAAGGGAAATCTCATGCCTCAGAATCCAAGACTGGCTGCCTTGAATGCCAAGGAGGAAAAGTACCATTTCAATGCAACAAACAAACAGTATCACTGACACTGGGCTGGGTTATCATGTGTCATTAACTTCAATGGGCCTGTTTCCAGGTACAGCATAAGAGGACAAAATCTATTTTTGAATATTCTGGGAAGTTTGAGGTACTGTGCAAATTGATCAAGACCTAAAATAGATCCAGCTGTGATCCTTCAACTACTCTGAGGATCAGGATACTCCAGTGAAGGGCTCTGCAAGCATTAAATGCAATGTATGAACAATTTCATAGCAATTACCTGAAGCTTCCTTTTGAAAACAACAACCCAGCATATATTTATTTCTCTGTTTTGAGAACAGCAGTGGTGTTACTATACAGGTAACTCACATCTTATACAGGGGTTATGTTCCTGGTCATCATGCATATAAGCAAAATCACGCAAAGCTGCACTTATCAGTGAGGGACAAACGCGGCTCTCAGTCTTCCACTTAGTCTTCCTTCTTGCCTCTTTTGCTGGATGCTGTTGCAGATGGCATGAAGACCAGGTGGGGTTGACTGGTAGGCAGATGAAGTGCTTAATTGTAGTTCAGATCTAGAGGTGATTGGCAGCTGCCAATCTCTTGAACTCATCAGCGATTTCCGTAGATGGTCTCAGAATGTCTGTAAACTCACGAATGATCTTGCGACTGCATTCCATGGAGAGGTCAAAGTTTGCAATCAGATCGTTTGTGTGCTTTATGACTTGGAAGAGTTGAGGAAATTGCTGCAGGTTCCAGCTTGCTGACTCATGTTCACCATTCTCACCCTCACATTCTAAACTTGATTTGACCAATTCCTCCAGCTCTTCCACAGTCAATACCTGTTGGCCCTCAATTAGCTCTTCCACTTCTTCCTGGATGAGCTCCGCAAAGCCATCACCATCCACTTGCCTGGCCATCTGCACAATGTCTTCCACCCCAGTAGCAATGCTTGGAAATCCCTTGAAATGGTGCAGACATTCCTTCCACAACTTCCACCGGCCACTATTCACTGTTTCAGGTTTGATTGCATCCCTTGCCTGTTTGCCCACTGCATCACCTGTGTCAATGCTGAAGGACATCCGGAATGCCATGCGTCATTTTTTAATTTCGAAAAATATTTTTCGGCAACACACATAAAGCTGCAAGTGCATATGTTAAATAAGTATAAGATGTGAGTTACCTGCAAGAGCTTTCTACATATTTTTCTTTTGCTTTCTGGAAGGAAATGCATTTTTTTCTGTTTTCAAAGTAACTAAAAAGTAAATAATACATGTTTTCATAATATGTTAGGTACAATCTGCTCCTGAGAGCCCTTCGCTGTCCTTATGGTGTTTCATAACAAGCGTGCCCAACCCTTTTCAAGGGCAATTTTACATTTGTAAGGAAAGGAAATGCACCCTACCCTGGGTTACCATAGGGGAGTCAAAAAGACTTGGAAAAGTTGCTTCAAATCTAAGATTATTATTTTTTTAATTATTTACAGAACCTTTGGACAAGTGCTCTATGTGGGAGGGGTGTCCCCCCAAAAATAAATTTCAGTGAAGGGACGGGGCTCCCTCAAAGTTCCATGGTGGCTGTCACATGCACAAGCCATAGAGTGTCTACATGACACGTCAGCATGGTCCGCGGCATTCGCAAGTGGCATCAGCATGCCATGGGGCCTGCACACATGGTGTGAGCAAGCCACAGGGTGTGCTGATGTCTTGCACGCATGCCGCGGGGTGTGTGTGCATGGCATGCTGATGTTGCTTGGCCCTGACACCTTCAATCGCAATGGTGAACGTGCCTTTGGATATTTTGTTTCATTCTTGTTGTTGACCCATACAACTCTCTTGCTTCTGGGTTGGTGATGATGGTGCCTATAGATCTAGATTTCCATCACAGCTAATTGAGGGCATGGCCTAGTCAAATCAAAGCACTAGTGGAATGGAGGAGAGCTACACAAGCCATTCTTGTGTAGGCTTGCTGGAATGCTTATTGCCAATGAGGGATCAGGGAGAAATTCAATTCAAATTTGCACAGTCTGAAGCAATATGAGCACCAAAACACAACCATGCTTTGAAATTCACACTTCTCCCAAATCTGCAGTGCAGTACTCCAACCAGCCAGTGTTTACAAAAATGCATATATTAGGAGAAAGTGTGTATTAAAATTAATATACTAGTGGAAATAATATACAAAATGCATTATAGTGAGGAAAATTGCTTCCAAAAATGTGCTTTCAGTAGAAATTTGCACTAAAATGACGAATTTTCGTAAATATTCTTTTTTTTAAAAAAAAACAAGCCCACAAATTGCTGTAAAAATGTGGGAAACAAAATTTAAGATTGGAAAAATGAGAAACTAAAATCAACAGATCCATCCATCTCTGTTATTCCTAAGATCAATAAAACAATACTTTATTTAAGGGAAGGCACTAATCATGAAGCTGTATAAAAGCTTCTTAACAGCATGCCGCTATTCATATTTTCATCTATTATTGATGTGGATTCTTTTTTTAATACTGAGATAAAATTATTTTTTTTAAAAAAAACACCAATAACTTATTCCAGGAAGATGCTCAAAGTTCTATCAATACAAAAAAAAAAAATCTGATTTATTATTTTTCTTCTTCGTGTACCTTAAAATGTAAATTGTGTCCCCTTTTTTAAGTTAATGGTGGGAAAACATCATTAATAAGAAGAAAGAAAAAGATACAATGTATATGCCTAGAAAGACTTTACAAAGCAGGTCACAGAGCCGTCATAAATCAACAAAAATAGCATCATCCTTTGCAGTTAATTGAAATTTGAAAGGATATGGGTTATTTTATTTTATTTAGCAAATGCCTTTCACAGACTAACAAAATATCAGATCAAAATGCCTCAGAAATGATAGCAGGATCTCACATGTGTATCCATTGTCAGTGGGGTTTGGTGTATTTTCTTAAATAAGCTTAAAGTGGAGAATTGCCTAGCCGATAACAACATGAAACAAGTGTGGCAGGGACTGCAGCACCTAACCAACTACAAGGGTAACTATGAGGAACACGGTTAAGGCTGATGATGTGTTAGCGTAGGAGCTGAACATCTTCTTTGCCCGTGTGTCAATCTTATCATCGGGCCCAGATATTGAAATGTGGTGACCACCTCCAGACATCTTTATCTCCTTTTAAACCAGAAACGTTAAATTACCGGCTGTGGATTCCTGAAATAATAATCCACACAGACAGTATTACACAAAGAACTCATGAATCTGGAGAAGGTATGTTTTCAGATTATGTACACCTGTCATTGCCACCTTTGATGTTACCTGTCACCCCACAGTTGTGCTCGCAAGTCCGGTTTCTTGCTCCCTGAAATCAGCATCACATGAGTGATGGAAGAGTAAGCAGTGGCAGAGCTTCATGCTCCGGCACTGGGGGTGGAGAGCAGGTGGGGAGGGGCTGGCGCACGCCCTGGGAGCATGGCGCACCGCCCACAGGGGCATGGAGCCCAGTGCGGACGGGGGGCTGCCACGATGGCACCCCACTGGGATCGCGCTGATGGGGCAGTGCACTCCCCCCACACTCCTCTTCCTCCGCCAGTGAGAGTAAGTTGAAAGCACAAATATGAACAGCCAAACCAGTCACTTACTAAGGAAAGAGAAAGCAAAACGAGTAGCTTAGGAATATCTGCACTGCCAAATGCCACATTCAGGAAGATCAGACCAGAAGTATGGTACCCTCAAGATGTTATTGATCAACAGTTCCCATCTTCACTAACTTTGGGCTGGGGCTGAGTTCAAATACATCAGAGGGCACTGCATTGACTAACCCTGCATCAGACTTGCAGTACAGTCTTATGTATTCGGAAGTAGGTCCCATTGATTTAAATGAGGTTTACTCTCAGGTACGTAAGTGGAACAGGATTTCAATCTTATACAGGCTAACCAGGGGTAGGTGAGGATGTCATGGAATTCTGATGCAGAAATTGCCAGTGTTTGCATATTCATCCCATGTCCAGAATGGAAATCAACCCAGTAAATATTGGTATTCAGTGCTGTTGTTTTCTGTCTGCAAACAAAACAGTAATTGATCATCTGTTATGAGGGTTCTATGGGGGATGACAGAAACACACAAAAATAATGTATAGTCACGCCCTTGGAACTGCCTCACGAGGCCTGCTCAGAGTATTGGCTATGGTAGCCTCTTGGGTGCTCTTGCGAGTTCTGATTGGACAATCCTCCTTCCAGCTTGCACCTCTAGAATATTGTTAAAGAACATGCACATCAATCAAATTAGCAAAACTCCTAATTCAGTAACAATAGATTTCCCTACTAGTGTCTAGTAGAGACATCTTCTTTTTAAAAAGCTTTATTATTATTTCCTTAGAAAAGAAATCACCTGATCTATAAGCTTCTTGAGATGTTGTAGACTCGTTTAGGAGGTTTTTCTAAGCATAGGAGAAACATACTTTAGTTCTCCTTCAATCAATCACAAATGCCTGTAATCTTATTTTTCTCTTCTTATTTTGCATTTATGTCTTTTAAGTGCTACAAATTAAATATTTCAAAAATTGCATGTAATGTACAGTGTGATAAATAAAGTCTAGGCTACTTGGCTAATCACATTTTGCTTGTTGATCCAAAATGTTAATTCACACTGACCTAATTTAAAATGGAACACATTAGGAATCTGAAATGGAATAACATTACTGTTCTCCCAGCTGTTACATTTACAGACTTTAACATTCTTCCGTGTTGTTTTCCACTGCTAGATGACATTGATTAAAACATTATTGTTTTGTAGAGAAATAAATTTGCTAAATTAGAACACTTGCAAATTGTGTGTTGAATACAACATGCTAAAAGAGTTCCTAACCTAATGGTCCTTAATGGGGGTGGGAAGACACATGATACTGCCTTAAAGGCTTCTCAGCAAGGGCTTTAAGAATACAATATCCAAAGATGCACGTCCTTAGAATATTTCATTAGCTATTGATTTTTTTTTCTCCATTGGCAGGATAACAACATACTACATGGTTAGCTAGGGATTTGTCCTTTCATTTTGTCCACAGTGGACAAAATGTGTAGCAGTTTTACAGAACAATAAAAGCTAAGGGCTCTCTGATCTAGCATTCTGTACTGAGCACAGATGTCTCAAGTACAAAACAGAGCTTCCATTCCATTCATTTTAGTGGAGGAAGGTAATCTGGGCACACAATCCAGAGAGTTACTATAGTTGTCCTCAATGACTTGCTTTAGTTTTTATGTTGTTTACTAAATCAGCAAGCCATATTGCTTGTGCCACTTACGGCTGTTGCTTAAGAAATGCAACTCCTAAAGTGTGCTAGGTATAAAGAGCTAGTTACTCTAATCTCTGGGAATGTGGCCAAACTACAGTGGTATCCATTAATGGATACATTTTGTAGTCAAACATGTATGTTTCTAGACATCGTGACAAAAGCACTGATATGTATTGGCAGAGTAATGCAAGGAATAAAGGAAGATTCCTGTCCAGAAGAATGTTGTTGTTGTTTAGTCGTTTAGTCGTGTCGGACTCTTCGTGACCCCATGGACCAGAGCACGCCAGGCACTCCTGTCTTCCACTGCCTCCCGCAGATTGGTCAAACTCATGCTGGTAGCTTCGAGAACACTATCCAACCATCTTGTCCTCTGTCGTCCCCTTCTCCTTGTGCCCTCCATCTTTCCCAACATCAGGGTCTTTTCCAGAGAGTCTTCTCTTCTCATGAGGTGGCCAAAGTATTGGAGCTTCAGCTTCACGATCTGTCCTTCCAGTGAGCACTCAGGGCTGATTTCCTTAAGAATGGATAGGTTTGATCTTCTTGCAGTCCATGGGACTCTCAAGAGTCTCCTCCAGCACCATAATTCAAAAGCATCAATTCTTCAGCGATCAGCCTTCTTTATGGTCCAGCTCTCACTTCCATACATCACTACTGGGAAAACCATAGCTTTAACTATACGGACCTTTGTTGGCAAGGTGATGTCTCTGCTTTTTAAGATGCTGTCTAGGTTTGTCATTGCTTTTCTCCCAAGAATGAGAATAAGAATGGCTATGCCCAATTTCTACTGTCTATGTTCTGCCTCCATTGTAGGAAGCAGTATGCAATTTATTGAACATTCAAAAAATATTCACCTTAAAGAATTCCCTGGGTGCATACCCTAAGGAAATGTTTTCTGAATTCCTGGATTCCAGGACAAGCCACAGCTCGAATAAGCACATGGAGTTCTTCTTGTCTAACCTCTTTTCATCTAATCCCCAAGAAGATTAGAATACTAGGCATTACACACACACACACACACACACACACACACAATTCTTAACATTTACTGGCTAGAGGAATACAAGGGTACATAAGGGGTGAAAATACTGCCATTGCAGTTTTATCAATTTGGCCACAACTATCATTAGAGAGGAAGGAAAGCTGAACTGAGCCACATGGAACTGAACTGGAGATGCTGGGAATTGACCTTCTGCTCTTCCTCTACTTCCTCTGAGCTGTAGCCCATCAATATCCAGAGACAAACACATTCCCCACTCCTCCTGATTTAAAGCCAGAGCATGCATAACATTAGTTAGTGGGAAATGACAAAAGAAGCTTCTCCTTTATCTGTAATTCATAAACAATATTGGATATTTGAAACTCGTGTCAAAATATGAACCTTTGAGCCTCTTTTCTGTGTTGGAGGAAACATAGAGATTCATAATGTGATAGTGGGACTCCATGCAAGAAGCTATTCTATGGATTACACCTAAAAAGTAGGCCACATCCACACCATACATTTAAAGCACTACGATACCACTTTAAACAGCAATGGCTTCCTCCATAAATAAATCTGGGGGCTGTAGTTTGTTAAGGGTGCTGAGATTTGTTCAAAAACCCCTATTTCACTCATCGAGTTACAATTCCCAGAGTCCCCTTTGAAGAGAATAAATTGTTAAGCCACTCTAGGAATTGTAGTTCTCTGACCAGAATTGGGATTTCCTAACAACTTTCCCCAAATAATTCTTTCCCACAATTCTTTGGTCAAAGGCATGACTTTTAAAAGTCATGCAGTATTGCAGTACTTTCAGTGTATGGTGCGAATATGGCCTGAGCAAAGAGAAGATTGTTTTGAAAGAAAAAGAAGACGTTCCATACTGAATATAATGCTGACAGAAATACCAGCTAATAGGACATGCCAGTTTGGGCATGGAGGGAAGCTCAGCTATTAAATCTTACTTAACATTGCTTGCAGACAGAAGCCTTGCACCCTCTCACTACAGAAATTTATTTCTGTCCCGACTGAATATTGTTTTCAGAGATATTTTTCTATCACTCAGCAAGATCTTTATAATCTTTTGCCCATTTATTTCAGGTGATATCTGTCATGATTGGAGACCAGTATCGTCTGTCACTGTCACACTAATCTGAATTTCAGACCATCTAGATCCTCAACTATCTCATTCTCACATATACTGACTAATGAAGGAGTCCACTGAAAATAATGTATTTCCTCCTTCTCCAATCCTTCAAATGACGTGGACGGCATTTGTAATAGCTCCTGGGGCAACTGACTATGTGCTGGCAAACATTTTTCCCCCTACTCCATAGCTTTTCTTCCAATAAATTAAAATAGACCATTGATCACTTTCAAGTCACTGTTCCTAAGACATAGGGGTTCCACAAATCCACTTGGCACAATGCCAGCAGTGGCTACCCTCCCCACCCACTCCATGCCTAGCATGTGACCTCTCCCTCATGCCCTCATGAGGTCTCAGAGTGGGCTCCAAGTTTGAGGGGGTCCTTAGCAATGTGGAGTCTTGATACACATCTCCTGCATCAGTGGGACACACACACACACAAACATCTGGCATAGGCAAACTCAGCCCTCCAGATGTTTGGGGACTACAACTCCCATCACCCTGAGCTAACAGGATCAGTGGTCAGGGATGATGGGAGTTGTAGTCTCCAAACATCTGGAGGGCCGAGTTTGCCTATGCCTGCACTAGAAGGAAGCCAGAAAGTCACCATCTTAAATATCCTGCAAAGACTCAGAGCAATGCATCATTGAGCACTCTGGGGCTTTGTGGGAAATTAAAAATGGAAGTTTCCCATACCTAGCTGCCTGGCTGGCATAGGGCACCCAAGGCAGACATCAGCATCTGCTGGGACCTTGGCAGCTGCCCCTTGTGATCTATTATTTGGTCAATCCAGATCAGTTCTCTGCATGCCTCAGTTGCAGCTAAGTACTCTGTGGAAGACAAAGCCCCAAATCTTTGTTTCCAACTGGCCCAGGAAGCAGGACCATTTCCAAATATAAAGAGAAAGCCACCTGCTGATCTGTAACCCTTAGCGTCTGGTTCTGCAGCCTTCTGACACGTGCCACATTTACAGTCTCTGCCGAAAGAGTGGTCTTGTAGACACCTTTAATCAAACATGTTTCAGCATATAATTTGCCTTCTTTGGTTACTTGGTCATGTTCCCATTCAGTTGTGGGACGCATAGGATCTGATCCACATGATTTTCCTTCAATTGATGGCTTAGTTTGCCTAGTTTCCTGAACCTGTACCACTATTATTTATGGTATCACCACTGGCAATGCCTCCAAAGAAATCTTGATCAACAGCTGGGATAGCTCAGCCAGTAGAACATGAGACTCTTAATCTCAGGGTTGTGAGTTCGAGCTCCATGTTGGGCAAAAGATTCCCACATTGGAATCTAGTTGGACTAGATGGCTTTCGTGGTTGATACTCACTCATCAGCCCCACCCAACATTGTTGATGGGATCATCATTAGGGATGATGGGAATTATAGTTCAATCATTGCTGCTGTGAATTCATCTGGATTTCTTCCCAGAAATCTTCTCATTTTCTTACTGTAACTTTTAGCTATCCATAGCAATTTGCACCAAGAGGCAAGTAAATGTTATATTTTAGCATGCCTCTCTTTTCTCAAAATTAGTTCTCCAAGTCCTACCAAAAACTTAGTCACAGAAACAGAGTCAGTTTTTAAAAAAACAAAACAATAACCATCATACAAGATTCTGAGAATTGTATGGATATAAATAATGCAGGAATGGAGGTAAATCTATCCAACCAGAACCTGTCTACCAGTTGGGACACAGCCTTTTCCAGAACATCAGAAATAATGTAACACATTCTGACAGATTCCAGGTCAGTCCTGGAAATAGCAGGTGAGGTCTAGTGTAGCCTAGGCATGCATTAAGCCCAGCAAGGATCTGATTACATCAATTCGTCACAGGCAGTTTAACATCAGTTTCTAGCAGAAAGCTGTTTCAAACAACCCTTGGGTGTTTGCAGTTCTATTTGCTTTGTAACCATGTTGATCAATAATTCTTTTGCAGAATGATTCTCTGAGTGCTCCTTCACAGATGCAAAATGTAGGTCAATGTACAAAAAAAAAAATTCTAAGCATTTCATGGATGAACTGGTGGTGCGTTGAATGTGGCAATATCTTTGATGGGCTCTGCAGTTCGGTACCTGTGCACAGGTAGGCAGGGGCATAGGAAGGGGGGTGCAGGGGGTGCTGTCTGCCCCCAGTATCATCCCTGAGGGGGTGACAAAATGGCACACCGCAGGGGGCGGCACTTACCGTGGGGCCTGGCCTGCAGTGCACCCAAGCCACACATCTCTCCTGGGAGTGCCATGGTGGCTCAGGGCCCCGTGCTGCCCAAAATGGCAGCGTGGGGCTTGCATTTGCCAGGCGGATTCCGTGGGCAGCTCGTCGCGCCACCTCCCTGGGTGGATCGCCGTGCTGCCACCCTGGGTGGATTGCCATGGTGCCCCATGGACGGATCAGCCCGCCCCCGTGCGCGGATCGCTGCCCCCGTGCGCGGATCGCTCCTGCCCCACCACTCTGGGTGCCAGAGCAGCTAGCTACACCCCTGCAGGTAGGCCATTCAACCACATATAGATAAAAATATATGCAGATTGTTATGTATCCAAAGGTTATCAACTGTTAGCCCACAGTTGCTGGCAATTCTACAAGAACAGAAACACATGATGAATCGCTAATTTTGCAAAGATAATTAGGAAATAACTTAGTAAAAGTGACTTTTTTAAACCTATGAACAAGAGATGTTGGAATGACATATTATAAGAGGAAGAACTGGTCTAGGAATTACACTGCTTGTATTTTTCCACTGTTTGCCACCTTATCATGTCATATCCACAAAAATAGTCATGATAGTCCAATCTAAAGGAAAATATAAACAGTGCCTATGGTGTTGAGCCACACAATACCAATACACTGCAAGGTTTCCTAAATCAACTCCAATATGTTAGATTTACACTACAACAGCATAAATTTTGTGAAGCAGCAAAGAAAAATAAATTACCATCTACCAGAAGATAAATCTCTAGCTTGCCTATGTAGCATGCAACATGTGCAAATGCATATTTACAGCCGGTACCGAGGAAAGGGAAAACAGAAAGCAATTCATTGCTATCACTTCAGTAAGCTGCAGAATGTTAAGTAGCTTATTGATTTGTTTAACAAACATGTGGAATGGGGACTAGAGAAGAAATAATTACGAACTCAGAATGAAACAAATGCACATTTATTTATTAATAAAATTAAGTTGTGTGTGCTCCCTGCATGCAAATTAAAAGATCTGCGACAAAACCTTCATTATAACATTACTATGTTTCTGGACTAGAAAGCTTGCCATCTCACTGTGTTCACAGATACTCTCCCTTTCCTCCAGTGTGGATAACAACTGTGGATGGCAATATGTGTATCTTCCCACCCCCCAACCGCCCCACCCAAATGAGCAGGTTTCAAATGAGCTGCTTGAAATTGCTGCATATGGGCAACTCCATACATCCTTGGGCTTCTGCCAGGGCACCAGTACCTATGTGGGGTCCACTGACAATGCGTGAGCTGCTCTCCCTTTATTTTCATTTTTATTTTTGGCCTGGCACGCTGAGCAGCACTCAGCAGATACGTTTGCGTGCCCAGGCAGAGACCCCCAACCCCTGGGAGACAGTCCGAGAGCAATGAGTCACACATGGCAACGTGTATTGGGATTTAAAATGGCCACAACTTTATTAACAGTTTCAGATGTAGGAAACCTTGGCTTAGGCATTGGGAGTGTATCCCTCTCAGCCCCCCAGAAGGGGAACTGAGGCACAGCAGGGTTATTCGGATTACACAGCCAGCCCCCCCCCCCCTTCTCCACGCAACTTTAGGAAGTTCATTGACAACCTTTCAACGTATGGCCAGTGACTCCCTTCACACAAGCCCCTTTAACTGGGAACCCTGAAAACGCCGTTGTGAGGGGGGGTGAGTCACCACTTCACGGCCACCCCCCATAAGAATAACAGACTAAAGGATTCCGCCCTAGGCCTAAAACCACCAAAGTTGTGACAATTGCTAGGGGGAAGGCGAAACCTGAGGAGCAGGGAAAATTCCTTCCCAGCTCTTCAACAGCAACCATCATAAGACCATAGCAATGCCCACAAACCTGGAAAGGAAAAAGGTTAACCTGCAATGGTAGCGTGAGAGCAAAGGGAGGGTTGGGTGGGTGAAGCTCCAGAGCTGACTAAGCGCACAGCACTGGCTCTGCCCCACTATAAATTCCTGGACCAGAACAGAGTGAAGCCTTCTAACTCTGAGTCCGCTCACCTGGCCCTGCCCCCAGTGATGACAAGGATTGCCTTGTTTAAATAGGTGCTTGGCGGGAACCCCAATGGTCCATGGCGCCAGGAAGGAAGGCCAGCTCAGGCCGACCGGCATGTCTCAGGGGAGATTGGGAGTGCTGTGCGACGGTCCACAAATGGCCCTCCATCAGACAGGTGAGCGGTTATTCTCTGGATCCAGCTTTATATATGATACTGAACTATGAAGCAGGAAGTTCTCTGTTGAACTCTTGTCTCTTGCCAAGAATTCACTAGATACTCGTCTTTACCAAAACACCACCTCGCTCCACTTGTAAAACCTTGTTACCTTTGTAAAACTCAACCTCATTCCACCTGCAAAATAGCAATAAGAAGAAGAGTATTTTCAGAGTTGTTGCACAGATTATTGAGAGAATGTTTGAGAAGCATTTTGAATGCTTTAAGGTGCTCTACAAGGTATAAATGTTATTTATTTCCAGCAGAAACACCACAAAGTCTTCACTGATTTGCCCTTTTTGTAGCTGGTATCCCACTGCTGACAAATTAACTACTGTACAGTATCACCATAGAACAGGACACAATTCTGTGTTGTGTACATTACTGAAGAACATCTGCAATAAAGGTTCACTCAAGTTTAAAAGAGTTCCTTTGGTAACATTGCCAATTACTCATATTATTCCTCCTAAGCAGTTCAACACATTGCCCAAGACAGCACAGGATAAAAGGAACACATTAATTTTTTTGGGGGGGTTGTAGAATAATTTATTAGGACATTTTAAAAGACTGGCTAAAAAGCAAAGTGAACAAAGTAGACTTGTTTGCTTCTATGAACTCTCTATAAGTGATAGATCCTTATTCAAAACTTTTCAAAGAACTGAAGGGGAGGAAAACCCTTCATAGGTAGGAGTAGGAGACTATTTTGAATAGTAATATACATAGGATTGTATATGAGATCAATTTATGAGATGCGAAATGCTGCAATAAAGCACTGCTCTACTATTTTTGAAAAAAAAAGAAAAAAAATCCGTATAGAAATGAAAACTGACAATAATTCTTGGAAATAAGAGAAAATCAGACAGGTTTGTAAACTGTATTTAATTTATCCCCCATTCCTAGCCAGGGTCTCTGTCTGATGTTTTAAAAAAATACGATTTGAAACGAAGAAATAATAACAGTCCAAGCACAAGCATCTTTATACCAGGTGTTTGCCCATGAAATCACTGAGGACTAGTGACCAGTGAGACTACAGAAGCAGGGCTGCACTGCTCTCCGGTCTTCCTAATACCGTCTGTCACTGCAAGGAGCTGCAGGGTGGGAATGGGAATATCAGTAATGTGAGATTCCTTGCACGTGTGTAACCACTGAATACAACCCAAGCATCTTTGTTTAAGCAGCAGACAATATGCCGTACAATGTCTGGATGAAAATGTTAGCTGTTTATTCACAAACTGAGAATACATGTTCAGCTGGTTGATGTAAATAAAGAGTTCTATAGCCCCAAAATAACTATAGCAAGTCTGGATAAAAATAGAAACAGCCAACTGTGTAGCTAAGAACTTGTATAAGAACTCATCTAGCACATTTAGAGAAATAATAAAAATAAAGATCTGAAGAAAAATCCATTGTCCTCAGATTAAATCTCATTTGGTTTACCATGCTCAATGTTGTGGAGGGCAAAGACTCTTCTAGGATGCAGAAAAGATATATAGGGAAATAACACAGAAGGTTTGTTCTGAGGTTTGTGGAATGCCCTCCCCTTTGAGATTCTCCTGAGCATTTGGCACCCAGTGAAATCATACCTCTTAGCACAGCTGGAGGCTGTTTGAGCAACACCTCAGTTGGGTTAAGATTTAGGTGGGTATCTATCTCTGAACATGATGGGCAATTTCTGTGCCTTGACAAAGGTACTTTATTAACTAGGACGGCAATCCCATAAAGGATGAAGAAGGTTAATATATTTCAACTGAACTGCAATAAGAGTTATTTCTGCATTGGAGCATCCATAAGAACAAAACAAAACTCATCAAGGATGCACTTTGTCTCCCTATTTTTAGATCTGTATTTGTAGGATCTGGTGCTCAAGTTCAATTCATCTGAGATTCAAGCTTCCAAATTGGGAAGCATGGCAGTTTGCATATTGCTGTGTGAAGATTGTGCTGTATTGTTCTTTTTAGCAAAGGTGAATCTTAGAAGGGGTTTTAAGTGATTTTCTTCATACCAGAATAGTGAAAAGCTATTTTATGATAAGACTAAGCTTTTGGTCTTCTTTAGAGACAATCTGTTTCTATGTGCTATATGCTAGATGGTCATCTGTTAGGAGTGAGAGTCTTTCAATACTTACTGTAAGCCACTCTTTACTATGTTTTATACAGTATATGCTGTAAGCCACTCGGAGTGCTTGGGAAACCCAGCCAGATGTGTAGGGTATGAATAAAATAATAATAATAATAACTACGACTATTACTACTACTACGGGATTATCTCACTCTGCTTTAAAACCCATGTAAAATGTGCTATTGCCATGGCACCTCAGACCTCACAGGCTGTCCTTATCTCAAAAACAACTAACAAATATGCTACGCTTAGGCACTGATGTTCTACCAGATTTTGATACTCCTATTTACTCTTCAAGATTAAAGCAAACATCAAAGCATAGTCATCATCATAAGGGTGGCAAAGGAACACTAAATCAAATATAATCAGATATCTTGGAAACAGGCACAAAATGGAATATTTTCCAGCATAGAAATTGATGATCATTTTGTTTTGAGGGCATATCCTTGAGAACACAACTGTTCAGGCACAGATGTGCAGGCTGCACAATCATTTCTTTGCTGCATTATTTATTGTGTGCCCATAAAATACTGAAATAATAAACCAATGGTAGTCCCTGTGTTCCATTGCTACCTAGCCAGGTACCTAGCCTATTGAGGGAATGTGTTTGGCCGATAATACTTAGGCTGGAGGAATGTGTTGCCTGATTCAGTTCCCAGTGCTGACTCACATCATGCCTCCTGTACTGCTTCACACCGCAAGTGTTTTTGCCTGACTAGAATGTTTCCTTGAACTCTGGCAGTGCCTCTCATTTGTCTGGATGGAGAACGGAGACGGGTGTGTGAACATGGGTACCAACTAGCCTACTGTGCAAAAGTAACATTTGCATTTATGGTTCCATTCATTTCTGCTTCTAACTTCATTCATTTCTGCTTCTAGCCCTGTCCACCCCAGTTTGTGGCCCTTGGAAGCTTGCCCAGAGGCTAATGTGGGCCTCAGGCTGCAAATGTTTTCCTCATCGCAGATTCAGCCAAATACACTTAACTAGCTTGCTGTTTATTTTCCTCTGTTTTGTTTATCCGTGTGAGATTACACTACAAGCCTGACAGATATCTAACAAGTCGTGTAGTGCCGAATGTTTCATCACTCAGAAAGACAGCCAAGTCAACCATTAAGATTTGCACCCATCAAAAACCTTCATTTATATTCAAGGCTTTCTTACTGTCAGCATAGTTCTCAGCGGAGCTCAGAGCCACACAGACTCCATTAGCAACCAATAATAAAGGGAAGTCGAAATGAACTCCGCTCCTTTTGCTCCCCCCCCCATTATTTTTTCTGTTTTAGCCACATGCATGGCTTCTAGGTGACCTCTGAATGTAGACAGAAGCATCCCGAGTGCTCAAGGCAAGTATGTTGTCATGGTAACACTGAAGAAGAGGGCCCCGGCATTTAGAGACTTACAAACAGGTAATTAAATACACCCAGAAGCAGAGAACAAATGCTGGATGCTGCCCCTGATGTAAACCGTGAATGAAGATAGCTTCTTAACCTTTCACCTTGTGCTGATAATTTGCTGCTCACAATTTTGCTCTTATTTACATGGATTCATTTTCTGATTGGCTTTCACCAAGGACAAATATAATATGTCGATATTAGGGCAGCAGAAAGATTATGATTGACAACATTTGCTCCATGGCTGCTTTAATCAGCCTCTTACACAAAATCTAGTCATCTCTTTATAATGATGATGACAGAAAAAGCAGTATAATAATCGTCTATAGCTGCCATGCAGCTAGTTTAAAGCAAATATATATATTCATTTATTCTCATCATTTCTGTGATGCCTATTCACACAACAGGACTTGGAAAGCACATTTCGTATGAGTAAATGAGTTGGTAGCTATATTCCCCACGGCCTTGAGGAATTATTATTTTTCTCTGGGATACAGAAGGCATGTGTTTGAATTTTCGTTTTTCATTGCCTGTGCTTCCTAAACACCTCTCTGCATGCTTTTCTGATATCTCATTTCACAAGTCAGCTAGCAAAAAAAAAAGTATGAGGTTAAAATTATGAATCTAAACTGCTAACAGGACAGATCCAAATATCAATGCACCAATTCTAAAGCATTTCAGCATCAGGGAATTAATTGCACAGGTAGAATGAATGAATAGCATGTTTGCAAAGTTAAGTCTTCAAACCTATATTTACCTGGGAGTAAGCCCCACAAAATTTAGTAAGACTTACTTTTGAATAGATATGTAAAGGATTGCAGTGTGATTCTCTGTGTTTTAAGGCTTTAAAACATGGTGTGCTTTGTATCAATACTGAAATTGAGATGGCATTTGAGGAGCAACCATCCCAGTGCTAGTTGTATGGCGACAGCACACAGACAGGGGCAGAGCTACCTGCCCCAGTACCCAGAACGGCGTGGAGCTGTGCTAGCCGGCCCGCAGGGGCAGGGCTAGCTGGCCACACATCAAGCATCCCTAACTGCCCATCGCCCACGCAGCGTTGGGGGGGGGCATTGCTAGCCGCCCACACGGTGAGCATCCCTAGCCACCTGCTGCCTGGCAATGTCACCCTCCCTCACAGCTGACACCTAGTGTGCACCGCACCCCCCACACCCGCCTTCCTCCACCTGTGCACCCAGAGCCAGTTAGCTGTAGGCAGTTGGACTTTCTGAGAACTGCAAGGATTGCCTTGCTGTTTGAGACCATGAACCATACAGATTGGTCTTCTGTCTCCAACAGCAACCACCCAGGCAATGATCATCTCATGTGTTTGTTCCCCAGCATACAGCATTCAGAAATGTACCTGAAGTTTCCATTTAGCTACCACGCTTACGAGAATTTGGCAGACCTGTTTTCCATATCTACTGTTAGACCTAGATTAGCAGGTATATAAAGCTAATATTTTTTAGGGTGCTAACTAGTTTTCTGAGCATTTCTTGGTGTTTGCTTCAAAGTCATCCCCTTTCCAGTTCTATCCTGTCACAATTCTTTTGTAATATGATTGAACACGATATATGCATACCCATGGCATCCACTTTAAGAGTTAAATTACATGACTGTCCAGCAGAAAGCCAAACATTAACATATCAATAGTTGATCACTCAAAGCTGGATGCTTTCCGATTACTGATCTTCCAACCTAATACAAAATGCATTTTAGTAGCGACAGAAGGGATTGATCTTCATGTTTTATACAGGAGTATTTCTTGGCAGTGTCACATGGAAGATTTACGAACCCTGTAAATATTAGGAGTGCAGCTAGGCATATAGTGGATCTTTTAAATATTACAGAGGCTCAACTGCAATCTCTATCTCCACTCATCCTTTAATAAGCAATGTAGATTTCATGATTTTGCAACTCAATTTGCAACCTGTGCACTAAAAACAGAAAGGGCGGAAAGCTGTGGTCAAAGGAAGAAGAGCTACATCTTCAGACGCATATACCACAGTCAGCAACTAATACCCATGTAGAAAAATGGCTCTACACAAGAACAGGATCCTGGTCTAAGATGGGCCTTTGGCCTGATCCAGAAGGCTCTTCTTATGTTCTTATTTATGGTGGCACAGTGAAGACATGTTCAGCAACCTTCCCCTTCTCAGACAGTCCCATCTATGTTGCTAAATCTATGGTGGTAAATATCATCTGTGGTGCTAAATACAGTTTACTGATGCTAAATCTAAGGTGTCAAATATTAGGGCTCTGCATTGGATTCAGCCAAGGTCTGGGCCAAATTGGGCCTATTTGGAGGGATCCAAGCATTGAGGGTCAGGCTGGGTGGCCCATAGAGGACATCAGGCAGGAAGCAGAAGCGAAAGCAATGGAACCCAACCCCTGACATGGGTTATTCCATCCCATCCCATCTGACCCTTTCTACCATCTGTTGGTGAACCAAGGAAGATGGATAAACCAAGAAAGCTGCAGCCGAATATCACTTAGCTATGTGTGTGTGTGACTCCCATTTGCCCTCATGTTCTCTGCTATGGATACAATGGGCATCTTGTTTTCAAGGTGGTGGTTCCCCCCCCAAAAAAAAGGGATTTTACAGCAGAGATGAATTTGCCGTTTTAATAAGAATGTTCTAGAATAGGGTGAATCAGAGCTATGTTGCTGTGAAAGACAAAGTTTATGAAAAAAGAGGCTTGCCAGCTCATACAAAACAATATTCATTGGGTTTCAATATTTTCACACAGCTGGCATGTACCTTCCGCCATGTGGCATAGGAAGAGTTAGGGGGTGTCAAACTTGAGTGGATATTTTCGTTTCTAAACCTGTGAAAAATGTGAATAACTAAATTTTGAGCAAGAGGTGAGAGAGAGCTGATTAAAGTTTCTTGTTTGTACCACAAAGGAGAACAAAGGAAGCTTTAAAAGGGGGGGGGGGGTAGCATTCTCTGGTACCCAAAGGGGAAAATCCAATAATGTGCTCCTGTTCAGAGATCAAATGTCACTGAGGAAATTAATGGAGAATTTAAAAACTGAGCAGTCCTATGGGGGTGTTATCTGCTAATTGTCCACTTCATAATGTTAGCTGGATGATTTAAATGCAGTGGGCTATTCATATCTGACAATATCTTAGCCTGGGGTGGGTGTATTATTTAAGGGTGTGTAGGTAACTGGTAATTTCTTAACTAAAAATAGTATACGTCCTTAACATTTGGAAGGCTAGAAAATCTTCTTCTTCTTTTGATAATTTATAGTGAAATTACATGTTATTTATTGCGTAACAGGCAGCTATATATTTCACATGATTTTATTTTATTTTAAAATAGTATTTATTAAAGGTTTTCTTGGGTTACAAAAGTGCGTGCATTGTCTCTATTTTCAGGTCATAGAGTCTTTTCTACAGATCAGTTACATTCGATGTGAGACATTAATGTTATATACAGTAGAAGATTGAGGGAGAAAAGAGGTGAGGAGAGGGGGAAGAGGGGGTGGTAAATTTGCATTCTTTTGCTTAGTGTATGTGTGAGGCTTTGTGTCAGCATCACTTGGGTAGTTTCTCTATTCATTTGTTAGTTTTCATTGGCAATTGGGGGCGGGGGCGGGGAGAGCCCAGGACATGGTTTGTTGCCTTCAGTTGACTGCAGTGAATTTTTATAACATTTTAATTCCATCCGAGTTAGGTTGTTAATCTATCATATGCTTTTAGCTTTTTGCATTTTATCTGTGTTGTTTTAATTTGTATGAGCCGTCCTGAGTCCTGGCCTAGGAAAAGGGCAGGCTATAAATCACCATCATAATATCTCTTCCTTTCCTTAAATGGATTACAGTAAGTGTGGAGGGCACCACACTGACTCCCCTCCCCCCCAGCTTTGAGCATCTATAGCAGCCCTTTCCTCTCTTGTGTCCCCGTAATGTGGTACCTCGGGTTACAGACACTTCAGGTTACAGACGTTTCAGGTTACAGACTCCGCTAACCCAGAAATAGTACCTTGGGTTAAGAAGAAGAAGAGTTTGGATTGGATATCCCGCTTTATCACTACCCTAGGGAGTCTCAAAGCGGCTAACATTCTCCTTTCCCTTCCTCCCTCACAACAAACACTCTGTGAGGTGAGTGGGGCTGAGAGACTTCAAAGAAGTGTGACTAGCCCAAGGTCACCCAGCAGCTGCATGTGGAGGAGCGGAGACGCCAACCCGGTTCCCCAGATTACGAGTCTATCGCTCTTAGCCACTACACCACACTGGCTCTCACACTGGGTTAAGAACTTTGCTTCAGGATGAGAACAGAAATTGCACGGCGGCAGCAGGAAGCCCCATTAGCTAAAGTGGTACCTCAGGTTAAGAACAGTTTCAGGTTAAGAACGGACCTCCGAAACGAATTAAGTTCTTAACCCGAGGTACCACTATATAGGGGTGCTGCCATCAAACAGAAAACATAGGAAGCTGCCTTATACCCAATCAGGCCATTGGCTCATCTAGCTCAATACAGAAATCTCTCCTAGCCCCACATAGAGGTATCAGATGGAACCAACGACCTTCCATGGCTCTTCCCCAAAGCTGTGCATGGGGACTTGAGTAAGAACGGGCTTCTGAATGTTTCTGCCTAGAGGGAGGTGGAGAGATAAGTGGCAAGGCAATGGTGCACAAGCTCAGAAACGTCTTGATGGAAGAAACCTCAAAAGAAGGAGAGTCCACAACTGCCCGAGGAAGTCCATTCCACTTTTCTATGGATTTTTTTTTTTTTAATGGAAAACCACGTCGCCAAATGTAGAAGAGTGCAAATTTCGAAGGACAGCTGCTTTTCACTTCATGTATAAGTTCTGGATATGTGACTTAGGCAGATTCTCATACAAACGCAAACAGAAAACATTTCTCCCTCAACTCTACCTCGCATCAGGGGCCATGAGGAAGGATTGCTAAATCCGATTGATGTGCCTTTTCAGAGCTCCCTTCAGCTCCAAGCAGAAAGAGGAGGAATGGATTTAAAGAGCCCTGACAGCTTCACCAGGACCCTTAGAGAAACTTTTCCTTGTTGCTTGGCACTGATAAGAGTTCTGAGTGGCTACAGAGCCAAGGAACCACCGGTTTAATCCTTGCTCTCTGTCTCCAATATACCAGCGCTCCATGCTGGGGATGTCGAAGGGATTAAAAAATAACAACTTCCTCACTGCAGCTCCATAACGCTGCTCTCCACAGCACCTGAACTGCCACTGATCCATCTGCCCCCATCTCCCAGGAAATCCACCAGGGGGCAGGAATCTTTGGAGGGGGTCGTTTTGCCCCAGGTCCTCCCAAACCAGGAACCAGCTCTGGCTTACCATGAGCAGCCTTGAGCACACTTTGGTACAGAGCGCCAGGCAGAAATCGCAAGTGTAAATAAATAATTAATACAGATAAATAATTAATACAGATATTAATTCAGCATCTGCAGCTCAGTGTGCAAAATCAGGTATAAGCCACGCTTTCAGTATTTTACAAGAAGCGGAAAAATCCTATCAGTATGCCTAACTATTTTTCAAAGTGACAAATATGACAAATATTTCAATTTATACTCTTCTTAAAGGTTTCACCTTTATATATATTCAGGGTGGTATATATGTCACCCTGGACCAATAAAAGCATATTATTCTGGCCATTTAGACGCTCCCATTTACAAATTTAAATATTAC
Source organism: Podarcis pityusensis (assembly GCF_964106645.2). Lineage (NCBI taxonomy): Eukaryota > Metazoa > Chordata > Lepidosauria > Squamata > Lacertidae > Podarcis > Podarcis pityusensis. The sequence continues at coordinate 30,495,398 of NC_138031.1, read as the reverse complement.
TTTAATTTAAATTCAGCCAGGATGCTTCTAAGTGGAAGGGAATGCAAAAGGTTATGAAGGTCTGATTTTAATTTGCACCACAAATCTATATATCGATCATGTTCTAAATAAAACATTTTGCTTTAATAATCTTAAAGGCATTTCCCTAGTAGCTTCTGCTGCTGAACGCTTCCAGCTAAACAGCAGACTTTATTGGCTCCTGTAGCTGAAGCACAAACAAAGTATAAACCTTTGAGGCATGTGAAATTATACATTAATAATGAACGAATACCAAATAATAAACAGAACCTTTTGCTGTTCTGCTTTGGAATGCTGGAGCAAAATCGATGCAAGGAGGAACAAGGGGAGCTCTATTCGATGTGCAGATTTATGGGGACGTTGTTCTCTATGTGCACAAAAATCCAACTAATGTAACGATAAACTCAAAGCAATTTTAATAAACATGCATCAGAAGAAAATGAAAAATTAATGTGTTTATAAATAACATATTTTGTGCAAAATACGCTGCTAAAGCCTTGGGTTTAATTGCACAAAGTCAGAAAATTTCAGTGTTATGAATCCACAGAATTTATCACTTTACATAACTACAGGGTTGCAGCCATAAAATGGTTTGCCCGCATGTGGTACAGAAATAAATAATGAGTGCATTAGGAAACGTGAATGCATTCATGGGCTCAAATTAAATTGTTTACATTCATGAATGCAAGAGCAGACTGCAAAGCTTGGGAATGTAGAAACATTGTAAGCTTCCTTAAGCTAAGACTACTGGTCTACCCAGCTTAGTACTGATCACAGTGATGCAGTGACAATGCAGGCAAAGGCTTACTCAGCCCTATCTAGAGACACTGGGAACTTAACACAGAACCTTCAGCATGCAAATCATAGTCCATCCCCAAGCTTTCACAGCTGGAGCAGACCTTTCCAAAGATGGGCAGCTCCATGCATGGATATCAAAACATTTGGATGATCTGTGCACCACCAACTTTGACACGTAGAATATTTTCTCTGATCTCAGATGGATTTTCATCATGCACACATGTCTTCTGCAATCTCTAGGCTAGACTGTGCCTCTCACTTCACATCCATGCGCCCTAGAAAGTGGGTGAAAAATTGTAACAGTAAGTTTGATCACTTGGAGAAGCATGGTGGCTGGGATCCATTGCACCGTGCTACTAGTTGTGTAGGCTGAACAGGGCTTTGAAAACCTTAAATCACAGCTTCCAGTAGATGGGAATTTTCAACAGTTTCTGATGCAAAATGGGGGTTGGCTGCTTAATTTTGAAAGTGAAAAATCCCAGGCTGTTGGTTGTGTACATGGGAGGTCCATGCTCTTGCTCTTCAGTCATTTCTGTTACCATAACAGCACTTTTTGAAGCAGATATAATCAGAGGGATGGCATCACATGGAGAAACAAGCTGCTTTTCAACAGTATGAACAGCTGCTGAGTTTACACATGTTAACTCTTTAAGAATGGAAGTTGATGCAGTGTCTTACACAGATAAATAAAATCTGTTTAAGGCATATATCAAAGCCAAAGTTGATCCTAAAAGGCCACTACTTACAACAGGGAGGGAGAACCTGTGGCTATCCATGTGTTGTTGAGCAGGGCCGGCCCAGCCACTAGGCAGAGTGCAGCTGCTGCCTCAGGCGGCAGAAGCCCTGTGGCAGCAGCAGTGAAGAAGTTACATGCCTTGGTGCTGATTTGGAGTGAGATTGTGTCCATTTTGGGTGAGATTTCACCCCAAATCAGTGAGACCTTGCCTGAGATCGACACCAATGCTGGCAGATGTGGCAGACTGTGAGGTAGAGGCAGTGGCAGCAGAGAGAGTGGTGCAGTAGCAGGTATGGTGTTGGCAGGAGCAGCCACCACTGCAGGGCGGAGCATATGCGCACACTGCCCAGGGCGGGCACGCTCCCGAGGGGGGCAGGGCATGGAGGGTGCCATCCCACGCGCCACAGTTCAGGGTAGGAGGGGGCGGGGAAGCTGCTGCTCATTCTCCTCCTGCTCTCCGCAGCTGGGTCAGACATGACCTGGCAATGGAGCTGCCATGGCTGGGTGCGCCTTGCCATGGCTACGGAGGGCTGCTCTCTGTTGTTGGGTTAGAACAGCTGCTGCCACCAGGTGCAAGGTGTGCCGCCCACTCGCCTGCCATTTTGTAACCCCCTCCCTCAGTCATGACACCTGGGGCCAGCCACATCCACCACATCCCCCTTCCTATGCCTCTGCAGTGTGGCACTTCTCGTTTCACCTCAATCAGCAAACTGGGACATGCCATCCCTGTGTTGGACCACAACTCCCATCTCTCCTTAGTCTTGGCCGTGCTTATTGGATCTGATGGAAGGTCAAGTCCCACAGCATCTGGGGGGGGCACAGGATCCCTACTCCTGAAATATATCCATATCATACAGCACCTTTAGTGGGAGCCAGTGTGGTGTAGTGGTTAAGAGCGGTAGACTCATATTCTGGTGAACTGGGTTTGCATCTCTGCTCCTCCACATGCAGCTGCTGGGTGACCTTGGGCTACTCACACTTCTTTGAAGTCTCTTAGCCTCACTCACCTCACAGAGTTTGTTGTGGGGGAGGAAGGAAAAGGAGATTGTTAGCCACTTTGAGACTCCTTCGGGTAGTGATAAAGCAGGATATCAAATCCAAACTCTTCTTCTTCTTCACCTTTAGCCCAGCCATTTGGGCAGGTTTGGCTAGGAAATTTAAAACAAATCAAGCTGTGCATACATTTTTCAAAGGTGACTGCAGATTTTTCTTTTAGAAATAAATCATATATTACTACCTTTCAATATTAATTATGGTAATTATTTTTCCCAGGGGTTGTGAATCAAATAATCCAGAATTGTATCATGTAAGTGTGTAATTTTCATTCAGTTATATTCTTTTTTGCTTCTGGGTTTCTTTACTTTTGTTTGTCACTGAATTATATTTCTTTATTAAATAAATAAATATAAGTATATTTGTTAACAGTCGACAAGATTAGGCTAGATGGACCAATGCTCTAACCTGAAGCAAGAGAGCTTCCTTTGTTCACCATAATTTCTCCCCCACAAAACAATCTGATACTATGTGGTTCATAACGCTGGTGCCATCGTGGTTCAGCCATACTAATTTATGCATGTGCTGGGGTTGAAATGGAGCAGGTAGTGCTTCGAAGACTGTTTTGCAATATTGATTTTTAACCATGGCATTAAGAGAATGATTGATGTCCAAAGCAAATGGGTATTTGGCATTGTCTTTTGATTCTTGGCTGAAAATTCAGACATATATCCATAGCAACAGAGGAGCAGATATCTTCGGGAATAGAGCGATCATGATACCTCTCCTTCTGTGCCTCAGTGACAAGCGTTTTGTATGTCCTCAAGGTGTTTCTTTGCCACAGTTTTATACTCCTGCACGGTTTAAATGATCCACAACAACAAGGCAGGTAGCGTCCATCCTGTTGTTTCGTAATCATGATTTTAAAATGAAAAGCAGCTGTCACTGGTAATGTCAAAGCACGTTTGCATAGTCAGGACCCATATTTAATGTTGTAATCGATTGCATTTATTATGTATTGTGTATTTTCTGTTTTTTATATTGTGATTTTATGTTGTGAACCGCCCTGAGATCTACAGGTATAGGGTGGTATGCAAATTTTAATAACAACAACAAAATGAGAGCTAAAAACATCTGGCATGCTTACAACTGCCAAGCATTTGGGAGGATACCACTGGGTTGTTGTTTTTAAAATGACAACAACAAAAAACAGCCTACTTATGAGCTAAACTGGAAGGTAGTTTTTAGACTATCAAGTGTGTTTTATACTACTGAATAAATTCCAGAAAAATCAAGCTAAGGAAAAGCTAAGACACTAGTTTCACACAAAAGTCTTGTCTCACACCCACAGCCAAAAATCACATTTATCATTGCTTCTAGAGATAGTTCTTTGATCAAAAAACAGCCACCTTTGTGGTGGTGGTGGTGGTGGTGGTGGTGAGGAATTCAATCTACATCCCTACAGAATAAATTTCTGTCTTTAATGAACAGATCTGATAGGCAGTCACAACATTAGTCATCTGTCTATCACACATATCCAAATTTGGTGTTCAACTAATGTGCTGTGCATACCATTTTATCAGAATTTTGAAATATCATGCAAATGAGCTGCAGCTCCACAGGCTTGGCTCAGAAGCTGTAAGCATAACCTCATACTAGATCTGCAGGAGACAAGTCTAGTTGCCTTTGTTTTGGAAGGGTATCTCTTTCAAAATGCCCCAAACAATGTCCAGGAATCAGATTCCTCTTTTAAAATGTAGACATGTTGGGATTTTACAGCTACAAGAACCTACAGTAGCCTCTACTTTAATTTGGTAAATTATTACGTTTCAGCAGCTCCAAGAGAAATATAAGCCATTAGCAGCATGCAGCGCTTCTCCAGGGATACAGCACAATAGCACTCTTTCAGAGATGCAATCAATTCTCAGGGAGGTTGTTTCCTGCATGATTCCAGGCTGCTCCTTTAGAGGAAAAGCTCCCCATAAAAGAAGCAGGAAATGCATGACATGTTTCAGCAACGGGCCATTATAATTTAATGGGGCATTATTAAAATACGAAAAAGAAAAAGTGCCACGCTTAAAAGGCCTTCACGTGAATTACCCTCCCTCCGTTTCAAACTGGAAGCATCTGTGGCACGTTTTTTCATACGCTTAACCTTTTCCTCCCTCCGGTGGGAAAACAAGCATTCAGTGCAATAGATCAGCTGTGTTAGTCTTGTGGCCGGAGATAGACAGAAAAATAGGACACTCGGAATCTTAACTACATGCGATGTTAGCAGAGTGATTAGTAAATATGTTATTTTTAAAAAATTAAGTACCAGGAGTGTGGAGTGGGAAGATAGTGTTAGTGCACACGGGGAAGGTAGTTTAAGCCTTCCTAGTAATAACGGGGGCATCACACAGCAATTAGCATTAGGGGAAAGACTGTTGTCCTCAATGGGAGCTTTCCCATCTTAGTGTCAATTGTTGCAAGAAGAGGATGTTTTACTAAGATCATGGCTGGGGAGGGAAGACTTAGATGGCCCCATGCACTGCAGTGTTGATACCTAACCTTCCACACACACCACACAAGCCTGTTTTTTAAAGATGTGATTGCTAATCATGTCATTAATGTCACACATAGTTCAGCCTATGTGTAATGCAAGACAACAGTTAGCAATACACATACAGGCATATACAGAGTCATTTTCATTTTCAATGTACAATTAAACAATTATACTTAACAGAGTCTACCAGCTTCCCACTGAGCTGTCATACTGTACTTTACAACCAAGGGACATTAGATGGCAAAAGAAGATGCATGTGTACTTCTTTCTCTTATTTTTAATAGAAAGGGGTTGGTTTTGTTAGCTGTTCCTATGAGCTTCCATGCTTTGGACTTTAATTAGAGCCATCTGCCATCTGTCTAGGACCATCATTGTAAGTATCATAGCTAACTGTCCAGCTATGGGTTGGCCGTTCTTATTACAGTGGTACCTCGGGTTAGGTACTTAATTCGTTCCGGAGGTCATTTCTTAACCTGAAACTGTTCTTAACCTGAAGCACCACTTTAGCTAATGGGGCCTCTTGCTGCCGCCACACCGCTGGAGCCCGATTTCCATTCTCATCCTGAAGCAAAGTTCTTAACCCGAGGTACTATTTCTGGGTTAGCAGAGTCTGTAACCTGAAGCGTATGTAACCCGAGGTACCACTGTACATGTAAAGTGTCTTAGACAAGCATTTCACCCCTTTACTCACATACAAACAAATTACCAAAGTGGGTACAATGGGAAAGGATCAAACAACAGAACGAAATCATGTCCATAACGAACTGCTTTGCTTTCTGGGCAATGGATATTGAAAGTATCTCTATACGATAAGCATTTGTTGAAGCTTGGCGGCTGAAGTGTTTCTGTGACACATTTAGCAAGCTGGTGATAAAGTCATCCCTAACAACATAGGGGCGGCAGGGAGTGGGGGAGAACGGCAGGGAAGAAATAAGCCTCCCTGAAGTCTGGTCTTTCCTAAATCATCCCCAGAATATTATCAAAGCTTTCTCTATTTGGCACATGTGTAGGTGGTTGACAGCTGCACAATACTGATAACTAGTTACCAGCATGGAGCTATTTCCACTGTATTTATTCAAAGGCCCCTAATGACAAGTTATAATTGGCCTATCTCTAAAAAGCATGTTACATGCATGATCTAAACTTCTAGTAATTTCAGAAACTACATCCAAAAATAGCTATTTTTATTTATTTTTATTTTTTTGGCCTTTTTTTCACTTGCTTCTGTTCCTTAATTGAAGAGACCAGCTCTGAATACACTTACTGGCTCTCAAGAAAACCGGAATAAGATTGCACTATAAATATAATTTGGCTAGATCTCTGGGTTTCAAAGCTAGAATGCAGCCTTAAGGAATATTAAAGCTCTCTTGGCTGCTGTGTCATTTTAAGTCCCCATTAACTCACTGCAGAGTCACTTTAGAGCCTAGTTATCTGGCATTATGAAGTCACTGTGGTGAGAATCTTCTTACAGGAATCCAAAGGCATTCCTTGGGAAGGAAATGCATCTTGTAGAGTCAGCAGATTCTATGAAATGTCGACTCATAAGGCTCGTGTCCATCTCGTTAATTATTTACCATTATTGGTTTGTTTAGTCCCTTGGCTTCTGTAAATGTGGTTTTCTGCAGCCCTAGTAATGCAAAAAGGGACAAAGGGACAAAAAGGAGGGATCATAGGAGATATCTTGGGCTTAGGCATTTTGGGTATAGTCAGTCCCTTGAAGCAAACTGGGAACCTATGAGAATGATAAAGAACTGGCCTAGAATGCTCATATCACTCAGTCTCATTTAGTACTATTGCCACCATATTCTGTATTAATTGCAGTTTGTGGACCCATTTTAAAAGGTAGCCCCAAACACAATGCATTGCAGTAATCTGGAGGGAAGACTATCAAGACATGAAACACTGCAGCCAGACTATCGCACTCTAGTTGGGTCATGGCTAGCATTTTGTTGGTGTTAGTACAGGGCAGGTCACAGGGCAGATTACAACATTTAAAATTCAATATTCACAGAACCTGCGAATTATAGAGTTGAAAGGGTCCACAAGGGTCATCTAGTCCAACCCCCTGCAATGGAGGAATCCTTTGCCCAACATGGGGCTCAAACCCATAACCCGGCGATTAAGAGTTTCATGTTCTACTGAATGAGTTATGATAAGAGCGGTTGAAACAAATTATAATCATGGATATAGGGTGAGACCTGAAAACACATCTCACGTGTCAAGTTCAAATTCCCTAACAAAGCCTTTGCCAGTTACCCTGTCGCTCCCCTTGGCCTGTTAGCACACAACTCACTACCCCTAGAGGACTTCACATGCAGTCTTCAAGTTGATCCTCACGTCCTTAACTCTGGAGTCCTTTGGGCTTCTCTCAGGATTACAACTGTGGTCTTCAATCTACTTCAGCAACAACTGTTGCGTCAGGTTTGAAAGGAAAACCTCTTGGATCCTTGCCTAGAAATCAAGGGGATAATGAAAGAAAACATGGAATAAAGAGAAGTCTGGATGAGTCCTTAGCTTCAGCACTTTCTTAAAGTCTACCATAGCGACTTGCTCTCTTCTTAGTAGACCTCCTTGAGCTCTTCACAGGAATGATATCAGCATCTAGGTTGGAGCTTCAGTTTCTTTCAGATGCCAACTTCTGCCATTGGCCCTGGCTCCCGTCATGCTTTCCCAAGACTCTCCTGCATCTCATTTAAGGTCCCTTGCTATTCCACTCCAACCAACTTCAGCTAGCTAGAACTGCTACTTTCTCTGATCATTACTGAACCTTGCCTTTTATTTGCACCAGCCAGGTTACTCTACCCAAATGCCTCCATTGGTGCTAAACTCCACCCTCTTGTTGCATCTTGTCACAAGGAAAATTTAATTTGGTTTGCCATTGCTGTTTACCTGCCTAAGTCCCCTGGTAGTTCAAAATGGTAAAATGGATTGACTTACTGTCTTTGAAGATCCAAGTACCTGTGGTTTGTTATTGAGCAGCTGTCCAAACTCTGACTCACTGTTCCCATATTTTATAGACAGTATATAAAGGCTGCCTTAATTAAAAATCAGAGCAACTTCAGGCTCACATTCTTAGCAGAAAACATTAAACAATCAACAGGAGGCTTGCTTTGTTTAAATGGATTGGAGATGGCAGGAGAGAGAAGACTGAAACCCAACTAAACTGTACCTAGCTTCTTGCCTTAATGGTCTTGGGATTTTGCCCCCTTGTCAAAATGTGTTTCTTAATTCTTAAACCAAATGCGGTCATAATTACAGCAAGAAGACTCTTAAGAAAATAAAAGAAATATCTGGAAAAGAAATCCTAATACTGAAATAACAGAAATAATACCGTTGCACCAATAAGAGCCTTGTAGCTCCTTAGCTCCTCCTGCCCACCTAGCAGTTCGAAAGCACGTCAAAGTGCAAGTAGATAAATAGGTACCACTCCAGCGGGAAGGTAAACGGTGTTTCCGTGCGCTGCTCTAGTTCGCTAGAAGCAGCTTAGTCATGCTGGCCACATGACCTGGAAGCTGTACGCTGGCTCCCTCGGCCAATAAAGCGAGATGAGCGCCGCAACCCCAGAGTTGGCCATGACTGGACCTAATGGTCAGGGGTCCCTTTACTTTTACCTAGCTCCTTAAAAGGCCAAGGACAAAATTACAACTTGATTTGGAGAAAGGCGCAGCACAGAAACATTTTGTGAGAATTTTTCACCCAATTACATTTTGATATCATAGAATTGTAGAGCTGCAAGGTACACTGGACCTCAGTGTCCGGGCAGAACGATGGGGGTGGAGACGCTCCATCAGGTATACTGGACCAAGGCCGTTTAGGGCTTTAAAGGTCAGCACCAACACTTTGAATTGTGCTCGGAAACGTACTGGGAGCCAATATAGGTCTTTCAAGATCGGTGTTATGTAGTCTCAGCGGCCGCTCCCAGTCACCAGTCTAGCTGATGCATTCTGGATTATTTGTAGTTTCCGGGTCACCTTCAAAGATAGCCCCACATAGAGCGCATTGCAGTAGTCCAAGCGAGAGATAACTAGAGCATGCACCACTTTAGCAAGACAGTCCGCAGGCAGGTAGGGTCTCAATCTGTGTACCAGATGGAGATGATAAACAGCTGCCCTGGATACAGAATTGACCTGCGCCTCCATGGACAGCTGTGAGTCCAGAATTTTTTGGCAGCTGTGAGTCCAGAATTTTTTGAATTAGGACTATATATAAATATAAAAATCTAGAAACAGAACAGCACCAGCACTTTAATTAAAAGCAGTCAGTTCCCAAAAGCCTGTTGAAATAAGAAGGTCTTCATTTGCCGGAGCAAGGACAACAAGGAGGGAGCCAGTCTAGCCTCTCTAGGAAGGGAGTGCCAAAGTCTTGGAGCAGCCACCAAAAAGGCCCTTGGTGGTGTACACGGGATTATAGCCTTAGAGTTCCACAGAAGGACTAAAAAAAAGCTTAACTGCATCTGGACTGAGATGATGTTAGCCTATTTCTTTCACTATTTTCCCCTCTCCAAGTTATTCCATGTATATAAATGTAAAATCATAATAGGCGCAGAATCATTAGCATTTACCGCTAGCATATACCAGAAGAGCATTCTTTGCTTTAATATAAATATACTGATTTGCACAAAATAAAGATATGTTTGTCTTTAGGTGCATATTCTTATGCTCTGAATACATCCTCTTTCATTATCTCTTCCATCTGTCGGCCAGCACATTATTCCCTCCCCTGTATTTTAGAGTACCACATTCAGCCTCACAACACACCACTGCCTTCTTAAAAATAATAATAATGCTGGGTTGTTTCCAACTAAGTCATACTCAAAGTAGGCCCACTGAAATCAATCTGCTTAAGATAGTCATTTCCATTTATTTCAGTTGATATACTCTGAGCATGGCTTATGTGCAGGTACCTATTTCCTATCTGCTTGTTTTTCTGTTTTCTTCTTAGTGTCCTGATCTGTTTAAAGTTGCAACACATCCATAACATTCATCATGAAGATTGTTGCCACCTTGTAAAATGACTTCATCATTATTAATGGTCCATAAGTTGTGGATGTGTGTATATTTTAATAAGCTCTTAAATTACCATTTTTTAAAAAGAATCATTTCAACAAAAAGAATAAATATAAAAATCCGCAAACCAGTTTCTAAAGCACTCTCTAGGTGTTAATATTATTGATGGGGAAAGTGTCAGTAACGGGAAAATATTCGAGAATGGGGCTCTAAGGCTGTAATGAGTATGGGTTGCTCATGCGTAAGTTGCCGCCTCTCCTGGCTTTGTTGCCTTGTTAAACCTTTCAGTCTGGGCAGCCCTTCACTTCGTGGCTGCCTCAGTCGCTAGCAGAATCCGTCAGTGGGCGTTTCTTAAATCTTTTCCAACATAAAAGTTGTTTGACACCCAGTCTCCTCCTACTCTCTCTGCGCGGAAGTCTTCTGCGCAGGGAGAGCGTGGGTAGCGGAGGACCCGTGCTCTCCCCGCTGGTGTCCGGTGAAGAGTCCTGGAGCCCTCTCGCCGATTCCCCCATCTGCCCCCCTTTATCCCTAGTGTTGTGCTGATTTGCTTCCCCATCTGCGGAGCTGCCTCTCTCCCTGCTGGGCCCTTCTCCAGCATCATTTGAGAGCCTTCCCTCCGCCTCTAGCTCCGATGTCAGTTCCCTGACAAAGGCCTAATTCACACATTATCTAGGCAGTGTGATAACTATTAAACAAATGATTCCACATGGTTGGGCTCCATAATACATACAGAGGGGAAATCGGGCTGAGGTAGCTCAGTCGGTAGAGCATGAGACTCTTAATCTCATGGCTGTGGGTTCCAGCCCCATGTTAGGCAAAAGATTCCTGCATTGCAGGGAGTTGGACTAGATGACTCTTGTGGTCCCTTCCAACTCAACAATTCTATGATTCTGTGGTTATCTCTGTGGCAAGAGCCCCATTGGGGATGTGGTGGTGCTTAGGAGAGATGGACCTGTGACCAGAAGTGGGCAAAGCTGTCAATTTCATTTTTTCATTTTTCCAATCTTAAATCCAGTCCTCCACATTTTTGCAGCAATTTGCTCATTAAAAAAAAAATCCACATGAAAATTTATCAACATTTTGGTGCAAATTTCTCCTAATGAACACATTTTTGTATACCGTTTTGGCTAATATAGATATTTTTGCAAAGCATATTTCCTCCTAGCATAGCGCACCTCCAATTTTGTATGTTATTTTCATGAATATATGCATTTTTATGCTCCCTTTTACCTAATAACAAAATTTAATGGAATAATTTGTACACAAAGAACAACGGTTCCAGCCATTGACTTTTTTCACGTAGCCAATCACAAGATGTTTACAAAGAATATTTGTAAAATGAAGTCCAAAGAATTCATAGCCCAGTTCCGTGTTCCAATCACCAGTTAAGGACTGTAGCTTCATGGAAGAGTATCCGTGGCATCTCCAGGTAGAGCTGGGAGAGAATCCTGTTTGGAAAACCTGGAGAGCCACTGACTGTCACAGAGCGAGTCAGCAGTAAATCACTAAAAAGGTAAAGGTACCCCTGACCCTTAGGTCCAGTCGCGGATGACTCTGGGGTTGCGGCACTCATCTCGCTTTACTGGCCGAGGGAGCCTGCGTTTGTCCACAGACAGTATTTCTGGGTCATGTGGCCAGCACGACTAAGCTGCTTCTGGCGAACCAGAGCAGCGCACGGAAACGCTGTTTACCTTCCCGCCAGAGCGGTACCTATTTATCTACTTGCACTTTGGTGTGCTTTCGAACTGCTAGGTGGGCAGGAGCTGGGACTGAGGAACGGGAACTCACCCCGTCATGGGGATTCAAACCGCTGAGATTCTGATCGGCAAGCCCTAGGCACTGTGGTTTAGACCACAGTGCCACCCACGTCCCTAAAATCACTAAAGTTGGAGTTCACTCTTCATTAGCAAAAGCATGATCTTCGCAGACTTGGATGAGTGTCAGGTGTAATGAGCACAGCAGCTCAATCCTGGTGGTCTTGCTCCATGGAATTAGTTGCCGAGACTGAAAGTCCTCGCCTCCCCACCACCATCTGCGTCTCCTCCTCTACAGGATTTCCCCCAATAATCAGAGACTGTGCCTCTGCTCTTTTCATGCCTCTTCTGGTTTTGGGAGACCGGGGGTGGGGGGTGGGGACTCGTTGCAGCAGGAGGCAGAGACCACTCTGACTCATCTCTGCCTCTTGGCCTCTCCCCCCCCCCACTCACCTGTTTCAGCTTCTGCCTCTGATTCTGCACTTCTCTCTGCCACAGACTCTCCCAGCTCACTAAGCCCTGTTCCCTCTTCAGCTTCCGACACCTCTTCCTCCTGGTCTTTCCCCTCTGCTCCTTCTGACCACTCATTGTTGTCTCACCACCTCTTGATGGGTTCTGAGCCTTCTTCCTTTGGTGGTTCCCCAGCTGGTTCCTCCCACCATTCCTCTGCATCCAACCAGTCTATGACACTGACAGTGTGGACAATTGTGAGCTAGAAAGGCCATCAGTGCTTCTCAAAATAAGGCAGCTTCCTATGTTCCACTAGTAAGATGTGCTTGTGTCTTCTGTGCATCCCTATCAGGAGTCTAACTGCAATAGTGGGGGGAAGAGTCTGACTTGACAAGCTTGCTGATGATCATGAAAGCAACAGAGAGGCTGGTAGTCAAACGATCTATTTCACTGCAAATATTTCTGAGCAAACTGTCTACAACTATAAACGACAATCAAGTTTCCAGAAATTCTGCATGCTACAATTATCTCTTCTCTCAGACTCCTACTGTAAAAAAAAAAAAAGCAGCTTCAGAAGTGCAAGCTATAAATTTCAAATGAAATTAGTACTCAAAGAGACGTGCCAGCTTGTCATTCCTAGCAACAGAAATCCTTTCTGTTTTGTATTCAGGCACCATAGATGAACTGTGTGCCGTTCTTTCAAGTACATCCAGACTCCCTATCCCTCTAGGAATAGGAGACGTCTCAGAAAGTGTGGATTTTGTAGGTTCACCTTTAAATACAAACTCAGTTGACTTTCTTCCCCATCGCTATGACTGATGTCCTGCAAGCCTTCCATGACAATGTGCAAAGGCCCTTAAAACCACATAGATACTGTTTGCAACAGCAGCAGTCTTGGTAGTCTATTGACTCCTTCATCTACCTCCCACTGAATAATATGTTCATGGTGTCTCAGAGCTGCTTAAAAGAACAGATTGAATCCCACTGGTGTCTGTCCACTGATGGAAGGCTTTTAGATCCAGTGGAGGTTTCTGTCAATGGAATGGTGATTTGCCTTTTCTGCTGCAGTTCCCCATGCTACTTTCCATGCTGCCAAAGGCCCCAGCAACCCTCCAGAACAGTATAGCAGACATAAAGGGTGACTGCAGGGAAATGGCAGATTATCTTGAACTGTGTTCTGCTGGTGGAAGGCTCTGCTGGGTCATAGTCTTCCATCAGCGGTGGGGTACCAACTGAATACAGCTCACATGCACCAAGTCTCTCTAGGCAACACTTTGATAAACACTTTACTTCTGAAAATGAAGTAAAAGGTCCTGGGCCTTGGTGTAAAATCTGAATAATTTGGAAATACAGTTCCCCCATTTTCAGGATTCTGTGACTTCAAATATTAGAGCTGAACATTATGCTGCAGCATGGGGAAGATAGCAAGAAAATTTTGATTTTAGAATAGTTCAATTCTGCTCTCACAGCATTCTTAGAGGGACTTTGGCCAAGGGGAACGTGTTTCTTAAGCAAGGTTGCCAACTGCTAGTAAATTTGCTGACTGCCAGGAAGAAAAATAGTTGCACAAGCTTTTCCTGCCATGGAAACAACAATCCTGCCAGTAATTCTTTTCATTTCATTTCATTTCATGCCCCACCCATTTTTTGAGAATAGAAACCAAAGTGAAGAAATCAATATAATTTGAACAGCAACTCAGCTGCTCTTCTGTTAGCTGTTAATTTATGGTAGGTATCTTTATTTTAAAGAGCAAAGAACATGGGCTTCAGTTAGTGAATATGTGTACCCATTTAGGTCTCTGCCAGTGAGCAATTACTCTAGTTAGAAGGTTTAAAAGCACCACAGGGCAGCGGGCTATGTTGTAAAGCAGGTGTGGAGAACCTGTGGCTGTCTAGATGTGGCTGAAATATATCACTCCTACATCCTTGACCATTGGCCATGCAGGCTGGGGCTGCTGGGTATCAAATCCAATGACATCTAGGAACACCAGATCCCTATCCCTGGTGTTTGTTACCATTTCCAAAGAGTATATAATGATGGCTTAGTCTGAGTCCTGAATCGCAGAAGGTCCCTCTCCTACCCATAGACACACCTGCATCAGACAACCTTGCTAATTACCAGAACTCTAACAATCAATCCCAGTCTAGCTTCTGCCTGCCCCTGCACTAATCTGTCCCTTTCCTTTCCCCTTTACTTTGACAAACCACAATTCCCACCTGTATTCATTGGGGAAGCAGCAGCTCTTTCTTGGAGAGAAGCTGAAGGTTTAAGGCCAAGACAGCTCTTTCATTTATTTCCTCTGTGGTGTGAACATCTTCTTTGCCCTTTGTTCTTTCAACTACTATAGAGGCAGAAGACAGCAAAGGGCAAGATGGCATCTCTCCACCCGCCCTTCTACGATATAAAAGACTGCTTCAAGACTAGCAAAAGGATAGTGTCCTCCCCAACTTCCAAGGGCAGCAAGCTAGTTATGGGGTGCAGGAGAGACCATGTGGAATGTACAGCTATGTCCTTCAACAGAAGGGTGTGACTATGGGGCTTGTGAGGATCAGCCAGGGCAGTTTCCTTCCTCTGCCTAATGGCAGGTCTGGTCCTGGGTGCTCCAGCAATAACGAAAGGAAATGAATAGCCTATTAAATAAGGTATTCCTGTGTAGGGGCAATAGGGGACAACTGAGGCTCTCCACTGAAGCACCAGGAAAGGAAAAGAACAGAATCCCTACATTTGCCCAGGGATGCAATGGCAGGGGAGGTAGTTGCTAGGGTGGCCACTGTCCTACTTTACAGAGAACAGTCTTCTACTGAGATGCTGTCAGAGGATGGTCTTCCAGTTGAAGGGCTCTCTGCTTAACGTTCTGTTTAAAGATAAAACAGCATAAGAAGAGAGAGCAGGGCCCTTGACATTTCCCATCAAGCTGCACAGCAGAGCAATACAACACACAGGTCTCTTGACCCCCGTCTTTCCCAGGCTAGTGAGGTGTCTTGTATTTTGAGTTAAATTATACTACTTATTTCTAAATCTGCATCTATGCAGTAATTTAACAAATGCAAGTATCACGCAAATGTGTTGTCTTTAATGGTGATGGTTGTCCTCTTTTTTGACAATGTGGATCCTCATCTCCTTCTTGTCTCTTATATTAGGATGCTTGCCACGTACAGAAAAATGCACAGAGATGGTGATGGATTGATTTTAATCGTTTTGTATGTTTACTGTGAAGTGCTTTGTGATATAGAAATGAAAAGTGGTATGTGTTGTTTTTTTAAAAGAATACAATGAAATAGGACCCATGTCTATGCATTGCTTCACAGTTTAGTGTCCAGAGTCACAGAAATGTACAATTCAGTTTAAATTCCTTGGAGTCTACACTGAGACAGTATGACAAACACCTTGCAATAAAATTAAATCAGGTAAGAAGACAACTCAGCTTAAAGGGAGAATGGGTCCCCCCGCCTACTCTAATCCAGTCAGTTTTATCTAATCACTGGACCATGTATAGGCTAGCTAATTTCTACTTGCATTAACATAGGCCTAAGCCAAGTGCTCATTTTAATTTAAATTACATAGTAAATGGAATGCCATCCCAAGGGTCTTAGTGGAATCTGGAAGGAAGAAACCATGTATGTATCATTTGTATTTCTGTTCCGGCATTAGATGTACAAGGATGGGGACTGGGAGGAGAGAGTGGCAGGAAGAAAAGCACAAGAAACAACATTGGAAAGAGTCTTTTGGGGTTTTGTGTCTAACATGATTCAGTTCTGATCCATTAATTCTGTACTCCTATTAATAAGTCCACTTATCAAAAAGTACGTTCCACTGAAATCAAGCTTAATCATTGTGATCATTTATTTCTCTGTTACATTTCTATCCTGCCTTTCAGCCAAGGAGCTCAAGATGGCGGTCATGGTTCTCTTTCTCCCCATTTTATCCTCACAACAACCCTCTGGGGTAAGTTAGGCTTGGAGACAGTGACTGGCCCAAAGTCACCCTGTGAGCTTTGTGGCTGAGTGGCAATTTAAGCAGATGGCCGAGCCTGCATGTCCAGGGATGACTGGAATGGTGGCCGATAGCAAAGGGCTGCAACTGCCACCCACCCGGGAAAGAAGGTAAGCAGCCATTCTCTACTGTGGCCAGTGGCCATAACTCTCTGTATTTGCACCCTCTAGGGATTTCCAATATATCACTGTTAGAATTCTTGCAACCATAAGTATCTTACTAGTTATTTATTGTTAACATGAAAACATTTGCAAACTCAGCATACATGGACAGCGACACTCTTTTACAACTCTAAATCCTGTCCTGGAGTCTGCTTCCCTCACCTCTTTCCCCATAACCCCACTTGGCTTCTGTTAAAGGGGCAGTAGCATATTAACAATTAATAAGGGCAAAGCTGAAGGCATAAGCTTTTATGCTTTAATAAGCTTTCTTTTCCCCTTGCTGGCATCCTAATTCAGAACCCATTAATAAGGCATGATTTGCACAAGAAGCCAATTGCATAGGTGACTGCTCGCATAGCAACTGCTATGTAGCAAGCGGTTTGTATGAAGCCGCTCACCTTGTGGTTATGTCAATGTTAAGCAAATCATCATATATGTGGCAAGCTACATGAGTAAATTCAACCAAACACTCCTTAAATTAATGCTACACGGGAAATTTTTAGGATCAAGGTCTAGGGCATAAACCTTGAATGACAAGTTAATGTCTGGGCTGTAGAAAGCTCAAAGGATTAAGAAGCTGCAGTCCTTTATATGTCATTTGACATCCCCTGGGCAAACGTTCCACATACAGAGAAGTAGCAGGAATTGATCCAAGCAAGATTGACAGGAGCTAGCAAGTTTTCATTTCAGGCTCAGAAATGAGCTGTAGAAAGAGTGGTAATCTAAAGCGAAGAATTTGATGTAATAGATTTTCCTGGGGCTAATATTTTGCTTTCTAAGCCTTAGAAATATGGAGATTTGATGGGGAGAGGAAAATATTCAGTTACGCCATGGAGACTTGTGCTGTATTGAATATTGGAGTGCCAAGATTCCATCACAATCATTTTGACACCATCTGCTAATTTTCTGAGCTTGCCATTAAAAATTGCCATCTATGTCATGCCCTATACTCAGCTCTCTCACCCATCATTATCCATCTTGTGATATTTCATTCCGAGCTCCCTTCCGGTTCCTTTCTCTCTCTCTCCATTGTGTTTTTTTGTTCCTTCCATGGTGACAGAGCACTCCTACCTCCACCTCTTCTGCAGCAGCTACCAGCCATATTATGTACAAGGAAATCATCAAAAGAGGGGCACCAAACCATTTCCACAGAACAGAACAAAACACACACCTCAGTCTGATTTGTTAATGAAAGGGACTGAATAACCCCCAAGGTATTTTCATTTACAATCTCACAATTTATGTAATGTTGTAATTTGAAATTGGCAGCAAATGTTTGCAAGTCTGGAGCTATATCTTGCCATCATCATTAGCTTTCAACTGGATTTTGGGCCATGGGTCTTTTCCTGTTGAATGTTTTCTACAGAAAAATATGCCCCTATGTATATACCGTATTTTTCGCCCTATAGGACACACCGGCCCATAGGACGCACCTAGGTTCTTTTTTGGGGGGGGGGGAATAAAGAAAAAAAATTATTTTTCCCCCCAGACGCTGGGCTGGGGCGGGGGAAGCCCGAGCTTCCCGGGGGAAGCCCGAGCTTCCCCCGACCCAAGCCCCCAGAACAGGCTGCTATCCGCAAGCCTTCCCCCACCAGCCCCAACAAACTCTGGGAGTATTCCCCACCTCCCGCAGAAGCCGCCTCTCTTTAAAGGGGCTGTGCGGCTTCTATTGGCTCTTCCAGCTTGGGGATGGCTGCGCACAAAGGAAGGCTGTTCCCAAGCCAGAACAGCGAGACGGAGGGCTCCGTCTCGCTCTTCTAGCTTGGGGACGGCTGCGCACAAAGCCTCTCCAGGGCAGCATGGTGCCTTCGCCCCGCTGTCCTGCAGAGGCTAACAAGGCTGTTCCCAGCCCTCTTTAAAAGGGCTGCACGGCTTCTCCTGGCTTTCCTGGGAGGTGAGGGGATTCCCTCACCTCTCGCAAAAGCCTGCAGAAGCCGCATAACCCCTTTAAAGACTTCCGGGGAGGTGCCTCCGGCAATGGCGGAATTCCTCTGACCGGGAGGAATCTGCTCCATGGGAATCTGGGTCTGGCCGCCATGGCGAAGGCGGAGACCCGTTAAAATCACAGGCGGGAGAAGCCTGTGAGCATGGGATTCGGCGGGCACCTTCTGCGCCTCCCCCACTCGCGGGGAACCCCAGTTTTTGGGGCTCCAGAGCGACGTGGGGTGAGCGGCGCAGTGCATCGAATCGTCTGCTTCTTCCACGGAGCGAAGCCGCATAGCTGTTGCCAGAGAGCACTGACCTTTTCCTGTGGACAATTTGACTTTAAAGTAATTACCCGTGAATAGAACTGAAGCGGAAGAATTGGATTTCTAAATGTTCAATTTGGTACCGTAACGGGGAGGTTCAAAACAGGAAGTCCGCCTCCCCCTTTTGTAAATAGACTGAGGCAATGAAGTTGCAAGCTAGAGTCCTGGAAAGCCTTTTGTAAAAGATTAAATTTCCATTGGTAAAGAACATTAAACCCCCTCTTGGAGGCAGGAGAAGAGAGGGGGAAGTTGCGGATTGAATATGCCTGCGGGAGAGAGCGAAGAGATTTAAAACACCGCCGCTCTGACCCTGGAAACGGGCTGCTAGCAGGACTGACGTCTTTTGGAATGTTCATTGACAGCGTTTAGAACGTTCATTGACAGCTAGTTAAACAAGAGAAATACATTGTTTCTACTGTATCCGGCTGCTTTAAAAAGGAGTAAAAGTAACTGAAAATTGAAACTAATTTGAAACTAATTTTGGATGGTTTAAAAGAGGATACTATTGACTATTACAAATAGAAACTGTTTCCCCCTAGTGGAAGCCTTTGAAACCGGTTGCTTTACAAGAGCTGGGCTAGGGGAATTTCCAGCTGCAAGTTAAAAACCGTGAGACTCTGGGACTGACCTTGAATCTTTTGAGTGTTATGGTAAATGGAAGAGGAAAAACAGACCCGTCAACTGCTGACAAAACATTAAGGTCTGGGAGGATTTGGCAACAATCCAGGAGAGGTCCATCATCAGGCCCCCCTGCTCCTCCCGTTGCTTCCTTTGTACCAGTATATTTAAAACCAAGAGGAATGTCGACAGAAGAGGCTTTAGTGGCTGCATTTTATAAGATAAATGACTCACTGCATCAGCTTAACAGGAAAATGGACACGATAAATGCGAAAGTGGATGTTTCAACTACTAAAATTAACTTAAATACAGAAAGTATAAATAATACCAATACAGAAACCACCCAGAAATTGATACAGGAACCTACTTGGATACGGCAAACTGCGGAGGAAGCCAGGGAAAATGCTGTCGTTGCTGAATGTAAAGTAGCACAACTGGAGAGAAAGAGAAAGAGAGCCCCAGCCCTACAAAGGCAATTTGATGAACATAAGTTGACGCTTGCTATGACTGAACTTAAAGAAAAACAGATGAATTTGAGGATTAGAGTTCACCTTTGGTGGACATGCCCAAGGATTAAGACACTTTGGGAGATGATTCATAACGAGATGAAAAAGGTATTTAAATATACCCTTTTGAAGAAACCAGAGGCCTTTCTCCTGGGCATTGTCGGCCAATTGGTGTTAAAGAAGGATAGAACTTTTTTCATGTATGCAACAATAGCAGCAAGAATACTTATTGTGAAATACTGGAAGACACAAGATTTATCTATTCGGGAAGAATGGCAGATGAAGTTGATGGACTATATGGAATTGGCGGAAACGACTGGCAGAAATCCGAGACCAGGGAGAAGAGTCGGTGGAAGAAGAGTGGAAAAAGTTTAAGACTATTTATAGAAATATTGTTAAAATAATGAATGTTAGAAAAATGTTGGAACGAAGTTATATGGCTTTAGTAGAAATGTTATAAGGAATTAAGTATAAATAGATTAATAGAATATTAAAGGGAAAAATAAGGTTAGAATATGTTAAGATAATTATAGGATAGAAAACAGAGGAAGATGGAAAGGAATTGCTGAAACAATTAACAGAAGTGGAATACAAAAAGGGAGGTGTGAGGAGGTCGTGGAAATAAGGGAATGAAAGATGAGATAAGATATTGAAATTGTTTTGTGTTTTAAATGGTTTGTGTCTTGTTTTGTTAGTGTTATGTCTTTTTTCTTTTTGTTTTTTTTTGTTTTGTTGTGTTTAAACGGTTGGAAAATTAATAAATATTATTTTTTAAAAAAAACACAAGGCTGTTCCCAAGCGAGAATTCCCCCACCTCCCGCAAAACCGGCAGAAGCCGTGCGCTCTTTAAAAGGGCTGCATGGCTTCTCCTGGCTTTCCTGGGAGGTGGGGGGATTCCCTCACCTCTCGCAAAAGCCTGCAGAAGCCGCACAACCCCTTTAAAGAGCGCGCGGCTTCTCCTGGCTTTTCTAGGAGATGGGGGAATTCCCCCACCTCCCTGAAAAGCCCGCAGGCTGCCATCCGCAAGCTCTGGGAGCCCGAGGGAAGTCGCGCCGGGCTCCCAAGGCTTGCGGATAGCTTCCTGAAGCCTGCATTCGCCCCATAGGACGCACACACATTTCCCCTTCTTTTTTGGAGGGGAAAAAGTGCGTCCTATAGGGCGAAAAATACGGTATGTGTGCCTTGTTACATATTAAATTTCTATACTGCACTTCATCCGAAGATCACAGGGTGAAACACAAAAATACATAACATAAAAACAAACAAAACAAAACAATAACACACACACACACACCACAGTTTAAAGGGATGTAGATTGCTTAATTAGTCAAAAGCCTGGGAGAAGAGGAATGTTTTTGCCTGGCAAAACAGGAAGTGGCAGAAGTGGGTGGAGTACAGGTCTTACTCTTACTTTTGTACCATACCATGCAAAAGCCAGAGTTTTGGACACCCACATCTCAATGCCGGTGAGAGGTGCTATCATAGTTCCAAGGACACATTCCACCAGACAAAGTACCCAAGAAGGATGAAAACTGTGGCCTGAGGAGCAGGTGCAGCCTGGAGAGATTCCAGAGAGGGCAGATGGTGCCATATTCAGACCCTGGTCATAAAGTTACCTACTACAGATTTAAGGCTAAATCACCATAGCAGCTCTTCGACCAATAAGAAGATTAGGTTCAGAAGTTATATCAACCTGGGACTTCCGGGTTGGCGCCATCGCCGAATGGCGGACTCCCTCCGAGCTCCGGAGGGAGCCTGCTCGGCAGGGGCTGGGTCCTACCGCACCGGCGATGCGGGGACCCTTAAAAACCACGGCCACGGAGGCCGTGGACATGGAGACTCGGCTGGCACCGCTAGCGCCCTCCCGACTCGTGAAGGAGCCTTTTTAAAGGCTACGGATCGGGTGCCGGGGAGAAGCGTGGTGCTTTGAGTCCTCTGCTATCCCTGCCGAGCGCAGCCGCATGCCATCCGGCGGAGAGCGCTGACTTCTTCCATTGAAAATTCGGACTTTTTAACAACAACCCGTGAGTAATTTGGAAACCGGGTTCAAAAGGAGAAAAAAAAAGAATTTTTTTTTCGGATTGGACACGAGCGGGGGGGGATCTAAAAAGGAAGTCAGTCCCCCCCCCCCTACTGTAAACCTTCCAAAACAAGGACGGGGAAACCAAGGTCCGAAATGATGTGTATTGCTGATTAAAACTAAGAATTCCACGATGGGGAACTATAAGAACTGTGCTGGAGGAAGAATTGAGGGAGAAGAAACGTAAACCCCCCCCCCCGGGAACCGGGGTGATTGAAGAGAGAGCCTGGTGAAAAGAGTCGGAGATTTTGACAGCTGTCAAAGTAGCTGTCAAAGTCGGAAAGCAGAGAGGATTTTATTATGAGAACTTTGCTGGTTAAATTTGTTACAATTTGCTATAACTCGCTAAAATTTGGATACAAAATGGCGAAAACATGGATAACAATCGAACTTTTGGACTAGAGAAAACAAAGTTACAACAATCCCCCTAGAGGAGTTTTGGGACATTACAAAGATGGTCGTAAGTGGAAAAATACCATTGGAATTTTACAGGACTGGTTATTTTCTGGGAAAGCTGCAAAACGGAAATAATATTTTGTCTACAGGGTGTTCAGCTAAAGGAGACAATAGAATTTTCTATTGAAGAAAGGAAGGGTCTGAACGCAAGTTTTTGTTCCTGAATAATAATAATCCCTGCAGAGTTATTAAGCTTCTGAATTAGAACGTTTCAGCAGCGGAACAAGAGGAAACTGGACTACAACTTGGAAAGAACAATGGGGGGAGTTTTATTAAAGATTTGAAGTTAAATGTTTTAAAAAATAACTATAAAAAGAAAAAGCCAGCAAGGAGTTGGGGGAAATAGGTGATTTATGGACTTTAAGAATTCCAGGCAGATAACATGGTTTGGTGGTCAGGGGGAAATTAAACCGGGGACAGGGGGGGGGAGAACTAAAATCCAAAGGCTTGTCAACTTTTTTTTCTGAATGAGCTTTTTCTCATCTATTATACTTTTTATTTCTTATTTTTTATATTTCTATTGTGAGGGGTGTCCTTATCATTAAAAAAAGGGAAATTGTGGAATGAAAATGGGGTGGGCCCTGGGGAGAGAATTTTTGTCTTTTTATTAAGGGTATTGATGAGGAGTGTATAAATTTTAAATTCGAATAATGGTCTAAACAAATTAAGTTTTAATTAGAACTGAGAGCTTGTGGAGCCAACAATATGAAAGAGGAATATGGTAGGGGTGGGGGAAGGGGGGAGTCCCGGAAAGTGGGTGTATGAAAATAAGGCTTTGAATGTATTTTAATTCTTACTTTCTGTATTTTTGAAAATCTTAATAAATATCATTTAAAAAAAAAAAAACAGAAGTTATATCAACCTATCTTTCGCAGATCAGATTCTCAATGTCAGCATCAAATGTGGGCCGCCAGATTACTATAATCAATTCAGTTTAACATTTCAATAAACTCATTTTCTTCTTCGAATACCAGTGTAGTTAGTTAGTTAGTTAGTTAGTAAGTAAATAAATAAATAAATAAAAAGTAGATAAATAGGTACCGCTGCGGGAAGATAAATGGCGTTTCCATGCGCTCTGGTTCCGTCACAGTGTTCCCTTGCACCAGAAGTGGTTTAGTCATGCTGGCCACATGACCTGGGAAGCTGTCTGTGGACAAACGCCGGCTCCCTTGGCGTGAAAGTGAGATGAGCGCTGCAACCCCATAGTCACCTTTGACTGGACTTAACCGTCCAGGGGTCCTTTAGTACTTTGAACTAACCCTGTCCCAAATTCCTAGCTCTTTTTGCAGAGATGTCCTGTCAGATATCTTCTCTTGATATATCCCAATGATAAGTTGCTGCAGACTGCTCTGCCCCTGAGTTTAGGGTTAATTTTAACTGTTTCTATCTTTCCGCATATATTTTATAACCTCATTGTACACTGCTTAAAAACTATTAACACTGTAGTCGAATAATTGAATTTAAAAAACAACACTGACATTAAAAAGTCTGTGGCCTTCAATAAATTTTGTATCCCTCATGCCATTCCAAAACTTCAAGGTATCTCCATTAGATGAGAACATCCGGTAGTGTTGTTTTTGAATGATTCTTCAACACATCATTGGAATACGAAACTAGCTAAATAGTTTGTGGTAGCTAGTCAGTCAATGGGGGGGGGGCGTATGCCAAAGGGATGATTTGTCAAATGGACAAGTCAATTAATAGATAACTTAAAAAACCCAACAAGACCTCATGGTCCCTTCCAAATCTATGATTATCCATGAGGAAAGGCTGGGGTATACTCAAACCATTGGACTCCCCACTTCTCACTCACCTCATCACAAAAAAAGTATATTGTGGAGTTGGAAAAGGTTCAGAAAAATGCAGCCAGATTATCAAGGGGGTGGAGTGACTCCCCTATGAGGAACAATTGCAGCAATTGGGACAGTTTAGTTCAGAGAAAAGGCAAGTAAGAGGTGGCAGAAAATTATAAAATTAAGAATGGCATGGAGAAACTGGATAAATAAATCTTTGTCTCATAATGTAACACTCATGGACTTACAATGAAGCTGAATACTGCAAAATTCAAGACAGACAAACAAAGGTCCTTCTTCATGCAGCACATAGTTAAACTACAGGACTTATTCCCAAAGGAGGCAATGATGGCCACCAACTTGGATGCCTTTAAAAGAGTTTTGAACAAATTCATGGAAAATACCTACAATTCTGGGCACCGTAGTTTGCTAAGGGTTGCTGGGAATTGTAACTTTGCATGGGGTGAATTACAGTGCTCAGAATTCTTTGAGGGAGAGAATGTGCTTTGAATGAGCTTTAGATGTGAAGTGCACTCACGACCTTAACAAATGCTAAGAATTGCAAATGGAAATGTGCTAAGGTGCTTTTGTAGCCTGTGCAGCAATGTGTCATTATCTGTAACCTCTTTCTTGTTCAAGACAATAGCAGAAGGTCTATAAAATGTTCTGGTAATGAATTAAAATTCATCTTATTTGTATAATCTTCATGTGCTGGGACTGTCTCAATTTGTATACCATTGTTTTCTTCCACTTTGCATTTTCTTGACTTTGGGGGGAGAAATAAGAAATTAATCAATTTCATTCTTTCTGCAATCTGTTGCGTTTCCTAGTTCCCAACGGCTCCCCCTCCACCTATGTATTTTGTTGATTTTGTTCCCTCCTTTCTCTCCCCAATCCGATTCTTGGGGCGGGGGGGGGGGGGAGAACAATTTATATTGGATTTTGTTTCTTAAAAAACACCAGCATAATTTTGAAAGAACTGCCTTGTTGCATATGGAATTATTTGGCATTATTGCTGACTTCTAAGTGGAAATAAAATTAGCTCCAATATAATCAAAAACAAAATCAATTAAGTAAATTTTTATTCATCTATCAGTTTTATTCACACTGTTACAAAAGGCAACCATGCCAAGGTTCTGATTAAATCAAAAACTTTTCATTAAAAGAACAAAACTATGACCTTTGTTTTATTCCATTTTACACAACAATCTAACAATCAGAATCATGTTATCAGATAATTGATATTATTGTTCTCCACATGCCATTGACTGGTTAAAGTCAATGGCAACGCCCTAAAAGAGGGCTTGAGAACCTCCAGATGTTGCTCCCATCATCCCTGACCATTGGCCACTGGGTAAGTATTAAATCTCAGAAGAGTGTGATGCAGACCTTTTGGGGTTAAGAATGGGGCTTTTTTCAGGGGAAACGCACAGGAACTCAGTTCTGGTACCTCTTAGGTGGGTTCAGGAACCTCTCAGGTGAGTGCCATTGCCATTCTAAGAGAAACAGTGATGTGTTCATTGTGAATTCCGGCACCTCTTTTTCTAGAAAAATAGCACTGGTTAAGAAAGACACATGGAGATATGTGCTGACTGGCCCTACTCTGCCAAATCATAGCAGATATATTTGGACACTGAACCACACTGCGAAATACAAATAAATACAGGCAGTTTCAGAAGAAAAGGAGGCTTGTTGCTCAACACAGTACTTATGCATTCTGCTTAATATTACTGTGCTCAGTGGTGTAGTGTGCTACACAAGGGTGCATAAAACATGAATAAAATATGGGGAGGAGGTAAGCCCCACCCCGCATAATCGATCACATGACACAGCACATGCACACCATTTGACTAGCAATGCCTATCAACTTTGGGGAAGAGGCTGACCCCTGAAATATTGGGGGGGCAAGGGACCTTGACCCCCTAGGAGTTGGCTCCTATAGTGCTCCACAATTATTTTCTGCAATGTATTTAAGAGTTCAATATTGTAAATGTTGGAAGTAGAAGGAAGGCCAGCCAGGGGCAAGAGAAAAGCACCTTTGCATATCAGCCTTTGTAAAAGGAGTCCATGAGATCAGCCTTAATGCTGCAAGACAAAAGGAGAAGCATGACTGCAATGTTAACAAGGGACCTTGTTTTTATACAGCCCATTTTTTTACATTCTAACAAGCCAGATTGTTCTGTCAGAACAACATCATTTTCTGGCTAATTAATCTATCAATTAATGTATAGAACCTTGTTCCTAAACAGTGACATCTGTGACATGTGGCATCTGTCAATGACCAAAGGCCATTGTGATGCAAAGCAGAGTCACAGACAGTTGTCATTGTGCTCTTGGCTGAATCACCGAGCGTTGACATTAGCAGAACTATATTATCTCTTTGCTAACTGCCCTCCAGTGCTAGAGGGGAGAATGATTTCAGAAATGGAGTGAAACAAAGGGGACGAGATCATCACTGGGGAAACTGAGCCCTGGGGTATTTTTCCAGACCAACAAGACATTTCACACATCCAGTAGCATGGAAATTCTGCAGTCAGTTACAGTGCAGGCCAATCTGCACAGATGCAACAAGCAGTGGCTCTGGCATAGCCTTGTTTAAAAAGCTGCATGTTAATATTCATATAAAACTTCTCTCTTCAGAGGGTGAACATGGAGTCAGGCAGGGCAGGGCTCAGTGGTCAACAGCTGCTGCTGCCACCACTACTGTCTAGGAGTAGCTTCCACCATCTTTCCCTTGTGTGGCAAGAGGAGGGGGAGGATGGGGGCTGCCAGTCACTGGGACCGTGCTGCCACCATGTTCGACTCCACCCCCTGGCTCCATGTGACATCATGCATGTGATGTCAGAAACTTGCGTTGGGCCCCCACAATGTTTTTGAGAAGTAGGCGTCTCTGATGAGCACCAAAAAAAGTTAAAGGCTCACAGCAGTCACATAATCCAGGTTCAGAGGGCTGGAGATACAACAAAATCAGGCAGAGAACACAGGGCAAAGTACAGCAGCCAAAGAACCAGGTCTATTGAACTCAAATGTTGGATTGTTCATTTTTTTTCAGTTTTGCATTTCAGGAAGTTGTACGTGTCTCTAAGACATTTGTTTGCCTAAAGTGATGAATAAATGCAAATAATAAAATAATTTTTAAAAGTGTACTGGAAGGTAGCGGACTCAAAATTTGGTGCAAGTTGCACCCTCTGTTCAGACAGGCAAGGAGCCAGGACAAAGGCCTGTCATCCAAACAGTTCCAAGGCTCCTCTCCCCATCCTTTGGCTGAAATAACACCTCCAAGAGGCTCATGATACCTTCACAGATTAAGAAGGCATTCACATCTCACCAGAAAGGAGGGATCTTATCAGCAAAATGTCTTGCAAATGTGCCACACTAGGACACCAAGCTGTCACTTATTTCCACAGGGACATGTCCGATTGTCTCCCAGACTACTCTGCAGGTTGATATGTGGCAATGGGCACATTGGAAGCCACAAAATTTGTGAACATACAATACCAGTTCTGAAGGAATGGCACCGGCTGCCAAAGTCAAGGTGATTGCTTTGACATCTTAAGCCCAACATGGGCATCTGATGGACCACCTACTTCCCAGTGTGGTGTAGTGGTTAAGAGCGGTAGACTTGTAATCTGGTGACCCGGGTTCGCGTCCCTGCTCCTCCACATGCAGCTGCTGGGTGACCTTGGGCTAGTCACACTTCTCTGAAGTCTCTCAGCCTCACTCACCTCACAGAGTGTTTGTTGTGGGGGAGGAAGGGAAAGGAGAATGTTAGCCGCTTTGAGACTCCTTAGGGTAGTGATAAAGCGGAATATCAAATCCAAACTCTTCTTCTTCTTCTTCTTCTTCTTCTTCTTCTTCTTCTTCTTCTTCTTCTTTCTTCTTCCCAAACATTACGATCAGGCGAGGACAGTCTCTCAATGGTGACACAGTTGTTGAGTGTCTGATAGGCAGCAACTCGTGGAGTGGGTTCTCAGTAGCAGCACCTTTGCCTGGTCCTGCCCACTATTGGCACGCTGCTGCTAGGTTGCCCACAAGGTTATAAATACTGATCTAAATAGACTAACCATCTGACCCGGTATGAGAGACTTCCTATGTCCCAACCAAAGGTGAAACCTGCGAATAGATTTCAGACGCCTCCTAGCAGAATGAGTTTATCTGTCAGGAACTCCCAAGGAAAGTAATCTTTAAACAGAACAGGCAGCAGCGGTATTTAGGAAATGAATCCAGTTAGTTAATGGATCACAGAGAAAAGCAGACAAGATTATCCTGCAAAGAGGATGCCTCTAAAGATGGATTATCTGTAATGAGATTACTCACACAGCAGAGTTCAGTTCCAAGAGAGGGGAAGAAGTCTTAGTGCTATAACGCAATTCTGTTTCTAAATGTATATTTTTTCCCCCAGAAGAAATATTAATGTTAATCTCACAGTCAGTTCCCTACTTCAGTTAATATTATGTAGCCGGTTACCATGATAGAGATATTATTATTGTTAATGATCAAATGCTGTGTTTTGTATTGCTTGTTGGAGTATTTCACATCCAACTATTCATGACACCTAAAAATGAGGTACATTCCATTTATATTGTTGAGTTTCCTGGGTGCTGGAAAGCACAATCAGGGCAGGGTAAAATTATTTCCCCCTCCTGAGCACGATCTCTGCCATCTTCTTTGACTCGTGATGCTTTGCAAAAATACTCCCCATTTTAATTTTCCCCAGCAGCTGCCATGTTACTACCCTTTGACCATATTTCTTTTTCAAACTCTGTGAAGGCTCTAAGGGCTTATTGAAACCTATAGGCAACAGAATGAAACAAAATCAGCAGATTGATTAAAATAAAATAGCTGTTGGAGAGTTGAGTGCCAGAATTGGACTCGATAGACTCAAGTTCAAAATCCCACTCAGCCACTGACTCTCAGCCTAACCTACCCCATGGGGTTATTGTAAGGATCAAATGGGGAAGTATGGCATGTAAGCTGCCTTGGGCTCCAGGGAAAATATATATACACACTAGCTGAATTTGTCTCCAGAATTCTGTCCCAGAACATGAATATAAAGATTACAAAATTATAATTATTTTCTTCATGTTTTGCATGCCTGGCATATGGTAAATCAAACTCAGGCAAAGGGAAGGACATCTTGGATAAAATTAATCCCTAGAATTAGACATCCTGTCAAAATGCAAGGTTGTCACTATGTCACCCAAAAATAACTTTGTGAATAAGTAGGATGCAGGTCTGGTTTATAGTAATTTGTTATAGCAAATTCCCAGGGGAACTGAAGGAGGCAGTGGTGCGTCCGCTCTTAAAGAAAACATCATTAGATCCCTTAGATCTATCCAATTACCGCCCAGTTTCGAATCTTCCATTCCTGGGTAAGGTGATTGAGAGAGCGGTTGCTGAACAGCTTGGTAGGTTTCTGGATGAAACATCGGCTCTGGATCCATTCCAGTCCGGCTTCCGCGCTGGTCATGGGACCGAGACGGCTCTGGTCGCCCTAACAGATGATCTCCACAGGCAGCTGGATCGAGGAGGGTCGGGGCTGCTGATTCTTCTAGACCTGTCAGCAGCCTTCGACATGGTCGATCACGAACTCCTGGACCACCGTCTTGCCGACGTGGGGATCCAGGGCACAGTCCTTCAATGGCTGCGCTCGTTTCTCTCTGGTGGGGGACAGAGGGTGGCGCTTGGGGGGGAACTGTCATCCCGCCACTCCTTGGTGTGTGGAGTGCCCCAGGGTGCGATACTCTCCCCGATGCTTTTTAACATCTTTATGCGCCCCCTCGCCCAGCTTGTCCGGAGTTTTGGCCTGGGCTGCCATCAGT
Organism: Podarcis pityusensis; assembly: GCF_964106645.2. NCBI lineage: Eukaryota > Metazoa > Chordata > Lepidosauria > Squamata > Lacertidae > Podarcis > Podarcis pityusensis. The sequence continues at coordinate 30,465,420 of NC_138031.1, read as the reverse complement.
ATGCTGATGACACCCAACTCTATCTGCTGATGGATGGCCATCCTGACTCGGCCCCAGACACACTGATCAGATGCTTGGAGGCTGTGGCTGGATGGTTACGTGGGAGCCGGTTGAAGTTAAATCCTTCGAAGACAGAGGTCCTCTGGCTGGGACGGGACGATATGGGATTGAGGGGGCAACTCCCATCTCTTGCGGGGGTGCAATTAGTGCCAGCACCGTCCGTTAAGAGTTTGGGTGTAATCTTCGATACCTCCCTCTCCATGGAGGCGCAGATTGCAGCTATAACAAAGGCGGCATTTTTTCATCTCCGCCAAGCTAAGCAGTTGGCTCCTTACCTCTCTCGCCCTGACCTAGCCACTGTGATCCACGCGACGGTCACCTCCAGACTGGATTATTGTAACTCGCTCTACGTGGGGCTGCCCCTGAGACTGACCCAGAAACTCCAGCGGGTGCAGAATGCCGCAGCGAGACTCCTTACGGGGTCTTCGCTGCGGGATCACATTCATCCGGTGCTATACCAGCTGCACTGGCTCCCGGTGGAGTACAGGATCAGGTTTAAGGTGCTGGTTTTAACCTTCAAAGCCCTATACGGCCTAGGACCCTCGTATCTACGGGACCGCCTCTCCTGGTATGCCCCACAGAGGAACTTACGGTCTTCAAATAAAAACATCTTGAAGGTCCCAGGCCTCAGAGAGGTTAGGCTGGCCTCAACTAGAGCCAGGGCTTTTTCGGCTGCGGCTCCAACCTGGTGGAACGCTCTGTCACAAGAGACAAGGGCCCTCCAGGACTTGACATCTTTCCGCAGGGCCTGCAAGACAGAGCTGTTCCGCCAGGCCTTTGGTCAGGGCGCAGCCTGACTCCCTCCTTTGGCAATCTTTACAATACTTTAGTTTATGGTTGCCATCAATTTTGATTTTAATTAATTCTTTGATGTTTTTATAATGTTGCACTATTTTAGTGTTGTTAGCCGCCCTGAGCCCGGCTTCGGCTGGGGAGGGCGGGATATAAATAAAATTTATTATTATTATTATTATTATCAAATCTATGCCAGCATCTCCTCCTGGAATTTGTAGTGTGTGGCACTGCTGAAAATCCACTCTTAACCTAATTTTTAAAAGTGCAATATATTCCAATTGTATATTTTCTGAATTTATTTTAAATCATTTGTAGTTGCAGTTTTTATGTTTCATTTTAACTCCAAAGCCAAATGTGGCAGTAAATCAAAGCAATGAAGTGGTTAATTGGAGCCAAGGGAGGGAGAGGCAGGCTGGCAGGCAGGCAGAGAAACAATCACCTCCCCTCACACCTGCTTCTGCTTCAGTTAAACCAAATCTCCCCCCTCACACATGCATGGTGGCCCTAGAAGAGTTTAAGGCTGAGCTGAAATTTTAGAGGCTGGGGATCAAAACAGAAGCTAAGACTATGGTAGGAATGGGAAAGAGGTTTGATTCAGTTTCATTTAAAGACAAGCCTACTGTCAGAGCTGGCTCCAGGTCCCAGCTCACAGAGGACCAACGCTAGCCGGCAGTAATGTACAAAAGTCTTTATTGAAGTACAGTTTCCATTTTCAAGCCGCAGCGCCCCAGCTCTACGTCTAGGGGTTAGATCGGCGAAGCTCCATCTGAGTCTCCGCCCCCTGTACACCAGTTTAAGATTCTAGCCTTACTCCACCTCTTACGTCTCTCCTTTCTCCTCTGGGTCCTGCTACCCCCCGGGGTCCCTTCCTTCCTGGATTCTTCTGACGCTGACGTTGACCCCCCTGACTCCTCCCCCTCTTTTCGGCGGGCTTTGGGACCTGGCTCCCTATCCGGGCTGCCAACTGCGCCGCCCTCCTGTACATTTGAACTTGGCGCGCGCGCCCAGCCTTCAACCTTCCTCTCGACCGTTTCCTCGCTCCCCGATGGAGGCGTGGCCAATCCTGACTCATGTCCTCCCACTGGCAGTGCGCCGCCTGATCCCGATGCCTGGGACTCCTCCCCCCTACTGCACTCTGGTGTGGACGCTGGTCCTGATTTCCAACTGCTGCTCTCTGAGTCCCCTCTGGCCCCTTCTTCCTGGGGTGTCCCCCTCGGCACCCCCCTTGCTCTGACCATGGGAGCCCCTTTCTGTGAATCTTCCGATTCGCTGGAAAGACTCAGAGACCTCGGACCGCTGTCATCGCTAACATTTCCTTCGGACTCCTCCCCCTCGCTCTCTATTTCCTCCCTTTCCTGTGCCTCTGCTCCTGAACCCCTGACACCTACCTCCTTTCCATAGCAAAATGCAAACCAAAATACAACCTTCAAAATATACACTTCTCCAAATACTGTGATGCAGTTCTCCAGCTGAACAATGTACACAAAATTGCTTGTGCTGTGTTAAAATGTGCATGAAAAGTACACATACTGATGTAAAGGAAAATGCAAAAATGCATTTCGTTGGGAGAATTCACATAAAAACCCTGGTGAATTTTCATAAGATTTTTTTTTAAAGAAAATGGAAAACGATGCAGAAATGTGAAGAAATGAGAATGAGAAATGGGGGGGGCAAATAGAAAGACTTCATCCATCCCTAAAGCAGACTGTCTTTTCTTGCCAACATCTGCTATGCTGTGGCAGCACTGCTCCTGTGTGATGGAAGCGGCCATATTTGCCTGTAGGATCCCCCTTGGCATGACGCTTTGTCAATATGTTGCGTTCTTCTGAGGGTCGTACTGAGGGAGGAAATGGTAGCCGTGGGCCAGAGGTGCCAAGAAGAATGGCATTGCTGGTTGTAAGCCCCCCTTCACCCACATTTTGCCTCACCCCCCTGAATCGCTGCCCTCCCTCCAATTTCACCACCTATGAAGGGGGCGGCAGAATGATAAGCCAACTGCCTTGTGTGAGAGAAGGAGGAGGCAAGCAACTCACTATCTTGGGCCTGCTCTCATGTCAGAGTTTACCTCTTTGCTACTGCCGTCCTTTGTATTCAAAGTTAGGTCTTTTTTGCTTGTAAGACTTTTGCTTGTTTAGCTTTGTTTCGGGCTTGTTTTTCGAGCTCAGCAGTTTAACAATTCGTATGCAACCTGGTTTCCCCTTTGCTTCCCTTCTCCTCCCCCACCAGCCCCTTTCTTTTATGGTTTCTAAATTTCTAAAATAGTGGTGTCATTTACTGGGACCATGGCATTCTATGCAAGTTTTCTCAGCCTCTTGGTGGCTTTGCTCAGGAGGTGGGATACAAATGAATGAAAGACCGGGATATCATGTAGTCCTGCCTAGTGGCTAAGGCTGCAATCCTCTGCTACTGCAATACCTGGGCACAAACACCAGTGAATTCATTGGGACTTACTTCTGGGTATATGTGATTAGGATTGCAGCCCAAGAGAGCTCAAGCCAGTCAGCTTCTAATTCGATCTCAGTTCAGCCACAGACTCGGCAAAGGGTTTTAGGCTAGCCACTGTTTCCTCAGCTTCAGCTAGAGATAATAAAATGCCCATTTGCTTTCCAGCAATAATGGATGCGAAAGTGCTTTCAGTGCTCAAACCGCGCTGTGTATATGATAAATATGATTAAATAAGTGTGATCATTACCTAAGCCTGACATCACAGTTAAAAAGCAGATTAGTCATGACATTTCACAAACAAGGAACATGACTTAACTGCCTGTAAATGGCCCCTGATCTGAATTTGTGAGAGAGCAGCAGAGGTTATGGGCCCACTCCTTCACTTCAACAGATCGGCTATTTTTGGTGGGGATGCCTGGACCTACCCTAAGGCTCATCTCTTGCTTTCCTGACCTA